>NC_079152.1:116710479-117410979 GCF_947563725.1 Argiope bruennichi | reverse complement strand
AAGCAATTTTTATGAGTATCGTAATGTAAATTATTTAATGAATATATGTTGGATTTTATTTTAGCTAAAAGAAAAAACTATCAATCTAATTTGATAAAAGTGAGGATGTTCCTGTTCAACTGTTAAATTCATTTTTAATTTTCATACACAGTATTGAAATACATTATTCAAATCAAATTATCCATTGATAAGAAAAAATAAATTTTTAAGAAAAAAAATTATTTTCTTTAGTAACGGTTTGTAAAAATATAATAACGATTATACTAACATTTTCTGAGAGAGAATATTTTTTTTATATTGTCAAACTCGTGAATGGAAGCCAGTAATTTTATATCATGAGATAATATGATTATTTAAATGAAGTAAATATCCTTGCCAATTTTCAATTGAATTTAATTATTCGAACTATTACTTTGTTTCATTATATCATATCCTCTAAGAAAATTTTCAGTAAACTTGCAATCAGCTCTGCCTCAAATTTAAATATTTTAGATTCAATAAACATATATTTTCTGATGAATTTTAAACATGAATTTTTCTGATGTTTTTATGTCATTTTAAACATTGGATGCTTCTTTTATCATACTTTTTTTAATCATTTACATCTTTCTGGAGTCATTTGTAGAATCTTCAATCCGTTTTATGATTGTGTAATATCTATCTAGATATTCTGCCTCAAAATAAAATAAAAAATACTACTCTTAGATAAAGAAAATCAGGTAAGTATATTTTTGATGATTTATAGCCACATTATATTTTTTAAAATTAATTACTAAATTACTAATTTTAATATACTAAATTTAATACATATTATTTAAATAGTTAATGTAACGATTGTTTTCTTAACAGAAAAATGAAACAATGGAATGGATGACAGCAGATACAAAAAGAAAGCAATCATGAGTCCAAATAATTTTTTCAAGGAACTCTCTATTTATCTTTTGTAATACATTTTTTTCTCATTTTTAATTCAGATCTTCAACAGGATTTTAAAAAGAATAGTCGGATAATTTACGATAATTTATTTTATCTGTTCAAATTTTACTTATTTTTATTGAATTTAATTTTCTACAAAAATTCTAAGTATGTAATATTTAACTAACCTACTTCAAAAAGATGCAAAAGAATTCTTTACGCTCATATCTATGATTTCTCCCTAGTATTTTTTATTACTAAGAAATTAGGATTTATTAAAAAAAAATCTGAAAATACAAAAATTTACGTTAAATAAAAGGTAATTTTTTTTTATATGGCTACATATACAGAAACAAGGGGCTTAAAAATCCCATGTATAAGCAATCAGGGATGCATGATAGTATCTTCTAAGTTTGTACAAAACTCAATAGTTAAAAGGATGACATTAATAGTCAAAAGATGATATGAATTATTTATTTTCCCTTGTTAGAGTGGCTAAAAGTTGTAAATAAAGGAAGTGAGTATGATTTTTTCTTGGAAGTGAGTGCAGTAAGGGGAAATTAATGAAAGTAATGAAAATATATGTAATATTTTTTTGATTTCGGTGACATCCATCATAAGTATAAAAATTTTTTTTGTAAATTAGTCGTTATTTTTTGTGTAGTTAACAAATAAATAAAATATACATTTATTTTGTTGTAGTTCCTATGTTTTAATAATTTTATTCATTAGTTTTTTTTTTTTTTTTTTTTTTTTTTTTACTTATACGCGAATGTGTTTTAGAAATTTTTTCTAATTGCTGTATTCCTAATTTTATACAGATACACATATTCGGAGGAATACTAGATAACAAATTTTGACCTTTTTTTAGATTTTTGATTTACACACAAACTGAAAAAATAGCTATATAGATAGATAAAAATAGCTTAATTCAAAAATAAATAATATTTTATGACACAAGAGTTCTTAACATAAAATTCCTTCACAAACTCTGGATTAAAATTTTCTACGTTCATGATATTATCTTTTGAATTCTTTACATAAAAAAAGAATAATTATTTAAACATTTTTTCTGGATATGTGTGTATGTGAGTAATAAACAGGATGACGTGTATTGCACTATCATACCAGTATGAACTCCCTCAAACAATTACAGATCCACATAGTCTGGGGAAGACAGCATATCAAATCTTATGCGTCGAGTATTTCTGACGTCTTGTGCTTATGTACTCACAGACAGACATATAAAAAAAGTGTAAAAATGGTATTTTTCATAAAAATACCATTTTCAATGGTATTTTTTAATATACTTCAAAATCTATAGGTTAAAATTTTCTACTATCAGGATGCTTATTTTACATCTTTTATTATATTTAGCATAGCCTTGTTGGTAGAGCGTTGAACTCGCATCTCTTAGGTTGTGAGTTCGAACCGCGCCAGCCAAAGACTCTCCGTGTGTGTGATGGCTGGCGCATGTATAAATCTGCCGTGGTCACAAAGTCCACCATGTCGAGAGTAATACCACTGGTGGCACTGGTTCAGAGGTGATCGTTCTCTGATTCAGGTCTAAATTACGATCTGTGGATGAGTGAATGTAATGCTTGAATGAAGTCCGCCCCGTACAAAGGGTTGTGACGGGTGAGTAGATAAGTCGTAATCTTGGCCTTAGTTGGCGCTACTGAAAAAACAAAAGACGCTCACTCGGCTTAAATCGCTGACAGATAACTGTCAGCGGGCTTGTCAAGTGCCATAAGTCATAATAACAACATGTAAAAAAGTGTATTGAAGTTTTATTTCAGGATATATAAGTGAGCACTATATTTTAGTTCGTGTAATACATAATTTTTTGCGATTATGATGCTTGATATATTTGTCTTCACATACTAGAAAATGAATAAAAAAATGAAAAGAAATATTTAAAAAATTTTTTTCATTCGAGCATTTCGAAAGAAATATATACAGGAACCTAGTCATGTAGTCATGCACCAGCAAATCAATATATTAATATTCAGGCAATATATTGCTGTTTTGACAATTATGATACTTGATATATTTGTCTTCACATACTAGAAAGTGAATAAAATCAAAGAGAGATATTTTTTTAAAACTTTCTCGGACGCTCTCCAATAAAGGTCTTATCGTCTCCTCCCGCATAAAAGTATGGACCTTAGGTAAGACCATGAATTCTTTGCATGACTTGGCGAGCAACAGCTCCAAAATGCAAATGTTTGGCGTGAATTTTACTGAATTTATCTTACAAATACATGTCTTCGATTTCCTTTTTTCCCAATTGATTGAAATAAAAACTTGAGACCAATTCTGCATCAAATTTTAGTAGTCATAGTGCAGGCCAACAGACTGTCAATCCTTTGAAAGATTTGGCTCAAAATTTAATATGAATATATATACTAGATGCTAAAACTGTGCGCACCAGATTTTATATAAATAATTCTTTACTTTTTGTAATTAAGGAATTCATTTATAATCGGATAGCGTGACTGATAGACCTTCTCTAATTGGATTTTGTAAAAAAAATGTTAGAAATATGCACATTTGATCTAAAGACCATAAACCAAATTTCATCTGTCTATCGCAAGGCGTTTTTGTGTTATTGTGTCCACACACATATAGTGATAAAACTAAAAATGTGTTTTTGAGCTCAAAAATGTCTGAAATGGGGAGATTCATCAAAATTTCGGGTTCAAATTTTTTGATGATTACAATAACTTCTCTACACTTCGTATACGAGAAAGGAAAAATGAATAGAAGTATTTAAATTTATTTTTTTCATTCAAAGACTTTGAATGAACAATACAGAATATATTATTCTAGTATCCATAGGTAAGTTAGAACAATATATTCGATTTTCAAGGATTATGATTACTTGACATACTTGTCATCGCATACTAGAAGGTGATTAATAAAATGAAGACAAACATTAATTTTTCATTAACATATTCCAAATGAACATTACACAGAAGGCCGAGCGCTGACATCTAGTATCAGTAAAAATATCGGGGCAATGTATTTGCAACCCCTCTCATTCACGGACTCCACTAAATTTGTCACCTTCTCCTCTCCTGTTCCTGTTCGCGTGTCACATTCATAACCACGTCAAAGTGAGAGTAACTTTTGAAATATCAAATTCATTTTCAAACCTCGTGAAACATAATTAAATAATCCGGGGAATTATTTGTGACAAGTCGTGGCACGGGGAAGAGGAGCAAGATGGAGTGAGAGAATTAGAGGAAACGGAAGATAGATAGAAAATAACACGCGCGAGGAGAAGAAGAAGAAAATAAAAGAGACAGAAAAAAAAAAAAAGCAAAGATCCAATGAAGAAGAGGAATACCTTTTATGTCCCCGAGGAGTGTTTAAGTTGCATTCATCTACATTGACTTTTGAAAGGTAGAAGGTTCAAAAGGCGTCTTTAAAAAAAACAACAGAACCTGAAGAAGAAAAAAAATATGCGGGGAAGTGTCACCACTCGGAAAAAGAGATTGTATTTAGCCGACGCTGAAGTAATAAAAAGGCGAGCAGGGAAAACTGCAGGAAATAAAAACTGCGTTTAAAAAGGCGAAGAACGCTTAATTTAGCTCATCACTGCCACATGTCAAGTGTAATTGGAAGATTGGGAGAAAGTGGCGAAGATTTTTCAACGAGTTAAAGAGATAGATGCGAGGCTCTTCTCTGTTTTCATTTCCCTGTGGGGGACGCTTTTTCCCTTTTTGCTGATATATTTTGCCCATGCTTGCAAATAATAATAATAAGAAAAAAAATATATATATATTATTTTACTTCATTTTTCCAGATTGGAAGTGTTTTAAGTAAGAGTTATGTTTTCAGACATCATTTATTAATATTTCGTTAATAGGGTAACAGAAGTGCAGATTCTAATGAAAGCAGGGAAAGAGGGAAGGAGGGTTGAAATTAGAATTTAATAGCTCTGTACAAAATTAACTGTTGGGGAATGTGTGCTTTTTATCGTTTTTCCTTTCGTTTTTTTTCTCTGCTCTTTTATTTTCCCCCTTTTCGAGTTCATGTTCCATCTAAAAAGAGAAAGATCATTAGAAAAACATTAGGGATATTTTTATACATAGACGTATCGACCAGTTAAAACTTCCTTTAGAAATGTAACATGTAGAAACACCCCCCTCCCCAAGGTTTTATTTTGTCGTAAAATACAGTTATACATTTTTAATTTCTAACAGGAAAATTTTCAATTATATTAATTTTTATTTAGTGTTTAGTAAAATCAAATCTGTAGTAGAATTATTAAGAAGATGGAAATTGGTTTTTATTTTGACACTGATTTAGCATAATATGTAGGTTATATGTTATTAGTGTTGAAAAATGGTTTATAATAAGTTTAAAAGAAAACAGGTTTTGATAAAATGTAGAATTTCCATTTTTCCCCTTTTTCACTTTTCATTTGCAGTTCATTATTAAAAATATGAAATCTTGAAAATCTATTTTTCTCTTATTCGATACTTGGTGGCACAACTTGTGTGAAATTTTTTCATTAAATGAATCTATTGACTGATAATGAAACTATAAAATTATTAAAATATTATACTACAGTTTAGAATTGAAAAATGCACAGATTTTCCAGTCCTTTCTCAAAAATGTCAAAGTCTATTACAAAATTTCATCTTTGGAAAGCATGAAATAAATCAAGGTAAATAAAAGTGTTTAAAAGGAGTTTCCTTTTCTTTTAAGATTGATTAATATTCTGTTTGATACTTCGTCAAGTTATTACAATATAAATTGAGTAATCTTCAATCGTGACGAAGAAGCAAAAACAATAGTTCAATTGATTCTCTAAATGCTTCAATTTCATTTCAGAATAGCATGCGGATATGAGATTCAAGATAGTAGAACTCGATACCTAGCTGTAATAAAAAACTCAAAATTTTCTCATTAGTTATACTAATGAGAAAATAATTTATTTGTTATACAACACAAAACAATAATTTGGCATCGTTATTATATTTTTTAAATCTAAAATATATTTCCATTTTTTTCATAAAATATATTTTTAGTAAAATATTGATTAATTCTATTCATCTGTACTTTCAACTTTATTTTTCCTATATATATATTTTTTTAGTTATTCTCCATCTGAAATAATTTTAATATATGTTAATTAGAAATATTTGAAAATCTTTTATGACTTTCTAATTATATTAAATTTACATGAAGAAAATTTTCTGTAAAGGCTATCTTGATTTTGGCGGTAAAAATAAAAGACCAAAAGGATCGACACATTTGACCATCATTAGAAGCGATATATGATATTTTTCTAGAAGCTACTTTGTTTGTTACGGAAGTTACAGAAAGCTGAGAAAAAGAACTGATGTCAATCAGTAGCAGTAAGTGGTCATCAGTTGAGTTGAGTCAAGTGAGCAGTTGAGCGAGGTCTTACTTCGTGGTTCTCTCTAAGCGCTTTAAACTTTTATTGATATTATTACCGATTTGCTATTTGTGTTTTGCTCTTTATTGCAAGGGCCATTCTTGTGTACACTTCATCAGTGTTTTGCGTTTTCGTGAAGAATAAAACCTTGTTATTTTTTATTGAATCGTTCTACTATACACTCATCGGGGTACAAAAAGTCTCATACTTTGAGATTATCTGTAACAATATAGCAATTAAAATTATAAGTATTTTGTTTTATATATGTCTTCTTGTGATATATTAATATTCAACATGATTTATATATGTTCTGATTGCCGACAGCGGAAAGATTATAATTTTTTTTATAGATAGCTCTGAATCATGACAAATGAAATTAAAATATATCATATTCTGCGAAATCCTGTACAGAATTTAAAACTGGTTTTAAAACATTCGAATCTTTTATTGGATTAATTAGGTCTAGACTCGATATTGGTAATGGAAAATTCACATTATTGACAAAAAAGTTATTTCGTAGGGAAAAAAAAAATCACTCTAAATTTACTTACAACGTGTTTCATATAATTACTACAGATCCAATGTTGTTCTTTTAGCATTTCTGATTAAGAACAAAGTCAGAGATGGATTTAGAACTTTTTCTTGCAAGACACGTCTTAATTCATTAAGGTTACTGAAAGTCATTCAAAATTTCAAGTGAGAATTGAAAAATTTCTATTTAGCATATATAAGCAAAAATGTATCGTTTTTATTTTAAACATTTCAATGACTCTTGTTTTTTAAATATTTATACTCATCATAGGATAACTTACACCTATAAAATCCAATCAGTATAAAAACCATCCAAAGTTTCAACAAAGTTTTGATTACACTTCTACTCAAATTACAGAAATTTACTGTGAGCATTTGCTTCTGTAAGAAAAAAAGAAACCACAAAGAATACTTTTCCAATTTTCCAACCAAAAAACTTTATCCAGACTGTATATTTTTTCCAGAATCTTCATAGCCTTCGTCGGAAGACCTTTTACTCTTCTCGAATGCTTGAATAAATGAATGACTATAAAGAAATAAAAAAAAAATTAAATTCGCCGCTTTTCTTTGGGTTTAACTATGTTCTGCACGAATTTTCCAGGATGCTCTCCCTCCTCTAAGAGAAAAATAGAAGATTTCCGGATAGTTTGAAGAAATAAACCCCAGAAGTTTTTCTCCCTTGCATATCTCAAATTCTTTCCAATTTTTTGTTCTGTCAGGTGGGGGAATTCAAAGCCGGAGTTATACTGATTGTAATATACGAGAAACTAGAGAGTCGTGTTCGTAGCCCCCCTTTTTTTTATTCAGATTTTTCCGGCGAGCGAGCTAAAAGAATGACGTCTTAAACAACGGAACAAAACTCTGCCGAAGAAAAACGACAAGGGCTGGAGCAGATAAGAATGTGGGGAATTTTATGCAACCAAAAAACGCATTCTAACAGACATGACAAAGAGGAAAGAAAGACTGGATGAGTGGTCGTCGGAAGAGCTTGCATATGTTTTCCGCAGCTGACCTATTGCATTTCGATGTCTGTTTTCCCCAGTCGAGAGACCTTTTCATGCAAAATCTGGCCTACTGTACGAGCCTGACTCGAACAGGCACCGCCATTTTTAGACACTGCAATTCACCACTTTAGACCCTCTGTGAAGAGCTAAGTGTATATTGGGGTCTACCAAGAATCATTAACATTTATTTATTTATTTGAAACAAGCACACTACAGATATTGATTCTATGTACAGAGAGCATTAATCGAAAACACACAAAGAACGCCAGCCACAAAGCAAATTAAAATATACATAAAAAAAAGAGCAGAAAAGAATTACAAAGTTCTAAACCATATATAAATAAAAATGGAAACAGCTAGCAAGGATCAAAAAGTAAAAGACACAAAAGCGCAATACCAACACAAATAAGCACACTACAGATATTGACACCGTTTGCAGAGTGCATTAATCAAAATCTCACAATGAATACAAGCCACAAAGCAAATTGAAACAAACATAGAAACAGAACATCAATGAATGAAGAATTAGAAAGTTCTAAAGCATGTATAAATAAAAATGGAAACAGCTAGCAAGGATCAAAAAGTAAAAGACACAAAAGCGCAATACCAACACAGATAAGCACACTACAGAGACTGAATCCATTTACAAAGTGCTTTAATCAAAAACATACAAGAAACACAAGCAACGAGAAAATTAAAACACACATAAAAATAGAACAACAAAGAATAATTACAAAGTTCTAAACCATATATAAATAAAAACGGAAACAACTAGAGGCAAAAAGTAAAATACACACAAGCAAAATACCAACACAGATGAATATATGAACTTCAATGCTAAATTTGTGCAGAATTTTATAGCGTTTAGATGAATTATGTCTGTTCTCAAATATGGATTCCTTTTCATTTCTTGATAACTTATTTTCATCACTTCTAGACTTATAAGCAATAAAAAATCTATATGGCATCGATATCTCGAGATTTCAAAAACTCCCAAATCCAAATTCATATCAAAATGCGATTTATTTGGATTCTAATTTTAAAACAAATCAAGAGATGCTATTTTAAACCCCACATAAGTCCATTCATCGAGTGTACATTTTAAAGTACACCTATTTGTCATTGAAAAAAAACTTTTATTAATACTCTTGGTGTTCATTTGAAACAGTTGATTGTCTCCTGAACAATTTCCACTTTTCGACATGCATAGATTTTAAACCAAGGTGACGGTAA
Organism: Argiope bruennichi; assembly: GCF_947563725.1. Classification (NCBI taxonomy): domain Eukaryota; kingdom Metazoa; phylum Arthropoda; class Arachnida; order Araneae; family Araneidae; genus Argiope; species Argiope bruennichi. The sequence goes on along the minus strand of NC_079152.1, from coordinate 117,401,883 downwards.
ACAAAGTTGAATGTCCATTTTATTTGAATACAAATCCATACCCTCTTGACGGATTCGAACAATATTTAGTATGTATATTTCTGAGCACCTAAAAATATTATATGGACAATTAAAATGCTTTTACGTTCTTCTGAGGTAGGTGAAATGGGGGTTAAAATAATTTTATCGTCATAACAATTTAGAAAATATCTGCACAAGAATAGCTTTTACACCATCTTCAAATTCAAAAAAAAGAATGATATCAAAAAGAACATCAGTTTCACTACCATACAATTTTTCTTCTTCTGATTTTCAATCAGTTTTCAAAGTTAGTTTGAACACACTTTTATCGATTGCATTTATTTTCTGAACGACTGTAAATATGCGATTTATAAATGTATGTTTTGTTTTTTTCTTGCATCATATAAAACAAATAGACACAGATGAGATCACAAGTGCATTGACCATCAATTAATAAATCAAGAAAATGATTAAATTAGGAATAACAACAGATTAAATTCAAAGCAGTTATATGGCAAATCTAACTATAAATTTCAAACCCATTTCTTTTCTTAATGAATAGCATTAAAGAACTAGATACACTAGATATATATAGAAGTAACACATAGGACCTGAAGCGAAAAATTATTGATCTCTCTCATCTTAATACGAAATGCAATTATTATTATTTGTTTATTTATTGTGTATTATTGGGACCGGATTAAGCCTTCTCCAGGTCCTTAGGTAATGAAAATCTGGATTTTTCCCCCCTCAAGTATTTCGTAATCAAGTATTATTTTTTATTGATTTAAAATAAATGTTTATATTAATAATTTTATGCAGCAAATTTCGACGAACTGAAGTAGTAAAATGCTTAATTGCGGATCACTTTTTTAAAAAATTGACTTCAGTTTATTATATATAAAAAAAATCACAGCTGAACTTTTTATTTTTAATAATAAGTTCATTTAATTTTAAACAAAATAATAAAAATAAGTCAAAAAATTTCTCACTGAATTCTAAATAATATTTGATAATAGAATCGGATACTTTTTTGAATCGTAAGACATCTCACATTTTTTAAATTATAAAGTATCCTTAATATAAAATTTGTAAATTTTAATTAATTAGGAATTTTATTAGAATAATTTTATAAAATTAATTTAAGGTACACTTCATTTTAATATGAATAAGCTGGATTGCACGTCTTTAGGATTAAATGAGAGTGCAAAATTAAATAACATTTTAAACACCTCATAAAATTTCGAGGGTTCGGAGTCTCCTAAACTTATGGAACCTGTAGGCAATTGCCTATTTTCCCTGTTTAATAATCTAGTCCTAAGTATTATTGTGCATATAAGTGATTTATATCGATGGGGTTAAATTTATTTTTTCCTTATTGCAATCATTTCTCCCACCGAGGTGCACTTCAGAAATGAGGACGAAAAGCGTCTAGTAAAGTGGTCATTTCACGCAACCTGGATGGGTACAGAAATGGTGTGGGTCAGCAACCTCCCATCGATGGCAAGACGTACTTCCCACGGGAAGAGTTGTATCGTGGCCGGTGATAGTCCTTAGGACTCAACCATAATTCCCGCCAGTGTTGCGGTCATGCCGGTCCGATCAATCAGATTTATCCGTGTGCCTTTGGGGTGGGTCGGAGTCGGCGATTAAGGTAAATGTTATTGCAATCATTCAAATTAGGCGATTGCAGTTCTTATAAAATCCACAAAAAACCTTAATATAATCTATGCCCTTTATAAATATGTATGATAAAAAGAACCAAAAATTCCACATCAATGTAAACCATCCGATCAATCAATCAATCACTCGTAATCCATACCTCAAATCATAGAGTAATTCGGTCGAAGGATGTTTACTATAAATTATATACGCAGTAGTTTTGTAAAAGTTAAAATTGTCTTCTTCTCTATGATCCAATTTGAACTTTACACTTTTTTGATTCTAAGGGTTTCTTTTCTTTTCTTTTTTTTTTGTCATGGATAAAATGATACCGTTTAAAATAATTTTCTATAAATGAAAAAAAAGAAAGAATTTTTGAAAATTTTGAAGAGAATTCATCAGATTTTTTTATTCATAATTTTGAGTTTTTGAAATTTTTATCTATTATATCAACGAATTCAATCTTTTAATATCACTAATTAAAAAATAAAAATAAGCATAGAATTAATTTTCTTAACCATCATAATTCATTCGGGCATTCCATAACTATCTTGCAAAGCAGAGATTTTGTGGAAATTATAAAACGAATCGTTCTGTCAAAAGAGGGAAAAAAAAGACGAAAAACATTACATAAAGACTATTTATTTAGTTTGTCTTTTTAGTACTTTTATGTCAGCAATTCCTTTACTTCTTTAACTCAAACTATGAATATAGACAAATTATTATCGTCTTTACAGGCAAATTGACTCGTCAGTTTTTCTGACTTTTCAAGAATTAGTTCTTAATTAGCAAAGCAACTTTTTTCTATTTTAAAAGAAAAGAATCCTTACCTAACAAACCATCGAGTCATAAGAAAGCAGTGGTATTTTCTCATGTGTTGTTAAAGAAAAAAATACTTTTTATTGTGTAACAGAAACGGTTATTTAATATGAACCCAATTTGATACTCCTTGAAGAATTGAGAAAGTGTATGTAATATGCTATAATATGCAGAATAAGAGTTAAACATAATACACATGATAACGATGTTTATAAAATCAGTAAAAGTTCACGATCTCTGACTTTGGTGTAGTGCGGAAATTTAGTCTGTTGAGTGTCAAAATCAACATCATTCTTGTCTTATAATCATATCCTAAAATTATGCAGTTTTCCTTCAAAAAACTTATTACTTGGCGCCTATACAAAATGGTGGAATAATAAATTTTGAAATTAATAATTCCTTTCATAAGAGAGATACATGCTGGTCACAGAACTCTCGCCAAGGTGTGTGTGTGTAAAAGTATATTATTAAAATAGTAAATTCTGTAAAAATTGAATTCGACTTTTCTCGATTTTGATCATACGGCGTAATAAAATAACAAAACATTGTTCTTTTAACAAATGGGTTGGGAGTGGGGCTAAAGAAATCAGAGAGGGCAGCACTTTCGCTGGTGTTTTCTTAACTGCAAATCATCAATTTTTTTTTAATATAAAAAAAGCTTATCATAGTTTTTTCAATTCAATCTCGTTCCACCTAAGACACGTTAGATAATACGTTACTTCATACACATTACAAAAAATAGTTTGAATATATTAATATAAAAACAATACATTTTCAAAGCACAAATGAATATTTAAAAAAACATCGTGTATTAAACGAAATTATATCTGTAATTAATTACGGACATAAAATGAAAACAACAAGTTAATGAAATGATAAGGAATAATAATAAAAACAACAAAATAATGATTACTGTTAGTATTAAGCAACAATTCTCACTTTTTATCGTTTGGGGGGGGGTATAACATTTGAAATCAGTTAATCACACCTCTGCCAACGAATTTTGAAATATAAGTTTAACACCACAATACCATATTATTCAATTTCTTAAATGTATAATCCAATAACTGTTAATCGTGCTTCTGCTTGTGAATTTTGATATTTTATAAGTTTAAAACCAAAATATCATATTATTCTATTTTTCTCAGATATATTACTATGTTTTCAAAAGTGATGCCTAAGACCTGCATAAAAAAGAATCCGTTCTTATGTTCTTTGTACTCATTAGTTGTTTATTTTGTGGTTTATTTCTGACTTTCTGTACAACAAAACTAGAACGAAGCAAAAGGTGAACAAAAAATATATATATACATATATGTTTCTAAAGATCAGGCTAATTTTGAATGGGGATATTTTTATTTCAACACGCTAAATACTTCGCTTAATATCTTGCCATACACATTTTTTCATTGAACATGCTAAATTGATTATCTTATAAAATACTAAATATACCATGTATTTATTTATATCCGAAAAAGACCAAATTATAATACATGAAAATGTTCCACTCCACTTAAGTGGTCAAATATGTCCACTGGATTCGATCTGAACCCTTCAGGTCTGGCATGCATCGAAATGGAGAAGATGCCCCTGCATGGTAGTGTTCCGGGCAATATATAAGAGTGTTGTAGCTCGCATGTACCCCGTCCCCCACCCCTCAGGTGGGGACATGTTTGTTTCCGATCTACTGACTCGGACATGCTTTTGCAATATCAGACCCTGACTCGGGGATCGGATCCCAAAGAACAGCCATTAGGATCTCTTGCATCGCTCTATTTTTTCCATTTTCTTCCAACTCTTGTGTTACACAATGGTTTCGAATACATCAGTGGCCCGCCACTGTCAAGATGGATGTGGGGAAGGTTCTTTTTATTTCTTTCCCTTTTTACCCACGTGCAAAAACCTGCCATCGACTGCATTGTGCATAAAGAAATGGTAGGCGATTTCCTTTTCCAGAATATTTTATCCTTTCGCCCAGCTTCAGATTAAATTTGACTCGATTCTCCAGAGGTTATTTTTTTTCCTCCTCGAGTTTTCCCGCCTGTTTCTGCACATTGGAGAATTGAAGTATGGATTGAACTCTTTTTCCATCTCCTCAAACAATCCATGAAAATAAATTAATATATTCGAAGTTATGTATATTATGTTGTTCTTATATCAATTTTTTCGAAGTTAATTTTTAAAAATCCAAATAGAATTTTGAGTATATGTTTTGAGATGTGGAAAGATTTTAATGTTTATCAAATAACGTCATTATTATTATTCTGTCACAAATTTTAATAAAAAATGTGTGATTTTGTTTATTTAAATAATTAGTAAACAGTCCCTCATTATTTAGTATTTTTTAAATTTGAGAAATTTATCTCAATTATTGTTAGATGCAATTAATGTTGCACTCTTGAACTCTTTTTCCATCTCCTCAAACAATCCATGAAAATAAATTAATATATTCGGAGTTATGTATATTATGTTGTTCTTATATCAATTTTTTCGCAGTTAATTTTAAAAGATCCAAATAGAATTTTGAATCTATGTTTTGAGGTGTGGAAAGATTTTAATTTTTATCAAATAACCTCATTATTATTATTATGTCACAAATTTTAATAAAAAAAATGTGTGTTTTTGTGGATTTGAATAATTAGTAAACAGTCCCTCATTATTTAATATTTTTTTTTTATTTGGGAAATTTATCTCAACTATTGTTAGATGCAATTAATGTTGCAATTATCATTCAATTACCAAATTATGTTATAATTTTCAATTTTTTTTTAATTCCGTTACTGGAGACGGAATTAAAATGACTCCGCTTTAATCATTAGCTCTAATTATCACGTTATATTTTGTCCTTGAATACAATCATCTCCTCAGTACCTTCAAGTTGTTCTTTCAGTAGTATGTTGGCAAAAGTTTAAGTATGAACACGTGCGTATAACCGAGTTATTCTTTTCAAATTTTTGTTGCTATTTACTCCATTGACTCCATGGCTCTAAAGATGCATTTAATTCAAATAATGCAAAAAGAATAAAAAAAATAACCTTAAAAAATTAATTAAAATTTTTCATTCATTTTTGTTTGTTAAATTCTAACAGTTATTAACATTGTTGTAATTCCGTAATATCTAACCAAAGTAAATACTAATTATAAGATAGTTTAGTTTTTTTATAACATTTTTCCAACATTTAACATTTTTAATATTAATATTTTTGGTTAAATAATTTCCAGAATGTATTGTGTTTCCAAAATAAATTCCATTGCTGTTGACAAAAGATAAAAAAGAAAACTAACAATGGGGTCATTTTGACTCCATGTCCCTGGCCAGTTGAGGAAATTCATGTCTGCAGTTACGTATTAATTATGAGTAGCCCTTTTATAAATGTATTTCTTTTGCGAATAGGTGTAAATGGAACAGTAAAAATCTGCCTGTTTCTTTTCAGTCTCATGAAAGATTAAAACAATATATAGATTGAAATATCATATATTTCTAATTCTTCTATACTTATTGCCAAATTGGAATGAAAATTTTACTTTTTTTTACAAGAAATATATTTCAAAATGGAATCAAATCACATGATATCAAAATTACATTATAAATATTCGACTACATATATAATCAATACATGTCTTATCATGTGTTATTTTCACATAGTCTTATTACTTTTGAAAAGATGCAGTGGAGTACAAATTTAATGGACCGTTTTGGTGCATTTGATGTGTATCTGGTGAGTTTAAACTGATTCCATTATAATTTCGCAAATTAAAATAACAAATTCTTGTAGTCGATGTCTGATTATATACGTTTGCTTTTTTGTAGAGTACTATTCACAAATTCAATGTAACCAAATAAAGAGCAAAACAAAAAGCAGATTAAAAAATAATTATTTTAATTTTGGAGAAATTTTTAAATTAAAAGAATTTTAAATCTAATGCCTATGCAATTGAAAGTTCTTAAACAGAAACTTATTAAAATAGGCCAAAATGTGTATACAAATATCATTCTAACATCAGTTTTGATAGTATTTTTCTTAAATAAGCATTAAGTATTTCCTTTAACAATTATTTAATTTTACAGTCTCTATCAAAAATACCAAGTCTTTCAGTTCTCTGATAATTATTAAGCGATTCAAATTCTATTAAAAACAATATAGATCCTTGTTTGATTTAAAATTATAAGATGTAATTCCTTTTTTCAATAATTGATTAATATAAATGCTTCTAAACGCAGCGATCAATATGCGATTAAAAATGAAAATAAAAATTCTTTTAAACATTTAATACGAATGCATAAGAATTTTATTTTCCCATTTTGATACATTATCAAATTTTGATACCGAATTTTTCATTCGGATACATTAATCAATTGATACCGAATTTTCCATTCTGATGCATTAATCAATTTTTGATACCAAAAATGACTGTAATGGATTACATTATTAGTAATTGAATAGTTGACATATCCATAAAAGTTCAAATTCATCATTTATCCATAAAGCGCATCTGTATATAAATATTACATCAAATAATTGATTAATTCAACACTCCATTAAAATACGAATCCATTCTTGATTCTGAAAACGACATTAAACCGCCTTCTTCACAAGTCTTAGCAGCTTAACATTTCGTTACATCCCTAAATCCATTTGATCCCACGAGGAAAAAGAACAAATAAAGCTCTATTGCTGTCAGAAAGTTGCTCGCTTGTTTTTATTGCGCCTAAATCCCCGTACGCCGAAAAGCATTGGGATCAACACTCATACTCATTCCTTTTTACAAATATCTCTTCTCTTAACGCTAACCCCGACCAAAAGACTGTGTACACTGTACATGAGGTAGTGACAAAAGAGTAGCCAATCCCAGAGATCAGTCGTCAAGGTGGTAAAGGAAGGTCCTACTGAAGGCACTCTCAGCTATAAATAGTGACTGCCTCGGAATACCAAAAGAAAATCCTTTCCAAAAGTAGGGATTTGTTTGAAATGTGTCATTTCTTCTTCGTATTTGCTATTCACGTGAGGTTTAGGTTGTTATTCATCGAGTTGATACATTTATTGATCTTTTTCCCCTTATTTTTGTTTTATGTGGCGCAGATCTAGAGGAAGTAGAATTGCAATAAGTGTTGGCTGTTTCAGTATGAAATTCTTTGGTTGATATGTTAGGTTAAGTGATGGAGTCATTCCTTTTTATTTCGTAAATGATCTTTTTTTAGAATTACTAAAGGAGTTTTATTGTGATTTTCATCTAATTTTCACCTATGAACACCGTTATCCAATAAAAAACTATTGATGATTAACTAAAGAACAATTGAAAAAATGTTATATTTTTTTAAATCCCATGTTTCTTTAAGCCCGTATAAATTCTTTATTAGAATTTATTAGTTTAAAAAACAATATATCTCATTCTTAGCAATAAAATATCATTTCATTTCTTTTATATATGAAAACTAATTAATTAGAAAGTCTAAGGCATTTTTCAAATGAAACATTTCAAATTGTATGACAAAAATTGCCAGAAAGTCTGTTTCATGAAAAAATTAGCTTGGAAATTAATTTCAAACTTATTGTAAAGGAGAAAACAATAAAATTTTATTGACAATTTTTTTTAAAAAATAGTATAATGCAGATATAAAATTAATTTTCTTTTAATAATTGTGAATATTCATTTTTTTATGATTTACATCAAGCAAAAAGATACCGAATTAAATATTTCCTTTCTTATCTGTTAAAAATTTCCTATTTCTCATACCCTCGTTGAATGAATTAGTTTTAAGTATTTAAACTTACACAATTACCCTTTTTTATAAATAACTTTTTAAAATTTTATAAAAATCGCCATCTTTAGTTTTATTTCGCACAGAGGGATAACTTCATTTATCTTTTCAGTACATTATTATCTCTAATCCGCACTCAAAGAAAATTATTCGCAACTTTCAGTACAAGTGCATTTATTTTCCAGATTACTTTTACGATATCACAGGAAAAAAAAATTAAAGAATTAAAATTATATTTTTTGTATGTTTTAAATGAAACGTTTTTTATTACTTTTCATTGATACATTTTGCAGCATGCAAATATTTTTTTTTTTCATTTTTAAAAGTTATTCTAGCATGTTTATTTTATATCAGTGGCATACCAAAGAGAAATTGTTTCTGGACACAATATAACATTTTAGCCACTAATAGTTATCAGTGGCGCTGTAAAGTTAAATTATATTTGGAGCATGATAGAATTTTATCTCTCCTTTATTAGCTTTTTCTTTAAAATGCAACTTTTAATAACTTTTTTAAAATGTGGTATAGATGCAGAAATGTCTTTTAGATGCCTAATGGCATAAGACATTTATTTTTTTCTTTGTCCTCCGTCCTCCTATTTCTACGTTACTGTTTTGTATCAGTGAACTCTCAAAAGCGCTTTGATCAATCTAGAAGAATGAAATTTTGCGTATGGTCTTTATACTAAATTTACAGATTTCTGTCAAATTTTGAGCAAATCTGTCTGTCTGGCTGTTCGAATATAATTTAGTACCAAAACTACAAAATTAAGAGAGCTAATTATATAAAATTCGTTACACATCTATTGTCTAAATACCTTTCAAATTTTGAGGTATATCCAAAAACGGCATTGAATGTCTGACTGTCTGTACTTTCAGAAACATGTAAACGTAATAACTAAACGAAGCAATGGTTTAAATATATAAAAATGTGTATGAAATTTTGCATTGTAGTTCCGAGTCAAATTTTTGTTTTAATTGGTTAAGAAACACTCGTCAAAAACACAATCTCAATTTTCGGCTACTATTAATCGCTACCAGGGATTAATCGCAAAATAACTCGCCAAGGATGGCACAACAGATTCAGTAAAAGTGCTATATTTTCGCCAAAGATTGATATGTCATAACTATTGTATGCCAGCGCCATGGAAGGAGTTTTCTGGAATAATGCCTTTATTAGAGAGTATGCGAAAAAGCTGAGTGGGACCACTCCGCTGGTTTTAGTTTTTATTCGGCATATTTTTAATTGTTTCTTTTGGAATAATTAAAAATATTTTAATAATTACATAAGCATTGATGCTTTTCAAAAGGTTGACTTTATTTCAATCCTTTCTTGTTTTCCCAACTCACTTGCTTTCGTTTACATTATTAATAACACAGAACGTACCAGACTTCTGTCGCTCTTTTAGCATCTATTCATCACTACATACTGGTCACTACCATTTAGACTCAGCGGGGAATGAAGAAAAAAAAAATCATCTATGTATCGAAAAGTATAAATAATACAGAACAGAAACTGGCGCGGGGCAAGAAAAAAGACAAGAAAAACCAAAGTTAGTACAGGCTGAATGCGAGTGTGAAAAAATCCAGCTACCATTTAGGTGTAATATCCTTGGGAAGGAACAGATCAATATTGGACTATCAGTCGAAAGAAACCGATAGCGACATCGTATCAAAATCCATTCTTCAAACGGAGAAAACATTAAGGTCAGCATCGGCACTACAGGAAATGATCGCACCATATGCCCCAGAGAGAGCCCTCGCTTAGCGCGCAGGGCATATCTGGGAGCTCTGCCCTCCCCTGCGCCAGCCTTTATTTTTCTTTTGCTCGGAGCAAGGATTTTGTTTTATTTATTCTGCGCTTGACCTTAGGAGTCTACACACCGGATACAATTAATCATTCTTCGTCTTGCAATACTTCTGAGTTCTGATGAAATGTCCGAAACCGATAAGAAGCGGGGGATGTGTTTTTTTTTACACTTTAAAAAAAAAAGAAAGAAACGTTTTTTAATCGGTTTTTGAAAGTGATTTGAAGTGGAGGAAGTTGACACTTTATTTATAAGTGTATTTTTCACTTTAAGCTTTAAGAAAAGATGGGTTGCTACTACTATCAAAAGAATATTATGCTTTAATTTTTTTTTTTTTTTTTTTACTTCGAAATGTAACAAGAGTGTGCTGCAGAGATATAGTTGTTATATATTTCATGAGAGTGTTTTTATTAATTACAAGAACTGAAGATATAAATGTAATCAGTCGGAACCATCTTCCCGGAACTTTCTCGTATACTCTATAATAAAGGTATCATCCCCCCCCTCTCGTAAAATTTTGGAATCTTGGCAAGTCCTTGAATAAAACGAGTGTTCAGATTTCTATTTTCAGAGTCCTGTACTTTAAAGGTGTATGTTTCTTAGTATAGAATAGAAAACTGCTACTTTTGTATCAACCGCATGCTACTGATTATTAATAGTTTACGAAAAAGTCTATAAACACGTAATTCTCAGCGAGAAATGGCTAGCATGTGGTTAATGCCTAAATATTAGAAAACTGAGTGCATTTTGTATACCTTTTTTTCGAATTTGACTCAGAACTACAATTGCAATCATAAGAACTCATACCAAATTTCATTTGGTTAAATCATTGCGTGTTTGAAATATGACATTTACATACATGCATGAGAATGTACAAAACGGCAGAATGCCACGCATACTGATGTATTTGGTAGCAAATTTTATATAGGTCTGTACTAGATGTTAAGTTTGTTTGCAAAATTTTATTCAAGCAATCTTTTTATTTGGTAGTTATCGTAATGCCTTGTATTAGGACAGCCAGACAAACTACCTCTGAAAGAATTTCGTACAGAATTTGAGAGAATTCAACATATTTGGTGCAATGTCTTGTACCAAATTTCATCCACGCTCAAAGCATTTTTGAGTTACCGTTTGTACAGAAAACGCTACAGGTAGACATTATTCCAAAATTATTTTTTTTTCGGACTTAGGGAGTCTTGAAATTTTGAAATTCGTCAAAATCTCGAGTTCGATTTTTTTTGACGATAACAATACTTTCTCTTTCTTCGTACACCAGACAAGTAACATTGCAAAGTAATGGTTATAAGATAGTGTAATGCATAAGTGTCATGGTTTTAAGACAATCTAATGCATAAGTGTAATGGTTATAAAACAGTGTAAGGCATAAGTGTAATGGTTATAAGAAAGTGTAAGGCATAAGTGTAATGCTTATGAGACAGTATAATGCATAAGTGTAATGGTTATAAGAAAGTGTAAGGCATAAGTGTAATGCTTATGAGACAGTAAAATGCATAAGTGAATTCATTATATGACAGTGTAATGCATAAGTGTGATGATTATGAGACAGTATAATACATATGTATTAATGGCTGTAAGATAGTAATGCAAGTAATGCAAGCTGTAATGATTTTACGACAGTGTAATTCGTAAGTGTAAAACATTGATGCATATTCTAATGATTCTAAAGCAGTGTAATGCATAAGTGCAAATAAGTGTAAAACATTGATGCATATTCTAATGATTCTAAAGCAGTGTAATGCATAAGTGCAAATAAGTGTAAAACATTGATGCATATTCTAATGATTCTAAAGCAGTGTAATGCATAAGTGCAAATAAGTGTAAAACATTGATGCATATTCTAATGATTCTAAAGCAGTGTAATGCATAAGTGCAAATAAGTGTAAAACATTGATGCATATTCTAATGATTCTAAAGCAGTGTAATGCATAAGTGCAAATAAGTGTAAAACATTGATGCATATTCTAATGATTCTAAAGCAGTGTAATGCATAAGTGCAAATAAGTGTAAAACATTGATGCATATTCTAATGATTCTAAAGCAGTGTAATGCATAAGTGCAAATAAGTGTAAAACATTGATGCATATTCTAATGATTCTAAAGCAGTGTAATGCATAAGTGCAAATAAGTGTAAAACATTGATGCATATTCTAATGATTCTAAAGCAGTGTAATGCATAAGTGCAAATAAGTGTAAAACATTGATGCATATTCTAATGATTCTAAAGCAGTGTAATGCATAAGTGCAAATAAGTGTAAAACATTGATGCATATTCTAATGATTCTAAAGCAGTGTAATGCATAAGTGCAAATAAGTGTAAAACATTGATGCATATTCTAATGATTCTAAAGCAGTGTAATGCATAAGTGCAAATAAGTGTAAAACATTGATGCATATTCTAATGATTCTAAAGCAGTGTAATGCATAAGTGCAAATAAGTGTAAAACATTGATGCATATTCTAATGATTCTAAAGCAGTGTAATGCATAAGTGCAAATAAGTGTAAAACATTGATGCATATTCTAATGATTCTAAAGCAGTGTAATGCATAAGTGCAAATAAGTGTAAAACATTGATGCATATTCTAATGATTCTAAAGCAGTGTAATGCATAAGTGCAAATAAGTGTAAAACATTGATGCATATTCTAATGATTCTAAAGCAGTGTAATGCATAAGTGCAAATAAGTGTAAAACATTGATGCATATTCTAATGATTCTAAAGCAGTGTAATGCATAAGTGCAAATAAGTGTAAAACATCGATGCATATTCAAATGATTCTAAAGCAGTGTAATGCATAAGTGCAAATAAGTGTAAAACATCGATGCATATTCTAATGATTCTAAAGCAGTGTAATGCATAAGTGCAAATAAGTGTAAAACATTGATGCATATTCTAATGATTCTAAAGCAGTGTAATGCATAAGTGCAAATAAGTGTAAAACATTGATGCATATTCTAATGATTCTAAAGCAGTGTAATGCATAAGTGCAAATAAGTGTAAAACATCGATGCATATTCAAATGATTCTAAAACAAAGTAATGCATAAGTGCAAAACATTCACCATTTCTCGCAAGGGGTCTTTATGGATGCAGAATCATCTACTTTTGATATGACAATTGCGGATCACCATTGTCATATTTTTCCAGTTTTTTGCTTATAATTTTACTGATGATACTTCTGAATTAAATAAATTGTCTATTATCCCAGTTTCGTACTGATTATTACTTTCGAGGAAGGTTTTTTTTTGGCATTGAAGAAAGTATTGAAATAATCAATTAAGCATTGCTATTTATTGATAAATATTAACTGAAACTTATTTTATCCAATAAACTTCCCAAAAAAGGAACTTAGGAAGGAAGATAAAAAATATAAAATACTCGAAAATTCAATAAAATCTTTTTTTTAAACTAAAATTTAGAAATATTGGTTATACTGATATTTTCTTTATAATAATAACAAGCATTCATTAATTTATTTTTTCATTAAGGGAAATATAGAGCCTTTATGAGTAGAAATCTTTACTTTGAATACTGAAACTTTGACTGTAATCTTAAGAAATTCTAACCACCATTTTTTAAAAAAAGGAAATTATTTTCCTTTTTAAAGTTATACAAATATATATGGCTCTTTGGATAGCCTGTGGTTTTTATCTATCAATAATTAACATCAATAATATCTCGATATTATAATATGGCTTAATGTCGTGATTGGCTTAATTTCATTATTACATTTTAAATAGCTCTTCAGGACTTGCAATTATTAATTCGTTTGAATAGTTCCAAATCATTTAACAGTAAAGCAAATTACTTTATATATTTATATACAATATTTTAATAACACAGCACAATTTATTATTGCAAAAGGAACAATGCTTATTAATAGCCAGAACTTATGAAAACCGCAATTCCTCATTGAAGTAATCTTCCCAGAAAAAAATTGTTTTCCAATCATTATATTTTTACAATTATTAATTAATGTGTTATTTCCTACTTTCAAAGATGGAACCAAAATTTTAATGATATAAATAAAGTTTCTGCTGCTCAAAAATGTGCTCTGAAAGTCACTGTTTTAGAAACACTGATTTAAATCAATTGAAATGAATTTATGTGGAATAAAAGGTCTGGGATTTCTACGTCAGAGGCAAGAGCAGCAAATAAATTTACTTAAAAGTCAACAATGTTCTATAAAAGAAAAAAGATTTTCTTTACAGTTACATTACTTAGCAAAGCATTCAACCGCCATTTAATCCGGCTCCCTGTTAAAACGAGTAATGGAGGAAGACACCAACAGTCAATGTTCCCTGCTTGGAGGAGCCTTAAAGTGCTTTTCCAGACGTTGCATTATCCGATGACCTTCTTGGGTGGATAAAGTCCACTGGGAAAGTGTGTCCGATGTAGGAGCCCGAGGGTCAGGTGGGAGAAAAATCTTTCTCCACTGTGAAATCTCCAACAAGAGTATTTTTAAAGCGGTTTAAAATCTTTTCTTGGAGTAGCTTAGCATTTCAAAATAGGCTAAAAAGCGATTCCAAAAAGAAAATATTGCGCTTTTACAGATCTTAAGGGATTTTTTTTCCACACAAATTCTGTTACACTGCGCATGTAATCTTAATTCATTCTAATAATATATAATCAAATTGAATAATCTTTTATTATACAATTGTATTTAACATATTTTTTCAAAAGTCTGTAGAAAAGAGATTTTGTAATCAATTTTTTCTCTGGCTCCCTTATGTATTAGATTTTTTTAAAAAAAAATCTCTGTTTTTGTGTTTTCTCGAACAATATAATATTTTATCAATGTTTAATACAATTAATCGCCTAATTTAAATTTTATACATTTATATTCGAAACGCCTCGCGTTTGAGAACTCTATATAAAAGAAACCTACGCTGTGAATTTGATAATTCTTAACCACATTCCATGTAATTATAATAATATACTGTAAAAAAACAACAACTAAAGTTGAAGTTAAAGTTTTAGTTGAAAAAAAAACTTTAAAAAATTAAGATATCTTGAAAGTAATATTTCATGACTGCAGTGCAAGCAATGAAATATTATTTTTGTCTAAAATCTAGAGGTTAAAGCAAAAATTGTAAAATCTTTAAACGGTGAAAGCAGAAATTTAAGGATATTTATATACAATAAATGAAAAATTTAGACCCAAAGGTTATCAAAAATATTATTCATGGAAAATCTTTATATATTTAGATATATTATGGATGTGATTACAATTCCGATTTCCTTAGATAATTTATATCAGAAAATCACTCTTTAACGATTTTTGTTTTGACTCCAAAAGTTCCCATGAAAAATTATTAACTTGTTTTCAATTTACCTGCTCGTTTGTTAAAACTAATTACAAATCAAGCAATTTGTATACGGAACGTCATATATTTATTTTTTAACATATGCCATCTATATATTGCTTTAGCATCCCTTTATTGCTTAAAAAAAATGCGCCGTCAATAAGTAAAGAACTGGAACATGCTCAGGCTAGTAATGCATTGGTATAAGCAGATTTTGGAGCGAAGTGAAAATTTTGGTTTTGTTATGTTATTTTCTAAGTACATATAAAGAAAATATTGTAATCATCACTAAATCGACCATTAAACTAAGTTTTGATCAATATTTACGAATAAATCTCTCTTTTTTTATGTTTTCCTTTTCGGAATCCAGTAGATCTGTCTGAAAGCATGAAAGCTCAGAAACTAAATAAACTAGAAGCATTAAAATTAATATGCACTAATTCTTAATTCTTTAACACTAATTCTTTCAAAGGAAAATCCAACTGTTTGTTTGTATGCCTACATTTGAAATTGCTAATTGGCAAACAAAAAAAAAATGCATAGGAAAACGGATGAAACGTAGCTTTGATTCTATCATCAGAAATGTTGATCCGAAGCAAATTTTTACCGAAATTTGTAACATTGTTGACTCTCTGTCGATATGTATACTGTGGCGCGTTGACTAAAAACACGTCCATTAGTTTAAAGAAATGTAAGCACCATTTTGGTTACAATCATTCATAATTTAAACCATTCACACAAGAATTTATGAAATGATTTTTTTTATTTGAAAAATAGTTAAAAGGAATTTTTAGTAATAACTTTTAAAGCATATGACCGGCGAAATTACATAATTTTTTTTTCTACGCTGCTTTGTTAGCTGTCTACCTTATATTCGACAAATTTCATTACATATTAATATAATTTAATATTATTACAAAGTATATTGGTCACTGGTGTTAAAAATTATTTTCAAACCCAAACATAGCAATTAGTGTTATTTTTTTAATACGTAAGCACCATATCCAGCATATCCAGGTCTATTTAATGAGTAATGATACATCCCACACCTTATCAGGATTGTAACATGGATGGTCGATGTTTTTTTCTAACCGAAAGGGAATTTTCTATTTTGGGACACTCAAAAACTTGTATTTAGTTTACCACTAAAGCAATAGTTTTCTTATTTATACAAAAAAATCTTGACAAAAAAATTGTGACATCTGATAGCAACAGATTTGTTATTCTTGTTTCAGCCATTTCCATTCGTTTCGAACAAGCTGCAACAGCATCCTTGTCGGTATGCTTTGAATATCTTGGGTTACCGCCTTGACGAAAGGGTTTGAAGGGTGTGTCTGATCTGTCTCAGGATGAGGGTGTCTGCATAACTATTTTCCGAAAAGCTGCTTTTCTCAATAAACAACAAGGCGGCGGTTGGCTTAAGAGGGATTGGATTCCACCGTGGGAAGAATCTTTTTCTTCTGAAATGCATATACGAGCCTTATCTAAAAATATCGGTGTTACAAATGGAGAATTGTTTTACATGAATCATTTTTCTTTTGCCTGTAAGTTGTTAAAAAAATACAAATGTTGCATGAGTATTCATGCAACGTAAATTGCTTAAACGTGTCTGATTGTGACATACTAATGTGGCAAGATTTATGAAAAAGTCATAAAATGAAAAATCTGTGTCAACTAAACACATCCCAATTACCCATATCAGGGTTGCGTTATAAAGAAAAAATTGCACGTATTCAATCCTCCAAATAACAAGTTTGTTTTAAAACTTGGAATAGCTGCAATTATTTTTTTCCCTATACTAGCAACCGATACGAGAGGTTGATGTCAAACTGACTCGCCTTCACATAGCACATACTCGCTTTACACACAGGCATCTCATTTTGGGCGAAAATGCACCAGTATGCCAAACGTGCAAAGTTGATTATACAATCAAACACAACTGAATAGAATGCCACTGTTTTAAATATAATCGTTTGCTATTTTTTAAAGTCATCGTCATTAAATCTGGGAGATCTGATAAGTGTAAAATACCACAAAAATATTTTTAACCTTTTGAAAACCATTGGATTTTATACTTGTATATAGCACTTTCTAACTTATGTTGCTGTGTTTTTTTATACTGATTCATTGTTTCCTTTTTTCATCTGAAGAAATCACATTCCATATTCTTGCCCATTGATTTCAAATTTTATGTATTTTTATGTCGAAAACTTGCAAACATATTTTAAATTATTTTTTATATAGTAATGTACTGTATTGTCTTACCTTTCGCTTGGCGCAGCATCGTCAAAAATGGCTCTTGTGCCAATAAACCCCGCTAGCAAACTATATTTAGCCAAATGCCTATAACATAAAAAAAAAAATAAGACGATTTTTTTCCAAAAATGCATTACATTCACTACACTTTCTTAATGTTTGATTTCAAATTTGTAATGTTCCTGACAGGGACTGTGAAACCACTTGTCATGTTTAAAAATAGGCGAGTGACAGGATTTATGATAAATGTCGCTGTAATGTTTGTGTTTTAGAAGACGTCTGGTCTTTTTGTTTTTTCCCCTTACTTTTGCTATGGTTAAACCATACGAGGTGTGCACTGATATCCTTCAGCTTTGCGATGTCTACGAATGTTTTTAGAGGTTCGAAAGAACATACAGTGTGTAAAAACATTTTGCAGCTGTTTCCTTATGTAAGGAAGCATTATAAACGAAATAATTTTAATTTCTACATAATGGTTTTCCACCATTAGGACACTCTTTATGAAGTTTTCATCCGGTATGTGAAATTCTAAAAGCAGTTGTGGAAACTTAAGTAAAGGAAACATCATTACTTTTATTATACCTGTGAAGTAAACTGCTATTGTAGATTAACTATTGAATTAATGTGAAAAAAAATGTTAGCTTTTCAATTATATCTAGCGGAAGTATTATAAGCTAGTGCATAAAGGCTAATTCTGATAGCTAAGAATGGGGAAATATTTAGGAATTTAGTAAACAAGATTCAATTTCTCAATTAAAATGTTTTTATTCATTTCTTATCCAAAGAGCCTCAAAAATAAGTTAGAAATCTGAATAATAATAAGTTAATCTAATAATTAGTATAGCATTTTTTATAAAACTTATAACATTCTATATAAATATTGTGATTATTAAATTGTGATTTTTTAAAAGAATATCAGTTATGATAAGTAATATGAAAGCATTTTTATATCCATTTCATGAATCTTTCAAAAAAAAAAAAATTTTTTTTTTGTATGTGAGGTCTTTTGTGGTCAAAGTTTAATTTTCCCATTTATAATATTTTATAGTTTTATATATAATATTTTATAGTTATTTAGATCCTAAATTATTGTCAATGCGTGATTTTTTTCTTTATCAGAGAACATAATATTGCACTTAATAATTTGAAAGACTAAACATAAATAATAAAGAACAATAATTTCTCATCACCGAATCTTCTTCGCGACTGAGTCACCGGTGATAATCACTGTATCTGATAAACTTACATATGCTTTTTCATAACAATTAATTGGGGATAAATTTAGATATCATTAAATACTTTGCAAAAATAAAATGCCTTAATTGTTAAATATTTATTTATAATTCAGAAATACACATTTCATATAACCCTAAAGTTAAATCACAATTAGGTTTAAATTCCAAACAAATATTTTTAACACAGACGGCAGAGAAAGAAGAAATTTATGTTAAGCTTAGAAACAAAATGATTAGAAGTAAAAGAGGCTATACGGTTAGAGATTTGGAAGATTTTTTTTATTATGGGATTTTGATTATGGGATTTTTGATTATGGGATTTTATTCAGTGTTGAAAGTCAAATATGACGAAAGGGTGGATTGTTAATAGTTTAAACATAGTGCTCCTGCACCCATGATTCTGGTTTCATTTTCTACGTTTAGACAAGTCATAATTTAAATTGAATATATATCTTATTTTTTATGAAAGTCCAAAAAATGGTATTAACTCAATGTGTCTTTATAAACGATTTTTATAAGTCGCTTTGAGGCCAGTGAAATAATGGTTAATGTGGGATTGGGGTGCGTGCTAATTTAAGAAGGTGAAAATATTTTATTTTAAAAATATAAAATATTTTTGAAAGCCAGGCATTGTGAAGGGACAGAGAAATAAGCACTTTATCACTAGAATTAAACAGTGATTCTGATGTCATTAATCACATAGTGAAGGGTTTGGCGACTTGGAGGGGAGAGTAGATATTTCTAGTAATGAAAACAAGATACATTTATATTTATTTCAGATTTAAAAATCAAATATGTTGAAAGAACAGCAGCAATAACAGCTCAAAGAAATATATACAATATATATTATAAATATATCAATGTATCAATCAAACATATCATCAATAGAAATATATACCAGAATTGATTCTGGTTTCATTGACCATATATTAATTTTAGATTAAACCTTCAATGTACGATTTAAAAAAAATTAAGATAAGAATTGTTTATGACATGGAAAGTAACAACAAAAAATATATAAACAAATCAAAATAGAATTTTGAAAAAATTTCTATTCAAATAATTTTTTAATCCAAAAAGGATCCATTATATCAGCGTTTCTCAACCTTTCAGTATATGCGGCCCAAGTTTCAATCATAATTTCCATCACGCCCCCCGCTTACAATAAAATGTATACAACAATAATGTATATTGAGTATTTTGGATTCTGTTGTTAAATTATTTTTAACTAACTGCCAAAACAAGAGTAAAAGCGAGACAACGTTAGCGAGAAACCACATCTTGCATTTTGGACAAGCCGGTGGTAAACAGATGAAACGAATGAAAGCGGGGAACATTTTAATATTATATTTGAAATGATAGCCAAACAGGGAGATAACGTTAAAAGAATATGAAAATAAAAAAAAATCGTTAATGAAAGTTAATCTAGACTAGGTCAGCTAAATTTAGAAACTGGGAATGCATTTTTTTCGAATAATAAAAGAAATAAAACAGAAGCATGACTAACAAAAGCGAAAAAAATAAGCAATGTTTGTGGAAGGGAATCCACGCGACCTATGCCGTCTCGAGCATGCGAGGAGCAAATGTTTTCTTATAGTAAGAAGGAAAATGTTCGGTAACGCAAGTTTCAATTCCAGCCAGTCTCATTCGAGTCGATCCTTTTATCGTTATCGAATGTATAGTGAATGTGTGTGTTATATATATTTTCGTGTTAGTTGCAATTCACCATATTAAATATTCACGGCAGTAGATTTATGCAGACTCATGGATAAATTTTTAAGCAGAAGTAAGCAAGCATTACACGATAGTCAAGCATCAACAAGTACACAGACGAGCGTGGTTCCGAAAATAAAATCAAAAAAATATTCTCAAGAATACTTAAATTTTGGGTTTACCAGTGCTGAAGTAAATGAAGAAGAAAGGCCCCTGTGTATGATTTGCTCAAAAATGTTGGCCGCAGGGAGCATGAAACCTAATAAACTTAAACGACATTTTGAAACGCTTCATGGTGAGTACGTCAATAAACCCAGAGAATTCTTCGAATTAAAATTAAAATCATATAAAAAGCAAAAATCATTTTTAAAGTGACTTTGTCTGTGAATAAAAAAGCTTTAATTGCATCTTACAAAGTTCATATGAAATAGCCAGATGTAAAAAAAACCTCAAACCATTGGTGAAGAGCTTTTTTTGCCATCAGCAATTGAGATTGCAGAAACTATGTTTGGAGATAATTTTTCAAAACAATTGTAGTTCATACCTCTTTCAAATGATACTGTTGCTCGTCGAATTGGCGATATCACCGAAGATGTACAGTGTCAGCTTTTCTCGAAGTTGCGTGACTCAGAGAAGCTTTGGCTTCGAAAGCAATGAGATCTGGTCTGAATATTGTGTTAACTACGGTTGTAACCGTGGTAAATTCTATGTAAATGAGACCCCTGAAATCGAGAATCTTTTCCGCACTTTGTAAAGATATGGGTTTCAGTACATTCAGCATTACTATTTTATTGCGAGGCAAGATGATTATCATATGGGAAATTTTTGCAACGTGTTTATGAATAAAGAGAAGAAATCGCCAATTTCCTAGCAGAAGAAAACAGACCGGAGGCAGAGAATTTTCGCGATGGTTTATTTGTGATGAAATTGAGGTACTTTGTCGACATATTCGAGAAATTAAATAACTTGAATCTTCAATTACAAGGAGCAAATACACATACGTAAGTTGGATACGAGTGACAAAGTTAATGCTTTTTGTAGAAAATTGGAATTGTGTAGCAGAAATTTAAAGCAAAAAACCTAACAATGTTTGCAAATGTGAATGATTGTACTAAAACTTACAAGGCTGAAGAAGAACATGTAAAAGTTGTTTTGTAACCATTGAAAATCTTTTAGATATGTTGGTAAAGAATTTTAAAGAAGTATTTTCTTGTTAACGAACAAATTGATACCAAGTTACGAGTGGGTTAGGGATCCATTTCATAAGACTCCCGAAGGACTCTTAATTCATGAGGAAGAAAAATTCATAGATTTCACGATAAGTGGTGAAACTAAAAGACAATTTAGTAATAAATCGCTATTTGAATTTTGGGCAGGAGTAAGGATGATTTTTCTGCACTAAAAACAACTGCATTTCACATTCTGTTACCATTTTCAACATCCAACTTTTGTGAAACTGGATTTTCTGCTGTGTCTTCTTTGAAGACAAAATATAGAAACAGAACTGAAAGTGGATATTTCTAATATTAAGCTTTCCTTCGAAAAACTTTGCTTTGCAAGACAGGCCAAGAAAGCCACTAATAATTATTAAATTTGTTTTTAATTTAGTATGTTTTGAATAAGTAAGTTTTTATTTAGTAAGTTGTTTTACTTTAATAAGTTATAAAATATATCGAAATATTTTTTTTGTATGTGTATGTGTGCTTTCCTTTCAGTCAGTTAATCAATTTTTTAAAATAATATTTTCTCTTGGATATTCTCGCGCCCCCCTTCCAGTGTGCTCGTGCCCCCCTAGGGGGGCGCGCCCCCCAGGTGGAGAATCACTGCATTATATTTAAAATCTTTAACACATTTTTATCTTAAACACTCTAAAATGTTCTAAAATTCTCTCTAAAATTTTATTCATTTTCAACAGGAAAAATAATTAGGTATTAAATCTCATACTGTATGAAGTGAAGAATTAATTCGATATATTTCGGAAACATTGATATGTTTCTTAAAATCCCTGAATCTGATGAGTCTCTTAAAATCTTCTGATCAATATTTTAAGTCAAATATGAGCAACAGCCAAAAACATTGTTTCTTTGTACACGCCATAACATCGCTGATCCTAATTGATTGACCGGATATATCTTAGTCAAAAACTTATTCAATTTATTTCTGAAATATTTCTGTACTCTCTGGAAACTCTAAAAATTTCTAAACTTCTACATTAAAATTACTGGCCTTCAAATCTGTATAAAGAGTATATAATAATGAACAATATTAATTGATAATAATATTATAAATAAATATTGTTCCAAATAATGATATAAAAAAGTAAATACTATATATATGCATGTTAATTAATATTATAGATAAGAATCATTAACTCTTAGATTTTACTATCGCATAAACAATATTATTATTTTAAAGCATATTTTTAATCCTTTGTTTAAACACTTTCATTATAGGTTAAAAATTATTCAAACATTGATAATAAATACACTCTAAGAAAACAATTCAAATCTCAGTCTTCAATGTATCTCAATAAAATGCATGAACCTTCACGGCGATTTATAAAAAGTAGCTTTTATATAATAATAGCATGCACATTAAGGATACAAATTAACACAATGGCCCGATTTCACTGAAATCGAGAACAAATAAATGCCATTTCATGAAGAATTAGAAAGATGAAAATATCTTTTGCGGAGGAGATTTTCCTCACGGATGCTCGCGCCATCTTTTGGGGATTGCTGTCAACTCATATTGCGGTTTTAATTACAGAAACATTCTTCGAAATCCAGCGTATCTGATATCAGACAAAAAGAAGGATTATTTAATAGATTGTCTCCTGCGAAATAAATAATTCTTTATTTAATCGTAGTATCAATGATACAATGTTTTTCAAAATGTTCTTACCTTTTTCAGAGCTCCGTTCGAGAAGGTATGGCAGAATTTTAACTCTGTTTAATTCATTCATCTCCTAATTAAGGTAAATATTTTGAGAAAAAGAATGAAAAGAATAATCAGATGAAAGGTTTTCAAAAATTTTTCAGACAATTCTATATCCCTTTTCCAAAGAAGTCTTTCTTTGCAGAAAAAGATGTTCAGTTTTGTGAGCCTTGACTAACATTAATTAATAATTTTCAGAGAATAGCTGCGATATTGAATACTTTTATTAAGTTAAGAACAAAATAAGAAATCTGCATTTTGATATAGTGAAATTGTAAAAATACTCTAATTCTGATGTTTTGCAATACTATGAAAAATTCTAAAGCTGTAAATTTTTGACATGCACATTTTGAGATCTAGAAGCTTTCGCTGATCATTATAGAAACATTGTAATAACTGTTACATTTTATATTTATTCTGTATAACTATATATGTTTTTTTCCTTATAATTATTCGATTATGTAAACGAAAGTATAGTTTCAGTTTTGCAAATTGATACATTGTTTGTACAATTTGTATTATTATACATGAAATTCATAACATGGATGAATATCCCAAGTTGCACAATTATATGCATTTATTTGGAAAGAAAAATTTAATTTGTCTCACTTTTTAGAAGCATAAGAATTAATAAACGAATCACAGTCAAAAACTTTGATGCAGGAAAATTTTACTTTTCAAAAAGATTCAGTTAAGAAATGATTTCTTAATTAATTTTTAAACAAAAACATATTCGTGTTGGCTTACCATTATGTCAAGCCTTCCATTAATACCCCTGATATGTAATTGATGCTATAATATAAGTCAGATTTTTCTTTTTTTTTCTTTTATTTAATTATTTATTAATTTTAAATAAAATCTTTTTTTATTTGTAAGTATATATAATATTTATTTTCATTGCTTCTAAAAAATATGCATACACAAGATTTGGTTTTTTTTATTGTTGATTATTTGCTAGAATTTTCTGATGGTTATCAATTTTGAGAAATTGTTTTTTTTTTCTTTTTTTTTTCAAAACTAGCAAGTTTAAGCTTTATGTTAAAGCACTAAATGATGGCTAAAATATTGCTGTGAGATGATTTAAATAATTGCTTCATTAAAAACATTTTAAGAAGGCCAGCACAATTACATTATTATCAATGCAATAACATTTATACTAATTATTTATCATGTAAGAAAGTGAAATCCAATATATATATATATATATATATATATATATATATATATATATATATATATATATATATATATATATATATATATATATATATATATATATATATATATATATATATATATATATATATATATATATATATATATATATATATATATATATATATATATATATATATATATATAATATTCTAATTTAATATCAGCACAGTAATTTTAAATTTGACTTTTTGAAAGCGATAATTTTTGTCTTAATATCAATAAAAGGCATTGTGTTAATATGATCGGAGGAATAAGATTGAATTCGAGATTAAATAAACTATGACTTGATGTCATACTTTATTTAATCATCATTGCTGTTATCAGGATGTTATAGGAATGAAATTTAGATATAATTCTTTTTTTAATATTATATCTTTATGATACGAATACAATTTAGTAAGAAATAAATTAATTCCTGGAAAAAGTCTTTTGCACTTCTAAGATAAATTTATAAACATGTTAAAGCTTATAGTTGCAAAGTTTTCCGAATGTAAAAGAAAGAAATTAAATTTATAAGGATTGCAAAGCTTGACTATAGAACAAAAGAAATTTTAAAAAGAAAACATTTTTAACTACTATTTGTCGTATAATCCAAATTCGTGGAAGATAAGTAACAGAGATATTATGGAATAAAAATACTTATAAAAAGGGGCATCAAAACATTATAAAGTGTACGATTACATTAGAAAGAATATTATAATTTAAATAGTATTGCCTTAAATTTTTTAAAAAATTCAACGAATTAATTAATTTCAATATTATTTATTTGAATAACAAAAATATAATTTTATGTGTTTATAATAATTAAATATATTAAAATCTGTGATAATATTATGAAACAGGAAGTTACTAAAGCAATATAATATATTAAACTATTTATTAACAACGTGTATTAAACCTATTTAAATTCAACAACCAAAAGTTTGTACACCATTACCAAGAATGAATATGAATGAAAATTAAAAAAAAGGAGCTTAATAAAATTAAATTTAAATTTAACCGAGAAAATAGCGACAGATTTTATCATAATACTAGTTTTATAAGAACAGCAAATTTATAAATTATTCAAATTTGTACCTCGAGAAATAGGTTGATTGTTAAGAAGCGAACTGAAAAAAAAAAAAAAAAGGTTAAAGCATAATAATAATAAAAAAAGATATTAGTGAAAACATACTTTTATGCAGTCAATAATTTCTAGCATAATTCAAATAGAATATTATTTTTATACAAATATTTGGAAGTTTAGACGAATTTCTCCGAAAAATTTAGAAATTGACTCTGTTACTAATTTTTTATCTTTATTTTTTCAGGGAAATTCCTCAGACTAGAATGGAAAACAGCAAGATTAGAAATAAGATAATTAGAACTATGACACCCCCGACTCGGCTATTAGGATAGTTAAGAAAAATAAGGACCTGAAAAAGCACACGTGTAACAAATTCCTTCTTGTTCAGTGTGCAATCCATGTTGTTTGGACTTCGAAAAATGGAAATCGCAAAGCTATTCTTTTCTTTTAAGTAGGTAACTGTTCATATCTGAATTCGTATTTTAATGCTACTCAATATATATATTTTTTAATTTTACCATCTTTTACACCAAATAGTTTTTAATATAATTTATTCAGATTTCCCTTTCATGCTGTCTTATACAGACAAGACACTTCAAAATATCATCTTTTTACCAGATGTAACGATTCTCTCTTCCCGAATGTATGGCTATCGACGAGTTTAAGAAAGCTTTGCTGAAGAGACCTAGCGTCCGGTGGGCATCTCGCGTTTCGGCAGAGTTTGCGGTCGTCTAGTGTCCGTCTAAGTGGATTCGGATTCTCCTACTGCCGATCAGAAACCGGAGAAGTGCTTCGCTTCGCTTTATTCCAGCATCAGGGGTTGATCCCTCATAGCGCACTGGCTGGATTTAGAGCCATTGTTTTTGACGGATCTTTTCTATAATTTCTTAACACAATTGTTAATTTTCGTCAAAACTTTATGCCAACCTTCCCTTCTTTTCTCTTCTTAAAGAGAAATTTAAGTATTTAACAGTGAAGAATTCATTGTTATTTCAAGCAACCTGAGCGCTTCAAACAAGCATTCAAAGCAACCTGAGAGCCATTTTGAAACAACTTTTTGAAACGTGTTCAGGACATGAGTCCAATACCTAAACTAGTATTTTATCTATAAGCTATTAGGCAATTTCAAAAAGAAGTTATTTGATCTTGATTGTCGAATTTTGCATGAAACAAATCCACAAACATACTCAGGGCCAGATCATCCAATTGAGAAAGTAGACAAAGCCATAGGGGCCCCATAGGCTTGAGATTTTTTCCATTAATCTGGAAGTTATTTAATTATTAAGACCGTGTAATCGAGCATATTTAAATTTAAATCGAGTATTATTTAAATTAATTTTGGAGTATTATTCCAGTAACATTTGTAGTTAATTACAATTTACCGATCTGCCGATTTGAGGTTTGTGTCATGGAATTCTTGAACTTAAGGTTCTTAATCTCCGGGCTGAACAGATAGGAGTATTAGCCTGGCATTGAGATAAATTAGTAGGTAATTATGCTTAGTTAAGTGAAGGCATTACATAAGAAGGTAAGTTGATAATTTATATTCATTACGATTGCAAATTTTGTTTCATAATTTTAAAATAATGTGGTGCTTTGTAATTTAAAAATTATTATCCTATTATTAAATATCATTATCATTATTTTTACTATTTTGTTTAAAATTATAAAAAAAATGTATTACTTCTAAATTTTAATTCTGCATTTCATTTTATTCAATAAACTAAAAATTTCAGAAAGTGATCGGTTATTAAGCTTTTTGCTATTTCATTTTGTCACAGTTTGCTACTTAAAATTATATTCAAAAAGATGAAATCAAAATCGTCAAAAAAACTATTTATTCTTTGAAAGTTTAGAGAAGGAAAGCAACCCAAGATTTGCAACATATAAGAGGTGCTAGAAAGCTTATCCGGTTTTGTGTAATGTGGTAGTTTTGAAGGAATTTATCCCACAGATGAGGTCAAGCAGCCAGAAAGGAACTGAATAAATGGTGAAATATAGAATTGCTAGAATTAAAACATTACCAGACCAGAGCTCGGGAAAGAAAAAAATAAGATAGCTATACTTTCTCGGTGGCAGGCATTTTAGATCATGGGAAAAAAATGACGTCAAAAAGAATAATAATAGTAATTTGCTAAAAATTCCAGTTTTTATTTCCGAAGTCTTAATCTCAGATGTATTAATTAAACTGAAAATTCTTTGTCAGTTTTCTGTGACAATCTATAAGATTGTCACAGAAAATAATGTTAAAAATGTTGTGCAACCACATATTTATGACTATGGGGAATATTTTTGCATTCTTACACCAAATGCAATTCGTAATAAATATGCAATACTACTGAACAATTAATTATTGTTATATCACGTCGGTGACTGAATCCCCCCCCCTAAAATCTCGTCCATTTTTTGAGACAGTGAAAAATAGATAAAAGACTCTAAAAGACGTCACTTGTATGTGAAATATTTTGTCAATTTATTCTCTGCTCTTATTGTATACAAAGCGATTTTGTTTTCATATAACCCTTAGGTATAGGAATATTTTAATAAGAATATTTTAATAAGAGTAGGAATATTTCAATAGGAAAGAACATTTGAATTATTAATTTGAGTATTTTAATTCTAACTCTTCGTCATTTTTTGTGCTAGTAAAACTTATTCACTTTTTTTTGAAGGTTTGGATGGTATGTTAGTATTAACAGGTTTTTTTTTCATTTTTATTTTAGTATCAGCGAATAGTTTTTTTTTCTTTTTAACCATTTCCCCTCCCCTCCTATTACATCCCTCCTCTCTTTCAAGTATGTTTCACCGAATGAGATTCATTGCTTTACATTGTGAATTTTGCATGGCCCAATAATCAATAACTGATAAATAAGTTTTGAATATCCTGGAAGATGATCCAGTGTTGAATAAAAATATGTATAAAGCCATTTCCTTCTATAGCTTTGCCAGAAAAAGTTTAATTGCAAAATATTTGATGCCACTTTTATTTGTTTGAATATTTTGCAATCTCATCCAATAAAATATGCATAAAATGTCATTTATACATATTGTTAACTATTAAATAGACAGTCCTCAAAGGTTTTTCAATTTTCAACAGGATATCAACATATTCCTTTCTGTGATATTTTCGAAATAATCTATTTTGGGGAGGGAGGGGTTTGTTTGATTTGCAAGAGTCATGAGCTGAAGTTAATTCAAATTAAAATAAATTATCGGTTAAATTTCAGAACATTATTCTTATGGTGTTCTTACACGCTTCAAAGTTGTTTGTAGATCAATAATATTCAATTATTTCCGCAGTTGGATTATAAAATAACGGGTTCAAAACACTGATATTTTTTTAACTTTCTTTTGCCACAATCTTTTTCTGAATAAAAATATTAAGAAAAAAATTAGCATTTCCGATTATTTATAGAACTTGATATTGCATTTCTAAAATATGTTTATAAAATAAACATAAGCTTTGGAAGAAATTCCAATAATTACAGATTTTTAGATTAATTATAAAAAACAATTAATAATTCAAAATATTTGAAATTATTGGTCATTATATAATTGATGACCATGGTTTATATGGGAAGTATTCGTTTTAAATTTTTTCCATGAGCTTAATTTTAAACAAAATTTTATTAATTAGTTTTATTTCTATTAAATATATAAGGGACTTTCAGTAGTTACACATATATTTAGTAATATACCTTTTATATTTTATTAATCTTTCAAACACCCACTTACATGTGCCCACACATGATATAATGAAGTACTGTAATTCTACTGCATACGAGAACTTTTTGCATTCTTTAAAGAGTTTTTAATGTTAATAAAAAATTACCTTCCGACGGCATCTTTAGAATTCCAGTATTTAAATTAGAAATATATCTATGTAGTAATATATCTAAATATATATATATCTAAATATAATATCTATAAATATATCTAAATACAGGGTGTTTCATAAATGATGGGAGTAACTTTAAGGGGTGATAGTACACATCAAGACGAGTAATAGTAAATAGGAAACCAAGTGTCCCAAACGTCTTCCGAAGGAGATAGGCGCCATCAAAGTTTAGGGCCCTAAATTTCAAATGATGATAAAAAACGGAAAAATGGATCGATTCATTTGCGGTTTTCGCTAAAATCATTCTTTAAATTAGTATTTTCTTTAAAAAAAATTTTTAAGACAAAGTTTAAAAAATGCCGATAGAGGGCGCTCTAGACTTTGGAGTACCGAACAACTACTTTTTACCAGTATTTTTTTTTTTATTTTATTTTGTTAAATGTTTACTAAAGCTTAGACTTTAACTTAAATTTTGAGCTCAAAAGTGAAACCATCGGGAGCGGTTAAGTATCGCAAATTTAACCGCAAATGAATCGATCCATTTTTCCGTTTTTTATCATCATTTGAAATTTAGGGCCCTAAACTTTGATGGCGCCTATCTCCTTCGGAAGACGTTTGGGACACTTGGTTTCCTATTTACTATTACTCGTCTTGATGTGTACTATCACCCCTTAAAGTTACTCCCATCATTTATGAAACACCCTGTATATCTATATATCTATTTCCTTCATTAAAGGAAATAGTAAAGAATACCAAATATTTTAACTTCGCATTACTTTTTACAAGCAAATAAATAAATAATAATAGTAAATAAATAAATAATTAAATAAATAACAATAGTAAATAAATAAATAAAATGATTACCAACTTATAATATTACGCGTTACAGATTTAATGTTTGCATAGCGATTTTTGTCAATTTATAGCTCCGCATTTCACAATATATCAAAAATAGTCGCCTTATAAATGCTCCAAAGAACCCCTCATAAATAATAATATTCCCATTTAAATAATTCTACACTTTTGCCCACTGTATAGCAATATAGTAAATAAATCCAGGTGTGTGTGCAGGAATGCGTAACAGCTAAATACGTGTCTCTCTTTACTCATACATCTGTATAGTCCTGTATGGGTGAATTATAACAGCTGCTTCCAGGGATCAGTAAATGAAATTTTCGAAGTCAGAAAAGGGTACTCAAGAACTTTTCATCGTGATCCATGGCAGTTGGGATAGATGAATCGGGGAGGGGTACATTGTCACCAACTGGCAAAAGATCGTGGCCTGGCACCCCGCTGAGTTATTTGGGACAGTGGCAGGAAGTGAAAATGACCACCCGCATCTACTCTAAACATTCATATTCCAGCCACTGTGTGACTGTCAGCATTTCTGGGGTGGAGCGCCAAGAAATTTTTTGTTAAAGATCTCCCCCTTCAAAATACGACCAACGCCTATGATATCTTGGTTCACTTGGTTCACACTGATGCTAAAGCTGACCTCAATTGATACCAGTTGAAAAGTTTGACAAGAGGTTAACGTTGATTTCGAATGCTTTTTTTTTTTTTTGGTAGGTTTGCATTATGCTTTCAAAGTTGTAAGAATTGCTATAATAACAAGAGTATAATGCTTTTCTGACTTTATGAAAAGTTACCAATATCAAAAGAAAATCATATTAGGTTGCAGTTTTCTCTAAATGAAAGAGGTTTAAAATGAAGGGTCAAATAGATTTTAAAGGCATCCATTTTAAAATTTATTGAAAATTATGTGATTACATAATAAAGTAATATTTTTATCGTGCCTTTCAAATTACAAAATTGATTTTTAGTATCATAGTTCCCTCATCTGATTCCAATGAGTGCGTGAGTTAATAAAAATGCTGATTTAGCCATTTCTAATTTAATACATTCTAAATTAAGTTCATTTTCCTTTTCGAAATTATCAAAACATCTGCCACCAATGTGACTCAGTCTGACTAAGATTTGATATTCATGGATGGAAAGCGTAGCTTTCACTCTGAATAATCCCAAAAAGGTCGTAGATTGAGAAAGGTCGTAGATGAAATGTCATCCAAAAAACTATATCTACTACTTTTTGATATTTAAATGTTTTGTGTGTATTGTAATAAAAATTATTGAATTTAGAAAAAAATAGAGCATTTTTTGAATAAATGTAATGGAAATATCAGTTAAATCTCTTTCTCTCTCTCTCTCTCTCACACACACACACACTCATCAATGTTGGATTATTAAAGAATCAATTACTTACAAGCCTCATAACTTTAAGGAACCACAACTCTTGATATTTTGTGATATTTAATTTTGTAATTTCATTCAATTATAAAAGCCTTGCAATTCAATTATTATCAAGTAACTTTTTAATTAATTTTGTAAAGTTATTCTAATATCATTTTAATTTAATTAACATTTGCAAGTTTTATATTATATTATATTACATTATAATACGCTATATATTGAAATCAGTTTTTCTGAAAGTGATCCACTAAACATTTTGCTATTTCATTTTGTCAAAATTACTTAAAGTAACTTTTAAAAAAATTACCCTTATCGTGTCAAGATTGCCTTTTTGAAGAAAAGCAAAAAAAAAAAAAAAAAAAAATGTATATAGGTGGCTTCTTCACGCTATGAAAAACATCAAAAAATAAATTAAAAAAAATCGTGTAATAACAATAGTTTAATAAAACTAAGTTAAAAATTATTTTATAATGGTACTATATTTTTATAAAGTTGTATGTAGGGTATACTATACAAAAGGAACATAAGGGTTAAATTAAAATCGAAAAGTGTTTGGTTTACATACGCGCGAGCGCGTGCTCGTGCGCGACATTTGGAATTTCCAGCTACATATCTGACTGAAACATTCTGCCTCGACCAAACCTAGAAAATAAATATCAAAATGTAGTGTTGTTAATGCATGATAAGTAAACGAAGAGTCCACTAAAATAGTCACTAACCAAATTTAAATGATTAATTGGATTCTATTTTAAACTTTTTATTCTTTTATATTTAAGTCAATATCTTATTTTAATCATCTAATATCTCATCTTTACTTCGCGAAATAAACTTGAAATTAGTCCTAGAGAAAATTTCCAAATTGTTTTATGTGATCCCTTTTTCAAACGTGATCACACTGTCAGAAATTTACTTAATGCGTTTTTACCTATAATTGATATTATAAAAGTGGTTAGAAAGCATTCCTATTTTGCATATTTAAATTTTTTATTGGTCTTTTTACTGATCCTAAATTATTTTTTTAAGAATATATTCATAAAAAGGAAATATATTGTCACAAAAATGGAAAGAACTAAGCCGTTAGTTTAAGCAAACAGATTTACTAGAACGAAACAACTCATAATAGCACGAGACAGAGAACTTACCCATCACTAATTAGCTTTTATACACATGTAGAATGTTCTAGAAGAATACAATTTGAATATTTAAGAAAGATTAAGGACCTTCCAGATCTGATATAAACAACAGATATCAATTTAACTAAAAGAATCCCAGTCTTTGGATATAACCCAATGACTGGTATTTGAACCACGGACACCAACCAACCTTAAGCACGATACTCTGCCGACTGAGAAACGGCGATTACTAGTTAGTCTGGTGTGACTGCAATATAAAGGAAAAATTTGGCTTTTTAAATTTTACATTATAACTGAGGCTAAGATTCAAAAATAAACAATGAAGAAATGAATATAATGAATGTAATGAAATAATTATAATGAAATCGACAGGACATTACATATAAATAAAATGTCAATAAGAACCATGTGCAATGGGACATACTTCATGTAAACCATAAAGCACAAGGATTAATCTAACTAACCGGACTGCCGCAACAGCATTGGTGGGAACTTAGGTTGAGTTCCATCACCGGTAATGTCACAATCCTTTCCATGTGAAGCACGTCCCGTCATCGGTAAGAGGTAGCTGACTCCCCTCCCTTTCAGTGCCCACCCGAGTGGTGAGAACCAACCGCCATGCCAGAAGCTTCTCATTTTCATATGTGAAGTGCCCGCCTGTGACTGATGCTTCATGCTAAAACAGTCTAAAACATTCTTCAAGGTAAATAACTTAACTTGAAAATTCCAAATTCCTCGAGTAGCTACTGATTAAAAAGTAGGTGCTCAAGGATCTACCAAAGGATCTACCAAAAATTTTATTTAATTTATAAAATAGCAATCAAAATATCGTTTTTCTGTCAATAGCATTGAGACATATTATTGAACTGACTCAATTTTTACACTATTTTAAAGTTCAAAAAATTAGCTTTTTAGTAATGACAGTTTTACTTCCAAGTAATTAGTTAAAAAAAAGGCAAAACGTTTCACGTTAATTTTAAAGTATTATTTTTCCTTGTTTTAGTTCTTCCATTTATAAGCACGCGATAGTGACATATATATCTTACCTAATTACAAAAAAAAAAAAAAATACTATTTGGCATATGATTGCTTAAATCTGTTGCAAAAACATTTATAGAGTATTTCATAAAACAAATTACGTCAATAAATTTCGATGTGAAAATCGTTGGCAGCTCATTAAATGTTCAGTCGGCAGTCCAATTCTAGTCACGTTTCGACCAATATCAATATTATCGTTAATATCTTCAACTGGAACCGGCAATTAATATTGAGTAGCAGTAGTCGAATTAAATTCATAGAACCAAAAAAAAAAAAAAAAAAAAAAAAGAAAAGAAAACGAATTGAACTTTTTCCTTTATTGGCGCCATTTTGATAATCCAGCCTAAAATCCCTATTTCTACTTTAGTTGCGCTACTTGTTTTATTTTTAAAAAAATCAAGGTCACATCTATTCTGTAGTAAAAATATTACAGTATTATATTCAATGGCTCTTTCGTAATAATTTTTTGTAATCATGGAAAAGTTTTATGATCATGTATAACTAATAATATAGCTAAGAATAAAATTTTTAAAATAATATAGAGATAAACACTTTAAGCCTAAAACATTTTCATGCTACAGTATTTCATATTAGAGATTTGAATCTTCTTAATTTTTTTTTAATAAACGAGTCAATGTAATATCAAAATGAATTAATTTTTTTAAACATAGAATTATTTTAAGAAGTGAGTGTTTGTAGAGAAAAATAGCAACCAAGATACAAATAAGTTGGAATGTTTTTTTCCCCTCCTTTGTATAGAAACTTCTTTTTATAATATGAATTATTTGCTTATTGAAATAGGAGAAATAATAAAAATTCTTAATGGAGTTTACATTTTAAAAGCAGGGCAGTTATGCTTTAGGTCAAAATTTCTTTTCCTTCCCTGAATTTTAGAATCAGGATGTTTTCTTTACACGCTGCATAACGTTTAGAGAAAATTCATTATTTTAAGTTTGTAGTTAGAGTCCGTTAACTTGGTACATGCTTCTTAGGGAATAACGAGAATTTTATACTCTCATAATAGGCTCTTACATTTGTGACATCTCCACTAAGTAATAAAGATTGATGTGTATATGTCTGTTGGCGCTCTACAGACCAGACCGTTTGACCCTGAATTGCCAAAATCGGCATAGATATTCTTTGAGTTGTGCACCTCTTTTATTCAAACTTCAATTAATTGAAAATTAAGCAAAAATTTGACGTTTTCCTACGGCATTTCTTAAAAATGTTAAAGCACAATATCCCACCCTTTTCTTTATTTTAAAACTTAAAAAAAAATCGTTTTAAGGATACCTGCTGAATATTCATGCAAATGTTCCTTTAATTTCGGCAATTTGAAAAAAAAAATGACAATTTTCATTATTACACTAAAATTCAAACAATTTTCATTGTTTAAAAAAAATATTTAATTTCGAATTTTTCTTCCATTGGTAAAATCTAATTAAAAAAAATGTTTAATATCTGTATAATTTACGAACAAAAAACACATTACTTGAATAAAAAAGGCGATCACATCTCAGCAAAAGTTAGAAGACGCATGAACCAGACAATTACGTTTTTAAATACTATGATGGCATAGAACTCGATTCTGTTGGGACAGTTCATATACACAACGAACAGTACAGGTATCATTCTATTAAACGTACACAGATATAATGTTTGTCTCAATATGATGTTTAAAAATGTTTTTTTTGGGGGGGGAGTATCATTGTTATTAAACCATGAATAAGAGATTTACTGAAAAGTAAACACAATCAATATTCCTGGAGAACCAGCTGATCACCACAAATAGTTAGTCTAATATAATTAGAAACCAAAATAGCAATGAAAAGCTCAATAAAATTCATCGATTGTTTTCTTCAATATCAGGTAATCTTGAGGTTTTTAGAAATTGTTGACTGAAATACCTTGACATTATCAAATTTCTTCTTTGTCTGGATTAATAATAAAGATGAATTGATGTAGATGCGTTGCTACTTTACATGTCAGACCGCTTGGTATACAGTTAACAAATCTGACACACACATATTAGAGGGTAGGAATGTGTACCTCAAAGCGATCATTTTGAAATTTTAATTGGAAATTTTATTAAATTTAGCTGAATTTTATTATTTTTCAGTAATAACTCCCCAAAATAATACTATATAAAAATGAATTTTACACCATTTCAAATTTTTTAAAATTGTTTTTAAATGATACCAATTTAAATTACCAAAATTTTTGCTAAATTTTCCACGACTATTTTTAAATTATTTTCTTTGAATTTTTTTTTCCTAAAATTTCTTCATAGAATTTTTAAAACCCAGTCATTTATTTATGCCAGTCCTATATTTTTCTAAACTTATGCATAAATTCCGTTAGAAAAATCAGAATTATTTAATAAAATAACTTTAGCATTTCGAAAAGTACACAAAAGAAAGAAAGAAATATCGGCATTATTAAAAGATTATTTATAGGATTTTGGAACAAAATAGTGTTTGTATTCAAATAAATAATTTTGCTTTCATGCTATATCAACAGAATATTTAACAGACACTAATACATTGACCGAAACTTAAATTATATTGAAGCCTCTTAAATCATTTTATAATTTATGAGATCTATCGAAACGTGTTCCACAAGAGTGTCTCTGATATATTTCACCTCCATTAGAAATTGCGTAAAATTTGCAACAATACTCTTGTATAGGTTTCCAGCGAATTAGGTAGGTACTTGTGTTCAATGAAATTGTTGAACAAGGCAACAAAGAAATCCAAACGTCTGCCCTCCTGATCAACACTCTTTCATCTGCTGAAGGCATAGACAAGCATTCAATACCTTTCCTTCCTTCGCTCCCCAAAGAGAATACCTGAATACTTTTATGTAACGAATCGATTGTTACAGCTCAAAAGCTGGTAGACAAGACCAGTAACTTCACGTCGGATTTTGGTCCATTATAAGTCGAGATTTTATTATCCCTGTTTAACAACAATGCGACTAACCGCCGAAGCTGGCAATTGGATGCGCTTTTCGTTGCATTGAGGCTCTTTTTGGAAGAAATCTATACAGAGGTAGAAGAAGAGTATTTGTCACTAATCGGGGTGATTTTTTTTATCCTCTTCCTCTCTCTCACGTGTCACATAATGGATGATCCCATTAAGGTTGCACCCCCTATTCTAGGGTCACCCTCAATTTGCAAGGGGGACGTCCCAATGGAGTGCCAACTTACGAGAAGCACCAGTTCCAGGTGAGAGGCACCCCTGGGTTCTCAAAGAAAAGGGGCGTCACTGGGGGTGGGTTCCCTGCCCTCCGAGGTCACAACCTGTGGCCCCCATGTTTAGCGATCGTGTGTGCAGTTTCGAAAACCTTCTCTCTTTCTGGCAGTATTCTGAGGTGTTATAGTCCACAAATAGGAGATCACTTCAATAGAGATTTAGGGGATTATTCCTATTTTCCCCTTCGACTTCAGCCTCCCCTCGCTTTTGATTCTCGAGGGGTGACTGGTAAAAGGCAGAATAGAATGTTTGAAAGCTCCGTTGACATCTTAGCGGATTTTGTTGAAAAGTCTCTTTAAAAGAAGAAATAGCAGCTGCGTGATACTACTGTATTCCTTCATCCAATCTCGGACCTCAGGTAACAGGCTAGGAGCTGAGTTTATTTGGGATGGAATTCCACATGATGTGTTGTGACTTCTGGTAAATAGATAAGGTAATGATATAGCGCCTGTCATTGAGTGCTTTGTGATCTGGGCAGGATATGTTCCCACGCATATGCAACATGTTTGTAATAAACCACGACCAATACTGTCCAGCAAGAACAGAAGTCTGGGTGGTCCTTCCATATTTGCCACATAAAAGCTGTTTGGGTATTTCGTTTACCAGAAAGAAAAGGATCTAAGCAATGTTAGGTTTAACCTCACAAAGGGAAAAGTAGAATTTCATCTTGTTGACGAAAATATGGAGATTTGTATTGTGTCAGATCCAACATCTATTCTCTACTAAAACCTGATGTCAAGAAAGATTATATCTAATGGATCGAAATTCCAAAGGTGTTATTGAAGGATATGAATTTCGATCATCCTATTTTCAGAATATTCTGCTTTACTAAGGTTACTGAGAGGCAATGAATAATAGTTAAAATATTTGGGTGATATTTATACGGAAAAAATAAGCCCTTCGAAATGCTCTGAAATCATATTGGTTGGCATTATGTAAATTCCAAAACACGTATGTATGCTCTATAGAATGATATGCAATTCAATTACCATTAAATGGGAGTAAATAGAAGCAAGTTTTATTATATTTTATCGTGCATATGAAATTTCAGGCAATTTATGGATTTCATAATGAGCAATAAATCGACGAATAACAAAATTAAAAGGAAGAATAAAGATATGTTTAAATTTTCACAAATATTAGTAATTCTCTCTTTTCTAGAAGAATGTAGTTACCTTTGTGATCATTTTCATTGACAGCAAATTTATTATTAACATTATATCTCTCTAATAACTATAAGCACATTCGGATTTACCATACATAAATGATGATACTGACGACGTAAAGTATTAATTATTTGCATCTTGAGCTTTGAAAGATTTAAACACAGTAATTCGTAAAATATTATTTGAATTAATAAATTTTTAAAAAATTCTTCTTCATAACAAGTTTTTTTTAACACTTTCCTAATATTTTACACGTTTTAAACACGCAATTATAAAAAAAAAATTAATAATAGAAACATTATGTTTGAATGATATCTTCTTTTTCTAAATACCTTCTTGAATCTAAAATTTCGGACAAAAAATAGAGATAGGGGCACATAATTACGAAATACAATACTTTAAAATTTTCAGAGTTTAATTATCAATTAATCTATTAATATAATTAAAAATTAATTCCATATGTGTGACCTCATCTTCATTGAATTTGAAAAAAAATGCTGATTTAAAGATTCTATGGCGATGATTATAAATAATTATTAATTAAAGACTAAATAAAAGTAATTGAAATAAAAATAATACCTTCTTAGTACACGATTAAATGTCACTTTTTAATTTTTTTTGTTGTTGAAATACTTTCTAGTTTTTAAAACTTAAGTTGAAAACAAATTCCTTCCCATTCATTTTACACTATGCATTGGTGAATTATTTGATCAGAAATCAAATGCTTTAAATGAAAATTATACGCATTAAAATATAATTTAGTGCCTAGATTTTTTTCTTTTCTTTATTATAAAACAGATAAATTTTACTTATGTAACGAATCTGTCTCAATAAAAGTAACAATTGATGAATTTAGTTTGTCCCATGAAAAAAATAAAGAAAATGAATATAGAGCTTAGTATTTATTATAAAAAAAACCTGGATTAAATAAACAAAATATTAAAAATATTTTTCCTAATTTTTATTTTGAGTTTCAGATAGTTTCTGACTTATTCAATGATTTGCGTTTTTATATATTCTGTAAGAAATAGTTTGACAATGCTTAAAGCTCTTGTTATGGTTTTTCCTTTTTCCAAAATTTAGAATAATTGGCGATAATTTTATTGGCGAGAATTCCTGATTGTGTGTTGACTCTTCTGGTAAAATGAATTATGTTTTGTAAGTTCTTCGTTCTTCAAGTTTCTCTTCGTAATCTGTACATGTACGTTCATGGTATTGTTTTTTTCAAAGAATCAACATTTGAATAAGATTTAGCTTATTAAATGTTACCTGAAGCACATTTCTTAATTTTTGATATGGTCACTCTATTGCATTTAATTTGTTTTGGTACTAATGTAATTGTACTTTTTAAAAACTTTTTTTGTTTATCTTTTAATGTGTTAAGAATTTGCAACCCGATCTTTATTTGAAAACTTTTTTCTCTCTTTTTTTCATTTTACATTTACCATGAGTTGATATTCAACTAAAAGAAACAACTTATTTCTGGCAATGGATTAAATTAGAAAAATAGTTGTAATTCATGATAAATTACATTCCTTAAAAATTGAAAATGTGTTGAAACAAATACCAGATATCATGGAACATTGGTTTGGATTAAAGGCTTTGAAAGTTTGAGCTACAACTTAACTAATAGTTTCGTCGGTAATAATTCCCATTCAAACATTCGTTTGCACAAGTATTATGCGACAGAGAGAGATAATTAACATGTTACTCGAAATTTTTGGCATAAAATGGATTGCAAAGAAATTTTTCTGCCATAAAAATTACTTTGAATGATAAATGACTCCAAAATCTTGATCTGTTTTAATATCATTGGAGAGAATATTGATTATATATAATATATTCCTATCTCGTCCTTTGTTATATAATACGTTGTTCACATATAGTGCACCGTTCTTGAAGCAAAAGAAAGAAAGGCAAACATAGTGGCCGGATAGAAGAAAAACAACAGCATAAAGAAATCGAATAAAGGGCAAATGGAAGCCTGGTTCCGTCGACAAGTTGAAGCAAGCCAGCCTCACATTTTACCCACTCCTGTTGAGTTTGCTGGGCCACAAATTTCATTAGGGCTGCGTACCCGAATCCCTAGGGACACATTACAGGGGAATGTGCAGGCCGAAAGAACGTCATACACCAAATTAAACGCGTCACCCACCGAAAAAGGAACTCGGTTGAATCGAAGAGCCCCCCCCCCTTTTTTCTGTTCATTCTCCTTCCTTTATTTAATGTACTTGCCAGAAACAGTTGCCTCTCATGCACAACATAGATTGGTTTTGTGAGTTGGCACTCGATATATTTATTTTCTTTTATGGAAATTTTTTAAGGATATTTTTTGTTGAGTTTTCCTTTAACCTACTTTCTTGTAGAGAAAATGAAATAAACCATAATTTAATTTTGGGTTTGTTTACCAAAGAATTTTTTTTTTTTTTTTTTGTGATTTACTCCTAAATGTAGAAATTTTAGGAACAGATGTAGATATCTGAACAATTTTTCAAGGGTGTTGCGGTTTATGTGAAAGATATTTTTTAAGATTCATTAGATAACCTTCTTTTATATCACATACGTAATAAATGTTTCTCAATTTTATTTTGGATTCCAGAAGTATTTGAAATATATATTTTTTAGAGATCCAAATTAGGTGTCAATAAAATGATGATAATTTATTAGCACATCATAAGTATTTGAAAAGATATTGTAATATCAAGATGTAAAATTCGTTGAAATGTATATCACATGATTATTACACACCCTATAGATAGATGTAAATTTAAAACAATAATTCAATTAACTAGTAAAATTGGAAAAATTGACAGCTAGCACACATTTTCAACCAACTTAGATTGACACACAATTTTCTTACATTTCTTAAAACTAATTTATCTAATTATTATAAGGATACTAATACTACAGTGTAGAATTATATTCACATAACATAGATAAAAGTGTAACGGAAATTGTTTGGTGGGTGATTGATGAATGAAGTCCAATAAGCATGGCAACAGATAACGACATTTTATTCCAAGAAAACATGGAGCATATTTAGGAAAAACGCAGATTATATTTCCACAAAGAACAGCACCTGTGGGGCGCAAGTAGACTGTAAATCATTAATTAACTATACTCTGTTTCACCCTAACTTGGCAGTATTGTTAAAGGTAGAAAATGTGACGCTCCGCTTTGGGAAAGAGTTCCCCATCAATTCCGACTTTAAAATAGTTAAAATGCGCAGAAATTTATCAAATAATATCATAAATTACAGAAATCATTTTTTTATCAATATGTATTTAAAATTATTCTCAAGTTAGAAGTGCTTATATGTCAAGTATTTTGTAAATAAAGCGAACGAATAAAACTAAAAGATTGACATAATGAATTCCACTTTGGCTAGAACCGGTCTTCAAGGTCAAATATTTGGCGCGCTTTTCTTTTACGTCTCCGCCAACTGAACTTCATTCAGTTCGCAACCATTATCATCTTTCGTACTTTTTTATTCTCGCTTTTTTAGCAGCTGATATTTTTGATACTATTAATCGCATTAATAGTTATTAGTTTTGTTTGGTGAATATTTATTCTATTCGTCATTTCTATTAACTTCTAAAATGGTTGAAAAAGAGAAAGTGTTATCACCGACTACGCTGTGCACACCTTCAAGACGAGTGAAACCAACAAAAAGTGCAGCACGCAGAAACATATTAAATGTTTATTCTCGACTCCGAGAAGACCCTTAAGATTCTATCAATCAAATCGTCGATAAAGTTTCGCATCTTACAGATGTTTCGCAATGAACAGTTTTCCTTTTGAAAAAAGAAATAAAAGCATCCTTTAAGTACCCCTAGAAAGAAGCGACCAGGCTCAGTAGATAAACATTCAGGTCTTGTAAAATATGATGATTTTACATTATTCTGTATTTGACGAAAAATCCATGCATTTTTTTGCAGAAATGAGATCCCAACATTAGATAAAGTTTTAAAAGATGTGAACGATGATATAAATATCTTTTCGAAAAACATTAGCCGAACTACGCTTTACAGAATATTGAAAGATATATTGTTTTCTTTTGAGAAACAGTGAAACGAAATGAAATAACTTTAATGATTTATTAAAATAATGTGTCAATAATACTGAAAAAATAATGAAAATAAGGAAACAATTAATTCTCTGATAAAGTGATAATATGATAAAGTAAATAAATATTTACCATTTGGCGAAAAATTTGCGAGATAAAGTTTCGCCAGCGATCTGCATTTCTATTAACTTTGTACTTTAAAGTAACCCTGTTCCCCTGATGACGACTGCGATTCGGCATGCCTAGAATATACACTACTGCCAAGTTAGGGTGAAACAGAGTATAACAATAACAACACAGTCACTCGCTCTCTGCGATTAGCATTGCATAGAGTGAATTGACAAAATCGCTTTCAACCCCTCTCTTTAATACACATTTTCCGATAGTACATGGAATTTTCCAGAGGAGTCTTCAGAGGTTTTTTTAGTTAATAATAATCGAACCAAAATTCTTGCATTTTCCAAAATCTTTATTTTTGAATCCAAAGTAAGCATTAACAAATTAATAATATTTTATTAGTTAGTATAATGAATAATAAATTATAAGGACTAATCACCTTTAACGGTTTTTATCAGTATATATGTAATTGCCTAGTGATGTTTGCAAAGCTGGGAGGGGATATATATAAGCATTATTTTATGTGAAGCAGAATGCAGTTTGAAGACAGTGAAGATACTTTTAATTTCGTGACGTCGTTTTATTTCATTTTGAAGAAGCAGGCATATGTACAAGGGATGAGCACACAGAACGACACAGAAAAGAAATGAGGAAAAAGCTCTTGGACATTTTATCCCTGGTCTTATATAACCTATGATTTTGATAGAGAAAA
The DNA here is from genome assembly GCF_947563725.1 of Argiope bruennichi. Classification (NCBI taxonomy): domain Eukaryota; kingdom Metazoa; phylum Arthropoda; class Arachnida; order Araneae; family Araneidae; genus Argiope; species Argiope bruennichi. Next base: position 117,358,510 of record NC_079152.1, on the reverse strand, counting down.
TATTTCTTTACAGTGCTAATATATTATGAGATTTCGATAGGATTTTCGTTACACGCGCGGAGAAGGCAAGGGAAACACAGGGAGATTTTAAAAAAAGAATTTGCCTCATCAGCGGTATTTTTGCCTCTTCACGCGCAGTGTGGGAAAGTTAGATTTTAGCTGATTCAACAATTTAACAAAGCTTCTCTTGAATTAATTAAGTAGAGACAGTGGAATTGGATCACGAAATAAGAGAATAGAATGAAGTTACTATGGGCTAAATTAAGTTAAAATCTTGAAAATTAATTAAATTGAAATTAGAGTTAAAATATCATTATATATATATATATATATATATATATATATATATATATATATATATATATATATATATATATATATATATATATATATATATATATATATATATATATATATATATATATATGGTATCGTAGACTTCAAATTTTATTACATTTTTTTTCTGATTTGTAGTTGTAAGTAGAACTGACGTAATAGTATAACATTTTCGCTTCAGAGTTGAACATAATATTTTCTCCTCATTTGGAGGTTAGCTAACATTTTCTCTCAATAATATTTTTGCTTACTATATTGCAATGCATATTTTGTTAATTGATCACGTTTTGTTTCAAACCGATTTTAATCATTCATTTCAAATTGTTGCGAACATTATGAATAGAGAAGACAATTCAAGGAAGCAAATCTTATAATATTATTGTACATTTACATCTAAATTGCTGCACATCTAGTTGATAATTTGTTACAGTTAATTATATTAATCGTAACAAATATATTGAATCGAATATAATTTTGACGCTCAAACATTATTACATTGGTGTGGTACTGAAGCTTGATACAAAGAATGATTGCTAAGGTATCATTCTATTCTAACCATGTTGGAAAATGCCTACAGCCTATAGTTTCAAAATAGAATACTATATAATAAGAACAAAGGAAGCAAAACAGATTATCCAAAGAGGCTAACTAATAAATAAATCTCAAAATATGATATACAGCTATTGCAGTCGATTTCTTGAAATTTTAAAATATGAAAAGGAAATTCGAATCGATACCGAGAAGTACACAATTCCACAAATCAATAACAATTCAAGATAAGGTAATGCGCATGTTAAATCAAACGCAGCTTCTAAATTTATTAACTAATGTTAAACTCTTAGATCCGTGCTGGGGCAATATCCCGTGTTTAATGTGCGGAAAGAAACGTGGGCTTTCAATGAGTCCGGCTCATCATCCGGAGATAATAAATGTTGGTGCAATGGTCGCGCGCAGTTTTATCGCCAGCCGTTTAAATTCATCGGTCTCGTAACCGACAAGGAAGTTTATCGCTTGCGCGGAGAGTCTTATCGCATTTCTCTCGAACTGCGAAGACACGACTCTAAATTTTCGCACAACTCAGCGGGAAAGGAATCTAAGTAAGTTACTAGGACGAGAAATATGCTGGTTTTCTTTACTGGTTCATATTAAATAGTATGCACCGAGAATATGTGGTTCGAATTTGGGATTTAAGAAATACGGCATTATATTTTAGTGGGGATATTTTAAATTGCTGGGATATGCAAAATTAAGGTTAAACTTATCTTATTTGCTGTTGATGTATAATTATGATGTTTATTAGAAAATAAAAATCAAAGAGTGCACCAAAAACCAAAAGTTTGTTTCAAACCGAGCAAAAAATCTAATCTTCAGTGAATGCCTAATTTTTATGACATACATTCAGCTGCAATTATTTATCTTCCCTCACACGCACGCACGCACACACACACACACACACATATTCACACATTATTCAGTTAAGAATATATAAACGAATGAACATGGTGGCAAAAACATGGCAGCTTTGATATTAATGTCAAATATTCCCTACTGGTATGGTGTAGAATTTTAGAAAGTGAGTTCCACACAAGCTTAGTTCTTATTATCTGAGAACAGTTCAAAAGGAAGAATCTTTCTCATGCTTCAAATGTAGTTGTTATTTTAATTAATTTACCCAAGATTCTGCTTTTTTTTAATTATGTATAACGTAATTTTTTATAATTATCTATACATGTATTTATAAATAGATTATGATAATTTATTTATTTCATTTCGAAATATTATGGTTAAAATTATTTTTCTCTATTCTTAGGTTATATTCAAGAAAACTCAGCCGTTGGAGATGTACGGATAATGATTTTATGTATATCTTAACATTTCTATTTTATCATGTTCACACTTGTTCAAATTCATTCATCTGGTTAAAGATTTTACAATGGAATCACTTAAAACAATAAATACCATACGCACTGCGCCAGTTTCATTTTTCAATCATTTGCATATCTTGTAAGACGTGATATCATCACAAAATGAAAGACAACATACGTTTCGATGTTAGATGACTTGCGCAGTAATAATGTCATATGAATTGCATCATTTTGAGTTTACTCTTGGGATAATCATTTAGTTAAGATAATAATAATATATCGCATTTCTCTTTATTTTCCAACGATTTGTTTTATTTTCGTAGAAATATATAAAAACGGGAAGGCATTAAAAGCGTAGATGAGGAAGAATGTTAAGTAATGAAAGAATTTGGCTAATATCATCGTTTAAAATAAAACAATATAAACACCAGAAAAGAATATAAATATTTTCTGACCGCTTCTCGGATGACATATTTTTAAAAAAAATTGTTATAATGTTTTTAGGAGAGTGAAACTTGAAATCTTTTTCGGCTAATGTCTGTTGCAATGAGAAAAAATATTCCACAATAATATTTTGCTATTTTAAGAAGAATTCAGAATCTTTTGTTAATAACTGATTTATCGTTTACTGACATATGTTACCAGACATATGTTAATATTACCAGAAACTGATATCAGTTGGTAGAAAAAGTCGAATAAATTTATTTGCTTTTTTTTCCAAATAATTCCTCTGATGAATAATTTTTGATGAATCAAACGAGATTACACCTTTGGTACCTTAGAATGATGCCTTGTGATTATTTCTAACTTTTTAAGTAACTTATCTGTTCAATATGCATCTTCTAATTATTGTAAAAAAATCTTCAAGACCCGAGGACAAAAAAAGATATGTTTTTTCCCCTTCCTCTAGTAAAAACAGTGTTACATCCATAAAAACATGTATCCGTTCATTTATGGTAAATTTTTATCTTTTATTTGGATTTTTAAAAAAATATTAATGAAGAAATAACGATTTCTTTTTACAAAACCATTAAATTATTATAAAAAATATGTTTAATTGTAGAAACCGCATAAAAACAGAATTTTATTGTAAAAGATTCAATCTCGCATTGATAATAATGCAAAATAAAGTATACGAATACAGTACTCTTAGTAAAATTTTAAAAGACTTGCCTTTTTATTATTAAAGAGAAAAAATCTGAATTATCAAACAAGTATGTATTTTTTCTCTTAAAGTGGCAAAAATTCACTTAGTAAAAAGTGAAATGTTATGAACTTTAATATATTTGTTTGAAGAATCTGTACTAATTTTAATAGAACTTATGTACGCATTAAACATACTACTATCGGAAAAAAAATTTTTAGTGAGTATTATCTTATCTAATTTAACAATGTTCTACTTAATGTTCTTCTTAAAACATTAAATAAAACTTGAAAATTATTTTTATAATTCGATAATGTAAACGTTCTTCAGTGTAAATTAAGCATCATAGTTTCGGATAGCGAGGCAGAGGTTTTAAAATATCCATTCATCAGTAATACAAAAATACAGCAGAAAAACTATGCAGTATCTCTTTAAATCTTGTTAGAATTTAGATATCAACATAAATTATTAAAAAAAATCTATATGCTTGAATACAGTTTAATCTAGAACATCAACAATCGGTAATCAATAATAGAAGATAATCATTAGTTCATATTATTCTCTCTCCATCCTGAAATGAAACAAGTATTAGAAGAGCTGTGAGAAATAATAAGATAACTTGTAGGTACCCTCACACTATCAATTAGAAGTGATCATAGGATGATTTCATAACATTCCTGTGATATGAAATTAAGTTTCGTAATAATCCTTTTTGAAATAATATTATCTAAACTTTGAAATGAAATGGAAGAGTAGCATATCGAAGTAATCAATTTTATGATGTACTTCTCATGAAGTACCAAAAAATAAAATCAATCGAAATCATCAATCGAATCTTTTATTGTCAATGGAAGAATTTCTAATATTTAACAAAATAATCCAATAACCCACAAACTTATCGAAATTCTGATAAAAATTAAACTTGGTGGGAAAAACTCAAATTCAAATTTTAATGTAAAGTTTTAAAAATAAGGTTTAGAGCGTAAGAAACATAATACATTCTTATGCCATCACCTTTTTTTAAAACTGTAACCATGCTTATATTTATATAATAATCTTTTTAAAGAATATATCCCACTACTTTTTGCTAATAGATATTCATTTATGTAGGCTTTAAATTTGATATATTTAATATATCCGCATGATTATTTTTATGATATTAATAATATATATAAAAAGAATCATGATTAGCAAGCTTTAAGGATTCGTTGTGACTCGCACCACTTTTTCAGTATCCGTTAGAGAGAGCATGGCTCCTCCTTCTCTCCGCTCCTGATCCATTGGCGCCGAGACAAATGCCCAATCAGGGCTCCTCGATCGTGTCTGCTTGCAGAAACCGAGGAATTTACGGGCTCCTCGCCTGTATAAATAGAATTTGAAGCAAGATATATTTGCTTATAACGTACAGCTGTTGCAGTTTGTCTACCTAATCACAGCGTAATTTATGGCTGGCGATTTACATTTATTTCGGAGGAACGGGGGGCCCTGCAATTGTCGTTTTAAACGCGCCTCTAACAATGCCTATCCATCAGATACGTTGAGAAGGGGGTGCGTATGCATAGTGGAGCGCCGGTTTTCCCAGTTCGATGGAAAAACAGTGGCTTCCCTTTTGGAGTGAAACAGGGATTAAGTAGAAAATAGGATTCTTCTACTTTGTCAAGAAATATAATTAACGTAATTCTTGTGATTTAATTACCTCACGGTTTATTTTCTCATGTCAATGGAAATATATGGCAGAGTCTAAGCAAATTCGGAAATTATGGAAAGTTTTATGATTTAGAAATAATTCTGATATTTTAGGAAATTTAGTTACTTTCATTGGAGATCCGTTTGCTCTTTTAATGGATTACGGCATTATAAAATTATGTGTAGCAAAGGCATTATGCGATTATGCATCGCTTTCAGACAAAAATAGGGATTTTCGCAATTTAATTAAGAGATCGTAAAGGACGAAGTTCTTGTAATTTAATTATTGTTAATTTTCTTCCTGATAGTGGGAATGTATGAACCAGCCTATGAAAATTCGCTTTTAATTAAGTGCTTTTTAGGTCAAAAATAAGGGCAGTAAATATATTACATTCAATTACCCCTTTATGTCTATGCAGGACCGTATAGTTGTTGCTTAGGGCCTTCACAGTTACGAGACATACCACCGATTAAAATATATTTTAATCGGTGGTATGCCGATCGGTGGTCATGCCTGGCATCTCGTTATTATCATGGCTATCTTCATACCACTAATAATTAAATGCTTTATGATATTTCATGAGTTTTTAATTACATTGTAGCTACCAGTTAATATGATCACATGAATAAAAAATTTGCTAAAATCAACGATTGATAATAATAATCAATTTGGGTAAAATCAGCTATATTTATATCACATCAAGTAAAAAGAAGGAAAAAAAAATAAGAAGAAAAAACTTGTCACACTTTCTCAAAGGTATCTATAATTTATTACAAAAATAATAATTACAAATTTCATTTATTTTTGATTATTAACAATCATTATTTGAAACTATATTTAAATACTGTTTATACTTGTATTTTTTTCAAAGTTTGTTTGGCCGTGCTGCATATCGGGCTTAAAAGTATAAAATGCTTAACACATTTAGCCTTCTTTCGAAAATTTCTTTCAACATATTCAACTCTTAGAAACATCAACGTCTATTGCTAAGTATTGCTTGCTTTTCTGATTTTTTTCAAAATTTCAGAAAAAAGAAGTTGTGGAATGTTTAATTACGGCGCACCGTGGCGTTGTGTGATTTTTAGTAAATTATCTTGTTAAGAATTTCAAAATTCCATATTTGAAATTTGAGCTGGCGCATGCGCAGGAGAGAGCAGAGGCTCTTATAAAGAGCGCCGTCCAATTGACGCTACTTGTTGAATTCCTCGAGCACAGAAGAACCATTAAATTCTATGTGAACTGTGAGGCACTCCGAAGACTACGCAGGTCCATCAAGAACAAAATACCGGAACTACTCACAGAGGGTGGGGTTCTGCTCCATGATAACGCGCGTCCACACGTCTCCAGGGTCACACACACGAAACTGGCCAATTTCAAGTGGGAGCAGCTCGACCATCCGCTCTACAGCCCGGATATATCGCCTTACGATTTCCATGTGATTTGTCTCCTGAAAAAACATCTGAAAGGAAAGCGCTTCAACTCGGACGGCGAACTCAAGGACGTTGTGAAGGACTGGGTCTCGTCACGGCCACAGGAATTCTGGGAACAAGGAATCCTTAATCAATAGGATCGTTGGCCTCAGCCCTATGGTGTATACTTTGAATAAAGTCTTCATTCATACCCATAGTATGGTTTCGTACCTTTTCATTTGAACACCCCTAGTGTATATATATATATATATATATATATATATATATATTATTTATATCATAAATATTTTATCTCTGCCTAATCAAAAAAAAAAATGTATATATTTAATATTAGAAGAAAAATTTTAGAGGAATATCAATGGTTAAATTTTAACCCGGAAATTTTAGCATGAGATGATTCGTTATTATATAAAATTCAATATAAAAATCGAATGGAAAAATGTGATCTAGTTTAAAACAACTATATTATATGAAATTAAATCATATCCTTCAGTAACATTTTCTTTTAAATTTTATTTTCAAATAAAATATTCATTTCATCGGTATGAAGGTTCTAAATAGAATTATTCAATAAAAAAAATTTTTTTTTTTTTTAATGCGTTAAACACTTTTTATACAGTAACAATTTTCATCGTGCAAAATAGAAAATTGTTTAAGAATCGTCTAGTCAGTTAAATTCTGCATAAAATGCTCGCTTATTTGTTAAAATACTTAGAATAAATGAATGCGTCATGCATAGCTTAGTAGTATTCAATACTTTATATATGAAGATTATGATATATCTTAATTGGCAAGGTGTCAAAGTTTCATGGGCGCATGTTGTCTTTACACCTTTTTACCGCAATAAAAGTTATAAAATTGAATTTACCCGACTGATTTCATTTATATTAGATGCGTTTGAATTGATTCTTGTACAGAAAAGGTAATTTTCAATATATTTTATGTATAAGAAATAAAGTAAACTTTAGCTATGTTGGAAATTTGAGCCTCTCTATGACCCTTTTAAATGTGGAGATTAAATGCTTCTTCTCAGATTTCAATACAATAATAAATACATGATGAAAAATGTTTTAATTAAATTTAAAAGCATATCCATGGGAATGTAATGTGCAACCGTTTAAATGTGTTAGTCAATAATCTTTCACAGAATTTAGGAAGAATGCATGATTCATTAATGGAATAAACCACCCTATATAACGAATAATATCTCTCTGGAATATTGATATAATGAATCTATTTATACATAATATTAACAATTATAAAATAAAAAAGAATTTTTAAATCCATTACGTCATTTATAAATGAGAAGTAATGATTGAAAATTTGCTTCTTATTGAATGCACATTCTTATCACGAAATGACGAGAGCATTAAATTAACTGACTTACAAAATTTTCTGTTTCTTAATTTGCCTTATGAAAATCAAAGACATAAAAAGTTTGAGTTAAAGTAAAAAAGTTATTTATTCTTTGTGCAGTTATTAAAGTTATGAATGAATATAGGTTTTAGATTATAAAATGATTGATTATGCCTTGAAACCTAATATTGATTATTATGATATATGATATTGATATATTATGATTTTGCAAGTTTGAATATAATTATTATTTCTGTGCATTATAGAACACAAGAAATTATAAATTTATTCATTTATAATAAAATGCTTTTGAAAACCGTAACCAAAATCATAATGTCATTTATAAAAATAAGTTTTTTTTAGGTGGAAGTAGATAATGAATAGCATAATAAAAAACCATTAATGGTAATTATATGATTAAAATTTCAATGGCATTAGTTTCCATCATCATTGAAAGAAGGACAGCAAAGAAAATTATTTAATATCAAAGAGAAAAATATAAGATATAAAAACTTGAAAATCATCGATCTAATGTAACGAATTTTAATGAGAAGGAGATTCATTAATGAATAAAAGTAAAATTGCTAATAACAATGTTTTCCTAGGGTTGAATAATCTCTTTACTTTAAATTAAAATATAAAAAAAAAACTTATTATAAGCATTTGTATTGCTTGCAACAAATTATGATTCAAAATCGACTCTTTAAAAATAATTATGAAGTTAAGTGATACGTACTGTTTCAAAACGCTAACATTTCTCTTTATTATTGTTGATCAGTTTTCTCGATATATTTTAGCATGATCAATTAGTTCGGGTTTCCTTAATATAAGGGGGCTCTGAAATGCATCTGGTAATGTCCTCATCATCTAAGTGCAGTTCAAAATAACGAGGTCTTCCTCAAAATAGTCTTAGTTATTTTGAAAAGGTTCGTTAAAATATATAAGTTAAATTAATTAATATACACATAATAATTAACACATTAATTAATATACACATACAATCACTGACATTCAGCATTAAAAAACATTCAGAATTTATTAAAAACACAGGATGGCCATAGACAGAAAATCGTAAAGAATGCAAAAAGCACAAATATATATATATACACGCTACGTCATAAACATAAAAGTCTGCATATAGAAAATATTACATGTGGAGTAGTGCAGTCTAGCGTTGATTAATAAAAATTACTTTCTATGGGCTTTATACAGCTTGTTAAATTTTGTACCATTTGAACATTAATATATTACATAAAATCCAGTCTCATGCGTTCATTGTTATTTTTGACCCATTTTCTGTTGCGACAGTCACAAAATCTGTTCTGTTGTCAACTTTTTGCATTAGTTATTATTATTGAAAAATGTGCCTTTTCTTGACTTCTACAGTCATTATATGGAATTTGTCTTCATTCCATTTTTTAGATTGTGCAATAAAACTATTTTATTTTGGTTACTAATAATTTTGCTCACTATTTTTTGGTCCATAATAAGCGATGCATTTATATTTTGAATTTCATGTAACCATCTACCCAAGTTTCCATTATTGAAATAATAAGGTCACATGAAATAAGACAAAACAAACACATCTCGGCAATTTTTCTTTTTGAACAACTTTTGAATTTTTCAGAAGTATAAAAGACGCATTGACAATGTACTGTATAAGATAACGTATTATACGTGCTTTGTTAAGTTCGTCATATAAATTGAATTCATTTTACTGTAAAAATTTTGCAGTCTAATATACTCCGTGTGTTTTTTTATTGCTTTTAAATAATTTTAAGGCAGATTTCTCTTGATAATAAAAAACCCAAAGAAGTAAAAATTTTAATTTAAGCCGGTAATATTATAAACTATTTATTTTGTATTTAAAAGAAATAGCAAAGTTTTACAGCACAACGACAGCACGACTGAAATCAAGAAAAGTTGTTATATTACAATCAATGTTTGCTGCTCATCAGTTTTTCTCTAGTACCTCTGCAATGTTAGCAATCATAACGATTCATTTTTTGATCATTCCTCTCCCCATCGAGTTTACTATTTCACCAACAGTTCGTGATTTTAGAGTTAATTCCGTGCTGCTCCCTAATGATCTGGTATATAAATGTGGATCTAAAATTTCAGAGGCTATAATCAAGAATATATATTCATGGTGTGAATAATTCCTGGATAAATTGTGATGAAGTGGTTTGTTGCTATGTACTTCAGCTATACAGAGCTTCTATTCTTCTGCATGTTAATTTAAATATTCTGAGCTTTGAGGTTAATAAAACGAAATAGTAATGTCATTTTCGTAATACTACTTTTACATAGATTCAACCTAGACTATTCAATTCTAATAATTGTTTTGGAAATATATTAAAAGAAATCTTAATAATAGAATACTTCTCAATCGAGTCAAAAATTAACATATGAAAGCACATACTTTTCGTAAGGGAAAAAAAAATCTTTAGATTGCTGATAAGTTATTAAAGTCAAGTGCGAAAAGGAACAATATTGTATTTATTAGGTTCAAATGAGTTCATAAATTTCATTAAAAAAAGATAAATAAGGATGAGAAAATAATAAAATTGATTTGCTACAAATAATCTTTACCTTCATAATTGTATTGTCTTCTAATGGAATGAAGGGGAAAAAATCCTCTGCTGGTTAATCGGCATCAACAATATATTTTATTTTTCTTGCTGATACAGAAACAGTTCAATTTTTACCCATAATTAAAATTTTTTTATAAGAACCATGAACAACTTTAGACTAACTCCATAGAGACAAAGAAGAAAGCTTGAAAAACAAGTCTTGAGAAAGTTATTTTAAATTAAAGAATTTCAGAAAGATTTGCTGATATGGTAATTTAGTTCGGCATATGTTAGAAATCGTGGGAAACTAAAAACCTCGGACGTTAAGTTGGAATACTAAGAATATATATTTTACGGTCAATGTGAAGAATCGGTTCGTATTAATAATAACTGATTATGTGCATTGACTGTAACATATATATATATAGTATAAGTATTGGAAGTATATATATAGTATATTGGAAGTCAGTTACTTTTTTTTGCTTATTAGCCCAAGAGTCCTTTTTGAACAAATTGCGCTGGACATAGAGTTGAATTGCAACATTTTTTACAAAAGGTTTTTACACAGTAATAAAATATTTTCAATAAATATGAAAAATCCAATTAACTCACTTTTCTTAAATTTGAACATGCTTCTAATGCTTGAAACAGGAGACCATTGAACATTTTCTTCATTTAAACGGCATGCATGTGAATTAGGAATAAAATAATCTTTAAAAAAATTCTGAGACGTATGAAAATCAGAAGCTTTTAACTCAGACTACTTAGCAGAAAATGTCATTTACACCACAAACTGCCATTTGATTTTAACTCTCTTTTCCGCAGTCAATTAACAAATCATTAGCGGTAATTAATTCCCCTACAGTAAACCTGCTACACAGTTTACTTGTAACAAATGATCATTTAAATAAGCACAATTTTAATAATTGAATTTTAATTACTCTCGGTCTCAACCGACACAAATGAGCTCCATCGGAATCCCGCCAAGACTGTTCCCCATCTTTTCTTGTAGAGCTTAATAAGCCCTATGTCCAACATGTCCCCCAATAGCCGGACATTTGTAGCCGTCCCCCCGATTCCTAGAGAGGAGCAAGCCATCTCAGTTTGCGGAGTCAAGAAACGGCGTTTCCTCTGGTTATTAATGGCTATTTATTCGGAGCTTTTCTCCAGTGAGCAAAATGAGAGGCTACGGGATGCCTAATCTGTTCCTGCCGTCAGCTCCTGTTTCTATCTCCTCAGTTTCGCCTTGCACCTAATGAATGTCCTACTTCTGAGCGAGAAGCCGTTATAACTTCCCATCCCACCAGTCCACGCTCTTTTCCGATCATGCTCTCGGATCATATGAAGTGTCGGCTACTGGAAACATAGCAATTACGTGTACCCCTTGATGCACACTTTTAAGATATGCAACTGCGCGTGATAATTTTGTGTTAACCCAGAAAGGGTACTGCTGTAATTACGGCTCTGGCGTGAGAGGTTTCTTGTTTCAGTATATCAGCGAAGCTTGAGCCTGATCTGTAATTTTTAAATTAATTGAGTTTGACAAGGCAGTTGAAACCAAGTTAATCCAACAATAGGCAAAAATGGGGTATTATTAAACATTGATCTAACTCTCTGAAGTGTAACAGCTCAGTTATAACGAAATTTGGTTAATTGCATTACAGTCCTTGTTTCAAGATAATACTAGGTTTATTTCGAAATGATTCTCGAATTTTGAACGCTTGTCAGATGACAAAATCAATATCTAAGCCAACACCTCTTCTATACAAATCTCCTTCAGACCAAGTTGAGGACATTTGACCCCTTCGAGATCAAGATTAAGATGGGCTAATCACACATACTCCGCGATGCATTAGTAGAATCGAACCTGGAACCATCCAGTCCTGCTGCCTTGCCTATTAAATAGCGTTCTGCTAATAGAATCTTTAAAATATGTGAACTCGATGTCTTTTAGAGGCTTTCAAAATAGTTTAGCATATATACAGACCAAGTTCTCGATGAATTAGTTTTTTTTCCTTTTGCACCTTTTGAAAGTTGTTCAAAACCAAAATCAACAATGCCAGTAATTTTTTTTTTTTCATCAGAATTGAAATTTAGAGGAAATTCAGTTAACAATCGAATTTTCAATTTATTGACATTTGAATGCAAATGCACTTCGAGATCATTGGGGAAATATCATTTAATCTAAAATCGGGATTAGATAATACCTAATATGCTACTCTTATTGCTTTCTGAAAATCTGTACCTTTTCAATCGCAATATAAGATCATACAGAGCTTTGGCGTAATAAAATCGTCCCGTTTCTCATATAGAAACAAACCTACAAGTACTTTTTTGACATATGCCGCTCAAATTTGGAGGCTTGCAGTACAAAAGAGAACTCAATTTCACAAAATAAAATTATCTGTACCCTAATGAATGAAATATGAAAAATAACCCAACGCATATTAACCTAAAATTTGATAAAACTGGCGTTTACATTTAGGAGCTGTTTAGGAACTTATTCATCCAAATCAAATACATTTTTATCCAATCATCAAAATCCAAAAATTTTCTTCTACATTGAAGTGAAACATGATATCATGTGCCCCAACCAAACACTTCCTTCCTCTTAAACCTCCCCAAAATGAAGGACTCTTGGATGAATTCTTTAATTCCAAGACTTTTACCGGAACCCCAAAATTAGTCAAGTCTTTGCCTGTTCACTCCTGAGTATTATTCTAAGAGGCTGCCATAGCCAAGTTTATTATTTTTTTAATTTAACTTTTAAATGTACAATTGCTAAATCAAGTATTAAAACCAAAAAAGTAAGTAAAACCAGTAGAACTATTGATTTTTGATAAAAAAATTTCATGACTAAAAAACTTGAAACTTTTTCCATCTTTTGTAATTTAGATAGTTTTGTGTAAACCATTCCATTATTAAAGTTAAAAGAAGTATACACAAATTTCTTACTTTATCTTGATTAGAAATGATTTAACATGAAAAATAGTAACAATTAATAAACCAAAGAAAGTTGACAAACAGATAATTAATGAATCAAGGCAGATATAAGAAAAATATTAATGACTTATTTCTCATTTAGTGAAGACATTAATTCATGTATATAGTTTTAAAATTATTATAATAGGTTAAATATATTTTGTGAAAGTTATGCACAAAACTTTCCATTCCTTCACTCTGGGGGTAATTAAAATTATTGTTTTTTCCTTTTTCCATAATTCACTAAGCAAATAAAATACAAGAAAATATGTACATTTAAGGAGTTTCCAAGAATTCTTCGCTTGCATTTAGTATTTGCTTCCTTCATGAATATATTCAATGTACTTTTTTTTTGTTATTGTTCATGCCGCTGCAATGAAGAAGCTGCTTTAACCACTCAAAGTAATGCTTCTATGATAATATACTGAAATCTTAAATTGGTTATATATACTCGTTTTGGCAGTTAAAAATTTAATTCTATGAAGATTGTTGAATTGATTTAGAACATTATAAATTCAAATTATTTACTTTGACTATCGTTTTCATGAATAATTTTTTGAATATTCATTATGAAAGAACACTTCAGAAAGTTTTTTTTTCAACCAAAGTTTTTTTGTTTGTTTGTTTAATTTTACTAACATAAATCCTATATTCATAATAGGATTAAGCGAATTAAAAAATATCATATATATACAGGGTGTCCCTAAATTCATGAGCCAAACTTTAAGGGTAGTTAAAATACATATAAAGAAGCATTTTTTGTGTATCAATATAGTGTCGGAAATGAAAAGTGTCAGTGGAACAAGTAAGTGTAAGTAAGTGCAAGCAAGGCGGAAAAATGTAGTTTCTACCAAACTTCTAATAACTCTGATGAAAACTTCATTGCAAAACTTTCAGTTGCCGCTGCAATTGCTCATGGAACACCTGGCATCTTCGAAAGAGTGTATGATAATTACTTGTTAGATGCTACTAGGTGTGTATCGATGTTGGCGGTGGCACATTTGTGCACTTTCTGAAATATTATGTAAGTAAAGAGCTTTCGCTTCACTTCCTCAGCATTTCTTGTTTTTTTTGCCGAAACTTTTCATTTTCGACCTCACCTCACATTGTTATACAAATATATATATATATATATTAAAAGTATAGAAGTATAAATAAAACCAAATAAATCATTCATTGAATAAGACATATTCAAACAAATCTATCTGACATTTCATTTCATTGACCCCAAAAAATTGTTAATAAATACTCATTATTCCTCTTTTTCAAAACAAAACCAAAGATTTATCCACCACATTTCATAGCATCGCTTGTGCAAAGATGCATCGATCTAATCAACCGTACTAAAACTTCATCTCTAACGAGTGATAAACACTCCACCCTTCGCTGCCTAGCACAGGCAAGAAGTGATAAAAAATGCTAAGAGGAGAAGCCAACATTTCTCGATCAAGTAAGTATGACACTCTTTGAGCTTCCTTTTTTAACAGGTAAGAGCGAGTCAAGCGGATTAACTACGATTAACTTTCATTTGTAAAACCCATGGTGCGGAAAATGGGTGTTTGAAGGAGCGAAAGGGCTTCATTAGTCTCCCCCCCCTTTCATGGCCCCCACCACCTCCAAGGAGAAGGAAGGGGCTGAAAGCGAAGAGCCTAATCCAATCATCGGTCAGTCGCAACGGTCAGTTGACCGAATGTACGCGTGACTTCCCCCTCTTTTTGTTTTTTGGTGAGATACGAAAAGGGGTCATCCTGTAATGATTTCTTTTAGGTAGTTTTTGGTTGTCGTGATCGAAAACGTAATGAATATTTTTTTAGAGTGATAGAGTGGATTAGGCAGGGTCGGATTATCAAATAGGCAAATAAGAGGCTTAGTATCCTCTTGAACTTTTCGGGACTCCCAAAAGCCTCGTGATTTGGTTTTCAAGGTAATTCAGCCTCTTGCGTTTGTTTAATTAAAAAGACTATGTATTCGTAGATATTCAAAATGAAATCAAGTATCTTTTAAATTTCAAAATATTATTCTAAAGACATATTTTGAAATTCACTTGCAGATTTTTTTTTTTTTTTTTTTTTTTTTTTTATAGTTTCTGACTGATTCAAAACCCAACAACCTTGTCACATTTTATAAATAAAGTACTTTAAAAAGTTTTGTAAATTTTTTTCACCATTTTGTAAAAATATTAATTTTATACTTCTATAAATATTATTTTTTTTTGTAATATTTTATAGGGGAGAAATTGAAACCTGTTTTTTTACAGAGGATTTATAATTAATTGATTATTGTTTTCATTTTTCGTAATATTTTTTACTTATTATATATATATATATATATATATATATATATATATATATATATATATATATATATATATTAAAATTAATAATTTTGGAGGAAAATAATAAAAAAAAAATCTTTAAAAGGTCTCTATTGTCTAAGGATTCTACAAAGCTTAGCCCGGTTCTGGGATTATGTGTTGTTATAAGTTAGAATTTGTTATATTTCGATTCACGATCCCAAGTGAGGTCACGTGGAAGGGTACTGCTTACTTTTTACTATTTACTACATGTGCTGTTATTTTTCAGTATTATTTTGCAATAAAAAATAACTGAACAAATCATCTTGATTCAAAAGGTGTTAAAGGGATTCGGTACCCAAGAAAACTATTTTCTTCAATTCGGAGAAAATTTTCTTTGTTTTACTGTGATTGGATAAGAACTTGGAAAGACTTAAATTTTAAAAATATTTTTCTTATTCAAAAATTAAATTTTCCATTTTTCTATTATTCTTCTCATTCGATTTTCAATATTTGTTCATCACTTTTTTTTTTTTCTTTTGAAGAAACCTCAAAATTAACTTGGTAGAATTAGAGATCTGATTTTGAATATCTAAATTAAACTAGCAGGAAAAAAAATATATATTCTCAAAAATTCATGTAATATTTTTTGAAAAATATCTAACTCTTCCACTAATTTTAAAACTTTTTCTCCTTTCTTTCCTTATAGATTTAAAAAAAAAAAATAGATTAACATTTCTATTAAATTAATGTTTGAGAATTTACTTGAAGAAATTTCAAGCAGTTTGGATACATTTAACGTTTTTTAGCAGACATAATTAAAAAAAAATGAAAAAAATGAATTTTAAAATTCAAATATAGAAATATTATGATTAAAAGGCTTTCATCAAATCAATTATTTTCCTCAACAATAACCAAACATACAAAAGTTAGAAAGTAATAGTTTAGTAAAATTTAAATTTTTTCATAGTCAGTTTTATTTTTTAGAAAGTTTTCATGGTTAATTCATCGTTTGTTTAATTTACTTATAATTTAAAAAAAGTTTAGGATAATTAAGAAACTTACTTAGATAGTATATTTAGCATAAAATTTTTAATTCTGTACATAAAATACTTAAATATATTTTATTGAAATCATTAATAAAAATGTATTGAAATGATTTAAATAAAATACAAATTTTCTAAAAAAAAATCTTGAAATAAGCAAAATTACTTGAAAAACAAATTGAATAAAAATATGTTTAAAAACATATATTCGAATTTTATAGTCATATTTTTTATATGATATAAAACCATAATTTAAAAAGCAGTCTTAAATTTTGTACAAACTAAAATGCTCTAGTAAACATACAGACAGTCATTAATTTCGGTTTTAATAATGAATTTTATAACCTAACCATTCCCAAAATTGTTTTATTTGGAATATCTTGCCTCTCATAATAAAACAATGCGATTTCGTGTTAACTCTGCATTTCCAAATCAATCAAAATGAAAGTAAGCAATAAATTTTATTAGAATCTTGCAAACGCTTATCTTCTTTTCAAAAGTGATCAAACTCAATGGCTAAAAAAATCAATGTGGAAAACTTATGAAATTATCAAAATTATTATTATTTTGGGAAATTGTATTTTGTCCTTTAAGACAAAATATTTGGTGGCTTACTAGCAAAAGCATACAGTTTAACAGCTGAAAAAATGAGGAGCCGTTTATTACATGACTGTCAAAATATTTGTTCTATTCTTTTGAAATTTTCAGATAATTTATCGTGAATTCCAGTTTTAAAATCAAAATCCAAAACTCGACATTTGTATCTATTTTAGGGCACCAAGTATGCTGAAAGAAATAATTTTAATAAGATTTCTTGACTTTTCTTTTTAGTTGTCAATTATTAATGAGTATATGTTTATTTCACCTTCTTCAATAAAGATAGGCGCATGCAAATTGGAAGTCATGATCCACAGAAAGATATGTAACAGTGAAAACATTTAAAATGAAATTGAAATAAGTACAGAGTTTAGAATAGCAAAAAGAAAAATATACGAGTATTTTATTAATGTTTAAACCATTTTTACATGTATAAATATACTCAGAATTTTAACAGAGTTCAGAATGGCACATTTTCTTAATCAAACAATGTAATAGATCATAATGGTATAAATGTGCAATGAATCTTAACAGAGTTCAGAATGGCACATTTTCTTAATCAAACCATGTAATGGATCATAATAGAATAAATGTGCAAAGAATCTTAACAGGGTCAAGAATGATACATTTTCTTAACCAAACAATGTATTAGATCATAATGGTATAAATGTGCAAAGAATCTTAACAGAGTTAAGAATGGTATCTTTTCTAAATCAAACAATGTAAGGGATCATAGAAGTAATTTATAAGTGTAATGCCATTTATAATACGTATTACATAAGAGAGAGAGGGAGTTTTAATCGGAAACCAGAGTACGGGACTATAAAGCATAAAACGAAAAGCAATAATTAGCAAAGATCTGGTAATTGAACGTTTCTTTTTCGAAACCAATTCTCTGTAGTATTCACAATGTTTGTGTTCGGAGAATTTTAATTCTCACATCGAAGGTCAAAAGCATTCCTCTTGATTATTGCATGGAGTTAGAGAAGTGTTGCCCACTTATACATTTTCATGGTCATCTGATCGTAATTCAAAATTACTAGATCCATTTCTAAATAAATTTCGAGTACTTCAAAACTAGTCGTTAATATAAATAACTTAAATCGGAAAAATTGTGTAAAATCCATCGGATTTATAAAATATTCATATCCTTGAAGATTTGGTCAGTAAAATAATTTGCTATTAGTGGTCGCTTTTAATCAGTGAATGGAAGTGAATGAAGTTGTATTTTATTTAAACTTAATAATTTAAAATTTTTGGTTTTCATGAAATTACGTTTAAAAATTTATAAGAATTTATATAAAAAAGTTTTTTACAATTTAAAAAAAAATGTTCTTCAACTTCACCAGATTAATAGACCACCAATTCAGTAGTTGAATGGGATTGTCGCAAGCATTCGGGTGATTAATGTATGGTCCCTCTCTCCTTGGAATGGTCAGCCACAGAGTAGGCGATCGTGAGTCGTGGATTTAATTACGTCGGAAGGCCGCCAAGTGGGCAGTTAGTAACCTCTCTCGACGTTCTAGTGGACGGTCCGGGCGGTCAAACCGTTACCTTGATGAAATGCGTGCTCTCGAATTAGTTGATAAGCATTTGAACGTGGCGGCGTTTCAGATAGGGTGTTTATGTTCTGTTCGCGCTCCGTTACACCCGGGAGTGCTAATAACTAGTAAGGGGCTCACCTATCGGTCAGCGCTGTCCACTGCGGGGTTAAGCGAGTATTGCGAAATGCTCTCCAATGTAATTTAATCATGGAGGATTCATCGACTTGTTTATGCAGAAGGGAGCTCTCTCCGGTAGCAGATTTCAGTAATGGAACAGAATTAATCCTGATTGCATTTACGCATGTTGGGATCAAAGGACTAGAGTCATAGAAAAGTGTTTGTATTAGGAAAGATGCAAATATTTTGCAATCTGCAGTTACGAGATTGACTACTTAAAGAAAATGCTGTTTTAATAATTGGAAGCAGATTTTGTTTCTTAATATCATTTTTTGTTGATTTTTAGGAAAATCTATGTGTAGTTCTTAATGTATATGGACGAATGTAGTAACGAGGATAATCAGCACTAAGGATATAATATGATTTTTCGCTCCCCACTCTCCATCGTCATGAACGTTTTAAAAATGTAAATAATACCCGCCTTATTAGTACAAGTATTGTGCGATATCTTCCTGATATCAATCGGCACATTGAATATCGGAATGATTGGAAACAGATTTTGTTTCTTAATATCATTTTTTGTTGATTTTTAGGAAAATCTATGTGTAGTTCTTAATGTATGTGGACGAATGTAGTAACGAGGATAATCAGCACTAAGGATATAATATGATTTTTCGCTCCCCACTCTCCATCGTCATGAACGTTTTAAAAATGTAAATAATACCCGCCTTATTAGTACAAGTATTGTGCGATATCTTCCTGATATCAATCGGCACATTGAATATCGGAATGATTGGAAACAGATTTTGTTTCTTAATATCATTTTTTGTTGATTTTTAGGAAAATCTATGTGTAGTTCTTAATGTATATGGACGAATGTAGTAACGAGGATAATCAGCACTAAGGATATAATATGATTTTTCGCTCCCCACTCTCCATCGTCATGAACGTTTTAAAAATGTAAATAATACCCGCCTTATTAGTACAAGTATTGTGCGATATCTTCCTGATATCAATCGGCACATTGAATATCGGAATGATTGGAAACAGATTTTGTTTCTTAATATCATTTCTTGTTGATTTTTAGGAAAATCTATGTGTAGTTCTTAATGTATATGGACGGATGTAGTAACGAGGATAATCAGCGCTAAGGATATAATATGATTTTTCGCTCCCCGCTCTCCATCGTCATGAACGTTTTAAAAATGTAAATAATACCCGCCTTATTAGTACAAGTATTGTACGATATCTTCCTGATATCATTCGGCACATTGAATATCGGAATGATTGGAAACAGATTTTGTTTCTTAATATCATTTCTTGTTGATTTTTAGGAAAATCTATGTGTAGTTCTTAATGTATATGGAGGAATGTAGCAACGAGGAGAAGCAACGCTAAGGATATAATACGATTTTTACGATTTTTCGGCCCCTCTCCGTCGTCATGAGAGCTTTAAAAAGTTTAAATAATTCCCGCCTGATTAGTACAAGATTAGAATCGTTATTATTATTATAATTACTGCAGGATATTTTAGCTCATCTTTTGACTTATTGTCTAGCTATAGATTTTCGAATCAAACGGTTTTTAAGTTACAATTAAAGTGTATTCCGAGTAAAAAATGTTATAAATGATCATTGTAATTTAGATAAAAAAATAATAATAAGGTGCCTGTAATAATACAAAAAAAAAACGTGTCTTTTCTAAGCATTTATTTACATATTTATAACGGAAAATTTTAGTTGATAAAATTGATAACCAAATATAGGTTTTAAAGCTCGAAAATCTCTGTGATAAAGTTGACGAAGAGGTGTGAGGAAAGGAACCTAATAGTATTTATAGTAGAAGAAAAATCAATCTTTTTTTTTCCGTACAAAAGGAATATAAATATTTCTTTCGTTGGAAGGGAGGATTTTCTCCACTTTATTTCTTAAGCCCCCCATCATCATAGTTGTGCATTTTCTACACACCTTGACGTCGTTTTCTCTCAGATGCAAAAGCTGCTCTCTGCTTATCATAAATTGGAGGAAAAAACTCGTCATAAAAGAGCTGAAACTTTACCCGCCCTAAAGAAAACCTTCCCTGCAAAATGCCGATTCCGCTGCAGAACCCGAGACCAAGGGAGTCAAAAATACAAAGTGATAAAAGGGGTGCAGGCGAAGAAAATAACTGTAAAACGATATTCGATCGAGAGGCATCGTATAACACTGGCTCGGCTGCCTGCCATTCAAGATGAAAGCTATCATCTCGCGAAGCTATGCATGCTAAAGAGGGTGCGCACCTTTTTTTTTTTTTTTTTCCTTTTCGCACCTATTTTTTATTATTTTCATTCTAGGTCGGTGAAATAGAAAAGGTGTTCGAAAACTCCATTCGGAGTTGGAAAAAAAGAATCGAAAGCCGTTTTCTTACGTTTCTTATCCTATTCCATTCAAAACAAACATTTCCGAATCTATACGCTGGAAGAAGCAAACGCCACGAAGAAATACCGTTTTTGTGTGCTTTTTCCGTCTTTCCAAAATATTACGGAAAAGTGATAATGCACGCAAGAGCTATTCATAATCTTCTTGCCGTGGAATAGTAAAAAAGTGTTATTTGTTATATAGTTGGCTATGACAATTACAGCTAAAACAAGACCGATGGGACTCTACTTATCCGAAATTATTAACTGCATCGCTAACTATCCTGTTCGTATTGAGAGAATATATGTCCACGAATAAAATCTTTGCTAGTGAAAACGAGTAAAAATAGCGAATCAAATCACTTTAACTGATATGACTAGCATTAAGACTTTAATGCAGTATGTAATATACAAAATATAAACATCACTGCTTGTAGTCATACGTTATAAAGCAAATTTAGTGTCCCCCTCTCCCTTAAGAAATAGCATTTTAAAAAAATTAAAAATCAAAAGAAAATATTTTTCCAAAATCATAAGTTGTCTGCAGTTTTTAATATTCCTTTAAAAAGTTTTCATTCTTAGCTTTGTGCAAAATAAATAATCAAACAATTTTTATAAAATTTTAGTTTTTCTAAGTACATATTATACCTTTTATAGAAATTTTTCTGATATTTTTAATTTAGTGTAATTATATTTACATAGCATTTCGAAGCAACGCACTAGTTATATCCGGATGGAACTCGAAATTTTGAGTCACGGGCAGATGACGAGTATGATATTAGAGGTGGCAGCCCCCCTCTCCAAGCTCTTGTGTCACACCAAGGTGGTGGAAGACATTTGGTCCTATTAGAGTGCACGAGGCTGGTTTATACCGGGGTTCTTCGATGAAATCAGGTTCTGAACTTGGAACGTTTCAGTCACGTAAATGAAACCTTACCATTGCGACTCTAATAATTTCAGAAATTATTAACATTGCTTGTAGAGAAATATAAAATAAATTTTTGAATGGATAGAATTTTTGATAAATCTGGAATTACAATTGGTAAATATTATAATTAAATTTGTAGAAACATAGAATAATTTATTCATGTGAATATTTATGTATGATAAATTATTCTTAAATTTTTCTAATTATTTCAATTCTGATCTAGTTCAAATCAGATTGACTGATCGATTTTCTGACTCTGATGACTCTTTTATCTGATTTTTTTTTTTTTTTTTTTTTTTTTTACTTACACTGTTTTCTATCACCTAAGAACGACTTTTCATCATATATGCCAAAACCTCGTCAATTACTTTGAATTTATTATTTCATACAACAACGTAGTATTTAAACGGATATTTTTTATATTTGCATCATTTAAAAATGCATGATGAAACACTTACAAAATAGGATTTCGGCATTCATTTTGAACACCTTGACTGCATTTTGGTCACGGTGACCAGCGGACCCATATAAATTGCACTGTAAGAAATTTAGTGCAGTAGTCTATGTGTTAATTTCACTTTCTTTTAAAAATGTAATGTTTATAAATGGAATGAATAAACAAAAGAAAAATCAATGCGCAATTTTAATTATCTTTCTCATCAAATAAATTTGATTTTGCGGGGAAAAAATATAGAATTCGTTTTAGCTGAGCATGTTTAAAACATTTTAAATATTTTGGTTCGTATTTAATATTAAAAAAAAATTTCATAAATAATATATTAAATTATAATACATATTTAATCATGGGTAGAATATCTTAAAATCCTTTTGTTAAAAACTAAGGCTACAAACTTCAAAAAATTATAGTTTAGACATGAGCAGACAATTTAAACTGTCTGCTCATTTGATGTCTCAGAAAACTTTCGCTTTGTATTCTTTTGACTTCCCAACATTCTCTTACGACATAACTGACAAAATCATCTTTATATCTTTGTACTTTAAAGAGTTATTTTGATGCATTAGTATGCCACCTATATCAGAAATTTAATAATTAATTTATGAAAAGTTCTCAAATATAAGAATGATAAAAGGATATATTAGGATTAAATAAAAACAATGTTTGTCTTTCAGGTACCTATTATAGGATTCTTAATCTTGACTCTCATATATTCGCTTAGAGCACTTATCGCTTGCAATATCTCTTACGACAAATGTTTTTGATTCTTCAGCATTTTTCAAAATTTTGAATTCAAAACAAGCTATAAAATCAAATTGAATTACATTCATTTCCTTATAGTTTGACGAATAACAAATTAATATTTAATTTTCGTCAGTTGTTAATGTTTAAATAATATTTCTTTTTCTGTTACCTGATTCATATTTTAGAATCGCAACAATCTTTTGCGATTGAAAATGTATTCACATTTCTCTACAAAGAATGTTAATAATTTCTGAAATTATTAGAGTCGCAATGGTAAGGTTTCATTTACGTGACTGAAAAGTTCCAGCTTCAGAACCTGATTTCATCGAAGGTTTCATATAAGCAAGCTTCGTGAACTCAAAAAAAGTCTTTAAAAATGTCGTGCAAAAATTAAAAAAAAAAAAAAAAAATGACTTTAAGAACATCAAACACAATTTGTACATGGAAGCACAGACATTCAAACTGTTTCAATCTTGCTGAATTCACCTTAAATGGTCGTCTTTTCATTCCGCAAGAAGTTCCTAAAGTTTTTCTTGAATACTTCTGGAATTTCCTTGTAGATATTAAGAAAATCTACTTTACGAGAATAGAAGATGTTACTTCTCCAAATCACAAGAATTGGGGTTTATGGTATTCCAAGGAACAACATTTTGATCTTAGAGCTAGAATATGCCAGATGAACAATGTCTGTTCAAATGACTTCGGTAGAGACTATGTAATTGATGATTTTTATCTTTGATTTGTTGGAACATTTGAACTCTACTGGGGATATTATTCATCAAGATGTCTGAAACTTCTATTAATAGATTTTATACTCCAACATTCAGTTTCTTAAATTGGGGAAAGAATCATACGAAATCCTATGCACATTTTTAAGATCTGTTATTTAACCAGATGAAGTGATCTCAGAAACGTTTACGCATACTTGACCAATAAATGTACAGGATATTTATATATAAAAAAAACTATCCCGATATATAAGATTGTAACTATCATAATTTAGGTTCAAGGAATTTTGCGGCATGCTCTCAAAAATCATATGAAAAAAAAAAAAAAAACTAGTTAAGCTTTAACAGTAACGGTTACAGTGACAAAATATGAAAATTTTCAAATAGCAATATCAACTTTTTTCATTGGAATGTGTTTTCCACAGTACAACAGATACTGTTCCAACGCTTTTTATCGTTTTTTGCTATGGAGAGTATATTCCAATAAAAAAATGTTGGTGTTGTTACTTGAAAATTTTGATATTTTATCAATGCAACTAACTACAACTGCCAAAGTTTAACTATTGCTTTTCATGATTCTTGAGCGCATACCTTAAAATGCCTTGAACCAAAAGTTTATTAAGTCTCATATATCGGAAAAGTTTTTTTTCTAATCATCCGGTACTTGTTATTAACAACATTGGCGAATAAATATTACGAAAACGTTTATTAAAACGCGATTTTTGATAATTTTTTGAAGATTAATTGCTAGCTTGCGGTTAATATATCAGAAATAGAAAAACGAATGTGTATTTTAGAAGCTTTTTTTTCGACGAAAATTTGGCAGAAAATTGCAATTGAAGTCACAAAATCGCATACCAAATTTCATATGCTTAAGCCATTGAGTTTCTGAGTTATCTCGTTTGCATGCTTGTGGAAGTACAGACCGAAATGTAGTTAATTCCCTAATGGATTTGATCTAAAATATGATACATATCTACGTTTTAGATGTTAAATATGTGAGCCAATTAAATTGATCTCGTGCCATTTATTTTGTAGTTATTATGTTAAATTATATTTGGACAGACAGACTACTACTGAATGGATATCGTTGAAAATTTGAAAGAAGTTCATGAAAAAAGAGAAAGATGAATTCCCGCAATGGCCACTGCATCTTAGATCCAGCGGATTTCTTTTTGGAATCACTGGAATATGATGTTCATAACTCAAATCCACTATAATTCACAAAAAATACTCCAAAATCCACACATATTCACAAAAAATAATTTTTTGTTCGTGAATATTACGGTCCTCTGGATCTATCCATCTGACCATATTCGCTTTGCTGATCTTCTATAGTTACAAGATATTTCTTCATTTACAGAATTTGTATTTCCAATGCCTTATACGAAATATGACTTCACTCTATCCGTTGATTTAGCTGCAAATGTCTTCAAACAGAAAAAAATTATTTTAAAGCCATCCTTTATCTTAATTTGAAAGGAAAATTGAGCTTACTGGAAGACAAATCAATGTTAAACTTCTATCGTGAAGAAATTTTGCATTATTGATATGAAGTATCTCACATTAATTTTGGTTAATTCCTTCGATTTGTCACTCAGCTTTTGCAACATTTTCATCAAAATCAGCCATTTCTTAAATACAGCAATAAATTTGTATTATACAAAGTACCTGTATTTCTAAAATTTCTTAATGGAATCCAAATACTGGTTTTCTATCATGTGCCATTTAACGATTACTCTTAAATGCATAGGTACTTGTTTACTAAATTCTTTATTTTTACCAAAAATCTTTCATATTCTTAAATATATATTTTATAATTTTGGACAAAGAATGTCATACTGATTTTTTAAATCTGGATTCTTCACCACTTCAACGATTTTTTTTTTCTGTTCTCTCCTGAAAGCAATAAATTTCGAAGGTAAAAAATGCTACACAGGAAAACATCAATTTTCTCAAAAATCTGGGCGAGTTAAACATTATGTTTATATCCGCACACCTTTCAACCATCCCTTCCTTACATTTGCTCGTACACCAATCAAAGCCCTTACAGAGTTGGGAGAATGTAAAAGAGATTGTGGGGGTAAAGGGGGGTGCCAGATTAAAGAATGAGAGAAGGGTGGATCTAGAGAGGAAGAAAGTTAATTCAGGCAACGTTCTCTTTTCATCTGGATCCCCCCCCCCAGCTCTTATTCACCACTAGCGTCAT
Source organism: Argiope bruennichi (assembly GCF_947563725.1). NCBI lineage: Eukaryota > Metazoa > Arthropoda > Arachnida > Araneae > Araneidae > Argiope > Argiope bruennichi. Next base: position 117,332,079 of record NC_079152.1, on the reverse strand, counting down.
CACCGACATTTTGTATGAGCAGGAAGCAATGTATAATTCCACTGGGAGTGTAGCTTAGGTGCCTCGCAAAACACGCATACAGATGTATAACAGCAAGAGGGGGTGCACACACCGGTATACGGGATTGGTGGCCAAAACGAAGGCCCGATTGGTTGGAAAAACGTGCCTTCTGCTATTCATAGCAAGGGAAGCTGCTGGGGGGGGGATAAATAATATCCCATGGGGGGAGGCCAGAGAATGTTAATATGTTCCTGCAGATTCGCCCAGTTGGCCAGTTGGTTAGCATCGTTTTAATCTAGAATTCTTTTTCAGCTTTTAGCACCCTCCCAGGGATGGCGGGCCCCCAAAGAGGGATGGTTTGTTTGTCATGGGGGTTTTGAGTCGCTGCCGGGGACAGGGCACATAGAGCTCATTGCTCTGGCATCCGTTTTTTGACGCTTATTCCTTGGGTACACAGAATAAATTCTCCTTTCTTTTCCGAGAGAACCACCAATTTTTACGGTTTACTTCCAAGTTTTTGCGGGTGAGCTCCGGACATAAATCAGATGTGTCATCGCATGTGTGTTGATGGGTTTAGATGTGGATTTAAGACTAAAGCAGCTGTCTCAGATGAAGAGAATCGTTACTTACTCTTTAAATGTTTTTGAAGCAGTTAACCAAACGTCTAAACGTTGTCTTTTAAAAATTCTTTCGCTGGTCATGTAATATTTTTATTAAAATAACGTCATATTCGGAAGCAACTGAACTTTAAACCAATCTAACATCGGCGCGTTTAAATGTAAAATTTGTTCATTTTTATTACTTTATATTTTTATTTTTCTATAATTTAACATTATAAATATTATGGAATTTTATAAAATTAATTTCTGACACTTACTACTATGTGGCGTCACATGTATCAATCCAAAATATAATTATATGATAGTACAAATCTGGAATTATTGAAATAGTCATGCAATAGCAAAACAGAAATAGTAGTAATACTCTATTGTATTGCATTTCGTATAGTGTACTGCATTACTGCATTGGGATCATTCACAATATTGTCCATTTCTTCACAATGAATCATTCTAATCTCAGTTATGTGAGTTACAAAGAATAGATTCTCAAGTGTGAGATTTAAATGCATTCCAAATGAATTTTAGGAAACAAGATAACGTGTTTTTTGCATAATGTCGTCACAAAGAATGCGGGTAGTTCTCGATATCTACGATGAATTATTGAAAGATTAATTAATATAGCTTTGATTACCAGTTATATTTCCATTCTCTTCTTTTTGTAGAGTAGCCAAATTGAATGTTTCTTTTTCCAATCCCAAACTTTATTGATTAACGAAAAATAGAAATTAGCCTTTAATTTTCCAGAAATATGTATGGTCAGTAAGTCATTGTATTATTAGAACTTTCTCACAAAAAAATTCACAAATCTATTTATATCGTGTATCATATATTATTTTCTATTATTTATTGAAAATTTCAAAGATAAATCATTGGCTTGAGACTGAATTAATAATTTATTAAAATGAATGCATGAGTATTAAATAGTTGTTTTCACACATTTCTCTTGTTGATTATTTATTCTAAAATTTGTTGTTAGAATTCGTAATTTAGAATGCTTGTGTATTTATTACCATCATTCATAATATTCAGGAAGTAAATGGCAACAGAGGGTGAAGTCAACGCATTCGTTTAATATTTTAAACCAATCAGATTTAAGATAATAAAAAACGTCTTAACTTACAAACTACGCCAAACTTGCACACCCCTGTAAAAAGCGGCTGTTCAAGATATTTTTTTAGGGGTAGCGCGCCTTCCCCATGGTCCTCCCGGGTTTGAGTCCCGGTTCGGTGAATGGATGTTCTTCTTTGTTCTATCTGTGAGGTGTGTAAATGTGTCCCCCTGTAAAAAGGGATTGTGCAAGCGAATGTGACGCATGAAGTAGCTAAGGCGTACTCTTGGCCCTAGTTGGCGCTACTGAAAGAACAAGAGACGCTCACTCGGCTTAAATCGCTGACAGATATCTGTCAGCGGGATTGTAAAGTGCCATAAGTCATTAGAAATTTAACTAATGTGTGGCAGTTGTCAAATGCAAATCAGATTAATTCGAGACATTTAAAAGACAAGAATTTTAATATGATGGTAAAAATTCTGCTTAAACTTAACATTTCTTTTAATAGCATAAAATCATCAAACTTACGTAAAAATAACTAAATCAGAAATTTTCTATGTACAATATATTTGTACATAGAAAATTTTATTTGTACATTTGTATAATTTTACCGTTTTTCAATAAATACTCTAAAATTGAAATTCAATTATCATTTTTGAACATGAATAAAACTAAAAAAAATTATGTTCCTCAAAAAAGGAATTGATTCAAATTCATGAGTAGCATTTTGAACGGAGTTGCAGAAACTTAACTTCCGAAAATTTAATTTTAAACTCGTTTAATATTAGGTTAAATACCGTGATGTCGCAATTTAACGAAAAACAATATCCACCAAAATAGCCCGACATTTAACCATTCTGGTTGGCATAGAGAAGTTAAAAATTATTTGGGTAATAATTCATATAATAATATTTTAATGAGTAACATTTAATGTAAAAGTGCTGCTTTTAAATACAAATAAAGCTGAATTGATATCATTTCAAGTAAATGAAGTTAGATAAAAATAGTGGTCAGAATAGTTTTATGATCATATGTAAAAAATTTTTAATACTATATAATACTTACCAATATTTCTTGGATCATTAAATTTGAATTTTTATGTCCATTAGAGGATTGGGTAATTTCAGTTTGTTTTCAATTTACTCATAGCTTTATAATTTTATCACATGATTACGTTATCTTATGATTTTCATCCCTCATATGTTCAGTTCAAGAAAATTAGACTCATAAGAAAGCAACATCGATATTTTCAAGTATTATTTCCTCCAAAGATATTTTTATTCATGCATCTATGAGTAAAATATCATTAATACATTGTTGAAAAAATAATTTAAACTGCTTCTAAAATAAAATAAAAAAACACTTGAGGAGCATTATTGAAAACTTAAAAAGTCAATAATTGTGTTTTATTTTCACTTTCCAGTCAGATATTCAACCATATCAGAAAAGTTGAAAAACTGCAATGACTTCCGTTGAAGAAAAATCATATCAGGCGACAAAGCAAAGGTAATCTATAGAATATATCTATCTTATAAAATTAAATGTCTTATCATATTGTATATTTTTATATTTCTGAAATGCATCAATAATTATTTCCATTGTTGCTATTTTCCTTAGATATTCCTCAAGCTAAAAGTGTTTGCGAATCACTTCAGTAACAGACTACACATGCAAGAAAAAAACGTATCTGGCTGAGAAGGAAAAGTAGAAATAGTTTATGGAAGACAATCCAGACTTATTTAATAGCGAATTATTAATTTATTTATTTGTGGCAATTTTACGAAATAAAACAATTATTTTCACTGCTGCTTTTCTTCACAGGTTTTTATTCATTGTTTGCAGATAATTTCTTCTACTCACATGCCACCGTGACATTTTATGAAAGAGAAAAAAGAGGAATAGCTTTATAAAGGTAATTAGATGTTGAAGTCAGATTAAGTTATTGTGAAATTCTTCCTCAAACCAATTTTAACTGACTAATTAGAAATTTATTTACGAATAAAGGGGGGAAAACAAATTCAGGAAAATTCTGTTTGGGCAGTATTCTTAAATCTCCCTATCTTTGACAGATGTATAATGTCTTGCGATTTCAAAAGCAAAGTTCTTAAAATTCTCATGTTTCTCATTAAAAATGGAAGATAAAATTGCTATACTCGAAATTATTTTCTTGTTTTTTTCTCTATAAGTATCATTCGTATTAGTACCAAAATGTATTGTCAACTTATGAATGAGAAATCAAAAGAATAAATAAAATAACGAGATTTGATGGAAGCAATCATTGCTGTTTGTCTCATATGTTAAAAGACAGTTCGGAAAAAAAATTATAATTTGATACATTAACAAAGATGGAGGTATATTTAATTATTATAGTATTTTATGCAGAGTTCAGTTTTGCCTTTTTATGACAATTTTTATACAAATAAATAAATAATGATGTCTTTTGAAGATTTTTTTTTTTTTAAATCGCTGTTCTAAATTTTAGCAACAATGGCAAATGGGGCGACTAAAGTTTGACAAAGAATGAGGTTTGAAAGACAACCGAATATTTTGTTGCAAATTTTCTATATCAGTTAATAATAAATAGTCTTCACTCATCTTATTCTTCAAGATTTACATACAAGTCGGAATTGCTGGAAGACAATTTGTTTTCACAATTATTCTTATGCATGAACATATGTAACAGATTATGAGAAGAAAGGCCCATTCTGACTTAGTTCAAACAAAATAAGGCAATGTTTGACAAAAGAGTAAAACGAAGAAGGGGGAAAAATGCCGTGAAAAATATGCTACACACTCTGCGAAAATCTTTGAAATAGATTAATAGTAATAGATAAGTTTGAATTCATTGGAAATAGAATTTCTAATTTTGGACGAGACAAATTGCAACTGGATGATCTAAGTTTGACAGCGGGTGCATTATCTTGTTGTAAATTTGTTAAATCGATTACTATTATTCATCATGTTTCTATTCTCCAGAGATTCTCGCCCAAGTCAAAACCATTTGCAGACCATTTCTTTCAGAAGTACTTTTGTACACGAAAAAAGATATCAAGCTACGAAAGAGAAAATCTATCCGACTTAGATCAAACGAAATAAAGTAATTTTGATAAATGAGTAAAGAAAAAAAATAACTGCAAAAGATATGTGACGCACTAAATCTTTGAAATAAATTAATAATATTAAATAAATTTGTATTCGTTTTAAATCGAACTTTTAATTTTAGGTGGCAAGAAAAATGGCAAATGTGACGATTCAGGATTTACAGAGGATGTGTTATCTTGTTGTGAATTTGTTAAAACGATTAACAATATTCGTCGCTGATTCTTTTCTCCACATATTCTCACCCAAGTTAGAACTGCTGGCAGACCATTTCTTTTAGAAGCACTCTTGTGCACAAAAAAGCATATCAGGCTACGAAGGAGAAGGTCCATCTGACTTAGTTCAAACGAAATAAGGCAATGTCGGAAAGAAGAGTAAAGAGAAGGAAAAAAAAAAAATTCGAGAAAGATATGCGACACACTATCGTCCCTGAAGCAGCCAGCAAGAGAGAGAAGTAGTTTGAGGGTTATAGAATCCCCAATCATCCGGCCTTATAATGGACGGTTGGATCGATCTCTCCCCCCCTGTGCTGATTTGCATTCAATTTTCCGAGAGAGAGAGCTGCTGGAGAGGGGGGCAACAAAGGAGGGAGGTAAAGTGGCCGGAGTGTATTTAATGGATCGCGTCATTGGGCGATGATAGGGGAAAGGGCCAAGAGGGCACATCCATTCCGGGCCATTGTCACGATGAAATAGAACCTCCAGGAAGAGATAGTGTGTGCGTGTGAAAGAGGGACCGATTATGGGACATGGGGCAGGCCACTGACGTTGATACGTTCGCGTTGGAATATTTTACGAGGAGTTTCTTTTCGACACCTACGACTGCCTTCGATCGCATAGGTGCATACATAAATCTGGGAGAATAGACTGGGAAATATGACGTCATTGCCAAAAGGATGATATATATGCAAGAGTGTATATACCACGGGCGGGGGAGTAGATCGGATTGGGAATGACTCCCGGATATTTGAATTTTGGTGTTCCTTATGCATTATTTGGGAATAATATTTGTGGAGCAGGTTCCTAGAAGGATAGTTCACTCAAAAATTAAAAGAAAAATTATTATTTTCTTATTTTTTTAATTTTTTTTATCGACCTGTGAATTGTTAAGTATTTCGATGGGCTGGAAATGTGAAAGTATTATTCATTTCTTTGCCTTGAAACAATGATTTGTAGTCCCAGAGAGAATAAGTTAAAAAATTATACCTCATCTTCAAATTATTTCTTAGTCTGACTCTCCATTTGCATATTCAAGGAATAGAAGTCAGTTTATTTTCTGCTAGATTAGCGAAGACTAGATCAGCGAATTGAACTGATAATACATTTAGCTCTAATTAATTTGGCTGAATTTTCAGTTGAATTTTGAATACGATAAATTCCAGTATAGAGGATTTAAGTTTGTTTTTTCTAATAGAAATCAAATCTTCATGTAACGGGTATTCTAAATTGACAACGCATTGGAACAGAATGAAGAATTTTTAATTAATAGAGTTGAACATTTTAATTTCAAATTAGTCCAATGTAGTCCAAAATTAAGGGACTACATCACGCAAATTCTCATTTAATTTAATACAAACATTAAAAATATAGCAATTAAATCATGATTTTTTAAAACATTCATTAAATATTTTATTAGAAGTTTGAATTTTAAGAAGTTCTTAGAATACCAAAAAATAATATAATATTTAAATCTATCAATCAAATAATCTATCAGACAAATTTGGGAAAAATAGTCATTTAATTCCAATAATAATATTTCATATTTCGTGAAAAATAGTAATAGTGACTATAATTATGAAAAATAATAATAGTGACAAATAATTCAACTAAAAACTATAAATACAGTATATATAGAAGCATTAAATAATAAGTATAAAATAATAATTTGTTAGTAAAACATGTTAAAAAAAACTGTCTTGCTAAAGAAATATTGAAGAAATTCAGGCTTTTATTACCACTTTAATTATGTCTTTGATATAGGTATGTATAAATGAAATAAAGATGGTTTTCTTAATGGTTTCCCTTATTCAGATCACATTAGTGATATAACTCTTATAAACACCACAGCTAGTTAAAATGCAAACAATCCAAATAACTTTACTGAAATTAGGAAATTTTTTCTTCAAAACAAAAATTTCCCTCATAAATTTGAATTATTTACCTGGAATGTAAAATAAGTATCGAAAATTTCAGATTTCATCATTTCAATAAATTTATATTTTGTGTTTAAATTGTTGAATGAATTTTCAATACATACATGTATAATAAAGAGTATGAGGTAGATGAGAATATATGAGTAAAAGATCTTATTTTGTCGGATAATTCCTTCATCTCAGTTTGTTCCAAAATCTTCACCATAGGAGTTTATTTTATTTGGTTGCAAAATGAAACATTGTAATGAAATGAAGTTTTTCTCAAAAATTTTATATCAATATGACACAACATATTTTTTATCAGTACTATTGAAGCCACGGGATTTAATAATATGAAAAATATCTTTCGATATATTGTGGAGACTATCTTCCGAATTTATATATATATATATATATATATATATATATATCAAAAGATTCTTGCGGAGCATATTTCGATTTTCTCTGTAAGAATGTACATGTTAATATTTATAAAATGCTCTTGGTTGTCAAGAATATTGGCACGACAAAAACAAAAAAAAGGGGAGGGGCACAAACAATTTCCTTCCGACTTTACGGTATTCACCAATATTCTAAGGTTAGAAAAAAATAGATTTTTTTTTCTATATAGAATAAAAGTGTAGTATTTAATTGATAATTTCGTACTCGATAAGTTGTAAAAAATATAAATAAGCTTTTAAGATGACGAGAAAATGAGTTAACATAGACATAAAACAAAAGATTTTCAGTGATGAATCACAATCCAGCATTTGCCTTTTACTGGATACATTTTTTTTAAAAATCTGAATACTTTCGCCGAGAACTAAAAATAACATAAAATAAATTTGTCAATGTTTAATTTTTTTTCCTTCTTATCATTTATTCAACACCAAAAATAGCTAGCTTAACTTCTTTACTTATGTCAAAACTTATTCTAAAATCAAGAAATCTTAAATTCTTTTCAAATGTTGCCAGCTATTATTTGCCACCTTACAACAAGATTCATATTGCAGTAAACAAGAATCAAATTGCATCGCTTACCTTCCAATTTTTCTCAACACTAGACATCCTAAAATAAACTTCCACTTAATATTTATCTTAAAACAAAAAAATTCTTCCCGCCACCTCCATGGACGACCAAACCATAGTCCGGCGAAATCTTTTTACGATGGTCATAAAAGCCGGATTAAACCGGTCACAGCAGACGAGGGGGGGGGATCCAAAGAGAAAGAAAAATCTGCTCCACGTATATAGATCACGTAAGAAATTGTTTATCCGCGGTAGCATAAGTAATAAAGGATAAAATACACTGTTATGTCCCACTTACATAAACCCCGGCAGTTCGTCACTTGTAAAACGGACTCCCCTCTTGAAGAGATAGAGCGATAAAAAGACGTTCAGAATGGACAATCCATTCTGATTACTCGGTCCCCCAGCGCAATTCGCTCCTTTTTAGCTTCCACCGCAGCCGCGGGTATAAATCCTAAATATGGAAGGACCCTCTAACTTCTCATCAACCCCAGCAGAATGGGGGATTTCGTACAAAATGAAACAGAGATACACCCAGCGGTCGGCTATGTTTTCATCAAAAGGGGTATGCAAAGATAATAAGATGTTATGACCAAAGAGAGTTTGAGAGCTGATTTTCTTTCTCGTACGTTATTATACTGATGTATATATACATTTCAGACTTATCTGGGTATAGAAAATGTATATTTGGAATTATGCCTGTCTGTCTGGGAATATAATTACTGAAAAAAAAAAACTTTGGGCAAATTTGATATTTTGTTTTGAATTTTGGTAACCAAATTTAGACCAAATTACCTTTACACCAAATTTGTAAATTTTGTACCAAATTTTGAACAAAATTCTTTTAATAGAAGTCTATGTGTCTGGCTTTTTAATATAAGTTAAGGCAATAGCCATAAAACAAACAGAGCTTAATGGAGAAATATGATACATAGATCTAACATCTGAAGTGTAGATACCTGCCCAAATTTAAAACCGTCCAAAGATTACCTGATTATCAGTCTATAATTTCTCAAACATATAAATGCGACTACTCAAATGCACAAAGATTTAAAAGCATGTATTTTGGAATGCGATTTTGTGACGACAATAGAAGTTCTGTATCAAATTCAATCAGATGGAAAATGTTGATGTTCTGGTCCTTGTAAATAACTGCATTTCAGAAATTATTTGACAAAAAAAATCGCCGACTAAAAATCGGCTAATTGTCTTTTTTCATAATATTATTCGGCAGCGGCATGCAGTTAATAATATTCAAGTACACATATCAATGAATGTGCGATAGAGTTTCGTGTGATCTTTTTCACTGGTTTTTATGAAAATATTTAAGAAGAATATGTCTTCAAGCATTTTTGTACCCTAAATAAAGTTTTGTTAAAAATTCAATGATCAATTTTTTAATTATTAACACTACCACCTATAAGGCACTACATAAGGCTTTTTACTTTTTACACAGAGAAAATAATGTAATACTCAATAAATTTAATGTAGAGGCTTTATGGAATCGTCGCGATTTAGAAATCCTTGTATTCGAAAAAAAAAAATACGAAAACAATTTAGGGAATTCTGAGGAAATTCACGATAGCTCAAAAGGTGAGTAAAGTAGATGAATGAAATATGGTATGCGATCTTAGAATCCAAGTAGTAGATGTAAAGAAAGGTAATCCGAAACTACAATAATCTATAATTTCGCATGTGGTCATGTATATTTTATATTCTTAGGATATGTATATAAAATACAAGAAGAATAGACAAAATCAATTTGTATTAATGTTAATTGATTATATTTAGATGTCTCGAAGAAACACCTTACATTAGAAATTCTTCATATAAAAATTGATACTAAATGGTAAAATTTTTAACAGCAAAACTTAAGACTGAATTCATAATTTTGAACCATGCTTTGATGAAGTGAGCGTCTACTGAATTCGCAAAGTACTTATCCAGCATATACATTTTAAATCAGGGACATAGTACTTAATCTAATATTACATTTAATGCCTTATTAACTAATACAAATAAAATTTAAACTGAATTCGGAATTTGAGCCATTGCATTAAGCTGTGAAATCTGATCAAGTCTGGAAATACTTTTTTAGAAGGTATAGAAAGTAAAAGATATAAAAATTCTTTCCTTAATACTTAAGAATTTTTAGCATTAAATAAGTACCTTCTTACTCATTCTGTCTAATTGGTTATCCATACTGAATATAAAAACATATTTTTCTTTCATTTTTAAGACTATTTGACATCGTTCATTATTTCAAAAATTAAATATTTACACAATATCATTGTCGTTGGATCAGCATCCGTATTTCTATAAATGCAATTGAAATTGATTAAAATGTAACGAAATAAAACTTTTTAAACTTTATATATATATATATATATATATATATATATATATATATATATATATATATATATATATATATATATATATATATATATATATATATATATGCTTAAAACAAGTAAATTCGTTACATCTCATTGGAATATCTTAAATTTAGAAGAATTTTTTGAGCATACTGATTCATTTCATTTTAAGAAATTGAAATAAACATAGCTAATAAAAATATACTAATTAATTCAACATTTATTTTAAACACCATTTTATACCAATGTTTTTTTGAATATTTAAGCTAATATTAAGCCCTAATTTTATTAATATTAAGCATGTATATTTTAATTTCTTTCATATGAATAATCAAAAATAAATATTAAATTTTCTCCTTTCATTTCTACCTAATGAATTAATCATTTGGTAAATATTAAGATAAATCTATTATCTTAAAACCAATCATCCAAAAACAGACTGAAAGTCTGCCATCTTAGATGGTTATCAAAAATGGTAACAAATGGCTTTTATAGTCACAATAAAAATTGTTACGATTATATTTGGCAAGAAATTGCCTCAAAATAATTCCTTTGGCTACAGTACAAAAATCTTAAATCTAGCAAATTATTTTCTTTAGCATATTCGAAAATATTTCATAATTTTTAATACATAATCACACATTTACTATAGCATTCTCTAAATACGTTATATAGAAATCATTATGTACAAATGCAATCAAGCCAGTGAAAGACAAATACATAAAAACAAAACATTATTATGCTGGTATGCAACAGGCTTAGTTTAATTAATCAATTTAATAATTTAATTAAAGACATATTGATGAAAGCTTATTGCGATTTTTGACTGAATCTTATATTTCAATATCAAGGATGCAAATTAAAAATAAAAAAAATAAATATATTATCTTATTTATATGTCATTAATCTTTATCCTTTTTAAAAGAATGTGACAACACTATATTATTCAAAAAGTCTATTTTTTCTTAATATATTCACTATTAAAACGAGCTTTAATTGTTGAATTATATCTGCTTCCAATTTCGTTAGTTTATTTTTATTATAAAATTTATAAATACATTATTCCTTTATTAACATAATTAAAACATCCATTCTCTTAATTTTTCATGCAATGGCAGATTATTTTTAAGAACTAGTTATATTTTAACCTGCGAATAAAACGAAATGTTTTCAAATTGATTTTTATATATTTTGCTCATTATAACATTGTCATTCGTCAAATTACTCGAAGCAATAGAAAGTTACCTGAAGAAAAATGTTTAAATTCTTTTTCTAATTAAAAATAATATCATCATCTGATTGGTTTAACATTAAGTATCATTAAATTCAAGAAATGCTTCGTTTAAAATCAATCAATCGCATGAAAGTCAAGGAACCTAACATTAATAATAAACAATTAATAAAATCTAATTAATAAATTAATAAGCCAAGAAACCTAATTAATGAACAACTGAATCAGTATAAATTGTCATAACAACATTTTTTTTAATTTTATTTCAGTCAATTTTATTATGCATTTTAAAATTTGATCAGATTTATTTTCCTAGTATCATAGTATCATTTTAGTATTATTTCTTTTAGTTTTTAGGATAGTTAAAAAAAAAAAAAATTATCTGCAAAATCTGTTAAAAAAATCCCATTTAAACTTTCCTAAATTCCCATGTCTTAAATTAGAAGACATATCCAAATTATACAGTGGTCTTAAAAGACACAACACAAAGTGATAGAAAAAAGAAATAAATAAAATTCTACAATACCGTAAGGATTAATGAATACAACGTTTCGTTGTAAAACGTCAGTGCAACTTTTGCAGAGAATTTTTATAAGTATCTAAATTCAGTACTTATGCCATAACTCCTCGAAAACATCTCGAAGCAGACTTAATAGACAAAATTAGCTTTGATGGCACATGGCGCTATGTATCAAAGGGAGTGATTTGTGATAATGGACGTGCCAATGATAGGGTGAGTCTATTATTACTACAATAACTTCATTTCTTTTCTTTCAGGGTGATGAAGGCATAAAGATAAATATAATGAAAATGGACAGTTCAGTAATTTTATTGAAATCGTATTACAAGTTGATATTTAAATTTGTCATAGTATAATATCATGATTAAAAATAATTTTGCTTTCCTCGTCTACACCTTAACGACTCATTTTTTAAAAAACTTGATTACTCCTTTTAAAAGGCTTAGTCAAAAACAAGGTGACCTAGTGGTAAATTGTAATAAAAAAAATCTTAGAGGTTTATTTTTGTTAAATTCATGATAAAGCAATCTCTTACAATAAGAAAAAAAGTTGTTTCTCTCAGATTTCCTTATCAGAATTTAAAATTTCTATTTTTAAATGCTAATGGGAAATATATGAAAATAAATTTTAGTTTAAGAGCATATTAATAAAATTATTATTACATATTATAAAATGCTAATTATTATAAAATTTTTATTACATAAGAATTCATCGGCGAAAATATATTAATATATTAATTAATTATTAAATTTTAATTAATATATTCCTCCTTATAGTTTCGTATGCAAGTAGCTTAGCAAATAATTCTTCATCAGTATCTCGAAGAATTTAAAATGATGCACTACTTATATCAAAAATATATGCAAAAGTTTTTGCTGTTGTTGAGGAAACCAAAACATTCTCATGTCGGGATTTTTTTTTCAACACATATAAACAGAATTATTTATGAAAATAATTTTGACTAGAACACATTTCATTAAAATTTTTAAACAGTATTTCCGATAAAGAAATCATTACTCATTATTATTATGGTTGTCCAATCATTTATTTAAATTTTATTATTTTATTACTATCCTAATGCTCATATTTTGTTTTAATACCCCCCTCCCCCTTGATTCTTCTGTGTCTTTGAAAACACTCGAGGTGTTTATGAATTCTTTGTGATTTCTGCGCATATTTACGGCCAATGTTTAAAAGTGCATGATCGATAATGTTTAATTTATTTGTTAATCCCATTTATGACAAATTTAAATTAAATTTATAATTTTGAAAATTCTATGTATGACGGACTCGTGGCAAGGAATTAACCGCCGAGAGAAAGGTCAACATAGGGAGCTTTTTGTTTTCAAATGCAAAGATTGTGTAAATGAAAATGCTTTATTTAGTTCCTTTAGTGATGATAATTGTATTCTCGGAGTTCAAAAAATGGAAGTGCTTTTCGCAACTTTTCATGTGTTATTTTATAAAGAATACTATTTAACGAAATCTTATAAAAACCAAACAAGGAATGAAACAAATTTTTATAGCAAAAATAATAATAATAATAAAAACCACTACTAAAAAGTTTTGGATATTATAGGCTTTAAGGAAAGAAATTCTAAATAATGATAGTTAAAACTTGTTTAGAAATTATGTTTGGTTTTTAAAATAAACACGATATTTTTATTTCATTCTCCAGCAAATATTATCTCTTCTCCAATCCCAAATTCCATTTGCCGGCTTCCCCTTGCTTGCCCAGCCCCTGCAAAAACGCGTTGCGGCAACACCGCTTTGCCACTTGTCCGACACAGAATGGGACACAACGTCCCGATGTATACGCCGACGAGGAACCGTTACTTTTTATGGCCTTTCTTGCTCCTTAAATCAAAGCGATATTAGATCTGGGCTTGCCGACGCCATTAGTGCAATGGCCATTCGGACGTCTCACCGTGTTCCGAAACGCCCCCGCCTCGCACCTTCAAATTGTCGCCTCTTCCTCCTCAAAGGACCCTGGCAAGTAGAGTTCTCTGGAAAAGTGGCTTACACCCCCACAGTATACTTCCATATACATATTTTCCGATTTCATATGAGGAATATATTTATAAGTGATAATTGATCCAGCCAATACTGAATATCCTTTATTAGCCATACGCATATTTTTCGATTTTATATGATGTCTATATTTATTATATTTATTTATTAAAGATAATTGATAGTGCCAGTACTGAATATCCTTTATTAGCCATACGCATATTTTATGATTTTATTTGATGACTAAATTTATTATTTATGTTTATTAGTGATAATTAATCCAATAATTACTGAATATCCTTTATTAGTAGGTGGTGCTGGATGAAATGTTCGAAAATTGTTATTCACTTGTCAATAAAAAAGGAAATATTGAGGAAATATTTATATATAGTATAAAGCTACTAAAACCATTCAAATTTTGATTCGTCGTATTTCCTGAGTAATATATCACATAATGGAAGGAAGCGAAATTATAATTTGAAATTCTTAATCCAAACCAAATCCAGATAGATAGATAAATATTAAAAATCCAGAAAGGGTGACATGTAAAGTGATTGAACCGTGCAATAAATATAAGTTCCTTATTTATCCAATGATGTTAAAAAATCTTCAAAGGCAGACTTAAGGCTAATATTCTTTTAAAAATTCATTTATAGCTAGTTATAAAAGATTAATGAATTAATGAAAAGATACAAAATGCTTTGAATATTCTATATATTCTTTGAATATTTTAAACACATCTAAAACGATCATTTGAATAATAAGCTATTTAACGTTAAATAAATAATAAAAAGTTATAAACGTTATTATTATAACAAAAATAAATTGTAAACTAGAAATAGTGATAAAAATACTTTGCTTAGAGGACAAAATAAAACCGCTAACGACACAAATATATGCAAAAATGATATCTTTCATTTATTTCTTGTTATTGGATTAGAATATTCAGATGTTAGTTAAGTATATAAAAAATAATTCTAGTAAAACAATTCTCTTGATGTAAACTTTTATTAATTATATGATTACACTATAGACAAACACAACAAGATATTTTTCAAATTTAAACAAATTAGAAATAAATGCAGCATTTTACAATCTTCATCTTAGAAAAAAATTATCGATGTGTCATTTCGAACTGTAATTCATTTTTTATGGCAATTACATTTTATATAAAAAGTCATTTACGACTTACTTCTATATTTTTCTTATAAAATATTAGTTATTTATGATAGTGAAATTCTAATGTTTATTTATTTCCTAAAATCTTTAATTTTAAACTAAATGGATTTAAAATCTTTGGTTATCTAATGGTTACGGATTTAAAATCTTTAGATTAGACCGAAAATTCAAAAATTCCTTTTCAAATATGAAAAAATATTGGCCACCAACGGCAATGTTGTTTTACACTGAGCATTAACTGTTTGGTAGATTTTTCAAAATTACTGTCAAAATTCAGTGTATTCAACACAATTTTTTTGACAGTTACATTTTATGTAATAAGTGATATTTATTATAAACTTCTACGTCGATATATTTGTGTAAAATAGTAGTTAAAGTATTTATGATAGTTAATTGCCAGTCTTTATTTATTTCATAAAATATTTCATTTTAAATAATGAAGCTATGAATTAAAAACTTCGATTTGATCAAAATTTCAAAATAATCCTTTTCATATGAGAAAATAATATTTTCCGATATAATTAACGGAGGCAATGTTGTTTTCCATTGAGCATAAGCTGTTTGACAGATCTTTCAAAACTTCTGTCAAAATTCGAAATGAAATGAATGAAGAACTTAGACCACTTTCCCAAGAAGCACTTACCTCACAATCTTAATGCCGGAACACTCATGAACATGAGATAAAGTGTAAAAGCCGCCGTTTTTACCCAGAGATTGAAAATTTCTTTTATTTGGCCTCTCTTTAAGTTAATGGGAAATAATGTCGATAGCAACTCGACGTGGGGAAGCCATTTTCCAGAGGGTGCGGGGGAGATTTCCACGTGTGTTCATGACTTGGCCCGTTATATATATATACCCAATAACGGTCTTGCCGTGTTCGGAGGTTGTTTATACTTATGGGAGGTGCTTTTAAGTCGTATACAAAACGGCGACTTTAGTGCCGAAATGGAATTTGAAATGTTTACGGGGAATTTTTACATGAAAAAAAGGTGCCAAACAGGATTTTCTTGGAAGTTATTCTAAATCAAAGTTCAGGTTATACATGGGTAAGCTCTTCGGCATTTTGCGGCAGCTGAAGCAAGTGAAATATGTAAAATAACGATATTAGATTTTATGTCTTTACTTTGCGTGTATAACACGTTCGGCTTGTTTTCTTCATGAAAATATGAGAGCACTCCCCCTTTTTGGAAGGTGTTCTTTTGATTTATATTCCTCTTAAGCGGCTGGAAGAAAAATTTTAAGAACTTTTGCGAATATTTAATATAGTTTCGTTATGATGTAAAATCTTTTTAATAACTTCAGCTTTAAAGGATCTATTTATTAAGTATTTTTACTAACAATTACTTTCTAAATGCAAACAATAACTAAATAATAGTTCATATCTGGGATTTTTAAGCTTATTTTCATCAATTATTCCATTTTTTCTACACTATATCCTTTGCATCTGAATGTGTGGGAAAAATTACTGAAAATGTAATTAAAGTGATAGTGAAATAATATTTTCTGATAAACAGACACATATTTAGCGAAATATGTTTTTTGTAAATTTTAATAAATCATTCTAAATCAAAATAGATTTCGAATATATTTTTGTACTGTTAAATTTAAAAAGACAGTTTAGTTTTATAACATGTATAATAGATTAACTCAGGAATTATTTTCCATTATTTTAAAATACCTCTTCGTTTTAAACAATGGTCTGATAGCATTCTTTGTTTTGATACCTTTATTCGAATTTTCCCAACAAATTTTCAATGTATCAACAATCTTTTCATTTGTTTCTGCTCTCAGCATTTTCTTTCTTTTTTTAATATTATTTATTTATTTCTTCTTTCCTTAATACTTTTTTTATTGGTGGCATAATATTTTCAAAATGGATGGAAAATCCCTTTTCATAAATACTAACAGTGACCAAAATATATATTGAACTATGCACAAAAGCAATTGAACTATGACTAGAATTTGGTGTCCCAATTTCACCAAATTCCTGTAGTCTCTTCAAATTTGAAACAATTCTTTTTGCAATCAGTATTGAAAATTTTAACCATTTTATAGATGCTTAAAATTAAAGCCTATATTATGGTAGGATATCTTCATCATATTTTTTTTGGAAATTTGATATCTTTAGTAATTTTATTAATAGCAGATTTTAAAAGTCCAATCTTAAGTGTACTTAAACTCAATTTCTTTTTTAAAAAATCATATTTCAATAATTTTTAAAATTTTTATTTTTAACTTATAATTTATTTAACAAAAATATTGTGAATATTGAAACCTTTTTTTTTTTTTAATCTATTACCAGATGACGCCTTGCTTATTGATTTGAAATTTTTGTTAGATAAATCATTTAAATCACAATTCGTAAAAAAATGAAATAATGCATTAAAATCGAAATCAATTAATTCGAAAAATTTATAAAATGCTAAAAAGTAAGTAAATAATCTATTAAGAAATCCCATCTTTGAAAACATGAAATGAATCAAATTAAGTAAAAATGTGCCAAAGGAAAAAAAAAAAAAAAAAAAGACAATGATTCATATTTGTTTTCACGAGATGATGAAGCCTTATGGCTTCAAAAAGAACTACATCTTAATAACTTAAGAAAGTTCAATAACATTAAAAAGTCAAATCAAAAAGCAATTTGATTTAAATATTTTAATGATGTAAAAAAGAGCATTAAACTATACCTGCTTTTCTTTACGAACTTATGCATCTACAATTGCAGTGCAATATAATTTGATATCTTCAATTCTCAATTACTAATTATTCCATGAATTCAAATAAATTTTGATTTCCAATGGAGCGCTATCTGGTAATCCATTTGAAAAATAATTAAATGGAAAATTCCTTTACATTTTTAAAAATTCTTTGTAAATAAAAGATTAAAAAATAAAAATCATAATTTTACAAAAAAAAAAAAATCTTCTATTCAATGTCGTATTAAAACTATGTTTTTAATAACTGTTTTTATTAATTTTATCTCATCTTTAAGGAAGTATCACAAGAAATGATCCTAAAAATATCTGTTACCATGTAACTCTTTTGACATATTGAAAAGGTGAAATTCCTTTCTTTGCAGGGTTGGAAAGGTTCTCTGGAGCGGGAAATTTCTCATATGGGTCCATCTGTCGGACAGCAGACCACCCACCAGCTGTTCAGTTTCGAAAAGAGAGAATGACGGTTGGTGGAAAAGATGCTGACGTAATGTGGTCACCGATGTCACATCAACCCCCTTTGGTTCTCGAACCCTTTCAGAGAGATACTTTGTTATTTTCCTTTTGTTATCCTATAGAGGGAAAAGGGTAAAATTGTACTTTTCTATCTGCTTGGGTGCTTTACAGCGTAATTGGTAATAATGTTGAAAAATAGTTCGTTGATTATAAATATATCTGATAATAACATTTTCACTAAATTACATAGTACCTGAAGTAAATTTTGCTTCTTAAATGGTTGGTTTATTATCTCAGTTAAATGCCACACGCGCACACTTTTGAAGATATCAAATTCGATTTACAATATTTAAAAGAAGTCGAAGTAAAGACTAAATTATTTCAAATGTGTACCAAAAGATCGATGAAAGTTGGGTAAAAATATCAAAATTTTGCCTTATAACTAGTTTTCGGAAATCGCAAAATAAATATTTAGATAATTTAATATTATTTTATTCTCTAAAACTTTCGCCACTTTTATTTATTTCATTTATTTTCAAAAACCTTAATTTCATATTTAATGATTCGTTTCATTGATCCTTACTATCCTTTTGGTTTACTTTATTTATATCACCCTTGTTGAAGATACCAAAAAATTGTAGATGAGAAGTCTTCAGATGCTTGTTTTAACCAGTGTTATAGAAACCCAGTGGGACGAATTATTTCTACTTCAATGACGAAACTTACATTCTGTTGGAGGAGTTGATCCATAGATCATGATCATTGTATTAAGATTTTCTCTTCAGTTTCTGAACATTGTAACAATGCAGTTTATCCTAGATACTTAGAAATGACAGAGGTAGATATGTCACATTGTCATATATATTGTGTATCATACTTTGTGATTTGAACAATTATATTTATACATATACCAAAGCTCACATAATAATTTGATTTGAACAGCTCATGATACTATACCATTTTCATTTCATACGGCATTCGTGTGGATCTCGTCAAATGTATTATTCAATTAATTTTTAAAACTTTCCTTTGTCCTTAAATAATATGTCTTAACATCCAAAACTCCTTTCGAAAAATCGAAATTTTTACAAAATAGTTTAAACAGTAGTATGGCATTATGAAAAACTTTCAGTATTTTAGATGTATTAATTTATCCATCCTACAATCAAAAATTTTCAAGAAGAATCCAAACCCAAGTGCGAAACATCCATGTTCGTAATACCAGGATGATCATCAATGAACTACCTCCAGCCTTGATTTACCCTTTCCTGTTTGTTGTTCTCAAAAAGCAAACATGATATCGCTGATTATATGGATTAAAAGATATCAAAGGGAGCATAAATGAGCTGAGGAGCTAAATATTCTGAATTTACTACCAATATTTTACCTGGAATTATTACAAATCAGAATTTTACAAGTTTGTAGCAAGCATTAGACTATCCATTTACTTTGCAATAAACAGTAGTGCTCGAAAAAAAATGTAAATTGAATTGCCGATTTCTTGTGACTAGAAATGGTATATTTATGTTAGCATAACAATATGATGTTCATCTCTAGATCTACATTACATTGTTATACTTATGCTCGTGTAAAATTTGAAAGACATTTGTCTGTTAGAAAATGCAAAATAACCAAAGAACAATTTCTTTCAAAGCAAAATTAAGTGAATAATTTTACAGTAATATTATAGCAGTGATACTGAGTAACATTTATGTTTACTCAATGATCAAGGACACAACACAAAGAGGAATAATCAAAATTCTGAGGAAAGAATTTTTAGTTTCTTCTGATCAATAGCAGTTATATCCAATCCTTTAATGTATCTCACCCATCTTGGTCTCTTTTAACAGTTGCCCAAAATTATTACAATTACATCGAAACTTAAATCAAGATATATTCAGTATTGTTGCAAGAGCAATAAATACACCATGGTGAATGGTGAACTTCAATTAAAATATATAAAAGGCATGAATCACCCCCTATAATGTATTTGTTTCAAAACAATCATATACAGATAATCATTAGGGGTGATAATCGATTTCTTCGTTCGTGTATCTCGAAAAATAATTTAAAAGGAAATTAATGCCTTGGAGCTAAAATAAAAACTATACGGATGAACTTATTCAAAAATTTATTTGTGATTAGAATGTAAAAAGGACCTAAATCAAGGCAACAACTACCATCGATGCTTAACAGCGTATCAAAAGAAAGAAGCAATAAATCTATCAAGGAAATTACCAATTCCTTAAAAGCGTTAATCTTACACTGGTCTACAACAAATCATTCCCATATCTCATCTTACGTCTCTCTCATCAGTTGGACAACCGTTGCCTGCGAATAAACACGGTATCGAAATAACCCGAGGAGGCGGGTAGATCCGTCTCAATTGGACGCAATTCGGCGAGGAAAAGGCTTATTACACTCCTCGTGCAACCCCCTCCGAAGTGTGGACAACCGCACAAAAGGTGTCACCGAGTGTGCCACCCCGAGATACGGAATCCCTATCAAATTCGAACCCCCCCTACCTCCCTCTGTGAGATGGGCGGATTAGACCAGGATGACTTTCCATTGTGCAATGAGAGTGTTTTGACTATTCTCTCCTCTTTCCAGGGAAGGGGAAAGCACTTTGCGGAATTAATCCGATTTTAATGATATAATGCTATAATGTTTTCGTTTCTTTGTCTGTGATTTTCGGTTGATGGGTGAGATATGTCCTGCAGTTGTTAACAATATATGAACTTTTTATATATTTTCTGATTCTTATGTCTGTTCTCTGATTTCGCATGAAGGTTACAAACACCTTACTTACATAATATTATGTGTAATTTTTTTACGAAGAAATTTTGAATAATTTGATGATCAAATTAGATTTAAAGTCGAGTTGGATTTACTTTGTCTTTCATAAAATATTATTTATACTGAAAGGATAAGATTAATACACAATACATTTAGTGAAAAGAGTATTTGAAATGTAATTTTGTTAATATCATAAAATTAAAAAAAATTATATAGCTATTTTTATACAATTTAATCAATTAATTATTATAAATATTATGATATCTTGAAATTAGTTTTTCCACTCATTCACTATTAGGTGACAGCGCTTATATATATATATATATATATATATATATATATATATATATATATATATATATATATATATATGCGCAAATTTGACTTTATAATTAAAAAAGTAAATAAAAAGTTCAAATATGGTATGTATGATTCTTTGTTGATTATATAAAAGAAGGCACATAATGTAAACAATCATCTCTTGTTAGAAGATTATATGGCAAAAAATGAATTTGTCAACCCACTGATTTACGAACAGCACGGAATGGTCCTACAAAATGGAACATTTTAATCTTCTTATAAAACAAATTTTCTTTTCAATCTAAAAAATGCTGTCATGAACAAAAACAAAAACTTTTTAAACTTTTTATTATTAAACAAAATCTTTTTTAAACGGTACTCAAACACCAAATATTTTGCAATATCATGTCCTCCCGCTGGTGTGGTGTGGTGTCTAGGGGGGGGTGTCAGCTCAGGTGTCGTCCTCGTCATCTGACCGCGGTTCAAAATTACGAGGTCCGTCCCAAAATAACCCTAGTGTTGCTTCAAACGGGACGTTAATATAATTAAACTAAAAACTAAACTTGGCAATATCAGTTTTGAGCAAGTTAAACATTATTTCCATACTCTTCTTTATTCAGCATAAACTTATAAAATACTGGAGCTGAATTAGATACCGTCGGTTGATTTAAATTGACGTCTTATCCTCTAAAATATTCGGACTGCATAATAGGCAACTTATTTTGCCTTGTTGCAAATGTGTTTTATGGAATGTGTTATGGAGTGTGTGTATCCATGAGTTAAAGGTTAAACTCCAACAGATTTTAAAATATGTGGGGAGATTTGTTACCGAATCCTCAGAAAAGAAATTATTTTTTTAGTTAAAAATTTCTAGAAAATTCTAAATTTTAATTTCTTAACTTTTATTAAAGTAATTTCAAGTTAAACATAATAATAATGCACATAATTTAAAAAATTGGACTGTTTAAATTAATTGAATTACTGCCACAAAATACGGGAATGATCTAAAAGCAATTATTCTCGTTATTAGTTGCCAAGAATATCCTATGTAACAAGCAAAATAAATCATTAATGGAATCAAATGTTAGCTGAAAATGGACAAAAATTTCAGACTATGTGGTATATGAGGAAATGAAGGAAGAAGAAGAAACGGTACTGTATTAAAATTTCTGATACTCAAAAAAAGTATTAATTTTTTTTTCATACATAGGGATGCACATGTGGGATTGAGAATTAAAAAATAATGCTTTAGCTGCAAATGTTACAAAAAAAAAAAAAAAAATGTGTGCCCAGGTCGGAAAATCAGTGGTTTTGTATGAGTTAGTTTTCCTTAATTAGCACGACAACAGGAATTTTCATCCCATTTTTCTCTGTTTTTATTTATATTTCGAAAAAGCTAATGAGATTTTTAAAAATATTTCCAATTTTCTTTGTTCACTAAAAAAAAATATTTAAGTGATCCAAATAATTCAGCAATGTTATGTTTTTAATAGTGTGCACATTAAAGATCAAACAGTGTGTAAAATATAGAATAATAGTCACATATTAGCTCATGTATGTTTATTTTTACTTACACATTTCCCCCCCTCATTTTTCTATATCCATTCTTATCAAATCAATAACGTCTTTTACTTGAATAAAGGCATTTGCAATTTAACCGGCTGCTTAAAGAATATTGATACTAACTTAAGGGACATGAAATCCAGTTGGTATGGAGTAATACACTGTACAGTGGCGTTATTAAAACTTGAAGGGATTAAAAAATATGTCTTAATATATTTTTAAAATATAAAGTCTATATCAAGTAACTGAATAATCATTAACTATCTATTTTGACCCACTCCTAGGCACACAGATAAAACTAAACCGGATCACTGAGACAAAAAAAATTGATAAGAACTGTGATTGAGTTCAAAGGGCGCAATCCGGTCACGGCACAATCCTTTCCTAGGGAAGTACATCCCGTGTTCGATGGGAGGTAACCAAACTTCACCCCTTTCTGTATCCACCAGGGTAGCGAGAACTAACCATCATACTGGAAGCCCCCCCCCCTTTCAATGGAAGCAAATAATTGAATGAAATAAATTATACAATTAATAATTAAAAGACAGAAACAAAATTATAATTTTAAATTTTTTTTATTGCTCTTATTTTTATTTAATGGAATTCATTCATTCTTAATTCATAACTCAGAGCTTCATCACTTTAGGTTCGTCTACGAAATGATTACTTTCAAATCAATGCGGCCTTTTTTCCTTAATTCACTCCAAATCTCATTATAATATTCCGGCAATTCCAAAGTAAATTTCTTCTTAAATTTACCCTCGTCGGCTCCCACTTCCAGGAAAAGGAATCATGAGGCGGTAAACTAGGTCACCGATTATCTTATTAAAATTATCAAACTAAAATGGCTAGCTAAGGATCCTTTTAGTCAAGTATTTAAAAGGATTAAACGGTAAGCCATTTAAGATCAGAAAACGAAACTTGCGCAAACGTTCAAATTCAATTAACCGTCATCAGAAAGAGCCCGGTTTATTGCAGTCGTCATTAGCACCCTTAATCACATGATTCTCTCTCTTTGCCCTTTATCATGGCTCATAAAACTCTGCCAACGTTATTAAACAGTGAGCCTTCCGCCCTGCCCAATTGAAAACTTTTATTTCTTTTATAGAGCTGATTTCTCTTGTCATCACCCTGACTCTGTACTACGGCATATTTGGGGCTCTTACGGCATATTTTTGGCTTTTCTATATCCGCCATAAAGCTTTAAGGCCCGTTTACAGAATGCTTCGACGCCGTCTACAATAAGAATGCTGCTGGGTGAGGGAAATTGTCGTTTTGGAAATTTATTTCCTTTTTCTTTCGGAAATTATGCGATAATTGCTTCTCCCACGGCGGTGATAAACCGTACTGGAACATTGTGATTCCATTTAACCGCTTTTCATTTTAAAGGAAATGTAGACGGTGCGGAAAATGAGAGTTGGATTTTTAATATAATATATTCTTTTTTAGTGCAAAGTATTCCCCATATTTTTTAAAAAAATCAATAAACAAAAATAAATAAAAAAAAAAGAAAACTTACCATTTTATTTTGGAAAAACTTTTCTACTTTCAGAATCGTTTCACTTATTCAATTTACAGTTTTCATTTGAATTGAGAAATAAAGTTCAGTTGAATTAAAAATTTAAGTTTTTAAGAAATAATAAAAGAAATTTAAATATGCATGTGTGCATGTGTGTGTGTGCTCAGTGTTGTGAAAATCGAAGTTAAAGATTGTGAGCATTCTTAATTAATTAAAAATTTTAGTTTTTAAGAAATAAAAAAAAAGAAATTTAAATATACATGTGTGTGTGTGCCCAGTATGGTGACAATCAAAGTTAAAGATTGTGAACATTCTTAATTAATTAAACATTTAAGTTTTTAAGAAATAATAAAAGATATTTAAATATACCTGTGTGCATGTGTGTGTGTGCCAAGTATTGTAAAAATCGAAGTTAAAGATTGTGAACATGCTTAATTAATTAAAAATTTAAGTTTCTAAGAAATAATAAAAGAAATTTAAATATACATGTGTGCGTGTGTCCAGTATGGTGAAAATCGAAGTTAAAGATTGTGAACATTCTTAGGTGAACATTGAATGACTGCTATGTGAATATTGATAATTATAGGAGAATGGTATTTGATAATTAATAGTCCTTTACAGTAACATAATTTATGTTCTGTATTTGAAATTAAGTGAATGTTTAGATGATTTATTAAAGCAAGACATTCCACATATAAATTAGAAATTAAAAAAAAATAACTATATAAATTGTAAAAGGTTAATACTATTAAATTTAGTCTGAATACTGGTTATTTTTATAAAACAATTAACGGACGTAAGTACAATAGCATTAATTTTCATTGCGATGAATACTTTGACAGACAATTATCCAACTCCTTTGAAATAAAAAAAAATAAATCATTCGTTTATTTTTGCGACTCATTAAAATTTTTAGCGAAGAAAATATTAAATTAATATATTACTAAATCATAAATGCATTAAATCGAAAAGATAATGAGTTTTCAGTATTTTTTTATATTAGCGAATTATTTGTAAGTAAAAAATTACATACAATTTCTCAATTGAGCCCTATGTTGAAATTTAGTATGATATCCAAGTAAGTTAACAATAAAGCATGTATTTTTCTTCCTATGTTTCAATTACTGTTCAAATTTAGACAAATCCAGAAGAAAATGTTTTATTTCTGAAGAAACTAAATAAAGTTTACACTATAAAAATTGCACAAAAATAATGCATAAAGTGTTTCGTAAGCAGTGAGTATAATTTTCGAAGCACGAAATAATAAATATAACAAATATAATTTCCACGTACTACCTTCAAATACTTTCATTAACAAATAATCGGTTAGCCGTATATCTTTATTAGAATAAATATTAAGACATGCTTTAACCTAGAGCTAAATGCCAATGTTGAGTTTTATTTGTACAATCGAAATAAAAATTACAATACAGTTTGTTACTAAATCTTCTTACAATTGCAAATCATGTCTCAAATGCATACTTATAATAGTCTATATACTAACTTTTATTCACTTTTGCATTGAGTCTTTATATTCCTTATATTTCTGAACGAGGCCAGTAAGGGTTAAGAGTCTTATGCTTCATAATAATTTATGTTCTGGAATAATAATGATTTTTTCAATGATAATGATTTCTGATGCATTGATGGATATGAAATCAGGATTTTCGGATATTAGATGAGTAGATTTTAATAATTTACGAAATGAATGTGAATCATATTTTACCAGATACGGCTGTCTCCAACAGCAAATTCACCAACAACGCAAAATGAGGAGAAAGTAGAGAAAAAAATGCACTGCATTCGACGCAATCTTATTTATTATAGCTCTATCATTTCTCTTCAACCTCCTCTTCATTTCATATTTTTCTGTCTGTCAGTAGAATTGTTAAAGACCAAAAAAACCTTCAAAAACCTCCAAACTCACCGAGCAATGCAAAATCGTCTAGAAATCACTTACTGATAATATTTTATCTTGTCTTAAAGCATACACAATACACACTATACAACAGAATGAAAATTCTGAGGAATAAGAAATGCAAATTTCACAGAAATTTCCTGTTTCCTAAGAATTTCGGAATTTTTGTGGTTAATATGACTTAAGTGATCTTGCACTTTCAATTTATTTCTGAACCTACAAAATAAATAAAGTTCTATCAAGATTCTTTTGTTAGTTAAAATAATTCCTTTTTAATAAAATTATCCGAAGGGTATCATCTCAATGGTGACGCAATAGGCATCATTTGATGTTATATCTTTAAGCAAATTCCCCCACCGGGGGGGGGGGCTCAGAAATGAGGATGAGGAGCTTCTGGCATAATGGTTGATTCTCCTCAAACGAATATCTACAGAAATGGTGTGGAATCGACTACTCCCTACTAGTGACGGGATGTGTACCCTACGTGAAGGGTTGTACCATTGGCGGTGATGGTCTTTAAAAGTCAACCCTATCTCTCGCCAATGTTGCCGTGGTGGTTAGATTTATCCGTGTTTTGAGTATTTGAGGCTTGTCGGGTAATCATTGTGTAATCTCTAAGCGAATTAAGAATAATTTAAGTAAATTAAAAGAGTTCACAATTTTAAAAATAATTAACTGCTAAAATAATATATATATATATATATATATATATATATATATATATATATTCATTTCAATGGTATAAGGATCTTTTCAAAAATTTATTCTTATGTTCGTGATAAAATTCCAGTTTTATTTAGAAAATCACAGCAATACAATCATGCTAAAATTGTTCCGGCATTAAAATTAATTCAGCTGAAAAAGGAAAAAAACTATACACATGATAAAAATAGCACCAAAAGTTTGCTCACGTGTTTCATTAATAAAAAACCTATGTAAATCACTTCCCATACCCACACGTGTTGTCAGTCTAAAATATCTGACAGCCCTAACGCGACGTCAAAGATACCACGTGCGGTACCGTATGCAGATCTTTTTCAGATGGCACAGCCAATAAATATTTCGCAGGGTCTTTTTGCGATCCGATCGCATCCACCCCGCCCTTTGCGGTAAAAGGGCGCAGGCTGGTGGAGCGGGGGCTTGCGCAATATGTCTACACCGGGGCCCATGCCCCCTTTCTCCTTGCTTATCTGGCGTGGATTTCCGATATTTTATGCATTAAGAGAAATAAGCTGTCAAGCGGGAGGCTCTCAATTTTTATAATTTTTTGCTCGGCTTCCTCTGCGTGGATAATCAAATGTGGCAGGTTATTATTTATCGCTGTCTCCATATATTCGCCAGGTTGCGATATTCGTAAGTATTTCGTCGCATATTTCGCTTGCGTGTGGATGTGCGGCTTTTTCCTTTCTTTTCCGTATTATACATACGCATTCAGTATGTATTATGCATGGACGAATTTTCTCGGATTTCAGGGATTAAAGAAAAAAAAGAAAGGAATTCAATCCAATCTACAGTATTGGAGGATTAAGTTATGTAATCATCTCTTGTTTTTAAATTTTCTCTAAATTTTATAGATGTTTATGGACTAAATGTTTTTAAAGCATTGACAAATTTATGATAAATTAATTTAGAATCTTTATCTGCACTAATAATAAATTGG
Organism: Argiope bruennichi; assembly: GCF_947563725.1. Classification (NCBI taxonomy): domain Eukaryota; kingdom Metazoa; phylum Arthropoda; class Arachnida; order Araneae; family Araneidae; genus Argiope; species Argiope bruennichi. Next base: position 117,303,908 of record NC_079152.1, on the reverse strand, counting down.
AGTGCTGGTATGTTATGTTCTACAAGATGGACCATTTAACATAAAATATACCAAATTTGTCACAAATGTACTTTGGAGATCGGGAATGTGTATTTCGGAACATCTTTTTAAAATTACGTTGTTGATGCGAGATGTTGGCATGTTTCCACGATAACTATACAAAAATAATATTCAAACTAGTCTAAAATTCTATCTTTTCTCATGACAGCGATCTAGACACCATGCAATTTTATTCTTAAACTTCAGCATTTTTTTTTTTTTTTTGCTTAATTTTTAACAGTGGATTTCATCGTTGCAATGAAATTCAAACAATTTTTATTGATTCACTAATTACTTAATCGCGATTTCTTCTGATCGTTGATACTTAAAGAGGATGAATTCTGTTGGATCCCCCTTGACTTATGAATTTACATAATTTTCCAATTAGATGACATATCCTATTTTGGACACCTTATCATAATATAAAGAACATTCGATATTTTGAAGTGTTTCTAAGTGATTTTTCGTTCTAAATTGCACAATATTTTCATTTAATTATGGACATAAAAATGAAAATTCTGTAATTCAATGTTCATGTCATTGTATGTAAAGGGTTTAATATATCTGCTTAGAAATTCGCTAGAAAAAATTAATTTATAAGGTCGTGAAAGTAAGGTATTTAATAATTAAATGCTATATTTTTAATAGCACTATGATATATTGGAATATGGCTCCATTAAAATAACCCATATGCACAATGAATAGAATATGCGAAAGGCTGTTCAAATTAAAGCAGCCTTAATGTTTATCAAGCATTAATGTTATTTCAAAGCATACATACAAACACACACACACATCTTCTTGTGTACTGTTTTGTTGCAATTGTTGAATGAATTTTCAATAAGGGGAATAATTCATAATACTGAATGAATATGTCATTCTGAATAATTTTAAGAGAAGTTTGATCATCAATCATAGATTTCCTCCAAGTACTTCATATTTCTTTGAAATACAGAATTATAACAGCAAAATTTTTATTGCTTATAACATAATGAATAAAAAAAAGAAGGTAATTAATTAAATTATTTTTAGAAACATATTTAAAAAATCCTTTCATATCTTTCATTTCATTAAAATAACGAAGTTAAGAAATTTAAAATATTCCCTAGGAATCATTATTAAATTGTTTTTAATCCCATTTGATAGCACCTAATGTGCAATTATTGTGTTTGTGTGTAATTAGAAAATTAAATTTATCAGTTTCTCAATGATTTTACATTTATTCATTTATTTAGACATAGACATTTAAAATATGTGGAAACACTTTGATGAATTATTTACTCATATTTTTTTTTTTAAATATATATTTACGAAATGTTTTTGGAAAATTTCATCACTTTTACCTAGCTGATAATTAGCTGAAGAGTAAATAACGAAATACTATAATTTATTTGGTTATAAATTCAACAACGTTAAAATTTAATTATTTAGATTTATGCTGCGTCTTTTAGTCACATATTTTCCTTTGGAATCTTATATTACAAAGGCTGTGAAATAAGTAGATCAAAGCATAAAAAAAAAGGATAATGTATTTAATGTATTAAAACAGTGATTAAACTAGCTACTGTTTTAGTACTAGTAATAACAATATTACTAGTGCTGTTTTAACACTAGTCAACGGCACTAATAATGGCGATCGCAACATTCCCTACATACTACGCGGTTGAATGCTTTTATTCAGAATTAAAGAAATTATCAAAGGATATAAGAAATAGAGAAAAAAAAGCAACAAACACGTAATTATTTTAATTACTTAAAATAATTTATGTAAAATTAATTGAAAAATTTATTTTTAAGATGCAACCACAACTTCGGACCTATGTAAATACAGAAGTATCGTTCGTCGTCTTTTTTCGAAAATTTTTATGTCGTCGTCGTCATGTCAACGTAATAGCACTTTTCATCAATAAAATACTGAAAAGGCGCATGTAATTAACCTTAAACAATTTTATTGATCGTTGTTTAATGCTTTAATTTTATTAAGGGCTAAGAGTTTAATATTTTCTTTAATCTTACCACTGTAAATCAACTGAATAGCAAGAAAAAATTTCATTTATGTTAAATTTAAAGAATGATTCTCATCTTTGGACGTATATATATTCTTTTTTTAAGACAATTCATGATGTCTCCACCCATTTCATATGCAGATTTTTGATTGCAAATCTTCATAAAAGATCTCTGAACTTACTCTCATATCTATTAAAATTTAATTGCAATTTTTAACTTTACATTAAGCTTCTGAAACAGAAAAACAAATTTTCTTTGCATTAAACTCAGAGAATTAAATTTGGCGGATCTAAGAACTTACTCTCATAACCTATGAAAATTGGATTAAAAACTTTAACTTCGCATTAAGTTTATTGAACAGCAAAATAAATTTCCTTTATTTCAAATTTAAAGGTATAAATTTTATGTATCCAAGAACTTATTTCATATCTATTAAAGTTAGACAGAAAGTTCTAGTTTCACATTAAGTTTCTTGAACACCAAAATTTTATTGTAAATTTAAAAAAAAAAAATTAAATTTGGTGGATCCATGATCTTATTCTCATTCCTTTTAAAGTTGGATTTAGATTCATTTTAAATTTATTGAACAGCAAAACAGGTTTACTTTATATTAAAATTAAAGGATTAAATTTGTTGGATCCATGAATTTATCCTCATATCTATTAAAGTTTTCAAAAAGAGACTTCAGATTTTCACTAATTTTCTTGAACAAAATTTTATAGCAAATTTTTTTAAAAAAAATTAAAATTGGTAAATGTACTCACTTATTATCTTACCTATTAAAGTTGGAAGTTTATTAAACAGCAAAACAAATTCATCAATTTATGTCATATTTTAAAGATAAAATATTTTGGTACAAAGTCAAATGTATTTTGATTTTTTTTCTTTTCTTTTTTAGATTTCTTCGAATGTCTCCAGTTGCAGATTGGAAATTACAAGCCTTCATAAGAGAATAAATAATATGCTTAGTGCCTATGTGAGATTAAAAACTCTAATTTTACATGAAGGTTGTTAAATAACAATATATATCTGCTTTATATTAAATTTAAAGGATTAATCCATTGGATGGTGTGCCTTTCACTTTTTCTGAGGAAAAATCCCTCGGATGTCTCCAGTTGCAGGTTGTGATTAACAAGTCTTCTCCCGTCTCTGCGCCTTCTGCACGAATGCTCCCACGGAAAACACTGTTCCTTTTATACGATGATCCCTTCTCACTTTTCTCTCTTTTCCACGCACTCCCCTCTTTTCACCTAAATCCCCCCACTCGAGAGGGGTTCGTCTGCCAAAACGAGCAGCCGATCTACTTTTCATGGAAGGCTGTGCAAAGTGTCACATCGCATGGCGACTTCGCGGCTAGAGGGTTGGCGCGATCAGCACCTCGCTCCGCTGCTCCTCGCGCTCCGTTGCCTCGGCTACCATCAGGAATAAGCCCCCTCTTTCTCTGGATAATCTGGAAGACACAGAGAAACCCCTTCCTCTTTTTTTTCCCACCCCTCTCTCCTGCTCTATATCCTTATATATATAGATATATACTCGTTATTCGTTTGAACGTGAACGGTTTGACTTTTCGCAAGCCTAATCTCATTCGTTTTGAAATTTAGTGGGTTCTTTTAAGGCGTAAAACTGCCAAATCCTACCTCCCCTTTAGGAAAGGATTTAATAGAGTAAAAGGGGTGTCGCGGCGCTCGCCTTATCGCTGGCTACACGTGATTTTTGCCATGTTTATATGCCCGGTAGCATTGTTAAATTCCAGACTTTATGAGTCACTTAGGCTAAATAAAAGGGATTTTAATTTCGATGTAGCAAATGTGCTGTGTCTAGAATCAGTGATTTAATGTAAGTGAATGAAGCAGATTCGATGGAAGCTGCGCGGACATTTATTTCGAAGAATGGAAAGAACAAAACCCCATTTCTTTTTAAAGAAAGAACTTATATGCTAGGAGCTAACTAGAGTGTGGAAAACAGAAAGATTTGGAGTAGGATCTGGCTGTATTTTTCGGTGCCAGATTTATTATGATTTAGATTATGTTTGAACACATTCTCAAGACATTAGCTTGAAAAAGAAATTTCTAAAGGAAATGGGACAAATCTTTATGTATTTAAGTCATCTGAAGATTTACTAAATAGATTTTTGACCATTTATGGGACTATTTATTTTCGTCCTTTTACTTTCTCATAAACATAGTATAGAGAAAGCATAGCAGTCGTCAAAAAGTTCGAACTCGGGATTTTGACGAATCTCCATGTTTTATTCCTACCTAAATTTGAAGAACACATTTCTGGAAAAGGTCCGTATGTCAGTCTGTCTGTGACAAAGATAAATCAAACACGCATTAAGCTAGGAAGTTGAATATTGGTATATTATCTTTATACTAAATTTGCCGATTACTGTGAGATTTTGAGGAAAATATAAAGAGAGGAATTTTGTCTCCTCGGCTGGTTGAATATAAGTTAGCCAGATAACTACACAACGAAGAGAGCTAGATGGATAAGATTATTTAAACAGGTTTAATATCTATATTGTAAGAACCTGACGTATTTTGAGTCAAATCCAACAAAAGGTTGATTGTCTGTTGGTCTGTACTTTCAAAAATATGTAAAAGCGACAGTTCAAACACGCAATGATTTAACTATATCAAATTTGGTACGGGATTTTGTGACTACAAGTGCAGTTTTGTGCCAAATCTTTGCTTCAATAAATCGAGAAAAACGCATCTAAAGCAGAAATTCGATTTTCAGATATTAGTAACGGCATGCCAGGTTAATCGCCAAGAAACTCGCCAAATGTAGCACGATAGATTGAGTAAAAAATTCTAAATTCATGCCAAAGATTAATATTTCATAATTATAATACGTCAATGCCATGCAAGGCATTCTCTAGTATGACTGGTTTATTAAAAAAGCATGCGAGAAAGTTTTGGGGAGACTATCATGCTGGTTTCATTGGCAAAAGAAAATTAAAAAAAAAATAATCGAGAACTAACTTTTTGTTACACAATGGAAATTGTAGTCCTACTTGTTATTTTGTCCTTTTAATAAAATGGTAGTTTTTTAAAACTTTTTTTGATCTTTTTATATCCATTGGCTTGTAAGGGAATAAAAAAACTTAAAAGTATTTATTTAATCAAACTAATTTCATAGCAATACAAACGCTTTCAGGTAAAACCCTATTCCTTTTATAGGATGTTTTCTTCTCATTTACGAAAGGTATTATAGACACAAAAAATGTACCTCTAACAGCAAGCAGTGGAGGACAAAAGAAGGCACAGCTAGTGTACAGAATCGATAACTCTCTTAATGAAATCCACTCTCCTTAGTTTTGCCATGGCTTAACCCACTAGGCTACAAGTGTGGATGTTGAAGAGAGATTTAATTATATTTTAACTAATCGTTTTTGCTTATTTCGAATCCCTGATGTAAGAATAAAACTTTCAACGCCGCAACAATTTCACAGCTAGTTGTAGAATAGCCATTTTATGTTGAATGTTATCAATTAAAAAAATTAATGGATAAATATCTAAGTTCCAATTCTCGATGTCATGTTTTGTTTCTAGACAGAAAAAACTTCAGCTGAAAACGTGATCATGAGAACAATTTTTTTAGAATTTCTAATCAAATTAATATTTTTCCTTCAGTTATCTCATGAATGAAAATAAATAAAAACCCTATCTTAATATATATAAATTACGTGTCACGTTGTTTGTCCGCGATGGACTCCTAAACTACTTAACCGATTTTAATCAAATTTGCACACCGTGTGCAGTTTGATCTAACTTAAAAGATAGGATAGCCCTTTTTTTGAATTTTTAATTAGAATTTTAATTATTAATTAAAAACTAACTTTCCCGCCAAAAAAATCTTTTCAATCAATCACCAAATGAGTACGGCTTCAGTTTTTTTTTTCCCAACAGTCATGAGGCTAGGCTTAAAATTTTTCGGCTGATTATTTGAAACGATTCTATTTATTTTCTTAATGTTTGATGCATTTAAAATTAAACATCGTTAATGAATCGATCTTTCAGATTCATTATTAAGTACTTTTGAATTAAAATAAAACAGAATAAAGGAAATTAAAAATTTCTAATCTTCATAGCGTTACCCGAACTGGCGTAGAAAAACTCACTCATTTGCGTTACCGTAACTGGCGTTGAAAATTCACGCATGCGCATTGTGTTCTGATTGTTGACAATTATTTTTAATGGATGCGGACTTGATTTAATTTAGTTTTAGGTTAGTTGCATGCTTTTGTAATTAAATTGTATTTATGTTAGTTATATATATTTTTTTGTATATGCTTATAGTTTTAAGTACATCGTTTTTAAGTACTTTTTTTTAACCTGTTTTCGACCGATTATTTTAAACGATTCTGTTTATTTTCTTAGTGTTTGATGCATTTAAAATTAAACATTGTTAATTAATCGATTTGCTCATGATGAATCTGAGAAAATTTTGTTGGCAAATTCTTGAGATATTGCATAAATTAAGATATATATTCTTTAGTGCCCATAAAGTCTAAACCATAGGTTCCCAAAGTGGTCCAGGTGGACCCCCGGGGGTCCATAGGAGACCACACGGGGGTCCACGTAGACGTGAAAAGAAAATAGGGGTTCACAAGTTGTAAGTGGGGGTCCACAAAAAATTTTCTGGTTTTCATAATAAAGAACAAAAATTTTTGCTTGGATTTACCTATCAACGTAGACAGGTAGCATCATTCACTAGGTAGGTACTCAAAAATATTCGAGACTCAGTTCAAACACAGAATTGAATAGAACAATAGATAATACAGCCTGAGTAAAAACTTTAAGGCCAGTAAAATTTTTTGAGAAAATGTAAAATGAAATAAAAGAGATTCAAATAATATTAATTATTAAAGTTCATTGATAAGAAAATAAATGCCATAAACATAATCTGTAAATATATAATTATGAGAAACATGTGGTTATTTACAAAGTTAGTATTTCTGCCTGAGTAAAAACTTTAAGTCCACCAGTCATTTTTTAAAAATAAATATAATATAATCGTATAATTACCATTGCAACTATTAGCTTGTTGAATATAAATACGAGAAAAAATGATATAAAGAAAAAAAATACTGTATTACAATTTCTGATTTGGATCTTCATAATAAACTGTTATACTACAAGGCTTTTCGATCGAAATGGTGTTAATCCCATTTGGTCCAGCATGTTTAACAAAATCCATTAATCAAAAATTTATGGCAAATGTGAAGTGTGTAACCTTCTGTTTGTAAAAATGACCTTGAAGCACCTAAGTAGCACCAGAGATACAAGTTTGACTTAATTCCTGAGTATGGGAGGAGCGAGCTGTCCTGGTGGAGTGTAAATACATCTGCTTCACATTTGTGTTTCGTTCAGAAGGAAATCAGAAATTTCTCCATCTCGATGGAGATGCGAAATTTGCGACTATTGCGTATATTAGTCTGGTTAAGACAAAGTCCAGAAGCTGGAAACCGCACTCTTTCACTTCATATTCTTCAGCTATACCATGCTCTAACCTATTATATCATTATTAGGAAACTCTTCTTGTTCATTTTAATTTGGTTAAATACTTCATATGTAAAATTATGGCTTATTTTACAAATTAATTTTCATAAAATTGGAGCCCAAAATTTAAGGCCATAGCCAAAGAGTGGAATTTACACTTCTCTTTTTCCGGTCCATTTTCTTCGGCTATGTCATGTGTTAACCTAGTAGATCATTGTTAGGAAATTTCGGTCCATATTCTTCGGCTATATCATGTGTTAACATAGTAGATTATTGTTAGGAAATTTCGGTCCATATTCTTCGGCTATATCATGTGTTAACATAGTAGATCATTGTTAGGAAATTTCGGTCCATATTCTTCGGCTATGTCATGTGTTAACATAGTAGATTATTGTTAGGAAATTTCGGTCCATATTCTTCGGCTATATCATGTGTTAACATAGTAGATCATTGTTAGGAAATTTTGGTCCATATTCTTCGGCTTTGCCATACTTTAACCTATCAGATCATTTTTCTCCTTGTTCATTTTAATTTGGTTAAATATTTCATATACAAAATTTTAGCCCATTTTACAAAATCAATTTTTTATAAGAATCTGAGACCAAAGTTGAAGATCATAGCCGAAGAGTTGGAACTCACACTTCTCTTTCTCAGATTCATACTGTTCAGCTATGTCTTGTTCAACTTATTAGATCATCTTAGGAGAGACCCCTCGTGTTTTTTGTTGTTGTTTTTTTTTTAATTTGGTTAAATGGTTCATATGAAATTTTTTTATGTATTTTGTAAAGATTTAGTATATTAAATTGTGATTAAAATACATAATTATAAAATAGTTGATATAAATTTTTTAACTTTTTATTTTAGGAATGAGTTAGAAATATATTGATAAATGCTTAATCCGATTCAATTCTAAACTATTTTAAATTGATCAATCCCTTCAGAATCATTCATTTAAAACTAGACGTATTTTATTTATTTTCTGTGTATCCACTTTAAATAACTACTTTACAATTTTAAATACACAGAAATTTCTAGAACTTACTTTTGGCATCTAAAGTACCATTAGAAAGGAGAAGAACCAAATATCTCTTTAAATTCACTTTAAAATACAACTGAGATTTTGTTTCACTTTAAAGAGATCAACTCTTGCATCGGTTAAACAGAAACTGAGTAACGGAAAATAAATACTTGAAAAAGTTCGAATGGGAAAAAAAAGGGAAAAAAGGGAGTCCGCATTCTAAAGATGCAGCGGAGATGAAAACCACCCCTCTTCTCCAGCTATCCATGTCACTGACCCACGAAAAAACGATCTCCCTCCTGTATTTATTTGATTCAATTTTTTTTCCTTGGCCTTAAACAGCGGACCCAGTGCCTTGTTGACATACGTCGTAGGTCAGGAAAAGCGACTCCCTTGCACTTTCCAGTCGAGGAAACTTTTAAAACCAGATTTCTGAGCGTTTACTTTAAAACTTTTTTGATATTTTCTTTTACCTTTTTTTATTTTTTTCAAAAAAAGAACTTCATCGACATTCTGTTTGCGAACCCGTAAAAGCTGTTTTTTTTAATGCTCCGAAAAGAAGGATTGGAGAAGTTTAGGTTAGAGAAATTTTAAGGTTCGTACGGAGTTTGATGGAATTTAGTTTGATGGCAAGTTCCAGAAAACGCTTTATGATAATTACCATGTTGTTAGTTAAAATGACATGGATGAAACAAATCATAAAATTATGTCTCATTAATTCATTAAATGACTGTATGAATAGAGGCAAAATCTTTAAAAATTTTTTAACTTGTTTTGAAAATTGGAGTAAGCAGAAATTCTTGAAAAGTTAATTTTGAATTTTTTCTGCTATTTGATATAATTAGTATTACCTTAATTTAAATTATGATTAAATGAGATTTGATATTAATTCTTGATATTTGATCCACCAAATCTTTATCTACAGTGAAAACTATAACACCAAAATCTTACACATTTAAATTACTTTTCATCACTTGTTTGTTTGTTTGTTTCTTATGGCACTTGCCACTGACAAGCCCGCTGTTACGAAGACAGCGATTTAAGCCTGAGGGGGACGTCTCTTATTTTTTATAGCAGCGTCAACTAGGTCCAAGAGTACGACTTTGCCACTCACGCATCATTCATTCGCTTGCACAACCCCTTTTTACAGGAGGGCACATTCACACATCTCACAGATAGAACAACAGAAGAACAACCATGCCCAAACCGGGACTCGAACCCGGGACGCCCAGATCACGGGGAAGACGTGCTACCCCTATGACAGGACGCCGGCACTTTTCATCACTAAAATCACATTTTGTCAAATTAAATGCAAGTAGAATTGCTTTTGATCTCTATTATTTGTATCAAAATTAAAACTGACTGCAGGCATTCTATTCAACTGAAATTGAATTATTCGTTATTTGCCGTTGGTGCAAGTGATATGAAACTACGAGTAGTACGAACTTTAGAATTTTCCTCGATCAAAATTGGAAGCATATAAATTGCTGAGATTAATCAAGAAGAGCTGATGAGGAGTTTTCTGTTTATGCATTTGTAGCAAGAAATATTATATAGTATATGCTACTAATACTTCACTTCTTATATATTTAAGGTATACGTGGTTTTTTTCTTTCCTGCAAAAAGCTAATAACATAAGAAACCTGCATAAACACATGAAATTGATCTTCAATTTCTTATCAATCAAATTCTGTGTAAAGTGAAGAATGAATCACAATTCACGCATCAAAACGATCTTTCTGCAGAACGTACGTGTAACTCTTTTCATCTCAATTTAATCAATCTCATTCAAAACTTAATTTATATTTGAGAAAAAAATTCAAGAAAACACAAACATTTTGGATGCTTATCCTCGACATTTGATAAATAAAAATCCTATGTAAAGTAAAAGAGAATATCAGCAAATCCACTTGATAAAACGTGGTTTTCTTCCTTTTATGTATGTAGTTCTTCCTTTTTCATCTTATGAACAAGAACCAGCGGGAATTGTTTCCCAAAAACTTCCTCGTTTAATCTTTAACAAACTTATCACGCCAGAGAAGGTCTTGCATGGCATTGGTGTACAATAGTTACGAAATGCTTGCTTTTGGCTTGCATTTCTTATTTTTACTGAATCTATCGTGTCATTCTTGGCAATTTTTTTAGCGAATAATTCCTGGCATGGTTTAATAGCATCCGAAAATCAAATTCGTGCTTCAGACATGCTTTTTTCAACAGATTAGAATAAAGATTTGGCAAAAAGCTACACTTGTAGCCATAAAATCCCATGCCAAATTTGATATATTTAACCGACAGACAATCTAACTATTGTTGGATTTGGTACAAAATTTTGCAGTTGTCTACATTATAGCTATAGATACTAAATTTGTGTACCGAATCTTATATATCTAGCTTTCTTCATTTTGTAGTTATCTTGTTAACTTATATTTGAACAGCCGGGCAGACATACTTCGTCTGAACAGATTTTACTCAAAATTCGATAAAAATCTACAAATTTGGTGTAGAGACCATATACCAAATCACAACCGTCTTGCTCAAAATGTTTCTGAGTTATCTTTGTCAAAGATAGACAGACTGACGGACATTTTCAAAAAATGTGTTTTTTGAACTCAGAGATGTCTAAAACGTGGATATTCCTCAAAATATCCAATTGAAATTTATTGAAGATTACTCTTCTTCCTTTATACTGCGTATACGGAAAATACTCTATACTGCGTATACGAGTTCAATACAGCTAATGTATAATTTTCATCTTATTAGAAAATTCAAAGATAGTTAATAAATATTTCAGATGTTATGAGGAAATGCACAACAACACAAATTCAAATTAACTTTTTTTTTTTTTATCGCGACATTTAGTAAGAAAGGAAGCATATTGTTTGAATATTTGATCACTTCTCTCACACTCATATTTTGAGCAAAAAGAAGGAATCTGACTCAGCCAAAGCCTAGTTTTCATTTTATAAGAAAATTCGACAACTGAGATTTTGATTCTTGGTCCAAGATCAATCAAATTCACAAGTGCAGTACTGTTCGTTTCAGGATCCTGAGTCTAGCACTTTTCGACGCTTGCACTTATCTAAGGAGTGGTATGCGGAAAGATGATCAGTTATTACACATCCCAATTCCGCGAATAATCTGAGTTCCCCTATTGGTAAATGTAAAGATCTCCTCCTTTTTCTTTCCTCTCACCCTTTTTTTGATTAAATAAACTCTTCCTGACCCATGCGCAAAAGCGCTGAGGGTTTTAGAATCCGAGAACGAACAGTAGCGCAGATTCAAGTTTTAACCAACTTTTAATCAATGCATTCTTTGTAAAAAAAGAAGCATCTTCATTCCAATATACAAAGTAGCACATTTTGTAATAAAAACTCAAGGGGCATTTATAATAATTTGAGATTCTGCTTTCAAAATCACATGCATATTAGTAAAATTACTAGCAAAAAACCACATTATCATACCCAACGTGAGTGCAAATCTGTTTCACTCTCAGACATGCAGAAGGGACGCCATTAACCAAATACCTAAGAATTAAAGAATTTCTTACAGAAGTCTGATCTTTGAATTTCGATCCATCGAAACTTGCATGCACAGTGACACAAATTCCCATGTACCTAGTTTTCATCAAGAGTTCCTTGGTGAAAAGCAGCTTCTTTTCCTGGATGTGCTATTCTTCTCTTCAACTCACACGTATAGGAAAGTACTCCAACTGAGTGCATTCAACGTCTAAATGTAACTTGACAGAATTAGTGACACAAAATGTAGAAGAAATCGAGTCGCAATCGGCCGTGCTAATCTCTTCTCTCCTGAAGGGGGATCGAAAGATCGAGACTTTTTTTTTTTCTCTTCGCTCGCTCTCCCTCCACTTGATTTGTTTCGTGAGACGTGATAGGGGAAGGCAGACAAGGGCTGACACTTTTAATTAGTTACCTTAACCCTCGGGATAAGCGAGAGCTTGGCTTGAGATTCATTAGATAAGAGGAGCTCCCTGCTTCCAGTCAACGAGAGTCTCTGTTTTTGTTTCTTCTTTCCGTCTTTTTTCTTTTCCTTTTTTTCTTTTTACGTCTTCCTCTGATGCAGAGACCTTCTGGTGCCGTCAGTGAAATCTCTTATTTTAACCTATGCTTTCTTGGGTAATGTGGGTCTTCGCAAATGTAATCCTCTCCTCTGTTCATTTGTTTAAGTGAAATTTAAAGTGAATATTCACTTTTGGAAGTGTTAATTGTCTGTGAGATATGTACCCTTCAAAAAAAGTTTATTTAACTTTGAAAGATGGAAAATGTTTCAAAGAGAGGGCTGTTCTCTCTTTGATTTTCATTGCACTTCGCTTAATGGAATATTTGTGATACGTTAATTTAAATAATTACTATGCAAAAATATGTAATTTTATCTTTTATGGATTAAAATTATATGGAATATAAATTTTTCTTAATATTTATTGCATCAATATATGAACTGAAAAAGTATTCTTAGTATGAGTAAAAAAGCAATAATTTAATTACTTGCAACTCATTTTCAAATTCATTTATATATTGAGTTACATATTTTTTTAACGTATTTTTTATACGTACCAAATTCAAAGTTTGTTTTTTTTAATAAAAAGTCTTTAAAATGATTATATAAACCGTTGGAAGAATTTTGTAATATTTAACTGTAACCATATAAAAACTTTTTCATTACCATGCACTTTTCACTCAATACTCACGCTATTACATATTTACTTGGCTTACAGCCTTTTGTTTATATAAGAGTTTATACGAGAATTGAAAATGTTACTCTAACAAGTAACAGAAATTTGAAAGGTATGCGATATTTATTAGACATAGTTTTTTTTCTATGTCATTTACTTCAGGAATAGAATGCCAAATATTCAAATAAACACAATTCTAACATTATGTAGGCTGGAGAGTTACTTTGAAAATAAAACTCACTGTTTCCAAAAGAAATATATTGAATTGACTCATATAAAATATTTCCTCATATTTAACATTTTGATTTATTCATCATTGAAATAACTAGAAGTCAATAAAATCGACAATTATAAAATCAAACACATAGTAAAATGAATCCTTATCATAAAATTTTTCATTGCCAGAGAAGCAAAGAATCAAGCATAATAAATGGGTAAATAAATATTAGTTTCGCATTAAAGTTTAAATATTTACGCTAGATATTTTATAATGAAACTAAATAATACCTTTTATAAAATATTACATACATTAAATTTACTTTCAAAAATATAAAATAAGGAATATGTGTTCAGAAAACGACCATGAGAACTCCCATATATGTTTTCTTTGAATCATTTTATCACTGAAAGTATTTGTAACCATCAATCTTCCTCAAACATATATTCCAAAAACATAGTGTCAGACGAAATTCTTGAAATCAAGGAAGTGTCATTCAATGGAAAATACGGTGGATAGCCCTCTCTATCTTCAAATTCGTAACGCCTGACATCTGTTTTCGAGTAAGCAGCCGTCACAGAGACGCAAATGGCTACAGAGGGACATTTCAGTCATGACATGTCTCCAAACAAGACGGCAGCTATGACCACGAAACAAAGAAAATGTATGTTTGGAGAAGGATTCGCAAGAAACGGGCGTGCTGCACAGCGAAAAAAATCTATGACAATAAAACGCGGCATAGATGATAACATGGGCAGAAGAAAAGCAAACCTGGATGGCGACGGCGAATAGTTTTTTCTTTTGTCCCATGTGTCGTTCACGTGATCTGAGGGGATGTGTTGAAGCGTTGACAGGAGCACAAAATCTGGCGAAGACTCTTGGGTCACCCCAACCTGTCAATCTTGTCAGCAGAGCCACGCGCAGATTAGTCATGACTCATGCCAATAACACCCTCTTTACACAGCAGACTCCTCGTCATACAGACATGTACATTGTATAATACCTCTCTGCAGCAAATCCTCATACTCCTTCTCTACATTGTAGTTACATTTAGGTCCATACGCCAACGATTCGCGATTCACTGAGCTAATGAAGGAGAATATTCAAACTAACTTTTGGGAATTGAAAGGAGAGTATGCATGTGGGAAACGAGGAGAATTTAATATTTAGATGGTTTGGTAGGCATATTGTTGTGAAACCTTTCTGAATATGATCCAATTCAGAAAAAGCAGATTCAAACATAAGAAATAAAACGATCAAATGTCTTTAACCTCTTCTCCTCCTAATTTAACCTCCTAATTAGATGACATGTCCTATTTGGGATATTCATTATTATTCTATTCATAATAATAACATAAAAAAGCTCTTAAGAAACCGAGATTTTATCAAGTGAATTTTGCTTTTAAATACTTTAGCTTAGTTTCAGATTTAAATATTAAAAATTCAAATAATTCGATGATGACGTGTCAAGCACGCCATTACGTTAGAAGTTAAGGGACAAAATGATATAGGCAGCATGTTTAAAAGTATAGTTGAGAAATGTAATTTTAAAATACGGTGCCAGTACAAAAATCCGCAGTAACCTATGTATATAAATTGCGTAAGGGGCCGCGGTGGCCTGGTGGCAAGGTCTCGGCTTCGGAGCTGGAGGATTTCAGGTTCGTGTCCCGATTCCACCGAAGGACCGTCGTGTAAGGGGGTTTATTGCACGCTAAATTCGTCATGACCAAACGTCCTCCCGCAGATATGGCATGGTGTGGAGAAGGGGGTGCCAGCTCAGGTGTCGTCCTCGCCATCTGACCGAGGTTCAAAATAACGAGGTCCGTCCCAAAATAGCCCTAGTGTTGCTTTAAAGCGGGACGTTAATATAACTGAACTATAAATTGCGTAATGAGTGAAATCAATGGTAGCTCAAAATTGAAATATATGGTATAAAATATTTCAGATTTTTAACGAAAATATTATTAGACAAGTTGGATGATAATATTGACCTCAACCTGAATGTCATCTTACAAATATAGGATAATTTTTTTTTTGTTATAGGCGTTTGTGCAATCATTGTTCCATACGGAATTATTATATATTTTATAAAGATTTAGACAAAATTTTGAACATCATTTTTATTCAGTTTCTTGCTTTTTCACGTAAATGTAATATAATTTTTAACATCCCATTTTATTAGTAAGAATTTTTATTAGAACGACGATTCTGCACCAAAAGCATTACGGAAATTTCAAATTTTGAAATATTCATTTACAGAATCGCAATGAACTGCAAAAACAATTGCGGAAAACACCGAGAAATTCGAGGGAACTAGATCTTTGGGTATTAGTACAGGAAGAAAAACTTACTTTTGCAAAAGTCAGTGAAGATGTTGCGCTCTGTGACAGATGCTGTGCAAGTGCTTAAATTTTATGAGCAACACGAGCATTCTCAATGTTGTAACATTTTCAGTTGAGCGCTGCTGCTCATTCTTAAAATAATACAATATTACATCAATAATTGTCGCATGATCAATATATCAACTGACTACCATGCATGCATAACATTGGCACAGTCATTCCTTGGTCGCTGCGAGGTCGCTATGAGCAGTATTTATTGCTCTATCATCCATGGATGGTTGAGCATGGATCAATAGGGTTTGAAAGAGCATGATGGTAGATAGTTAAATTGGTAAAAGACGATTAAAATTCAATAAATTAGTAGCAATAAATAATTCGTGATGGAAAAACCAAGCAAAGGAGGAGTAAAAATTTATGAATCGCTTCTTAAACTTTTTATTTAATGGCATTATATTATTGGAATGCTAATGTTGCAATTTTTTTTAAAATAGCACACTTTTTTTTCCAAATACTTGACTTTTTTGATAACGCTTTATTCCAGAATTCTTTTATAATACTTATCACAGAATATAGAAAATAAGAATTCATGACTTTCGGGAATTTATTC
This sequence comes from Argiope bruennichi, assembly GCF_947563725.1. Classification (NCBI taxonomy): domain Eukaryota; kingdom Metazoa; phylum Arthropoda; class Arachnida; order Araneae; family Araneidae; genus Argiope; species Argiope bruennichi. The sequence continues at coordinate 117,287,484 of NC_079152.1, read as the reverse complement.
TGAAATACATTCCTGAAATCAGCTTTTAAAAGTTACAAATAAAATCACAGACACGGTGGAACGTTTTCATCAATTACTTTCCCTAGACTGCTGCAAATCTGATCTTTTCATCTGCTTCTGGCGTCCCCCCCCCTTTGGTGAAGGATTAACTTTCGCACTTCTTCCTACATCCGCGGTACTAACGAGATGAAAATGTCCGCCAAAAAGCACACATTTCACCAACCATAGCTGTCACTTAATTAAAATAAGCAGATTAAAGGAGGAGGAGGGTGCCGTTCCCGCACTTTCTCCGCTTATAGATGATACACCCCCTAGCAGTAAGCACGGGGACTGTTCGAACGTACGAGGGTGGGCTTCGGCCTTTTATCTGGAAATGGACTGAACGTGCCGGCCGTTCGTAGTGCATACGGCCTATATGAAATTCGAATGAGATGGGGACGTGGAAGGTGACGAGAACTGGATGAATTTAAAGGCATTAAAGAGGGGGGAAAGGATTGATAATGTGATATTTTGGCTTAACTCGATGGGAAACAAGAATTGTAAGTGAATGAAGAGATTTTTAGAATTTAGGAGGGTTGTTTCAGGACACCCCCTTAAGAATTTCATAGATTGAAAATGACGTTAATGTAGATGAAAATGAGCAGACACTCTTATCGTGCAGCTTCTAGCATATTGTACCATTGGATCCATCTTTGAAAAGGCACGTAGTTTTTAGTTTTGTCAGTAAAGTTATTGTCATCAGATTTTATTGGAGGTTATTCGATGACGTTCGTTATTAAGTATCGACATAAGTTTGGTTTGCATAATATGTAGAATTTTTATTGGCAATCCGTTTCAAAAGGTATCATAATCTATTTTATTAGATATTTTAGAAAAAAAAAATTTGGTTTATTCTAAAAATGGGCAATTTTTAGCGTAATTTTTTGAATGCTTTTTTTAATGTCATCTTGGAATTTTTTTGTTTTGAAAAATCTATTTATTTAATAGCAATGATTGTCTTATGCAAAAAAAAAAAAAAAAAAAAAAAAAAAAAATGAAAATGAAAATGAAAATTTTTTCAGACATATAAAATAAAAAATTTCGAAAGAAATGAGTAGATATTTGAATAAATGAGGTTAATGACTTCACAATTACAAATGTTACAGCAATTTTAAATAAAAAAAATGTAACAACAAATCCTATTTTAAATCTTAATTGTTAAATTGCTAATAATACAATGGTTTTATTCTTTATATTACGATTAATATGATTAATCGATTATTATTATTATCAACCTGTCAAAATGATAAATTGATTTGTCATATTGACCAGTTATTATTAATACTACCAAGATTATTATCAATATTAACCGTTTAAACCTACAGATAAGATATTATAAATAGTTACCAGTTATTTTTAATACTAATCACGTTTATTATTAATAACAACCGATTAATCACATTGTCCGTACCATGTAAAGATACACTAGATATATAAAAGAAAAGTGCACTTATTTTTGTCTTTTTCGTGATGATAATGTTTATAATGATGGTAATTTTCCTCACTTTTATTATTTCTTGAGTTTACTAGAGTTTTAAAACGAGTATAATTGTATTATAGTAGCTAATTTAATATGTTTCGAACATAATAAAAAGCACTCGATTAATTTGAGCACTCGATTAATTCGATTTTATTTTCATGTGAGAAGAGCCATTTAGTAATAAAACTGCGAAAATATATTTTAACAAGGCATAATAATATTTACAATAACATTTTGAAATATTATAATAATAAAAAATAAATATTCAAAAATAGAAAAATAAAATAAAATGTTTTTAAAAAATGGTTTTATTAGTCAAAAGATCCTCAAGAAATGTCAAAAATATTTAATTTTATCAAAATAAGGCAGGTTAAAGTAAACTACTTAAAAACGTGTAGCACTGAAAATCCAACTAAGGAAAATTAAATCACAATACAAGCTATAAAAGGAAAATTCCTTCACATTCATAACACAATTAAAATAAGTTATAAATGTGATCAAAATTCAATTTACTTAATATATTTTTGTCACCTGTGCACCAGTTAAAGTAAATAGGTAGTTTGACAACGTGTTTTATTAACACAAGATTATTTTTCAAAATATATAATATTAATTTTTATTTTGCTTATTATTATTTTTTAATTGAGCTTAAATAATGACAAATATTAAACGATCCATGGTTTTTGAAAAAAATTTTATTCATTCACTAATTTTTTTAACACTGTTATATTCTAAGTTAATTGGATTTATTATTAAATTAATTGGATTTATTATTAAATAATATTCTGTTTCACCAAACGGCATCACTTTTTCATAGTGGAAAAGCTTGGAGAGTTATGTTCTGATATAATAACTTTTTAGTTATCTAAAAAACAAATATAATTAATCTTTTTGTAAACGCATTCATAAGTGATTTCAAAACTGGATATAAATTTAATAAGTCAACTAATTATATCAATCTAAATGCTATGGTTTTCAAGTAACCTTTCAAATTTTTCCTTTAATATTGATTACTGAATTTCGATTAATCTAGTTTAAATGAATTACTTTTCTTAAATCTATTTAGATTTAGCTGTATGAAAGGAATTATTGTTTTCGAATCAATTTATTTTTAAAAAAATTGATTAAAATAAATGTTTCTGTGAAAAATTTCTATTTTGTTTCTTTATCTGATATCCTTTATTTAATTATAGCACAATTCAAAATCTCTGAACAATTTCTTGTCACATTTGTCGAAATTATTTAAAAAATAGCATCAGTTAAGGCCAATTTAGTTTTTCTTACACATACATATATTAGAAAAAATTCATACGAAGAAAGAAAAAGAAAATAATTTATTTAGTCTAGACGAAAATATAATAAATGGATAAAAAAAAAACCTCATTTTGTAAAGTCGATCTTGTATTTATCATGCAACAAAATTTTTCATGCTTTGTTGGCTTTGCCCGACATAAAGTGAAACTTCTTTTAAAGTATTTTTTTTTACAACTTTCGTTTAACCAAAAGAATAAATATATTAATAATTAAATAAGTTTATGTCACTTTAATGACATAAACTTCAACCCATGTTACCTGAATCAATAGAATTCAAAAGAGCAATTAATATTTTAGTAAGCGATTATAAAGTACGCATTTTGCATTTTAATTTGCTCGGAAATAATGTTATTTAGAAGAATGGATAAAGTAATGATAGATTTTTAACTAGAAACTTAGCGGATATAAGCTTAAACAGAAACTTCAAGAATTCTAAATTTTCACAGAAAAGATTTTTTAAAAAAATTCTTGAATGTTTTATACATTGAAGGTATCATATTTCAAAATTTGGTTTAATGAAAATATTTAAATTTCTTTGGAATTAGAAAAAGAAAGAAAAAAATCTTGTGGAAAATTGGCTAGTAAAAATATGTGTTTTTAATGCCTTAATTCTAATGATATTATATTACGAAATATAAATTCGACCTTATTGAATTATCACTAGTAGAAATGTAACGTTTGGTTCCAATTAACAATTTTGACTTCGGTTTTAAAAAATTCTAAGATTTTTATTCAAAACTTACTGAAAAATGAATAAAAGATTGAAATATTTAATATTTTTAAGATCCAAGGATAATATTTCATTTTTTTATAATATAGTTTTTAAGCCTTCAAAAAAAAAAAATTCTAATTCAATGAATTTTTATTTAGAATTGCGCGAAAACTATTCCCTCGCAGCCTGAGAAAACAAAACATACCCTTTGGTGATACAAATTTTTGACACGAAGATATAAAATTTGAATTCAACTTCTCAGACGAAATACATTGTCATCTTTGTCTTACATCATCACTTCTGATAACATTTACTGCGAAATATATTTCGAAACAAAACCTCTCGAAGTCTGTTTAATACAAGTTCATTTACACTGAGTTGATACTGCAATGTCAAAACGCAATCTTATAAGGAATTTGTCTTGTTCTTTTCAGTGTTCAGGCATGAATTTTTCATGCACAGCTAAGCTTTTGGTCGTAAAACAAAAACCTGGGGTTTTGACAGGAGAAAAAAGCCGGGGCTTAGGTGGACGACTATGCTTTTCGACAGCACAATCCCTCGTCAACCGCACTCGTTAGTCATCAAATAAAATAAAATTGAGAAACAGTCCCCCCTGGGGGGATAACTCAAGTATACATCAGGAACATTGTTCTTCTTGGTGGAAGAGAGAGATAGTGGGGAAAGATATAACTTATGAAATAAAATGATATTTTTCCATCCATGGAGAAGATGAAGGAGAATTAAGATTCTTGTGGTTGTAGTCTATGATAACACAAGTCATAAAATGGACAAGCTCAAATGAACCATTAACCAGCCTTAGATTTACTAAATATAATTTTGATGTTTAAAAGAAATGATTAAAGTTGAATGAAATTTAATTTTATACGTCAATATATTTTATGCAATGAAAAATTAGGAAATTAATGGCTTGTTTTTGATGGAAGTGAACATACCTTATTCCTTATACTTTTGGTCTTATACCTTATATCTCTAGTGGCTTTTATCTATCGAAATCTTATTTTAGCTTGGTGCTTTATAATAAAAAAAAAATTAAATCTAAAAAATTATATAGGGATAAACTTTGAGTTGATTAGAATTATATACTATTTTGACTTAATTATTAACCTATTTTTTAATTTAATTAAATATTATATTTATGTTCATATTATAATATTTAATTATATTATATTTATTATTACTTCAAAGATTGTAATATAAAAATTTGGACGCTATAAACACATAATCTTACAAATTCACTTTACTATCTTTACTGCATATCTTTTAAAATTTGTCTTTCTCATTTAAAGCTAGTGAGAGTGGTCTCCATAAAACTTTCTTGCATACTATCTAATAAAGATATTATCTTAAGGAATGCTTTCCATTGAATTGGCGTACAATAGTTATGAAATTATTAATCTTTAGCTTCAATTCAGCCTTTTCACTGATTCTATCGAGTCATCTCTTGGCGCGTTTTTTGGCAATTTATCATTGGCATGTGCTTAATATAAATCGAAATTGTTTTTAAGGCGCATTTTCCCCTCATATTAAAATTAAAACTGATACAAAACTACACTTGAAGTCTCAACATCCATGCCAAATTTGATAGTCATTGCGTTTTTGAATTATCATTTTTTTTTTTACATGTTTCTGAAGAAACAGACCGACAGAGATCAACCTCTTTTTGGATTTGGTTTCAAATTTGATAGATGTAAACACTATCGATGTTAAATATTTGTACCGAATTTCATCTATCCAGCTCTCTTCATTTTGTAATCATCGTATTAACTTATACTTGAACAGTGGGATAAACTGACTTTCTCGGAACGATTTTGCTCAAAATTTGATAGAATTCTACAAATTTGAATTAAATACCTTAAAAATAATTTTTTGCTCAAAGCGCTTTTGAGTCATTATTTTTCACAATTGGCGGACATTTTTCAAAATTGTGTTTTTCGGAGGTCTGAAACGTGGAGATTCGTTAAAATATCGAGTTCGTATTTTTTGACGATTACTATGATTTCTCTTCTATTCTATGGATACGAGAAAGTACAAAAGCTGTAAATTGCTTTGCTGAGATTTATAAAAACACATTTATATCATAAAATTTTCATCTCTTCAAAAGATTGAAATACATTATCATAAATTTTTTTTTGTGTAACTGAATTTTTTAAAATTGATATGAAATGCTATTGATTTTTTTTGTATGAAATTTTTAATAATCATCTTCATTACTCAGTGTAGTTTATTTTCATTACATTTCGTAACCCTTTGCAACACGTCATGCTTCATTGGTCATACCTTTATCCTTCTGTAGAAGATTAGAAAGTTATATATATTTTTACAAAACTCCTATGTCGTTCAAATACCGTCAGTTTGCTTGGCAGACGCATACGTTGATTTGGTTGGAAGTCAAACAAATAAGCAACTTTGCAACACTAAGAAAAAATGCAAAAAAAAATTAAATAAAATAAATTGGCTAGAAAACTTTTTGCATGGAAATCACTACTTAATTATTACTCCTTGGATTCATAATCTCATATCTTACTTTTCAATCCAGACAAAAAATCTGAAAACACACACACACACACACACACACACACACACACACACACACACACACACACACACACACACACACACACACACAAGGAACTTGTTATCCAAGTAAACAGCAAATTGTGAAATTTCGCAGCGACCTGGCTATTTCTACCTGAAATAGCCAGGTCGACACCAATTTAAAAATTATTTCAGTTTAAATACGTCAAAATCAACATGGAAACAACAATCGAAACTACGATCATTCATTTACAAAGATGACCGATTTAACGAAATTTCTTAGTTAGTGTATTATATTTTTTAAATCTAAAGTTAAATGTAATTTCAGGTCCCCTATATTTCTTCCTAAATATTTGAAGTTAATTTAATATTACTTTATGTTTTGAGTTGCAAGTATAAAACTGCAAGAAATAAACAATTTAAGCAACGCAAATAATTAAATCGCAATGTCTGAGTCCGAAAAAAAAAATTTAGCATACAAAGCACATGGCTATTCTCAATTAACTATTTAATTATAAATGGATGTGTCTGTCCTACTGCTTAAGATTAACCATAAAGAATTACTGATCGGAATGATTGCAGTACTAACAATTCCATTTCGGAATAGGTCGTTAATAGAAGAGAATAGATTGAAACCGTTAAGTTGAATTCTCTCTGACACAACTTATCCTTCCTTATCGGAACAGCTAATCTGAGACATGGAACGAATGTCTCGGAAATCTAGAAAAGACTTCCCCAGTTCTTTCTAAAAAGTCATCATTGGACCCAAAATCGACGTTTAAATTATCAAAGTTTTCCCCCCTACCTCCCCTGCTCCAAATCATTACTAATGGCAAAGCAGCCAGGTCGACATCGATTGTCGATAGCCAGCCCGACCACTTTCCATTTATTTTAAAGCCCCCACCAACTACTACCTTCTCAGGCAAAAATAACCACTTACTTACTCACCCCCCTTCTATCTAGTTCAACTTTTTCCTCCTTTAAAATAATCCTCCTCCCCTACCTTCATCTACGACTCTTTATACTTCCCTCCTTCCCCCACTGCCTCCATTGGAACCAAAATCTCGAGGTACTTAAGCCAGCGCTTTTCCCTCTTGGACAAACATTGATAGATAGACCTAAGCAACCAGACTGTGAAGCTTAAAACGGCAGAATGTCGTTATTTAGAAATGTAGATTTCCCAGGGAAACGGCCATTTAATTCTTAGTGAGTCCTTTATCTACGATGATGACGCCATTTTAAAGCTTGCTTTTCTTGCTTTTTTAATGGCCCCTTTCTCCCACCGCGTACTACTACCGTTATCTCGTTTCCAGAATTTATATATATACGACACCGGATTCTCTACCTCCCCCCTCCTTATACTTCTTGAAAGGTGCTCTTAATCTGTAAGTTCTATTGTGTCTCATTATTACGCCTTAATATTACCGAGGGCGACAAATATAAGGATATCAAGAATTGAAACAGAAGGGAACAGATGAGTTAGAAAGAGGAATAGAATGAAAAGAAAGACGGTTCATAAAGAGTCTAGAACGGTTCTTCTTCCAGATGAACCGTTCATTTTTTTTATTATTATTCTTTATTTCTTGGGCTGTCAGTGAAAGATGAAAAATCGAGAACTGATTGTTTTATGACTTTATATTTCAGAATGAATATTCTATCCATTTTGCATTTCCTATTCTTTTTAAGTTTTTTTTTTTTTTGTTCTCCTCGCACTATCAATGGATACCTTTTATTTCAATTTCTATATCGACAGTCAGATTTCATTCCTATCTTCTTCTTTCGTTTTATTATTATAATAATTTTTCCTAAAGAAGATGGCATCATCCCCTTTCACTTTACTGCTGCTTCTTCTCACACCCAATCACTAGAAATCGAAATTTAAATTGAAGTACTCGTCATAAAGCGTTGAGATTCAGCGTCAAAATGTTTTATGGCATCTTGCCTCTAATTTATTTTCAATAAAAGTTCCGTCAAAAGCGCATCCCTTTTTAATATCGTGTTTGTTTTCGGAAGAATGGAAAAAGGATATTTGCGATTGTCTTCAAGCACTTGTCAACCTAAAGTTATTTACGGTTCAAAGTGATAGCCTTTTATTTAGAAAATAAATGTGTCAAAAGGCGACAAATGTTCAAAGATTATATCAGTAGCCTTTTCTTCTGTCAATAAATATTCAATTTCCAATACTGAAGTTGAAGAAAATGGATGCTTTGCTCACAATTTTGAAGTCGAATATTTAAAAAAGAAGACAGCAATAATTTATAAACAAATCTTTTTTTATAAGATACATAGTAATTTTCGCCTTTATATGGGATAAAAATCGGAATTTAGGCCGAAAAAAAAGGCTATCACTTAAAATTTAGACCGAAATAAAAGTTGTTGGAACATATTTTTCCAGATTAACTTAAATTAAATGTTCTAAGTGTTTAAAAATTTTAAATATATATTTAAAATTTCTAAATGTTTTGATTTTTTTTTAATTGTATGTCATTCATTTTTATTTTATTGAAAAATTATTTGGCTTCTATATGAGAAAAAATTAACTTTATTTTTGTATTAATAAACAAGAAATCTGAATAATAATATTTATATAGACCTAATCAATTTTTCGCAAATGATTTTATTAATTAAGATAATTTAGGTCTTTAAAATTTAATAAGATTATTTTTAATGTAAAATATTAAAGATTTTTTTTATTTAATTGATACGTCCTTGAAACAATCAAAAAATATTCATGGATTTGGAAAATAATTCATTCTAATGTGTCACGATACTTAATTTACGTATATCTGAAACCTTTTTTTAATCTAAGATATTGATTATGAAAATAGATTATAAAGACTGATTATAAGAAATTTCAAAATTGTGGTAAAATCTTTATATGCTCTTCTTTCTTAAATTAGCTATTGGATAATACGGATATTTTAAAAGTCACAAAAACTTTTCAATTATTTTTCCAAAATTATCATATTTCATATTTTATATCTTACAAACACTTGCGAAAAATTACACTTTTTAAAATTACATTATGCTTAACTCTTGCAGTGCGAGTTAATCTTTTAATTTGAGCTTTTGTCAGTACGTTTATAAAAGCTAATTTTTTCCAGCAAGTATAACGAACGAATCAAACTAAATTTTATTTTTATTTTGTGTGGAATATATTGTCATAATATATGTTTAAAGTATTTTTTAAGAACTGGAAACAATTTACGGCAAAATAATAGCTGTAATTGAAGAGTTAATTGTTTGAATTTTAAAATGATTTAAAAATCATATCTGTCTCCAAAATTCAAATTAATTTTTAATTAAGTAAAATTCTAATCAAATTTTTAAAAAAATCGCTTTTCAGGTGCACATTCTAACCCTTTAAAGTATATGTTAACCAAGTGTGAGTGTTCTTAATCAAATAATCTAGCCTTTAGAGAGGTAACTCATATACACCCATGCACTAATACAAACTCACATTCATCTTTATTAGAAAAAAAAGATAAAAATGAAGATGAAATTTCCTGTTTTTTACGTATTATTATCAACGGTTTTCGTGACTCATCTCTCCATTATAGCATTCCAATTTTGAGAAATAATTCAAAATAAGACTTCGACTTAGCCACAGTCACAATAATTGGGCCTATTTCACATAACAGCACATTAATTTTGTCATTTTACAACTATAATTAACTCATCAGAATACTTTATTTTTATTATGTAAGTACAATTAAAGCAATACTTCCTTTTTTTTGTAATAAATTGCAAAAAATACTCTCCGTAACGCAATTAGTTTTATTAATACAACGAGAGATCAGTTGGCTTGCCAAAAACGTGTAGTAATATCTGCATTTGAATTATATTAGAGTTAAATTCAGAACAAATATTCCTATATGTTTGAACAAATAAAGTAGAAACAATAATTTTTTTTTTATTTTGCTTCTATTGCTTTGAACAAAAATTACAAAATTGTTCCAAAATCTTCATTTATCGGAAGACAGTTTGAAAAACACCAAGAAATATTGCTTTAAACTTGATTTCTATTTCTACTCCTTATTATTACTTTCTACCCTTATTATTACTTTAAACTTCTTCGCTTCTATTTCTCTTCGCTTTCATATGTTCGTTCAAATACTTTTTTTTGGTGGAGGGGAGGGGGGCACTACATTTAGTATTAGAAAGAAAAATCTAAAAACTTTCCATCTCTTCTCAATGAACTTTAAAAAGAGAGTAAAAAATTCTCCTCGTCTTTTATCGAAATGTCATTTCCCAACGGACCAGAAGCCTATTTATTTTCCCTTAGACAGATAGACATTGAAAAAGGGCCGAGAGTTGGATGTGTTCCACTGTGTTCGACAAGGAAAACTCAGAACTCACCGTGGAATTTTGAAATTCTGAGTCCATTTGGTGAACGTAGTAACTTATGTTATTCACGTAATACAAGACCCTCGGGAAATTATATGCGGCTGCTTGTTTATAGAATTTCCAATATTGACTCTAGGTGTTTCTGTACAACGAGGTTAACAATACATCACGTTTGGATCGGGAAGTGTGTGGATCTGAGCAAATCCAACTTGACCTCAAGAAATGTTGTTCGTTAGGGTTTCGAATACAAAGAAAAGTTGATTCGTTGTATAATTTTGAAACTATGTTTTCTTTAACTGCGTAAGCTTTGACTTGAGTTAAGATTTTCTTTTTTTCACATCGGATGGATGCATTCTATTTTATTGATTTTTGTTTTATTTCAGTTGCGAGAAATTGTTTTAAGAAAAGTATATAAAAATCATTTATTAAATTATTTACACATATCTAAATCATAATCATTCATTTTCAGATCTCTGTGATTTATTTTTATAGTTGAAATGAATAAACGCACGCACACACACACACATGCACACGCACACAAAATATAATTTTCTTTTACTATCGATAAGAAAACATTTTATAATTTTTTTTCTATTTTTATAGTAATAGTTCAAGAGTTTTTACAATCTATTTTGATATCGCTCTTAAAGGAGAATTTTAAGCTTTTAAGCTTTTAAGTCTTTTCCATGTATTATTTTAATTTCCAATGATGACTAAAATTTGACATTTTTTGAAGTTCAAATTTTTGAAATTTGATTCATCTATTAATTTTTAATAGTGATTACTTCTTTTCTCTATATCCAATTTTTTAATTCTTTCTTTTATTCTAATTCAATTTTTTATGTCTTACATTTTTTCCTTTATTTTCTGTATGTTTAACTATCAAAAATTTAAATTAGTGATAAGTAAATAATTTAGTCTTAACAATATTTTTTGTCCTATTGGTCAAGGCATGTATCTTTAATGGAATGTGTCATACAATGTTTCTAATAATATTTAAATAATGTGTTTTATGATTAACTTTATTTATGTTTGTGTTTAATAATATATATAACATATACATGGTCAGAAGTTAAAGAAAAATTCATTTTATTAGAGTTAAATTCCCTAATAATTACAAAAGTTGCATAATATAAATTATTATGGAAAAAAGGCTCGGATATTGAATATTCAAACAATCAAAAAAGTTTGCTTGTATTTTAAGCGTTATAAATGATCACAAAGAATCCAATATTTTTCGAATCGCTGAATTCCAAGTATTTAATATTAATTTTGCAATTATTGTGTATATCACTAATATACAACTATAAAAGTAGAAATATTGTAATTTTTTTTATAAAAATATGTTCTAGCTTACTTCGTTTTTTCAGTTTCAAAAATTAAAATCATACAAATATTTACTCAATTAAATCATATATTTAGGAACAAGTCTGAATGAATTAGAATTACAAATCAAATGCAACTTGTACTAGTTACGAAAGAAAATTAATTAAGTTATATATCAACAAATAAACTTGAATCGAATATAGATTTCAATGCAATCTCAAATATCCAGAATGTGGAGAACTGCTCTATCTTACACACAAGATTTTATCGCCCCAAAATAGAAACAAGATACCCCATTCGAAATCAAAAAAAGAAAATATTGAAGAAATTCCTCCTTACAGGATTCCAAGTCCATAGATATAAACTACTCTGGCAAGAAGAAAATCGAAAAGCATAACTCCCCTTACCATTGAATGAATGGAAATACCTGTCGCATTGTCCGTTTCTATTGTTTTTCTGTATCAATGGACGAAATATTGCCGTACTAGTCTCTGGTAATCCGTCCAGCAGAGCTGTATAGTGTGTAAAGTGCACTCAAATGGATTCCAGGGTATCCACGGCCGATCTGAGCCAGATTAAGGTGAAAGGCAGAAGAAGCACTTGTAGTAGAAAGTGCTGTCAATGTCCATAAAGCATCTGAGTGGAGAAATTTATGATGAAACCCTGAATCCCATTTGGAGATATTTCTCTGGTGTAAAGATGGTAAGAGTAGTTGTACCTAAGGCAATAAGAAATGTGCTGAGTTCGCTCATCCGCCCTGTTTGGTCACAAAGAAATCTCGCTAATGACAGCTTCTTGTTTATATATTCTTAGTATGTCTGACAATTTATACCATTCATAAGCAATTATTTTTTTGTGTGTTTGTTAGGATGGTCTATTTTTTTCTTTTCACGTTTAATAATTTAAATAAAATCACATCATATTGAAGACCATTCATCTTACAAATATTTTCTCATTCGTGTGGTGTCGAAATTTAAAGAAAGGAGAATACAAGATGGATGAATTCTGAACATGGTCTAAAAAATGAAGCTAGTAGCAAAATTTTTCTCTTGTTGCTTTGAAGCAATATATTATTAAAACTACTTTCTGTAATATAAACTTATTATGATTGTCTATCAAGCAATAACTCGAAAAAGGAGAAAAATACTTTCAGATGTGGTGAAGAAAAATTTCTGGTATTTCTTTGATTTGTTTTATAAGTTGATTTCTAAATTAAATATTTTATAAATAGTTTCTTTATTGTCGATCAAAACTAGGTTTTTAATCCATTGAATTTTAAATTTCATTAATTCCTGATGTTATGATATTTCCTAAAGTTTAAGCATAAAATTTGTATAAATATTATAAAAATAAACATCAGAGCTTACAGGGAAAAAAAATAATATTCTTGAGAATATGTTCGAATTGCTTAGGTTTAGAAACATTAATTGTACATATTTTCTCTTTTTTTGACATCTATTTAATCATATGTGAAATATCTAAAGAAGTAATTTTAATAATCAGTTAGTTAAAATCAAGGCGAAATTAATTTGTGACTCCAAACATTTAAAACTGGAAAGGGATTATTAATTTTAAAATCATTTCTAAATAAAATTTTAAATAATATATCCCTACTCAGATAAACTGAATACAGTTATTTTTTAAAAAATTAAATTTTTAAAATTTTATTTGAAATTATAGTTTTTAATTTGTTTTATTATTTTAATTTTAAATTTATTTATTGTCTGAGGTCTAATTAATTAGATAACAATAAAATGTGAAAATATCTGAGAAAACATAGCTTTAGATTAATAAATCTTAATAATTTGTATTTTTGCGATTTATACGAAAAAAGCACATGCCAAAATAAACAACGCAAGTTTCAGACGGAGCGAGTTATACCATTTATCTTGAGATATGTAAACGAATATAGGCAGCGAGATTTTTGTATTTAGCTGGTAAAAAATGTATCTTAAGGAAATTATAATTAATAATTATTTTTTAATAAATTGGTTTATAATTAAGATGTCTATTTAAAAGAAAAAAATCCGGCATGCTTAATTGTATATGGCTTGTATAAAAAAAAATTCTATTTGAAATTTGGTAATAATAAAATTAAACTTCGATAAACTTTTGGAAAGTTTGTTACATTGAATCAAAATATTTAGAACATCTAAACTAGACTTAAATCCTTCACATGCATTGCAATTTGGATGCAAAAATTAGAATTCATAACCATTTCAAAATTTTTACAAACTCTTTCTAAATCGAAACCCTAATGCATTTTAAAATGCAATGCACCATTTGCGTAGATAACATAGCAATGAAAAAACTAAAATATAAAATGGTCAATAAATCCAATTCTCAGATCCTTGATTTGATATTTTAACTGTTATATACATGTATAAACTCAGTTCCTTAGCCAACAACTTCAATTTTGTCTAAACAGAAGTTCAGCAATGGCGACTCTTGGACTGAGTCCAGAGAACTCAGCGATAAGAATATACACGCGAAAACACAAACCCGGGCATTGGTCGAAGGTGTTCACACCCCGGGCACTATGATAGATAGGATTATGCCGGGTCATATATTTCTCTATCTGATCGGAACGCCTGCCAAGATGTAACGCATTGTGAAACACGACTTTTTATTTATACGGGGGATTGCAGGCCGTCTTGGAAAGATCCAGCATGTCCAAGAGACCTGCCGGGATCATCTCTGGACTAGGAATTCTTTTTTCATCTCTTGTCTTTTGTGTATGATGGACAGTGGAGGATTTTGGATCCGTATGAACATTTCATATTCCCTGCCCTCCCTGTTACCATCATACCGACCCCCCGGAGGTCTTTTGTTGGTATTTCCAAGAATCCATTTTTTAGTCCTTTACGCTCCTCTTTCTGGAAGTAGAAGGAAAAATTACATAATCCGTTTTTGTAATGCTTCCATTTTTTTCTTCAGAAAATTTAGACAATGCCTGATCTAAAAAATAAATAAATAATTTACTTGATCTATTTTTTTCAATCCTAAAGGATTAATATGGTTTTGACATTTCAGTACCTACTATTAAATAATAAAATATGTTTCTATTTTCTTAATACATATTTTTCTACATGTTTCTATTTATGTATTCTTAAATCTGTTAGTGAACAAAAATTTCTAGATGAAGTATTGGTTCCAATTCTGAAAAAAAGCAGTTTTTAATTTAATGAATACGGGTTAAGCTTATTTTTTTATGTGTCAGTACAAAATTATTCATTTATAAAAGAATTGTTTACTAAGAAAATGTGATAAGTTGTCTATAATTTGTAAAAATCGTAGTTCAAACAACCATAGAAAAGAAATAATAATAATAAAAAAAAAGACAAAAAAAAAAGAGGAAGTAAAACAGTTTTGTTTATTTTTGATGTAATAAATGTTATCTACTTAAAATATACAAAATATAATGAAAACCACAAAAAAAATATTTTTCCCCCTCTTAATTATTTGAATTTTAAAAAGTTAAAATGAATGATTTTTGCCTGCATGAATATTTCCTTGCCTTAATAGCTTATTAACATTTTATTCGGTAAATTCTGATTTCGAAATTGTGATTATATTTTTCGTAATCTTCAATACTATGCTTTGTGAGAAAAATAGATGTATAAAAATTATATAAATATTTCTTTTAAGCATCATTTCATCGCGTGCTTCATGTGCTCCTTATAATCGTCTGCCTGACTTAAATGCGATTATTGCGGTAAAAATACATTCACAGGATGAAGGAACAAATGTGAAATACGTTAAATATTTTAGAAATTGTTTCACAATTGATTTTAATTAAATTATATGAGATTAAATGCTATGAGATACATTTTTTCGCATTTATTATTTTTTTCCATTTATCTAGACACAAATATAACGATTCAATTTGTATCGTAATTATTGCACAGGAGTTCATTAGTATGAATCAAGAAATCAACAAAGTTTATAGTTTTTATATGTTTAGTTTTATTTTAAATACGTATTTTTACATTTCAAAATACTTAAGAATTTTAGCATAAAAACATTAACATGTTGGGAGAGTTTCTAAATATATTTTTTTTAATTTCATTTTCTCATAGTTAGCATGATTATTGAATTAATTGCAAGAAAACCATAAAGTCACATTATTTTTGCTTTTGTATTTTCATATTTCTTATTTATTTCATATCCGCACAGTTGGTGTGATTATTAAACGTCTTTTTTTTATTCTATATTTTGAAAACTATTTTATTTCTTTTTATTCTAAACATTCTAGTTTACTTTTTTAATTTTTTAAAATGAAGTACAATTATTAAATATATTGCAATATGCAGGATAGTCATAAAGTCTTTCTCTCTTAACAAAAAAAAAAAACATTATAAAAGAACCATTGAATATAATAATGTAAAATCTGTATTGTAAGATTCTTAATTTTTTTAATCTAATATATAGTGCAATTAATGCAGAAATAGTGATTTTAAATTCTATTTCTATCAAAATGGCATCAACGAAGGAAAAAGATTTATTGTGTTCTTTGGTTCCATGAATTCAAATCGATCAAGATCATGTCAATTTCGTTGTTACATAAAGGACAAAATGTTTAAAAAGTCAGTTGAGGATATTAATAGACTCAAATTAGAATCATAGATTTTGTGACGGCTGAAATGTTGAATAATATTTGGAAAGAATTTAAATATCACTTTTCACATTCTTTGGGATACCAATGGTGCTCACATTGAAATTTATTGATATGAGTAGTTTTATTAAAATCTTTATAAAGTCTTTACAATATATCGAAGCAATCATATGCCAAATTATTACATTTTTTTTTTGCAATAAGTTTTGTAATTAGAGGATGCAGTAAAACACCAATAAAAAAATTTCTAATAGTTATCATTAATTTATGAGTATTGTAAGAAAACTATGAAGGAAACATATTTAAAACTTTATCTTTTGATAACTGCTTTATTGCGTTTTCATATAGTTAGTGGCATTTTGAATGGGTTGCAAGATATTATTACTGTTTCGACATTGGATAAAGCAATAAAAAAGTGCACTTTCTGCTTTTATAATTGCAAATTGTAATTTTATTATAATTAAAATAATTATCAGATGCATAATAAGATAATATTTTTATATTACCTCAAGTAAGATGTAAGAGACACAACATTTTGATTTTTATGTTACTCAAAATTATTTTTTTATATTTTACAATAAAAAAAATCTGCTAAATATTAGCAAATTATAATATATGAGTTCAATACATGTTAGAATATTTATTTTTAATCATTTATAAACTTCATTTTTATTTTGTTCATAAAAATTTGTAAATAGTAAATTAATATCACCCATTGAACATCCATATAGTCATTCTTGACATATGTTTATGCATTAGTTTATAATAAAATCATTTAACGACCTTTGCCAACATTTGCTAATTAACATCAGCTGACAGTGATTAGGGCAAGTTTAATCATGCAAAAAAGGGCAAAAAGTCTAAATCTCAAGTCTGATTTACCCTCCTTTTCGATCATTTACGAACCCAAAGAAATTTACACGAAGTCATTTAACACCATTCAAAAACTTAAAAACCCGAGTTTCCCAGACGAAAACAGCAATTACTTCTCTTCCTTCTACTAAAAAACACCAGTTTCGACAAGGAAAGATAACAATAAAAAAGTTTAAAAGCCAAGCAAATTAATTACACAACTGATTTACTAAACGACATCCAAAGTAGAAAACAAGCATAAAAGAATAGAATCTTTTCTTTTCTCGTCGAAAGACGAGCGAACGAAGGACAAAATAAAATTAAAAAAAAAATAGTCCAAAAGCTTTAGAATAAGATTGAAAAGAAGAAACAGAGAAACAGTTTAATAGTACAAAAGAGAATTAAAAGGCAGACGATAGGAAGGAAAGAATGAAAAAAAATAAAAAATAAAAAAAAGGAATGCGAAAGGGGAGGGGGGGGAGCATTCATTAACTCTCGCAATATGTTTGTAATTACACGAGCCACAATCCCAGTCAATACGCTTCAGACAATGCCAATTGTCACTGAGGGGGGAGAGACTAAGTTCCTTGATTAGCAAAGGGGTGCGAATAACTCGTCCTCGCATTCAATATGCGCGTTTAAATTAACGTTTTTGCAGTAATCCTGAACTTTTCTTCACCAAAGAGAATGCGTCTTACTCGGGCACATTGTTCTTGTCATCCCCCCAACCACCTTTTTTACCCCCTTACATGTTCTCTCCGCGGCTCCTCATTGGATCACTTTTTTTGTCAGGATTTTTAGCGCCCCGATTTCTAGCCACCCCTACCCCTATCTACTCTTGCCCCTTTCCTTCACATCATATTTCGCCTCTTTTCTCTCTTCTCCTCTTATTATTATTATTATTATTCAGATTTTTTTTCGCTTCTTTAGCCATTTTTTTTTCTCGTCACTTTTATTTTTTCCTTCGTCCTTTTTCTCAATATAGATGGCCCTGTCACACCAACCGAAAGTGACAAGTTTTTGAAAAATGATAACCACCCGACGCACGTGGGAGGGGGAGGTGAAGGGGTAAAGAAAGAAGAGGAGGAGAAGGAGGGAAAAAAATTACGTCGAACCCCCCACAGGAATGAAAAAAATACAAAAAAATATTCCATAAAAAAAGGGGGATTGTCGTGAAGAGAAGGAAAAGATTTTGCATCGTAGACTCCCATTATTCAGGGCGGTTAGTTTGTCATCCGCCTTCAGCCCCGACTAATGACTCCAGAGTATGTAAATAAGGAACTCATTAGAGAAACGAAAACCGTCTCCTCCTTGAGGAAAATTCCACCCCTTCCCTCACTCTTTTCTGCCCCTCCCCCAGCGCTCCTCTCTGATTGGTCACGCCTTTTCCGTGCCCGTTGACATTTCCTACTGATGGATGAAGTAGATGCCGTATTGACCCCCCACAACCACCGACGCTTCTCTTTTAGCTATTTATGTATAAATATCCTCTCCGATCTCTTTTGCATCATTCCAATTCCGAAATAATGCCAGAAGAAAAAGGTATTGTTTCTTCTTCTCTCCTCGATTTCTCCCTTTTTTTTTATTTCTTCTGTTTCTACTTCTTCTAAAAGAACCTTCCCCCAATCAACCCTAAAAATTTGAAAGTCATGGGTGCCAGTAGTAAATATTATTTTACATTTTATTTTATTTAGTTCTAACTTCGTTTTCATGTCCCTTGTTTCATACTACTTTCTCCCCACAATTATTTTATGGGGAGGGAGATAATTTTAAATCCCCTACTAGAGAATCTTAAATTCTATGGTAATTTCGATGCATTCAGTTCCGATAGATGCAGTAATCGAAGAAAAACAGCCAACGTCCCCCCTCCCTATTTTGAAAATGAATTGTAGGTAGATACAAAGTAAAATGCTGGAAATATTTCTGAGTTTCTGAAAAATAACTTGGATTGTTGTAATGAGGCTTTGGGATGCTGAATATTGGATAAGCATTAACTCAGGGCCGAATTCTGTTGCTTTAGGAATTTAAAGAGCCTTTTTATAAGACTTGAATCTTAAATTGAGGAATATAACTTTAGATTTCTCATGAAAACAAATTTACATAATAATTTGTTTGCCTATAGATTTTCTCATTTAAAAGTACAATTTATTTTAAAAGTTGACATTAACTGGAGTTTTTTTTTCTCTAGAATTGATTGATCCAGAATCTAATTTTCCGACATTTTCACTTGAAAAAAATGTAATGACTTTTAAATTTTGTTTTGTAAAACTATATTTGAAATAATAGTATGGAAATTCATTTAATTTGAATTAAATTTTTGTCATTATGCAAACAAGGAGGTCTATTATAAGTGATAATATTTTAGTAATGATTTATATAAGAAATATTTTCTTACTAATCTAAGTTAAATAGGAGTAAGCCCTTTTAATCCTTTATTTAAATCATGAACAGCTATAGGAAGGATTTGTTAACCTTCCAACTACTTAAATAATCATTTCTAAATGCTTGCTTTCAATCCATTTTCTAATGCAACATATGATTTTCGCGGGATATTATATTATCTTTTATTTTCATAATATACCTTTTACTTTTATATTATATCTTTCACTATTTAAATTATATTAGGCTATTAATAAGCAGCATATAATAACAGTTTGTTTCGTTTAAAAAATATTTAAATTTGTTTTCCAACTTTACATCTAAGTAGTGATTTAAAAAAAGTATTCAGCCAGCTAATTTAGTTTTTTATTTCACGCCTGCACTTAGCAAGGTTAAGGTTGCAGTATTTTCATATTATATTAATTAGAAATACAATTTACTAAAAAAATTTTTTAATAAAATAATTAATTAAGAAATCTGATTACAATTTTTGGCCTATAAATTTTACATCTAAACGATACTGACCGGATCTTTTAAAAATATTTCCAGTTGCCGCCTCTTTATGGTCTGAAAACAAAACCCTTTACAACCCAGATGTATTTATAAATAAGAAAATTTATTTAGCATTATATTAAGGCTCCATTTTGATAATAAATAAGAAAACAGGAAAGGTCCTTATAATTTGTGGATATAACCTGAAAGCAAAGAGAGCAACTGAACCTCCTTCACCAAATTTCCACATAATGCTAACTTAAAAGCGTTTGGCCTAAAACATGCCATATGAAATTCATTTAAGGGGTCAGAGGACTCTATTAGACACTTTCGGGAATTATTCAGTCATGGCTATGAAATTTTTTATGCATACGTATTAAAATATAAATACGTCAAATTTCTTTAAAAAACATTTTAAAACAAAAATTATATATATTTTTTAAAATTTAAAAAAATAATATATTTTTTTTATAATTTATAATTTTTTTACAATTTATAATTTTTAATTAATATAATTTTTAAAAATTTCAAAACACTCCAGGCGTATTTTTTTCTTTTCTTTTCTTTTTTTTTTGTTATGTCACAATGTAAATTTATTGGGATCAAAACTGTGCATGATTTTGTCATTCCAATTAAATGCTAAGTTTTTAGAAATATTTTTATGCCCACTTACTAAATTTTCATAGGAATTTTATATTTTTCTGAACTAAAAGTAACTTTTAACTAGCTGAAAAACAAACAAACTCGAAGCATAAAATGTATACCCCATTCTCTTTTAATGTTTGATCGAAATCTTTATCATCGATTTCATTTAATTTCTTCGAAAATTAAGACACCACGAACATTTCAAAGATATTTAAATCTAATTATGATATCATTTTGAGAAAAGTCATTAAGATGTACTTTTCACCTCTTAACCTTTTAATTATTTATTTTACTGAATAATGCAATTTATAACACTCTTTTAGTTGAATATAAACATATATTTTGGTGATGAAACAATACAAATTAAATTGTACGTTTTCATTCATCTTTGATTATCTCAAAGTCTACTGTCCCCTTAATTTACAGTACATACAAATATGAGATAAATGGTAGAATATATACTAATGCTTTGTAGCTAAAGGCACAATAACTTCTAAGCAGAAAGGGGAGAGGGGAACAAACACTTAAATGGAATATTTTTTAAAACGAATATTCTATTCACAACCACTGTTGATAAATTCTGATGTTTTACTAATTAGGAAATCCCCCCCCCATTCCATTGGAATGCTCCATTTTGATTATAAATAAGAGAACAGGAAGGGACCTCGTAATTGTTGCATAAACCTGAATAGCAAGCAATCGCTGTGTCTCAGTTGATAGAGCATCTCGTTTAAGATTGGACGGCCCATGATTCGAATCCCATCCACTTTGTTTCTTTTATTTAAATTGTTTATCTAAGATCTGGAAGGTTCTAGATATTTCTTAAATATTCAAATTGAATTGTTCTCGAATATTCTATATGGGTATAAAATCTGAGCCCCATCAGTATTGGATAAGTTTTCAGTCTCGTGCTGTTGTGAGTTGCTTCGTTGTGATAAATATAATTGTTTTTTTTTAAATTAACGGCGTAGTTCTTTACTTTTTCGTGACAATATAATCAGAAAGCGAAGAGAGAAACTGAACCTCTTTCACCAAAATTTCACATCATGCTGTCTTGAAAGTATTTGGCTTAAAACATGCTGTATGAAATTCATTTAATATATGGTACATACAAATATAACATAAATAGAGCATATACTGATGCTTTGTGGTTAAAAGTCTCTACGACTCCTAAGCATAAAGGGGTGGGTGGGGAAGAAACACGTAAATGGAATTTAAAAAAGAACTATCTTTTATTAATAGCCACTGTTGGTAAATCTTGATGTTTTACTAATTAGGAAGATTTTTTCCATTCCATTAGAACGTTGCATTTTGATAATAAATAAGAGAACAGTAGGGACATCGTAATGTGCGAATATAACCAGAAGGCAAAGAGAGCGACTGAGCCTCTTTCACCAAATTTCCACATCATGCTGTCTTGAAAGCATTTGGCTTAAAATGTACTATATGAAATTAATATAATATAACTTGCATACACATATGAGATAAATGACAAAGTAGATACTAATGCTTTGTGGCTAAAGGCCTCTACTTCTAAGCAGAAAGAAGAGGGGAGACTTCCGTAAATGGAATTAAAAAACAACAATAGCAACTACAAAAAAAAAAAAAACAAAAAAAACAAAAAAAAAAACACCATGAGATTTTATTTACAACTATTGTCGGTGAATCTTGATGCTTTTCTAATTCGAAAGATTTTTTTTATTCGGTGTTCCTATATAATATTCAGAATCTGTCAAGAACACTTCCTTATTTTTCCTGATGTTATAATTTATTTAACGAACACACCTAGAGTCCTGACCCGTTATATAACAATCCCGAATAAATAATCTTGGAATGATAGGAAATGGATATAGTTTGCTTAGATTATAAGTATATTTATTCTGGAACAAAAACCGTTAAAAATAGATTTGGAATGAATATTATAGCAAGATGTTACGATATTAGATAGTTCTTCTATAAAATATTTTTTTTTCCTGTCATCGATTTACGTTATGCAGCAAAAACCATTTTCTAAATACCTGAATCCTGATTTTCATCCTTGAAAGTCGCTAGCTTATTCAAATATTTCGGACATCATTGCGAAAGCTATAGCTAAACGCGAACATGTCCCAAAAACGCCTGGCTTTTCCAATACACCTCCGCAAGCTAAGCAAAAACACTTTTCTCACGGTGATAATCTCAAAGGCTTCTAGCCGCTGCAAGCCAAGTTGGAAAATGAAATCACACTCTGTTGACTATTTTTATCACCCCACATCAAGCTCCGATTCAGAATTTAAGTTCTCTGTATCACCGGTAGGAGAGAAAAAAATCCTATAATCCTTGGAAAGCGCACCATCTGATATTCAGATCTACGTCGAAACCTGTGATTCCCCCCTTTCCTACCTCCCTACCAAGTGCCTAGCGGCTCTTTTTGCTATAGTGGGTGAGAATCGTGTGAGATCTGATCTCTAAGACAAACAAACCCATGGAAATGACTTAATTTGCTTTTTCTCGCCCGACGTCGAATTTGCATTTTTAAACCTTTAGGCTTTGAGTAACTGCTTGCTTTAGGGAACCTGTGGATATATTGGGGCACGGGATAGGCTTAAAGGTTTTCATGTGGCTTTTTTGCCTTGATAGGGGTTGCCTTTATTTTTTTCACCCTTATAGTCTGTGAATCAGTATTGCTGAGCTGAACATTTTTTTTTTTTTTTGCCTTTCTTTTTAGCTTTCCAGCCGATCGTTTGGACGGTATTTGCCTGCCAAATAACTTAAGAAAGGAAGCAGGGTAAAGTTATATTTCGATGCATAGGAAGAGAAGTTTAATGAAAATGGGCAACACAGCCCTCGATTGCCTACAAATACCGAATTTTAATAGTGTGAACGGTGGTTTTCTTTATCTTGTGTAGATTTGAGTTTTCGCTAGTCTATTCTGAATCAAACCTGATACTGTATTTTGATCCTACTGAATTTTGAGCATGCAATTGAATTTTGTATAACAGAAAAGACTTCCTGATGGAGTCATTTAAATGGAAACTTCTTATTGTTTCGTCAAATAAACGTATATATTTCGCTAATTTGCATAAATGTTTAACAATTTTTAACTGTTTCTTTCCAAACAAGATTTAAAGAAAAAAGAAAAGAAGGAAGAATACACAGATTTTCTTCTTTTATTCTGTACATTTGACACCAGAATTTTAAAACATAAATATTAATATTAACATCTCTAAATCTAATCAATATAATTATGATTTTAAATGCTCACAGTTTAGTTGAATAAATAAAAGGCCTGTTTGCTCAATCAATTATATTTAATTTTTAATTAATAAAATGTTTTAATAGTTTTAATTTAAAAATTATTGATATTAAATTAAATGTGGTTGTAAGACTTAGTTTTAATTTTTAAGCATTCCAACAGGAGCTTGGCGAGGAACTGAAAAAATTAAGTAAACTTATTGCATGCGAATTTGCATTATTTAATTTTTTTATATACGTTTTTAAGTCGCTCATTCCTTATCCTTTATATTATCTTCTGTTTTATATTTTTTATTATATTTTTTACTATTTAGATGCAACTTAATAAATGTTTAGGTATTAATTTTTAAAGATTATACTTTTTTTTCTAATTTATTCTTTTATTTTATAGCATTCATAATAATTTTATTTTAAAATTTAAGACAGATGTAATATAATAGTAGTAATATATAGTATATTTTTAACTGTTTATTTATAAGTTGTAATTTGTTTCTTTATATATTATTTATGATTATACATGATGAGATATTAAAATGGAGTGTTAATAGACCTGGTGTTAGTAGCGGGTGTTTCAAATGTTAGAAAGGTCTTTTTACAACGTAAAGTGTATATAACTTAACTTGCACAGAACTGTTTAGTAAGATTTAATTTAAAAAATGTATAAAAAAATAAGGCATATAATGATTTAAATGTATGGATTTTAAAAAGAAAGATATAAATATTGATTTATTCTTTAAACATTTTTACCTTGCTTTTATTTGCAAATGTAATTTACTTGAAAGCAAACTAGTTCTCATAAATATTTCTACAGTTTCTTTATTGATATTTTTATGACATTGAATGTGCCTACAATTATATGAATGCTACATTTAAAACATACAGCTATATGATTGTTACATTTAAAAACGAGTGCTTTGCACGCTCAGAGTTTGCATATCATTAGATTGTCACTAATGCTATTAATAATACTGAAGAAGTAAATGTTCTGACTTTTAAGAAAAGATGTGAGTCCTTTCGTTATATTGACAGCATCGGCTTCCTATTTTACAAAATTTTTTCTTGAAACATAAGAAAAGAGAATTCATTAAATCACCATTTTCAAACATTTCTATTACATGAAAAATGCCCTCCTATTCTTTCTCATTTTTCAATACAACCTCCTCATCTTACAGGTAAAAAAAGAATCTTATTAAGTTGATCAATTTTAATGACACACATTTGCGAAATTCTCAGATTTGCATAAATATACATAACCAGACCTTATGGAGAATGCAGCACGAAGCGCATGGTAGTACTGATATCTTTAATGCATTAAATTTTATTTGTTTTGAAAATCACTTGTGTAAACCTATTTTATTTTGACTTTATAAATTACCTTCAACAATGGAAGCTATATAGAATCCTAAGTATATATGGAGATTTATATGAAGGAATCCAGTGAACTGATATTTAAGATTACCTAGCTTGGTCTTGTTCCTGATGCTTTGAGTAAATTATTTATAACAGTTATACCCGCAAACGGGTGTAGTGTAGAGAATAGGAGACTACAAGTGTTCTACGAATCATGCCAACTATTGGGCATTCATGTATTAAGCTCCACCTGAAAACGTTATTGTTGTTACTGATCCCATATGGACTATCTTTGCTAGATCATCTCCATGAATTCAAAAACCTCCGAAAAGTTGATAACCATAAAGCTACTCCGACCTGCCGAAGGACAAATAGAGAACCAAAAATTTTAAAAATAAGATTAGGTCTTTTAATAAATCAGTGGTAAAATCCAAACACTCAAGAATGCTGGAGAGGGGATACCTGGGCAGTTTTACAACGACATTCCGGAATTAGCTTCCAGTCCGGCTGGAAAAGTGAGCGCATTACTGTGCCCACTAATAAATCGTGAAAGAGTTGTTTGCTGTCTTTTGATAAATTTATTCTTGAACTAGTTTACTTATATTAACGTCCCGTTGTAAAGCAACGCTAGGGCTATTTCGGGACGGACCTCGTAATTTTGCATCGCGGTGAGATGACGAGGACGACACCTGAGCTGGCATACCCCTCTCCACACCACCGAGAGGACGTTTGGCATGACGGATTTAACGTGCAACAAACCCCCTTACACGACGGTTCTTCAATGGATTCGGGTCTCGAACATGAAACCCTACGGCTCACAAGCCGAGACCTTACCACCAGGCCACCGCGGCTCTTTATTCTTGAACTAAAGAGACTCTTCAGGACCTTAACCAAAGTACCATACATGATTGAATGTAACTTGCTAAAGCGTATTTATTTTCATTTTTTTAATTGAAGAGATTTCAAAGTAAGCGAATGAATTCTTTGTCTCCATGCAGGTTTTTCCGAAGCAGTTTTGGCTAACATGGCTAAGGAATCAACTAGCTCATTGTCATTGAGCCGAACATGGGAGGAGAACCATTGAAATCGTCAACTTTTGTAGAAATTATTACAAGAGACATACAAATTTCATTTCACTTAACCAGTGCTTACATTTCTGGAGAGGGGAAAAAAACTTGAGATATTTATATTGATTTAAACTAAAGTCATTAAAAAATAAAACGTTATCCATAAGCTATTTTATCGTTTTAAATTTCCTGGTTAGTGGCCTCTCTTCTATGCATTGTATTCGGAATTCTTCTCTCCTCCAAAAAACATATGAAGCTTAAAACAATTTCGGGGGATAATTGAGATATTATTTATAATGAAAGTCTAAGATTTCTATGAAAAAGTCTGTCTTAAAATTATTATGAAGAAAAATCTCAATATTAATTGGATTTGTAATCTGAAAATTGTATTACTTTTCTCCAGTTTCCCAATAAAAAGTAGTCCTGAAACTGCACAGCATAAAATTTTTGTAAATTCATAATCATTACTTTTTTCTACAATGAACAAATGAAACAAAACGGATTAAATTGGATGGAGTAAATATAAAAATAAATACCAATTTTAAAGCACGAATACTCTCACACACACATATGTATGTGATTTTTCAAAAATATTTTGTTCTTCTTTAAAGAAAAGATGTTTATTTCTTTTCAACAATGTTTATTTCTCTTCAAAATTTTGTGCATCAATATTCCTTTTTTTAAATACAATAATAAATAAAAATCTAGCTGAGCCTCATTCGTTGTAATTATTCATGACATGTGTCTTTGCAAAAATATTACATAAAACTCAGTAGAAATCGATGCGGAAAAATGACTGCTTCGTAAATAAGCTTTAAATAATAGTAACGTTATCCCTTTAACTATACTAATTTTCTGAAATTTAATTTGGGCGTGTACATTAATTAGGAGCTCAGTTCTCATATATAATTTTAAAATTTTCTTTTATTTCTTAATTTAGGTAATTTTCTTAATTTTTGAAGACATTTTAAGAAACTCTCAAGTATTTTCTATTACACAGGATTAAAATCCGTTTTCCTGTGTTCGTTTGTTATTCTCCGCGATATATTTCTACCGATATGGTTTATGTAGATAAAGTTTCAAATACAATACATGTTCATCAATAAACAAATCTTTATTGATAGTAAAAGTAAATTAAATTATTCATTGATTTGTAATTATAATTAATTTGGGGAAAAAAGATGCTCTTCAAACATTTTTTACTACTTCAAATATTTTTAATAAACTTAATTCGCTCGAATGTTACACACACAAACGAAAAAAAAAAAACATTTATACTACATTGTAGAAAGTCTTGTTAAACCATTCCTTAGTGTGATAATTCTGCCAAAATGCAAGTGGGAATTGTTTAAGCTGAATGAAAGTATGGAAAATTAAATTTTTAGCATTACATAATTTTTTTCGAACGAATTTCTTTTATTGGATTTTACTGTTATTTTTTAAAAGGCATCTTTTATATCTGCAGAACATAGAAAAACCTCTTTAAGCTGAATTATGAAATAATTAAGTTTTTCATAACTCTTCTCACAACCATTTGTCATTTCATATTCTTTCCTTTAAGAAGTTGACATATTATTACGATAATTATTTATTCCATCAAAAACAGTAGGCAATTATATATATCAGTTTAACTGATACGTAGATAAGCAAAATAGTTTTAAAAAATGGTATAATTGATTAAGTGCAAAAATGAAAAATACCCTTAGAAATTCACAAGCACACATAGTAAATATGGCAAAAGATATTTAAATTATCCAATTAACAGCAATTATGCATAATTTGGTTGAAAACAATTTCGTAATTTTAACTTCAAATTATTTTTCAGTTTATTCCATGATGTGGCATGTCTAAAACCGGCCCTTACTCTATAAAACCTAAACTCATTGGTACCAGCTTATTTAAACATATTTTTATAAAGCTTATTTCTCTGCAAAATGTTCAACATTCCATCCTACATCACACAACACAACATTCTTGCTAAGGCGATCTCGCCATAATTACTCATCACATGTTGCTTCTGTCAAACATCTAGATAGAACTGGCTGGAGCAGGGACGGAACAAATGCTGAGCGATAAACAAACCGAACATCATCTAGTGTCGCTGGAGCAATAATTAAATAACCACCTTCCCTTTCCATGAAGAAGACCAGAAATTCATCTGTTTAGGCTCCGCGGCCCATTACCGCTCTAAAAGGCCATGAAATCGGCCCTAATGGCCGATGATATTTACCATCATCCCCTACTCCTAATTTCGTTTCCAAAAGTTATGAGGTAACTCCGCTCCTCTCCCCCACCAGGACTTCTGGAGTGTCGTTTTTCACCCTATAGTTGACTGGTGGTGACACGTTCACAATGCTTGTGTATCTGGGAGAGCAGGGTAGGGGGCTCCCTCGGTTTTTCGATGGTGTAGGGTTTTTGCACGCCCTATTTTATTCCGTACAATAGGATTCCTGCCCCTGACTGTTGCCCTTATACTGTAGCGAAAAGGTAGATCATCCGGATATTAGAGTGGGATCGGTCTACCATATGTGGCGCCATTATCGCCCATAGAGCAGGGTGCCAACTTTCAATTATATAGAGGTGAAGAGAAAAAAAATTCTAATTAAGTCAACTGAATTAAATGGAACTCTTTTTCTCTGATCAAGAGTAAATATGGCTTAATGTGACCAGACATAGTGTGGTGTTATCAATAGTAGTTATTAATTTTTAATGTATGAAACCTTTTGGTAATATTAGAATTCAAAGACCTAGAGTTTTTAAATATAAAAAAGATAATTCGTAATCTATTTGCAAAAATTGAGTAATTAAGAAAAAATTACATAGAGAATATTAGCTAAGAATTTAGAAATCATGGAAACTCCTTCAAGTACTTTGGATCATATCCTTGTAGGGATAAATATAAACCATTATATAATCGAGCATTTATTGGTAAGTAAATAATTGAATTGAGTAAATTGTTTTTAAATAAATATACGAAATTCCTTCATAAAGTAAACATGGTTTATTTGTTTTTAATACATATTCCCATTCTATATTAATCAGAAGGAAATATATAAAAATGAAATGCAATTTGACTTTTTAATTGCATCAAAAAAATCTAACATCTATGTTAATACAAAAATTTTGATTTATCAAATTTACTTTGGTTTAATAAGTTAGTTTGTATTGTTTTAATGTTAGTTTGTAATGTATCTTTTCTCACAATTCGTGCAATTATTTGAAAATCAGAATATGTGAATAATTCGGTGCAATTTTGATAACTTATCATTAAAAAAAAATAACAGTTGTGCGTATACAAATGTAAAACTTGATTTTTTTTTGTAATTTTCTTTCATCTTTTGATAATATTATCATAAGAAGAGTTTAGCTCCATAGAAAATATCTAATATGTTAATAAACAGCACAAATTTCCCTCTCTTGTTCTTTATAAGAAAAACGGTGGCTTAAGAGCTCACGTGGCTAATAGAATAATGTAGAATAAGAATACATTAAACAGTTTGGAATCAAAGAAAATCTTTAAAACTATCTTCATTCATATTTCTTTTGCTTTCCCATGTTACCATTCCTTGAAATCCAGCGATTTTAAAGTTCAATCCAATGCGATTATGATAAAATTATTTTACATAGTCTTCGATTTAAAAGACATCGGGGAGTAGCCGGTTTCACGAGATTTGATGGTTTTTAACATGTGTCACTGTTTAGCAAATATCTACACCTCATGTAATTGGAGGCGATTTCTGGAATTAACTAAACCCTTATTAAAATATGTTTTCCTTAGTAAAATCGGCATATTCGATCGTACAACAATTGCGATGTTATAATCAGACTTGTAATTCCAATATATACAAACATGGATTTAAAACATAAGAAATAAAAAAAAAATTAACATGTGTCAATTACATCCCAATGTATATGCGTTACAAGCCAAATCTGACTCAGCAAATGATAGTTGGCGTCGGGTATTTGGAGCCAAGAGAAACCTTCAGATGTCATAAAAAGAGCTTGCAGGGAAGAGTCCACAAACTATGAATAAAGAATCCCCCCTTATTTACCCAATTCTGAATAAGTAGATTCGTCATGCCCATCACACGGTGCGTAAGAGACTCTTCGGCACTCTGGGTGGGTTTTTAGAGGACTCCAGATGTTTCAGATGAGTTTGGTAGTCTTTGTGTTACTAATCGGGCACCGAAAACAAATGGGCTGTTTGTGAGGTTAACCCATGAATGTATCACGTGCGATTACGAAACTGTGAATTTTCAATGCCAACAGTGGGAATTTATGAGATATAGGCAGGGGTATGACGATAGTATTTGACACACATAAATGGGACGATTTTTTAAATGAGTAGATTTCATGAATGCTTTCTATTTGAATTCATATGCTTTTTCTTTTTTATCTGTAAAATATTGATATTTAAAAAAGCTTTTAAAGGATTAAAGCTTTAAAAAGCTTATCACTGGAAACTGACTAGATATCCCCCTAACCCCCAAAATAATTTTATTCAAAAGTTCGAATGGAAAAAAATGACTAAAAATTAATTACAGCAAGAGAGAAATAACAAATAAATTGGTTGTATACATTTATTTTAGATATCAACTATAATAAATAATTAATAAGTTATTATTCAGCAGATTTTATATATAAACTAAGATACTATACAGTAAATTAAATTATTATTATAAATAAAATAGTATTATTTTTCTTACTTTTTAATTATTATAAAATAAATAATTCTAATATGTTAAAAAGTAATTCTAATAAATAAATAATATGTAATACTTCGGATGCTTCAAAATAAACAGTCGAACTTCGACTGACGTCAAACTTCATTTCCATATATAATCTTTTAAAAGTCTATTGCATAAAAATAAGATCTTTTCTATTTTTTTTCCTGGTAAAGTGCATCACCAAGCAGGAAAGTTCTAGGGGGAATTAAGGGTCTTCGAAAAATTATTCTCTTACAGTTATTAAAGCCACAAGTTTGTCGTAATATATCAGATCTTCATAATTAAAATCCAATGTCTATAAATATAATATAGGATACCAAATCTTAGAAAATACTGTAAACTATCGAATCTTATTTAGAATATTAAGTGATATATTTTTAATATGCTATTAATTTAATAAGTTTGAACTCAAAAAAAAAATAACACTATTTTCTCATTAGCAATTATAATAGGAACTGAAATTTAAAAAAAACGCTTGATTCATTTGTATTACATTAATTTTTTTGTTCTGGAAGTAAATTATATATAATTTATGGGAGTTGCTATATGTGACAAAATCTTGTCTTAATTTAAAAAGAACGAGTTTTATTTTTCATCAATTGCGCTCTGTGTATGCATTTATTCCCAAAAATTCAATTTAATGAATAGAAGGTTATACTTCGACTTATTTGTAGTTCACATTATATATTAATTCCTATATATTAATCATTGGATAATTATCTCCTTTGATCTCTATCTTATTATAATATAAACACAGTTGAAACTTATACTTAATAAAATAATACTGAATAATTAAATGATATACTATTTAAAAATAAAATAATATTGAGACAATTAATTATAAAATAATACCGATACAGACTTTTATATGCTTGATTGATTCAGAATTTGCTTGATTTAATTTAGATTAATACCATTTAGCAAATCTAGGAGCATTTTACAGTAAATCTAGTAAATTTGAAGCCTGACCAAATGATAAGAAACACCCTATCTTTTCAAAACCAAATGAAACATCCTCCAATTGGAGGGTATTTGGCTCTCAATATCATATATAAAATGCACTAGGTCACCATATTTGTGAATATTTTGTGGAATCAAATTTTGAACCTGGAATCTTTTAGTTCCCATAGCAAGGATCTCACCATCAGTTCACTTCAGAATAAATGTAGATATCTATCTTCATATTGTAATTAGAGTAGAGCTTTAGTTGTATTAAATAATAACAAATAAATTTCAACAAAAATAGGATATCCAATCAAACTGAACATTATTTTACGATATAATAAGCAATATACAGATATAAAATCATTTTTCATAATTATTTTTCTGTTGAAATCTATTTTTTATTATTTAATTTTATTGCAATTGAAAATTTATTCATTGAAACATTTTCTAAATAGAAAGTTTGAAAAAAATCAAACAAAATTAAAATTTTCTTGGATCGATTTTCACTCCATTTATGCATAGCTCTCCCTATAGAACCAGAAAGAATAATCTACATGAAAGTCTACAGAAAAGTTCTAAGGAAAGATTTTCCTTGGATTTCTCCTCACGTTCATTTTTAAGATGTCAGTAAACTTAGTTAACTCCGTTCCAATCCCAATGTGAGATTACAATGGGGATAGGTTTCTTCACATCTCTTTGCTGCTGTAACAACAACAAAATAGGAGCGACCGAATCGAAACAAATCTTTTCGTGGTATTACTTTTCCTCTGAATCCCATGGATCCAAGGGATTGTAAAGTTTCTCATTACATTGTAGGGCCTTTCAGGCTTTATATTTCCTCTTGCTGTTTTTAATGTAAAAGAAAGAGGATGATGTTCACCTCCAACATCAAATAACTTGTGCTTGTTTTTCTCCTGAGACAGAATTTTAGATTTTGTTTTTATATCCAGAAAATCTTAAAAGAGTTTTTATGTTCTCTATTATTGCTTTATTTTGTGTATGTTCTATTTTTCATTTATTAAAAATATTACAGCATTATGGTTACATTTGTATTTAAATATAAAAAAATAATTGATAAATAAAAAAGTAATGGAATTTTTTTCTATTGAAAACTAATGTAATAGTAATTTATTCTAGATCATTAACATTTATTCTAGATCATTTAAAATTTTTTAAATTTTTCTAATTTCAAGATTTTTAAAGTTCCGAATTCGGTTTTGTTTCATCCCTTCAAGATAATCCTGTAGCAAAAAAAATTAATATGGCCATAATAATATATATTTATCATAAATGAATCTAAATGAACTTTTATAATTCGATAGTTAAAGTGATGGAATAAAAAAATAAGTATGCTATTAATACGTACTGGAGAGTATTTATATAGATTTTTTTATATAACATTTTTATTGGAAATTAAAAATTTGTTTTATATGTTATATCACGATTTTCAAATTAAGTCTCATTGTACGAAGAAAATAAATTATTTGTTTTGTTACTCATAAAAGTGCTAAGCGAACGATAGATAATACTTAAATGCTTAAGAGAAATATTTTGATAAAGCAAAGTAAATAGAAATTTCATTGAAAAATCATAGAATCATAGAAATTTCATAGAAAAATCATAGAATCATAGAAATTTCATAGAAAAATCATAGAATCATAGAAATTTCATAGAAATATCAAAAATCAAATTTCTCATTATATCATTTAAAAAATTTCATATATTAATTCCTTTATCTTAATTAAGTCAATTTTCAATATTAAAACTACGAAAAATTGTTTGTTTCATTAGATTAATGCCCTTTTCTGATATTGGTAGATGATTATATGAGAATTTACGATCATATACAAAATATCTATCCATTATCAGAGAGTAAAGTCAATGCTAGAATCAACAATCCTGCTTGAAACTGAAGAATAAAACCTACACTATTCTATCACTTTTGAGAACAACTGATGACATATTTAGTTACCGTAAGTCATAAGATGCCAGGAAACTATTTAAATGATGGTACAATCATTTAAAAAAATCATCAAAAGCTTTCTTTTTTAAGTTCTATTTTTCAATGGGTCTGAATAAGAATTTTTCTTTTTATGCAACTATTTCATTAAAGAATAACGTCTGCTAAAAACAACAATGGCTGATAAATTCGTGATCCTTTTACACTTTCGTTTCTGTAAACATTTTCTTAGATAATAAATCGAAAAATTTATTTTAATTTAAAATGAAGTGGTTTAAAAAAATTGAACGATATAGCATTAATATCATTTGGGTTCTGATTGAACATGAATGCTATAATTTATTTCTGCATAACTTAGAAAAGTTCAGTTCATTAAAATTGGATTATGATTATTTTTATTGAGCTATTGCGAATAATTAAATATCAATGCAGAAAATAAAAGCTCAAAATATTTCTGAATGTATCTTATTATTCACAAAAAAATCTTTAATGAAGCTAACTTAGATCTTCCGATTTCTCCTTTAAGGATATGTTGGGTGATCGGTTTTAGATGTGTAAAACCAGTATGTAGATTATTTTGCGCCAAGCAATTTTTTTTTTAGTTCAAAGTTTAATAAATACAGTTTTAAATAAAATGTATATGTTCATTAGTAAAATAAATAATGGCAAATTACAAAATATCATATTAAAACACAAATTAATTAACTTGATGGTTGATTTCCGGATTTGAAACGATTCCCGAATGATTCAAATTAAAGAATAAAATTGATTAGATTTCAAAATGACTAGGAGGTCTACATGTCGGTTCCGACTAAGCAACATTGGCAAAGTCACTGCTGTTGTTTTCAAGTAAAACAAGTGCTGGAAATTAAATATGGGCATTCAGTAAACATGTGAACAACTGTTGCACCATAATTACAATGTGAACACATAGGAAATTGGTCACTTAATAATAGATATTTATGTATGAATCTCATGTGACCGATTTGGTTTAAAACCATGTCATACTTTCGATTATTTAAAGCATACTTAAAAGCCTACATACTTATGGTATTCTCATAAGTATGTACTTTGTTAAAAGTTTCTAAATTCCAATGATTTAAACTTTTTGATGTAAAAATAGTTCTTTGTTGCCTCAAGTCTCATGCAGGTATGGATGTTTGTCAAACGCATTTCCTTTATGGGAATATGAATCTTTGATACATTAATTAAAATAAATTTAAGCAAGACAGTATTAAAAAAGTACTTCAAAAAGTAGTTTTAGCTTTATTAATATTCTCAAAAAAGAATTGATTCATTTTAATTTTCTTCGACTATTCATTCTGAAATTAAAAATTCATTGGAATAAATATAAATTTTAATACCAGAATGCAGGATTTTTAAGGAATAAAAATGTAATTTATTTAATTGATTAAATAATGAATTAATTCCGAATATATTAAATTAGTATATGATAATTAAAAAGAGGAGTGTACAAAATTCGAAAATTCCGATGCATCTGGAAGAAACTGTAAAATTGGTTATGAAATTCTGTTTTTACAAACGTATGTAATAATTATTTGAATATCTTAAGTTTTTGAAACATCTTATAATATTAATATATCAAGGATATAGAAGACAGTATAGCTTTAATAGAGACAGTATTGCAACTGTGAAATGTTGCTAAAAATTCAGCATTCTATCGAATCCATTGAATCCATTATTACAGCACTACTTAATAATTAATTATACATATTATTTCCAGAAATTTTCTATTTACCTATATTTTTTGAGTTAAGATACGATTTTTTTCTTTCAGAAGTTTATAGTTGAAAAAATATTTCAACTATAATAAATCTATACATCTTACTTCTAATTCTACATATATATACACATCTTACCTCTGATTTTCTGACTTCTGATTCTACATATATATACACATCTTACCTCTGATTTTCTGACATCTGATTCTACATATCTATACAAATCTTACTTCTAATTTTTGTTTCTCTGTAAAATTTAATGAAAATTATATGCTATTCCACTAGAAAAAGGCTTTTAGAATACAATTAAGATTCACATTTTTACTTATTATTTCACAAAACTGCAAAAAAATTAATCGAATTTATAGAGATAAATATAAAACAAATATCACAGAATACACATACACACACACACACACACACACACACACACACACACACACACACACACACACACACACATATATATATATATATATATATATATATATATATATATATATATATATATATTGCCACGCACTTTGAATGAAAAAAATTTTTGTTAATAAATCTAATTTATAGGGTCATTTTCTGGCAGATTACAATTATGATTTTCTTAACTACTACAAGACAATATAATGTTTTTATTTTTCAGACATTCTCATGATTTAAAGGACATCTATTAAAGAGATTATTTACGAAAATGATCCAGTTTGATCGTTTGTGAATAATTACTGAAAAACAAAACTACATAGTATTTCCATGTAAAAATTATTTTCTACCAAAAAAATTTTAATAATGTAAGTTTTCCACTCTCCCCATGATTGAGATGCGAGCACTTCGATATATTTTTATCAGCTAAAAACACACTCACAATTGAGCCATCTAGTCTCCTTTCAATATTAATACATCGCCTAGTTAGGAAGTAGCAGGCGTATAGGTGTTATTTAGTCCTCAACCTTTTGACAGTCATCGTCCATCATGATATGATTAGTATGTTCAAATGCAGGGTGAAACGCGCAACTCTTGAGGTGAGAAACATTACCGGAATTAAAGATTGTTTTAACGAGATATACACTCCAGTAATTGGGCCTCAATTTCACAGTAATGGTTCAATCTCGTAGATTGTGAAAGATGGCTCCCTGTGCTCTCGTGTCTCCATACATATTTTCTACAGACCCCCCTCCGATTGCGTTGCAGGTTATGACTCTTTGGGGTGTTATATCGTGGAGTAAGTGCCCTGATTCGTTATGAAAATCATTTAGGGTTTCAGTATTAGAGGGTATTTCAATCTGTGGTGATGATTCATGTATTTGTCAGTCGATATAATGCCCGACCCTCCGCTGCAGACGGATTATGGTAGGAAATATTGTACATAGTCTTTTGATTCTTATTTTTCTTAAATTAAATAAAGTAAGATTATTTTTTTAAAAAAATGGTTTATTTATGTATATTAAAAATGTTCTTTTTACCCATTGCTTGAAATGTAAATTGATATTTTTTTTTGTTTAATTTTGTTTTTCCGCATAATGAGAAAGTATTGTTATCGTCAAAAAAAAAATCACACCGAGATTCCGATTATTTTTACTTTTTAAATTTTCGTTAGTTTATAAACATTAGTTACTTAATGAGTAGTTTCCCCGAAACTTTCTCACATATAGTCTAATAAAGTGTCTGTGTATTATTTACTTTATGCCAATTTTACTTTATGGTAAATATTATTTACTTTATGCCACAAGCGAACAATAATTACGAAAATGCTTATTAGAACGTGATCTTTGGCGATATTTCTTTTGGCCATTAATCATTGAAATGCGCTTAGTGCAAATATGTATTTTGGAAGCCTTTTTTTTTCCAGACCGAATGAAACCAAAATTTAACAAATTGTATTTGTAGTCACAAGGTCACACACAAAATTTCATTTATTTAAATCATCGCGTTTACTTGCTTAAGAGAGTCCAGGCCGATAAAACGGTTAACCCCTTGACAAATTTAGTTTAAAACGTTTAAAAATCTACAATTTAGATTCTCAAACTCAAATTTCATTTACTTGAGTTTTTAAGTTTTTGAATTATCGCATTTACATTCATGCAAAAATACGCCCAAAAAATATGGCCAAAAAATGGTGACCTTTCTCCGGATTTAATTCCAAATTTGATAAGAATTTGCATTTTAGACGCTCAGCCTGTGTTTTAAATTTTATTTCTCTAGTTCTTTACGTTTTGTGATTATTATATTCACTTGTACTTGGACAGCTAGACAAATTTCTTATGAATCGATTATAATTTCTTTTTCAAAATTTGATAAAAAAAATTACAAATTTATAATAGAAACCACATGCCAACTTTCCTTTGTTTAATTCAAAGTGTGTTGGAGTTATCATGTTCATAAACAGATATAATACTAAACATGTATTTTTCTAACTCAGGAAGGTTTTAAACATGGACATTTGTCAAAATATCGAATTCGAATTTTTTGACGATTTTAATACTTTCTCTTCGCATACGAGAAAGTAAAGTGAAAAATACAAAAGTTATGTCTTAGTATGAATGAGAACGGATCAATATAAGCAAAGGAAATTTTAGGTGTGGCCATGTTATCAAAATTCTAAAACTGTATCAGTCTGTGGTAGCTGTTGGAATGCAGTTCATACTAAAGTACTAGAAAATCAAATGTGTATTTTCAAAGCCTGACGGACTGAAATCAAATTTTGACAAACTATATATGCAATCAAAAGATCACATACAAAATTTCATTTATTTAAATCATTGCATTAACATGCATGAAAAAGTGCAAACCGAAAGAACGGTCAACCCTTTTAGAAATAACCTAACTGTTGAAAGAAAACACATTAAAGCATTTTTTTTTTTGAAAATCTGAAATTATCTCGTAATACTAAATTTTCTAAGTATTTTATCTCACTTTGCCGTCATCACTTTTTATTAACAGCGTACATATGTTATATACAGCGCTATGAACTCTAGTGTTTTGGTCTTATGCTCAAACACCAGCCCACACATCTGCGCTTTGGTGATAACGGCCAGAGATATTCCACTAATGTATGCGCTTATGATTTCAATGGTTTAAAAATACTTTTTATGAAAACAATCTATGTTTATCATATTGGAGGTTTACAGATTTAAGATAATGCTGAGTGATCCAAGGCGAAACAAAATTTATTAGAAGTTTAGAAGTATCACTTTTACTTCATTGAAGGTATGTTTCTTGTAATCAGTTTATGAATATCCACTAAGAAATTTTTTAATTGAAAATATATCTTCTTAGAATAACAGTTAAAAGATATTTATTACTATTTTAATAATAATCATGTTTTCAACTTTTTCCTCTTCAGATTTTATCATAACCTCATCAATGTGCAAGAAACACAACACCGAGTACAGTTTTCTTCTAGTTATACAATCTTTTGAATAAATCATGCTGAATTGACACGTTGAAACCTTGTTTTCAAACTTCTTTTGTGTTAGAATTCATCTACAAAAGACGTGACGTGAATGCGAACGTAAGTTGGAGAACAGACTTCTGGTTCTAAATTTGAATCACGAATAGCATTTGTAAGAGGCGGCAATTATAACTAACCCTCTTCATTCAAGTGCGAATTTGCATCAAAAGAGCGAGAAGAAAAATATATCTTGACACTCGCCATTTTTATTCTCCAGTTCGAAATCAAGAGTTGATAACCTGCCTGAATTCAAAGTCACGGTCATTGTAAACAATGTACTCAAAAGTGTCGGCTAGCTACCTTGAATACAATAACGGGAAGTCAGGAGTATGGGGTGACCCAAGTACTGTTTTTTCGAAATAACCTCTCTTATCTATTTTGCATTCATTGCACTATTTACTGCATGTATGACATCTAATTTGAGATCTACATTCCGGGGAATCTTGGGTTATGTATAAAGTATATCACATAACAAACGATCTTTATCTTATGGAAGTATTGTTAAGCTGTGTATACACTACTAATAGTGTTGTTTTGAAGGAAGTGAGACTATTCTTACTTAAATTAATTCCTCCTACAACAAGATATGAAGTCACCTTGAAATATATACCAATGATATCGAGATATATAAGGATATCAAGCTTAATTTTGCTTTAGAAAATCTGAATATTTATTCCTTTTATTTTATTTCAGATACTCGGTTTATTTAAAAGTGGGGCTTCAATAATTGCGAATTCTTGCACTAAAGTGCCTTTAAAAATGCCTATTTGCCTTAAAAATATGATATTTTTGTGAATTATTTCAATGGATAAGTTTTACTTTTCAACAAAGGTTTTGAAAACTTTTGTGAATGAGAATTAGATAAAAGGAAAATAATACAATGTTTTTGAACTAAATTTATTAATGAATTTAAAAGAATGTATATATATATATATATCGAATATTTCTTCAATGAGCGCTTTTCTGTTATAACTAAAATTACAGGAACTAAATTATTTATTAGTTAATCATCAAAATAATCATAATTAACTGGGAGATAACAAATAGATTAGTAATGCAAATATGAATCGCTATGACCTAACGATTCATAGAAGGAATGACATGACCTAACGATTCATGTCGTATGTAAGGAGAAACATATAGCCTCGTATCTACCACGACCATTTTAAGTACACACATTTTCTATGAATTTCAGCATTATGAATAATTTATATGTTTTATCGAGAAGACTTGAAAGCTGAATGGTTGAAACGGCAAAAATCGTTGCTTACCATGAGTTTTATAATTTAAAAGAGTGGTGGAAAACAAACTTCGGAAGAAAAAAGATAGTCATTCTCTGATGAAAAGAATAACAAATATATTTCGAATGACATTACGAATTATTTAAAATAAATAGTTCCAAACATAGGGTATGAAAGACTAGAATTGCAT
Source organism: Argiope bruennichi (assembly GCF_947563725.1). Taxonomy (NCBI): domain Eukaryota; kingdom Metazoa; phylum Arthropoda; class Arachnida; order Araneae; family Araneidae; genus Argiope; species Argiope bruennichi. The sequence continues at coordinate 117,246,829 of NC_079152.1, read as the reverse complement.
TTAGAAAAGAAATAATTCATTAATCATGTTCAAATATTTTTTTATTTGACATTTTATTCTGTATTTGCAGATTTTTTTTTCCCTATTTTGCTACGAATGCTTATATTTTTCTTCCTCTCTTTCATTTCCACATTTCTTGAGAAACAAAAAATAAACTTCGCAGAACTTGGGTATTTTGGGATTTTATACGTAGAATTTCACCTCATCATAGTATTTACAGAACTCAGTGTGCAGAATTTTAAATTTTATAATTTTAAATTTTTTTTTCTGATTCTTAAATGGTGAATTTACAAGCCAACCATTGAAAATCAGTAAACATAAAGGTAATTTTTTCACATTACATGGTAAAATTACTTGAGAAAATTTTTTCGTTAATATTTATCTAAATATCTATAATAGGTACTATATATCGATATATCGAAAATTTCTTTATTAAATGATATCGATAGTTTTTCGATAGTATTTTTCAAAATGACAAGACTAAAAATTTAATATATTTTCTATTTCATTGTTTCAAGGTAAGGATAGCTTCAATGCTTGAAAAAATTTAACTTAAAAAAAAAGACTTACTATTAACATATACATGATTATTTTTTTACACGTATGATTGAATTTGAATTAAATATAAATGAATTTGAAGTATAATTTTCTTTATTTAAGACAATTAGTGTTAAAAGAAATCAAACGTTTTGAAGCATCATCCATTTTTGCAGTATAAGAAAAACGACTTTAATGATTTGGTAAATGAAAATTTGTAACATTGAAGAATTTGTAAATAAAAACTTTAAAAATCATTTCAAAGGAAAAAAAAATAAGAAATCAAAAACGAATTTTTTTTATTGGTTTCTAAGTCCACCAAATAAATTATTAATCAGATTAATTCATGATGAAGAAAAAATTATAATTTTTAAAACACTTTTTAATCTAAAATATTCTTGAATGATAAAAGTATAGTTTAAACACTTAAGGTATCTTATTATGGTTTATTTGATTTTTTAGAAAAAAATATATTCCGATGAATTAATAATGCATTATAGGAAAATAAAATTAATTCCTTAAATTCTATTTAATACGATACGAGGACTCATTTGAATATTCTTCAGATAACAATATCGAAAAACTTCATTCTTTCAATAAATAATAACTTCCGAATATATTTTGTTAATATCTATCGAAATCTATCACAGGCAAAACATATCGATATATCGAAAGTTTCTTTATAAAATGATATCGATAATTTTTCGATAGCATTTTCCTGAATAATAATATTAAAAATCTCATATAGTTTCGTTCACATTGCTTCAGTGTAAGGACAATTTTACATACTTGAAGAAACTTAATTTAAAAAAAAAATATTTTGCTCTTAACATGGACATAATTGCTTTTTTGACAAAGGTTTTTAATATAATTATTTAAGATCTTTAAAATATTGCATCATTTCACGCACTCATTAATTTCCATAAACTTTTGTTCATTTGTAATTTACTCTTTCAAAACGCTTTAGGAAATTTGATAAGATTTCAATCTGCTATTGTTTAAAAGTAACCATATATATAAGATTATTGATCTAGTTTAAAGTGATTAATTAAGCTATCTATTTAAAACAAACACAACAATGCTCATTAAGATATTAGAAATAAGTAGCTTTAGAAATAAAATTGTTGAGATAATGTTACATCTTAGTCAATTGGCATACCTTATTCTTTTGAAACGTGAGCTAGATTTTTAACATTATGAACTCTTGTTCATAAGGATTATTTTAAAATTTAGATAACGTGATTGATTGTTTTCCTTGAATATCAGTCCTCTAAATCATAGCTTGCCATTATCAGTCACACTATTCAATGCATCGGAATATTAAGATTTGTAGACGTAATCTTATTTCAAGACTTGAAAAACAAATTTTTTTACTAATAATAAAGAAAACTGTGTGCTCTCTGCGTATGTATATGTCTATTGGTGGTCTAAAGGTCAGATCTAGAAATAATAAATTCATCACAAATGTATTTCGAATGTTAGAAATGTACATAATGAAGCACTTATTTTGAATTTTGTAGCAAAATTTTAATTAATTGAAAAGAAAGCGAAATTTTTTCATTTTTCTGCGATAAATTTCGAAATTATTATTGGACAAAAATGTTTTTTACATAATTTTAAAAAAAATGTGTTTTTATTTCTATCAATTTACATGTAAGTTTTCTAAATTTTTATAATTTCTTGTCTGTTTGTTGAATTTTCATTAATACTTTTCAATGCCCAAATAAAATTTAACAGTAATTATGATTTCAATAAATTATTTAGCCATGGTATTTTCTTCATTTTTTGTAAAGAAAGAAAGGAAGGTTCTGTTTATTATTTACATCAATCATTTGCATGAAGACAAAGAACATGAAGGTATATTTACGCTAAAGACATCGCATAAATATTATATACGAAGTCGCGTTTTCAATGACACTATGATGTCATGGGATTGGATTCCATTCGGAATGGGCATATAATAAACTGGATATGTGTTTGGCTAATAAAGAAAGACAACTTTTATGTCTATTCACAATATGGTATTTGAAAATACTTTATTAAAGGAATCATGTATATCAAAGTATACATAAGACATTTAATTGAAATTAAATGCAATCGGCATTCCCGTCAATCTACTAGATGAAAAGCCGGCTAGTAAACGAAAAAAAATCAATGATCAAGTGTATCATTTTACTCTCTTTATTCTTAAACTCTGACAAGTAATTATATCTATAATTATTTATTGAATACAAAGGCTAATTTTTTGTTTTGGGATTTAAAAAAAAATATCTACAATATTTATCTACAGCAATGTATTATAAATATTTCCAACAATGTAAGCATATATTATCAGGCTATCGAAGACATACGCGCCAAAAGAAAGAAAGAAAGAAAGAAAAAATAAATGTCAAACTGATAACCTATACAATGAGATAATTTATTTTCACACCACTAATGTCAGTTTTGTAACAATCTTTGCTTGGATATGCATAAATAATATTAAGCACGAAATAATTCATTAACATCAGGAATTAGACTAATGATCATGTAAAATTAACTTCTTACTTTTGACTTATTAACATTTTATGAAGCATGTGATTTTTTTAGATTTTGGAGTACGGGACTAAGTGAGTTCTTTGTGAGAAGTTTATGAATATTATTTCCCGGATAATTCATCATGTGCATCTTATATGTATATATTTTATACGTATGTATTTTAGTATAAGATATAGTATCTAAAGATTATTGTATAATATCTAAATATTCAATGTGTATATAGACAAATATATTGCCATTTCATGAATAAGTAATTGAATTAAAAATTGTGTCCAAAGAGCAATAGAATAAATTTCAGTCCTACTCAGAATATTGTTTTCCAGTTATTTTCTTTTTGTTTACATGAATGGTTTACGTGAATCTTTTCGAACTGCTGAATACTAAACTATTGTTTATGAATTTTGCAACTTGTTTTTGTTGATAAAAAGAATGAAAAAGATTAAATATGCATGATGTTCTATGTTAGAAAAGTATTGTTAATTTAATGTTTATCTATAAGAACGCTTATGTTTCAACTCATTCAAATTATGCAATCTTATCTCTTTGCTTCTTTAATGAAATGACTCTTGTGTTAACCCTAAACTGCAATACGCTTCTATTAACAATTGTATTCCCCAGTTTAATTCTAGTAGAAAGACACTGATGATAGATGAAGCGATATATAGTTCATTTATGACTATAATTTAATTGTAATTAAGAAAATATACATTAGACTCAGCTCATACCCATAACCTTTCAACAATTCACATTCTATTTGTCACTATTTGCAAAAGTAACGCCCATTTGTTTAGATATGCATGAGTAATGCACTACATCCAATTTGAAACAAGAAAAAAATTATTTAAATCAGCTTAATACTCATACAAATCAGTTGTACAGCTTCTAATTTTTATCTTATTAACATCTCATTAAGTGTGTAATCCTAGAGCTTTGAGTGATGTCCAGTTGAGTGAGTCGTCTTCTTTTGTCTGCGAAGTGTATAAATATTCCTGCGAGGGTTCTTCGAACCCACGCACTGCAGCAGTTTTTGAAAAATGTATATCCGGGGAATTGGAGAAGCGAGTCACGTAATTTGAGTATGACAGAAGACATGATTTAATGAGCGCCTGATTTTCATTGACCATGTATCTCTTCTGTGCATCGCTAAATCGTCTCTTCTCATTTCCCCTGCTGAAATTTTTCGCGGCTTTTGTTCTTCCTCAGAACAATCAGGCCGCCTAGGGGACTTGTCACAAACTTCGCCTTAGAAATACAAATATTTTTTTAGTATAAGTTGTCCAAACTTCCATTTTGGAAGACATACTTTATAATCTAATGAGAATTTCTTCGTGTATCGTTATTTATATCAGTGCCATTTTTATCATGCTGAATATCCAATTCGCACGTTATGAAATATTTACATAAGTTAGAGATCACTAAAATGTTGATCCTAATCTCAAGTTTATTGATAAATTTTTAGATTGTCAAAATCTTGGTGGCTATTTTTTTAGCCCGATATTTTAATATTGACAAATTACTGTCTAAAACAGTATTTAAACTTAGAATTTACATAAAAAAATTTTTGATATTGTATTATTATTACTTATGCCGTTTTGACTCTTTGCCGACACAACTGAGATAGCAATAAATATATTTCGCACATAGATGTTATCAATAATTTTTTCGGCTAAAAAAAGGTGATAGATAAAAAAAAATCAGTTTAAATTTAAAGAATTTATTTGTTGATGGAAATAGATAATGATCGTCTTCTGTCTCTAGAGGTGCTAGAATAACATAGGCCATCTCACAACAAGATAGTTAAAATAGAACTAATTTTACTAAATCTCCATCATTCCTATAGTCCTAAATCTACTGTGCTTCTGACTTTTCTAGTTAAATGTTGCGAAATTCTTGAGTCTAGACTTTAATAAAGAAAACTTCTGAAAAATCCAGTTGAAATGTTCAAATGGAATCAAAGTAAAAGCTCTATTTTGATTCTTTCATTGTTATTTCCATTGCCCTCACCTAGTTATAGTGAAACAATCCTTCTACAAGTAAGTAGTGATAAGAAAATAGTCAGTGTCTCCGTCTTGATATTTTTTTTTCATTTAATTCTTTCTTCTTGAATTCCGTTAATTCTTTCTTCTTGAATTCATTTAATTCTTCTTCTTTTTTTTACATAATTGGATTATATAATACATATTTGTTGTAAGACACATCTCACATTTTCAATTTTCTATGGATGGGATTTAAATCTGACAATTCTGTACGGCATATTCTAATTCACTACATGTAAATTTAAGTTATTTATTTGTAAACCGATAATGTATAATGATTTCATCAAAGTTCATCAATGAATGAAATAAACACACATTAAATAAATTTAAATTCAGTATAACTTCCTCATGTAATATTAGATATTAATTGTTAATCTGAAGTTTTTTTTTTTTTTTTTTTGCAGACTTGATATATGATTAAAAAAAAGAAAATTAATAATAGTGATAGTTATTTTCTTTGCAAGTTAATTTCGAAATATTTGTAAACTATTATATAATAATAAAATTAATTGGTATTACTTCGAAAAATTGGAACTTTTTTTTTGTAAAGGAAAAGGAAAATAATATTTTACAAGGATTTAGAACTAATGTTTGTAAATATAATTACAGTAAATACTATTTTGGTACAAGGTTACTCGCGTGAAATATATATAGTACTTCGACATAATTCTCCATTTTCTATACAAGTTATTTTCAAGAGTTCATTAGTTTTTTAAAGAATTTGGTAGCGAATGTCAATAAATAGTTCTTTTCCTTTTAGAATCAAATTACAGTTTTAGATGCTTAAAGCCAGGTAGAGAAATTTCCAATCACATCTAATCAATCTTAGAAAAATCAGTCATGGTTTTGTGCCGAATCATCCAAAATTGAAGTAATAGCATTTCCAAAAAAGAGACAATTTAATAAAACTTTATTCTTCGTTTCAAGCATAATCAGGATTCATCGCTTCTATAAATACACGGATTTGCAATACTACAACAGCAAGCAGATTTTTTAATATATATATGTTTATTATCATTTAGATCTTTGCTTCATTTTATGAGATTCGGAAATCATTTAATTAGAACCTATAGAATCAAGTTACAAGTTTGAAACATGTATAGGTTCTCGATGTAGTGTTGTGAACAACCTATTTTCAATGAAAATGGTAGAATTAATTACCTGCTGATGGTTCGGTATGAGTATGATACAGTTCGGTTATAACCCGTGAAGAATTCTTTTTTTTTTCTTTTGTGACTGATGTATCAAGATTGAATCGGCTGTAATTATACAGCTGACTAAGAGCAGCTCTGTCTTTATTCAAGTCCCTAGAGTGAGATTTGATTTAAAAAAGGGGGAGGGCTAATTCGTATTATTCGATTTCGCTATTTCGATTCATAAAGCGATGGACATTCTTTTCTAACCACGAACTGATATTCTTCCAACTCTCTTGGTTTCAGACGAAGGTGGCCGTTATTATAGCAGCATTAAGCCAATTGTTTATTGTAGAGATTTTAAAAATCTAAAAGTAATATAGACTTTGAGAATAGAATAGATAAATAGGTCTAACTGAGATATATTTATGCATATAGTATTCCTTATCATTAGCTATTGAATCGTTTCACCGAAAGTGATAAATCGTACTTCCCAACCTTAACCAGAACTGGCACTGCTTCAGATATTCTTCCGATTATCGCAATTTCAGATCAAGGCGACAATTACTATAGCAAAATTAAGCCAATTGTTTAACTACAGTTAAATAAAAATTAATAATTATTGATAATTATGTATTCTGGGTTACTCTTAGAGAATTTTAAAAATCTAAGGGTAAAGCCGAAGAATAGTTCAATAGGTCTAATCAAAATATATTCATGTATACGATGAGAAATTTTAAGGCACAATATGGATAAATTTTCTTAGAAATATATCTTTTTTTCCTTCTTTCTTTTGAAAAATAGGACTTGTTTAATGCTGTCAACTCTCCTGTTATTTGACTTTATAATTTATTTGACTTTATAGCTTTATAATTTCACTTTGTACATGATTGATTCCACAAGAAACGAACTCATCATGTTGAATTTAACAGGTTTTAGGTGAAATTTCGATTCCTTCAGATGTTTGTAGAGCTCAACGTTCAAATAAGATAGGTGATCAAAAATATAAACGAAACATTAACCTGAAAATGTTTTTTTGCTAATTTGCATGCGACCCCTTCTTACGTAGCAACTCAAATGCATTCAAAACCAGCAAGTTCTCTTCTTTAACAAAATGTGTCTCCTCTTCTGAATACTGATGAGAGTGAAGTCATAACCGCATGTTTCCTTCGCTCCTGCCAACAATGTAATCGCCGGTGTTTAATTTTTGAGTCGCTTGTTTCTTTGCTTATCCTCGCTATGGATGTCCGCCTGTTTTTAATTCGATGCTACGCTTCGTCGCATATCCCTGCTTCTCTTACACACGAGGAAAATGAGCCTCGTTTCTCATATTTTGAGATGATTTACTTACTGTTTAAGAGACACACAATACTTCACACGATGATCAATTCCTTTTTTTTTTCTTTTTTTTTGTTAAGTAAGATACAAATGAATCAAGCAAATGCATACATGGAATTTATTTTATTTATTACATTTCATGTAATAGCATACAAGATTTCTTTTTTATGATAGTTCTAACAAAATGAATCATGACCGTATGTGAGATCACATTTTTATAATGTTCCCCAAAGCATTCATGTTCTCTCCTTCTTTATAAATTTTTAATTAATAAATACAAAATTAATTATACGGAAGCTAACTTGATTCTGACATTTCATTAAATTTTTTAGAATAACTTGTTGAAATTTATTATTTTTGCTTTTATCATTAAAAGTTGTTTAATTTCAGAATAGTTTTTTAGGTTTTAGAGTAGCATTAAGCGTTTTAGAATAAAAATAAGATCATTAGAGAAAGTAAGTGAAAGAAGCCTGCTACCTGATAATGTACAATGTTAGGACTTCTTACCGTATGTAAGAAGTTCTCATCATTAAAGGAGTCATGGTATAAAGTAACCACAAAACGTTTGCAAGAATTTTTAGATTAGAAGCAAAATTCTTCACGATTTTATTCATTTATGTTAAATTTATTTAATTACAGTATCGAGTTTGCGTTTATTTTCATTTGGCATTAATTAATGCATATACTGTATTTTTTTAAATTCATTTCCCAGTTTTTCCATAGTGACAAAACTTTAGGGCAAAATTGGAGAAGATTTTCTTTCTTTCAACCTCAAGTTGTAAATTTTTAAATAATTTATGCTTAAGTAAGTAATACTCAATAGCTAAATAGTTCGTTCATAAAAGATATGCATACTATAAATGGAACTATCTGATCTGATGTAACTTGTAAAATACTTGGTAAACGAACTATCCATTTTATACTACAACGACTTGAATATTTATTGAACATTTTAGGACAAGAAATAAAAGATTTTTGATGATTAAGTAAAAGCAATTTCCTTTTATTTCTTACAAAAAAAACCCCTTTGATCTTGTATTTGATTACGATGCGTAAAGTTTTAAAAATCCTTTCTCATAGAAAATTATAAAATAAATTCATTTTTGAAAAGTTTTTTCATTCTTATGTTAATAACAAACTATAGTAAACTAAATTGTCAAATTGTCTTTTTTTTTTCCTTTTTCTTTTTTGTATTTATCATGGAAAATTAAGGTGGAAGATTACCATAAAGCGAATTACAACAATTGGTTACGATAACAAAAAAGTTTGCATCTACGCACAATCAATTTTTGTCTTATACAGAAATAATAAACCATCCCTAAAATTAATGTAGTGAACTAGATTTGAGTTAATGTGACATTGACCTTAGATGAAAAATATTCGACATGAATTTAAATCTTAGGCATTTATATTTAATTATAGAGTAAAATATTTAAATAATAAGTTTTACATGTATGTAGGCTGACAAACATAATTATAGGACTTTCCATATTTCTTGAGAATATTCTTATGTGCACTTTTATTATTCTGAAAATAATGATCCCTGAATTTTACTAACTCGAATTGGTGAATTTATTTTTGATATAATTTAAAAATATAATCTGACGGAAGACACGTAACATTTAACACCACATAGCGCCTCCGTTTCTAGAGCACAGGGTTCCCTTTCCACAGTCATTCAGTCATTCATCAGCACATGTGGTATAGATGTAAATGGACTTTATTTTTAAAAAATTACATTGTAATCAATTGGAAGACATGCGTTTCAAGGTCCAATGAAAAGCCAATTTTTGACATTACAGAAAAAATATTCTCAAGCAAAATCTATGCATGACAGGCACTGACCATTTCATATTCAGCATTATCATTGAATACAATTCACAGTAAATGGTAGGAACCTTATGCTAACAAAAACAGAACGCTAATAGCAATTTCATTACAAAACAAATGTATTTCAGAATCCACGACACGCATTTAAATGCGATTAGTATCTTTAGATAAGATCTTGAATCCAATTTGTCCACGACTATACTGAACTTAATGGATCTGATGTCGTAAATCTATTCCTCTTTTTCACAGGCCATCCTTTCTTTAATGTACAAATTTCACATCCGACAATTCTTAAGGTTAGGGATCACTGAGGGGGGGGGGAGAGTCACACTCAATTGCGACTGATAATCGTCACCATTTGCATAAATGTCTTGACAAATGTCGTTGTTATCTCCTCGTTTTGTTACTTGCGCAGCGAAAGTGTCCGCTCAATGATTTATTACCAGTGGCGCAGATCATCGACTGGGAGGATGATTGTGGTTTAGTAGAATGAAATGAAGGGATATATGCATTACTAAACCCACTAAAGGCACTCGCTCAGCCAACTAGTCACGCACAGGTAAGACGATCATTAGGTTTACCGAGATCCAGTGGCTTCGCTTTCGGCTTTTTTTACTTTTTGCGTTCCGTTGCTAACATGTTTGCTTCCAGATTTAAGAAGATGGATTAAAATATTTCAACTTTCGTGAGCATAACTTTAATAGGATAGAAATTTTTATGAATTCCACTATATAGATATATAATCAGTCATTCTTAATTTTTCGACTGCTTTCATCATAAATATCTGAGAGAAAACTGGATCTCCAAGCAATCTTGTCTATTGTTACTGTCAGTATAATTCAAAGTAAATATCAAAATATATACCGACATCATCCTTCTTTTAAATGACATTACATATTTATTACGGTATGAGGGATATGTTAACTGCCTTCTATTTCTGAGAATAGTGGATATTCTGACCATTTATTTTTTCGGATTCCTTTCATTTCTTAAGCTTTAGAGAAGGCGGCCGTCATATTTAGCATATGAATGTATTTTCATAATTATCATTCACGTCTGTAAACCATGCTTGTAATTTTTTCATTATGAAGTCTTACTATTTTGCTTTTGGTCACTTTTTTAATTTCTATTCAGAACTAATATCAAAGAAATCAAACAATTATAAGCCCAATTTAGCATTACTTTAACATAAACGAAACTGCCATTTATATTAACAAGATACGGTTTAAAAAATGTTTTTAAAAACAAGTAGATAAATGTTTGGTTGAACTTAATTGTTAGATTTCCTAAAGATTCCTTTGTTTTTAAATTTAAAGCAGTATTGATAGCCAGGATTTTTTTTAAAGGGATACAACCGCATTTCTCAATATATATATATATATATATATATATATATATATATATATATATATTTAAATCTAACACAATTTTACATTAATATTTATAAGACGCATTTGTCACATTTTATTCTTTCTAACTATTGTATCATAGGGGAAAGGTTTTGAGAGAAAAACTGTCAACCATAATCTGTATTTTATCATTTAATACCATTTAAGCAATTCATACTGGGATACGCAAATAAATATTTTCTAGATTCGATATAGCAAATAGAACACTGATTTTTTACATCTGGAAAGTTGTCAAAAAAAAAAAGACTCTACCAATTTTAACATGATAACAGCTTTAACTCAGAGACAAGGATAGATCTAACATGATATCATGGAGCATACTGTCTTTTTAACAAAGCCATAATCTGCTACTAATATAATAAAGGTATATTTTTATTTCGAATTTTAAAACTTCAGTACTGATAATTAAGTTCAAGCAAACCACAATAATTTAATTCTGGTAGGATAACGTTGACACGGATAAATTCTATTTTTCAACGTATGTATTAGTTAGCATCTGTGTATATTAGTCTTAAATAAAAGCGCAGCATAATTTAAATATTTACTTACTGTTAAACGACTTTATGCAACCGATTTAATAATGAATTAATCAAATGTAATACATTAAAAATAACTAATACTAAAATAAAATTAATTAATTTAATACTAAAATAAAATTAAATTGTACATTGCTAATTATTATATTGTTGTTGCTAATTATTATAATATTGCTATATTTTGAATATCAATTCTTTTTAATACTTTATACTGCAGTGAACATGCTTAATTATTCATATTATTCTCATTGCCATTATTTCATGCAAATTATGAGAGCATGATGAAAGCGATTCTGTAGTGAAATGCTGTTGAGCTCTCCATTACTACTGTACGACTTAAAACCGTTAGTCAGCAGACACACCAACAGCAGAAACATAACCGATTAAGTTTTAACAATAAACGGTCTGTCGTGATGGATTTACAGCGTATAAAGCTTCTAGTTGACGCTTTCATGGTTAACATTGTACATTAATTTTGTAATCATTGAATCGTGGCGGCACGTATCAAATACTCAACCGCACACCATCTGCTATAGCCAATAACAAAGGATTAATCCAAACAATCATATGTCTTTTTTATCCTTACTGATACATAAGCGTGAAATAATGAAGGTGTATTTTCAATACAGAAAAGCTCAGTTTGTAATAAAAAAATTTTAAAAAAATGGATGCATATACAGTTTTTTGGGTTTTTTTTTATCTCACTTTGGTTAATACGTTTTCAAACGCTTAGAAAAATTTTAAATAATAAACCAGTTTCTTCATTCTATAAAATGTAAACCCTGTCTCGATGTAATGATTTACTTGTCCATAGACTAGATTTTTTTATATTTCCTAATAATTAATTATAAATTTTCAAATAATATATCATATTTATTTAATCGTATGCAGATTTTCCTTATTTTATAAGTGCACTTTAATTTTTCCAACAGAGAATATAAAATTTCTTATTTTTAATCAAGTTCAGAGCAGTAAAAAAGCTTCTAAGTATATGAAGATGCCCAATCAAACAACTTTAGAAAAGATGCTAAAATGTATTAAAATATTGTTCCCCTTATCGTTTAAGGCGATGAGATCCACAGGTGGGAAATCCTTGTCCTAACTCCTAATTCGTCAGAAAATTTTGAGTGCTTAGAGCATTCATTGTAAAGATTTGAATTTTGTTTAAATCAACAGAACATAATATAATATATTTGATTATTATAATACATATAATTTGATTATTATTCCGTCAAATGTTATTTAGTGATTAATAATTCCTTTTGAAATATTCCGCCAAATAATAACGAAGAAATGTATTTTAATTCGAAGAAATAATAATTAAAAAAGAGAATAAACGAATTTTAGTTGATTTATTACTTTTAGAATCCAATTTAAAGAAATTAAAATATTTTTTTTTTCCTTTTTTGCAAATGCAATGAATTAAATTGTATAATTTTATATGTATATCATAGAATAAATTCAAAGCATAAGATAAAATAATAATAAAAAAAACAATTTTAAAGTATATACTACCATAATGAAAAGCTCCATACTCAATAAAAAATTTTAAAAAAAATAAGCAACTAATGTATAAGATTATAAGTTAAAAAAATACTTTGCGAAAAAAAGTAAATTTTCACAAAGAAAAAAATTCTTGAATTTGTTTTAGCTCATAAAAAACGCGTAATGTAACAAAAATAGTCTAAAAAAATAACGCGGAATTGTGCATTAATTGTTGTATGATGGCATTTAAAAAGCACTGAGACATATAATTTCTAGCTAAAAATTAGGTATCCGAAAAGGAGAAGTTAAAAAATTTATTCATGCGAAGATTTTTTTAAAAATGTTTTAATTGGAAAAAAAAATTCTAAGAAAATTGTTGAATCACATAATCAAATTATTTAATTAGTATTAGACATCTCAGCATTTAATTAAATTTTCTACAATCATGTATTAATGGAAGGAAATTAAAATAAACTGCATGTGTTTCATTTTTTCAAAGTAATTCCTCAGAGATATTGTTTATTTAGTTTTAATCTTATAAGAAAAGATTAAAAGAAAACGTTCTCATTAAAAAAGTGCATGTTTTCAACGTGCATTTGGTCTAAATATGAAATGCATATATTGTTCTTTAGAAATTTTATTTAATTTAGTCAATTAGATCTGAAATATTTTAAGCATGCTATTTGCTGGGATATTTCCTGTACGTTGATAATTAAGATGTTAATTATCTGATACATGAAAAATAGCAGAAATGGAAAAATATATTTATTTCTGTTCAATATTCCCAACATATGTTTTCATTCAAAAAACACATGCTCATTAGAATATTTGTCGCAAGAGTAATATTTATTTTATTGCTATTTTCTAAAAGGAGAAGGAAAAACTGTCATTTTTCACGGCAGCTATTAAAAAAAAATTGTAATAAAAGTCTTTCTGAGTAATAAGCTTTAAGTCAGTGGAATAAAAATTTTATACACTAAAAAAATTATTCCAATAAAATAGTTTGTAGATTTGCAAAATGATGGTCCTAATTCAGCGACTAAAAAGCAGCAACAAAACAAATAACACTTTTAATCCATCTGTTATTATGACTCATGCCCTCAAACTAATTTTTACAAATCAGGTAAGTAATCAACTCACAAAATAGACTCAAGGTCAAATGAAAAACTAATGACACTATTCCTTTCATGTAAGCATGAATATGTGCTCGATATTTAGTAGTTAATATAAAAGGAATTACATAACGCTGATTGAATTTCACTTCTTTGTGTTTATATAGTATTTTGAATTCTCACTAGGTACTCACTTCTCAATAGGTTTATATTATTTCCAATTTTTTTCTCTTCTCATGCAAAAGAAAGTTTTACACGTAAAACTTACATTCTTTGCAAATGCTTTTGTGTCTTCTTTCATTAACTTTATTATTAATAAATTTTCTTTAGAAATGAACCTTGAGATTCGAAAATTCTTAAGGAAAGTCCACACAATACAATAATAATACAAACTTCATAAACGACCAAATAAATCTAGGTCATAGCTGATTCCTTTTTTTCGTTATGGAGAACCATATGATAATACCGTGGACGAATTCATTACGATTTTGATAAATTTCTCCTAGTATATAGCTATGATAAATTGCATTTGCACTTTATTTTTTAAATGTTACCTGTTCTTGATTTCTTTTTTTTTTAATTTCAATAGAATCATTTGTTCTTTTTCATCTCATTCAAAAAGTTTTTGATGAAGAATGAACAAATTTAAAGCGTTCTTGTACAGATTTGCATCTTCTGATTTCAATTCGTATGAGTCGATATCAAAATTCAGGATCATAAAAAAACTTAACAAGTGCTGAAAAAATTCACTAAAAAAAAAATTTTTTTTTAATTTTTTTTTCTTATATAATGAAAAATATGCTGAGAGAATTTTTCGTTATGGAGAACCACATGATAATACCGTGGACGAATTCATTACGATTTTGATAAATTTCTCCTAGTATATAGCTATGATAAATTGCATTTGCACTTTATTTTTTAAATGTTACCTGTTCTTGATTTCTTTTTTTTTTTTTTAATTTCAATAGAATCATTTGTTCTTTTTCATCTCATTCAAAAAGTTTTTGATGAAGAATGAACAAATTTAAAGCGTTCTTGTACAGATTTGCATCTTCTGATTTCAATTCGTGTGAGTCGATATCAAAATTCAGGATCATAACAAAACTTAACAAGTGCTGAAAAAATTCACTAAAAAAAATTTATTTTTTTTAGTTTTTTTTCTTATATAATGAAAAATATGCTGAGAGAAAAGAAATATTGTGATTGTTAAAAAATAGTATCTGAAATTTTTACCACTCTCGATGTTCTAGACCTTCCCGATTTCATAAAATATATTTTTTGAATTTTATTTGACAGTCCAAGAGTACGATAACACAAAACCGAAACAAAAAAAAGACAAACGTAATTTGTCTTATGATTTTTACACCAAAAAATATAGAGCAATTTAAAATTTTAGCGAAATCGAAGTTATGTCTATTTATCAGTCTATCCACTCATGTATATATGAATGCGATAGTACATAAAATAACTTGACAGACAGATAAAATTAAATGTATTGTTTCTAAGACCAGCAATGCATTGCTACTACTACTACGATACGTCACATCCACGTTCCTACATCGTACATTTTTCTTGACCATAGTACTGCATAGCTGCATGAAACTTTATACAACAAACTAAATCAAAATTATTGATATAAAATATTTTGCTAGATCTATGAAACTTGATATATGCTTATTAAAAGGAAAGCAATTTCGGGTGAGAAAAATTGCAGACATCTACGAAATCTTAAATTCATTTGGTCTATGAGATTCGGTCAAAAATACATATCTGATTCTCTTTACTCTTGCGCGAAACAAATACTGTGTAAATTATTGTTTCTAAAATATTTTTTGCTTGCGCATTTTTGTGTTCCTTTTAATGAAATTATATTGCTTCTTAAGATTTTAACGCCTCATTATGACCTTTATAACCCTTGGATCCTATTCACCTCGTGAATCTCCATATTCCATAAAAGATGACAAAATAAGAAAACAGCACAAGAAGGAAAAGCTTCAAGGGAAACAACCACACACCCAAGACGCTCCATCCTCTGGCGGCTGCGTTTTCAAGGCTTGATGGTATAGCCCACGTGTCAAAAGGTCTGGAGGAACTGGAGTTGTCTAAGGCATCATTTGTGGCGTTTGTAGCACCTAACGGATAAGGCATAATGATAGGGGTGGATAAGGTGCTCACGTAACCTCAAACAAACAAGTACCACCGTGGCCCTACACCCTCAATGTGAAAAGTAAGGCTTCGGGGTATCTGACCGACCCCTGCTCATCACCTCAGAAAACAGAAGGGGGGAGGTAGAAGCGGGGGCTGCTAAGGTGCGTGAAAAAAATGCGGTTTCGGAGCGTGTGCCCACTTCCGATTGTAGTTAGTGAATGTAGAATGAAGCTTTAGGGTTAACGGGTCACATACTTGTATGCTACAAACTCCACACCTATGTTTCGTACATCCCCGTCTGTGGTCGGCCCCTTTGCTGTTTGGCAACATCCCATAAATCATTATCGGATACGGGAAATTTAAGATTTGGTTACGAGTGTATTATTGTGTATTGGGGCTTCACCTGAATGGCTATCTAACTTGATGTAATTTTTAATTTTCTTTTGCGTATCATTTAGGATGCAGGAGAAGATAGGTAAAGATTTATTTAATAATGCACTTATAGTCTCTGTGTAGACAAATTAATCTTTTTTTTTTTTTTTTTTTTTTCAAATTACAACTTTGCTGAATTGAAATTATTTAAATTTTAATGTAATGATAGCGCCCAAAATTATATTTTCTTTAATGTATTTTTGTAAATCTGAAGAATGCATGAGCATTTTGCTTCAATCATTTTTATAAAATAACACTTTAATTTGCTTTAAAATTAAGAATTAAAAAAAACATTTAATGAATGAGATCGTGATGGAATTGCAAACAAAACTCCTTTTTGCTGATTTTTTATTAACTTATTTATATTTTTCATTTGAACTTATTCCAAATATTATCAATTTAATAAAAATGAGATAAAATACAAAATTTATAGAATATATAATATTTATACCTACAATTAAAACATAAATTTCAGAATTATTTTAATATTTCTTATTAAAGATTATTATTTGTAATTTATCATCGGAATTAAAAATAAAAAATAAAACGAAATATCCTAAATATTTTTATTTTATGAAAACCATTTTATTTAAAATCATCGAGAATTATACTATCGATATAATTTCAAATTCAAAGGAATGCATAAATTTTTTTTAAATGATTCTGCAATGGTTATTTCAACTATCATTTTTATCATCATCATTTTTAAACTTTGTATTTTATTCAGTTATACGTAAAACATAATTTTTTTAAAAAAAATACAGAATAGAGCGCCGTCTTTTACCCCTGTATTAGTGATTATTCTATGGTTTGATGGACAAGTTACAGAAATTACTTTTTATATCATCTAAAAATTTACAAATTTAATATAATAACGTAGAATTGCTGCTGAAAAATATAATTTACTGCAGTGATCAGTGCGGAAAATAACATTCAACTGTGAACCTAATTAATTATATGTATTACACTGGGGCATATTTCGTTTACGAATTTAAAATTGGATCTCAATATTCTGGCTGAAAAATGTTACAAATGGAATCAGAAAATAGCGTTTTCGAGATTAAATTTGAAAGTTCACATTGTATTCATACCTGGTACCGGCTAAACCTGCTGTTGAGGTTGAAAGTTTATTATGACAATTCAGAGAAGGAAAAATAGCTCAAGTGCCCCTGTTATTGAAGGTATGTGATAAAATATGCTTAATATAGCTTCAAAGCGAGACGTTGATTTAACTGACCAATTCAATGCAAACTTCCTTGCTGGTGTGGTGTGGTGTGGTGTGGGGAGGGGGTGCCAGCTCAGGTGTCGTCCTCGTCATCTGACCGCGGTTCAAAATTACGAGGTCCGTCCCAAAATAGCCCTAGTGTTGCTTCAAACGGGACGTTAATGTAACTAAAACTAAAACTAAAACTCAATGCAAAATTCGGATTATGTAAAAGAAATATGAGTAAGCCAAACAATAATTTGGAAATGCTTGCAATCAAATGTCATTGAAAAAAATTTGTCAGACAATTCATTTAAGGAACTTTGAAAAAATTTATTCCCATTCATTATTTGGAGTATAATTTTTTATTCAATAAGATTGAAGACAATTTTTGTTTTGTTTGCCAAATTGCTCATTAACAATCAAGCCAAATTTTATTCCGATTCTTTGAGAGGAAGTTTTGATAAGAGAGTTTTTAGTTATTTCAATATGTGATTGCAATTAATGCAAATGTTATTTCGAAAAATATCCAATGCCTTACTTCTGTTAAAGATACAAACAATTCTAGAAATAAATTATATATTATCTTCTTACTAGCAATCTGAAAAATATTTAAAGAGGATTTAACGATTTCAAATTAGTAAAAAAAAAAAAAAAAAAAAAAAAAAAATTATACAATTGTAGCTTATTTAAATTGGGGTTTTGCAGATTATCTTTATACGCTCATTAACTTAATGATGTAAATGCATTTGAAAGATATTTCAACTCTAAATGTCCCTTTGAAAAGAGGAAACCCATCAACATGAAGTAGGATTGAGAAATACCCCAAAGTCCATTTGCAGGTGTTTTTTTTTTCTTTTCGTGTTGAAAGAAGCAAATGGAAACAATCGCACTGGATGCGTCTGAATCAGTCACCTGCAGCAGCACTGATGATAGCTCTCGTCAGGGCGACTGCCCCATCCACCCCCATACTGACCCCGAGTGTCGGACGTCCACAAAGCACACGACGGACCTAATAAATGTAGGGTGGGCTCGCCAACTCGGCCCACCCCCTCAACGCACGTAATGGCGCCTGATTACAGAGAAAAGGCATCTGCTCGTTCGAGTACTGGCGCCGTGCCCCCAAGTACACATTTCTTGATATGGCAGCACTTGTTGCATGCAATCGACAGGCTTTTTTTGCTTCTTCCATTAAGACAAGTCTTTTTTCCGTCTTCATTGAAATATCTTGAAGGAACAATGTTATTTTTTGTGCTCGCCTGATGTACCTCACAAATGATTATGACCCATAGATCACCGTGTTTTCAAAGAGTCGTTCTTGTCGAGCCTTTATACGTGAAGTTACATTTAAGAAATGGTCTTTCCAAAGATAACGATGCTTACACAGTGGATCCAAGATTGTTATACAATTATTACGAATATTATTGGAATGACGGTGATTTTTTTTGTGTGTGTGTATGTGAGTGTTTTTACCTTGAAGGAAGTAATACTTATGATTTTGTATGTAGAAGTAGTGTTTAGCGGCCGTTAAAAAAAGCATTCCGAGAATAGCGACAAAAATCTGAAATACAAATTTCTATCGACAATGAGTTTAACTAGAATTTGGATTTATTCAGAAGTGATGAATTCGATTGGATATTCATAATAATTTCACATTTCCATCTATTATAAATTCGCAATTTTGAAAAAAGCAATAGTTGTATGGAGGCAACAGTTGTTTTTTCCATTATATACTAATTAAACAACATGAAGAGCACAGATTTTTGCTTTTCTGATGCATTTTAATGATTGAGTGCTAAAAGTGACTATAACCCGGTAAAGAGCCCATGATTAAAGTTTTAAAAAATATAATTTAAATAGCTATCAAAGAAATAAAATTAATGGTGATTTTGATATAGTTCATTTGTTATTTAACCAAATCCATGAATAAAAAAAAAACACGAAATAACAGGAAAATGTGGCCTTTTTTGACAATCAAAATGAATTTGTAGAGGCATGATAGCTTCAAAGCATAAATTTAAGTTGCCCTCCATTTAGTCATCCATTCATTTTAATATCCAAGTTTAAGCACTGGAAATCCCATTGCTCATACACCAAAGATACATATTAAAAATTTTAGTTAATCAAAAGGCATATTCTTCTGATGTAAATTTTGGCTGGAAGGGTAGTGCTAATTATCATACTATCTCATTAAGACGAATATTTAACAAATTGAAGCTAAAAGAAATGTCGTTCATCGAGGAGAGTTGCATTTCTTAATGCAAATTTATTCTTACATTATTCTCTGAATTCTTTTCCAGGTTTTTAAACAGAAATCAATGTAGCCGAGTAGTAACGTATTTGCTTTTATAAACAATAATAATAACTCAGATATATATCAAATGCAAGTTTCCCCAATATTTGGAAGTCGAACTGGTTTCATTCAGATTTTTTAATTTTTTTTTTTTCAATTCTATTTTCATTTCAGCAGGTTATGAAAATTATACATAAAACACAAAAATTTAATCTATGTGCATAACGTTATTGTATATAATATGAAATATGTACATATTGTAAGTATTATAAACAAAAACAAATATTTCTTTTTTTATTTTGAAAATTATTTTTTATAATGGTAAGTATCGATAATTTTAAAGTCCAGAGATCGTAAGTTAAAGAGAAGATGACAAATTAAAGCATAACAAGATTCGGAAATTCGGTCCCTCCCCAGAATGGTGTGATACATTTAAATATGCTTTCGAAAGCGCTTGAACAAGGGTTTCAAATCAGTTTCTCAACTTTAAACTTAAAATGGTTATTAAACTATCCAATGGCTAAGTCGGAGCCCAAAAAGATATTCTTGAACTTTTACTCATCATAGAGGAAGAAGGTTTAACCTAAATTTCTAGTAGATAAAATGTGATGCTTCCTTTACAAACAATTTGCTTTTTGCACAGTATTTAGATTTGCTCGAAATTGGGATGAAATGGGATATTTGGGATTAAATCGGAAGAATTGCCGATGTGGAAAAGAAAGGAACATCGATTCTATGTCTGAAAAAGAATTGATCGATGATTATACATTTTTATTAGTTATCATTCTTTATTTTTTATTGTATAAATTACTTCCTTCCCTGTTAGGAACTGAGTGACAGAAATTGATTGCTATATGATTTAGGTACAAAGCCTGTCTGCCTTCATTAATAATTTAAATAACCTGGAATTTTTAAAAGTTTCGAACAACACTAAAGCTAATGAGAAAATAACATAGATTAATGAATCATCGAAAACTTCAACCCACCTGATGTTATCTACCCTTACACATGTTTGACAATTGAATAGAAACAAAAAAAAAAAAAATCCGAAACTACCATTTCAGATTGAACTATACTTGAATACAGTTAAGTTTAATTTCGTTAGATTCTGCAGCGGCATAAAGAATAATTTAGAATGACTTTCATCAATTTCTTTTTATCGAAGTCAGATATTTAAGATGAAATCTAAGTTGATTCTCACTTTTTCAAATCATACCAGCATGATGGCATTAGATCTATGATCAAGATTCAGTAAGTGGCAGATTATTTACAGACTTTCAATGGAATCGGATCTAAGCCTCATAATTTTTCGGCTTTGAAGCCGAAATTTCACCAGTATCTATTGCGGCTTGCTCCTTTGAGCTAAGCAATTGCGTTTGTGTAGAAATAATAGTTAAATATATTATTAATAAAGTTTAAAAATTACCGAGCTCCCTATGAATATCTTGTTTATAAAATGAAATTTTAAAAGTATTTTCTATTTTATAATTATTATTTAACTTATTCTTCCTTTATCAACGGTAATAATTATCTCTAAGTTTATTCGTTATAAATTATACAAAACACTAAGCAAGTTGGAGCTCTATTAGGATGAACGGAATGTTTCGAGTGTAAGCCGTTATTAATAAAGATACTAATATAAACAATACATAAATTTAAACTAAGTAACTTTCGTTGCCATTTAAAATGTCATTAGACAGAAAGCTTTTCTTTTCCTTTATGATCTAAGCATATGGTTTTAAGACACGTATTTACCTTATTGATAATAAAAGAGTCGAATGTACTCATGATCGCACAAGCTATGATTTGTAAATGCTGTGTGTAATCTGTAGGTATTCTTATGTTTTTATAATGCAGAGAGAGTGCATCCTGTTGCAGCACGCGTCGGGGCGTTTCGAACATATTTAGGGGTGGGAAAAAGACACGCTTGGCGCCATAAAAAAGTTGGAAAAGAAAATCAGCTGATCACGATTTCCTTCTCATGATTCCAACAGGTAATCATTTTGTCAAAGAACGTGAAAACTGATAGTTTAAGAGTGACTTGTAAAATGTGAGATACTTTGTTTTAATAAGATATATTTCATTCTGTGATAGATAGTCATGTTTATATAATATAGCCGTGCAAGAAATGGCAAGAGAATGCTTTTCTTTTAAAGTTCATGAACTGTCATTTTTGAAAACGTTTTACGAGAAACGTGTTGACTTTTTGACTGCTGAACAAAACTTTTGGAAAATTTGGGTTTGAGTTTGTTTGTATTTTATGGCACAAAAGCCATCTTTGGCTAAGTTGCGTCACATTCACGGAATTAAAATATTTGTATCAATTTATAATAAAATCAAAACATGGATTGTCTAAAAAATCCAAATGTCTAAAAGCGTAAAAATGTGAGTCATGAAAAAGCTTAACAATGATGTAAGGCATGGTATAGTACTAAAAAGAACGGGTAATATTTTTATATGATTATAAAAACCAATACTTAAAAAAAAAAAAAAAAAAAAAAAAAAAAAAAAGGTTAACATGCGGGGTTCTGGAAAGCAACCAGCCCAAATCAGAGTGAGATTTCTTTAAAAAAATGTAAGATGTTGTAAAGAAAATCGTGGACATTCTACAGAATGTGTAAAACAGACATAGGAATCTGACATATTGAGCAAAATGGTGTTGGATCTCCATAAACAAATGACGGTAGGTGAATCGGGTGTGCCCAATCCTCAACCCAGTTAAAATTGTGTCTAGTTTTCTGCTGTGTAGAGTGGGCTAGAAATCTATTGTAGGCTTAATTGTATGAACCTTATTACAAATTTGGGAAATGTTGGACAAATGAAACTATACGGCTGAATGTTTTTCTCTATTATTTACTTATAAATCACTTTTTGTTTCCAGAACTTAATTTCACCAATAATTCCATCAAATAATTTCTATTTTTATGGATACCATGTATTTATTTATGAAATTCTAACTTCTGCGAATGTCTCACTTTTAAAATAAAAGAAAAAAAAATGAAATGATAATTCAATGACGGTACAACAACCAGCTACGATAATTAAGAGGTTGATATCAAATATTCACAACTATGTTTGTCAAAGAATTTACCACTCCCTCGGAAATATTTCTATACTCTGTTATGAATGCCATTAACTGTATCTGTTATAACAGATACAGTTAACCTTGAAGTACATGATCAAACAAAATATTAGATGCTTCTTATAATTGCACAAAGTGAAAAACATGAATTGATTAATTTTAATTCTGTAAAACGTAAAACAAATATAGGTAAGCATTCTTCACAAAACGAAGATTTACAATGGTTTATTAATGAATAAAACTTAATTATAAATAGTTTCAATTTCAGTTAATTTTTGTAACAATTAGAATTGCATATAAATATTTTATATAAAATTGCATACTGAAAACTACTTATTCCTGTTTTTCATGGAGGATCGAATCAAAGAAACACCTAAAAATTTTCTAAATCAGGAGAAACATATATAAAATTTCAAACTAAAATTTATTAAAAACAGTACTTTTTACAATCTTTCGAGCAAGTAACCACTCTATGATTACTATGACATATTTATTACGAAGTAGATACAAATTATACAAAAAAAAATAATTTTTGAACTCAATCAATCATAAAAATATCATGTAATACTATTTTTAATGACATAAGCTCCGATTCCTAATCCCATTAAATCTTATTGGTTGCGCCGAATAAGGTCGTTGGGAGAGCCATTAGTGATATTACTTTGCTAATCGGCTTGAAACCCCTTGTTTAGAAGTCGTCTACAACCATTGATCATCGTTACCAATTCGAAACTCCGTCGCAGAAATTAGATGAAGATCTCAACGTCAATGAAAAACCACCACGTGAACCTTAGCGATCAAAATAGAACGAAAAATGAAAAATGACTGCTTTGTTTAAACAGAAATAGCAAATTATTTCAGGAATTTAAATAATTAAAAGAAATGGCGCATTGGTAATTTAAGTATTTTTTTAAAAATCTAAATATTATTTTTATTTCAAAATTTGCTGTAAAGATTAATGAATGTAAAAATTTATTTATAATATCTTAATTAATAATGAAGCTAAGAGTTATATTTCTCAATTACTTAAAACAATAGGACTGTTATAAAAATCAGTATTTGCAGTACCGTTAAGGATTCGTGAAATGTTTTTAGGCTCTACACGGAAAAAACGATATACTGGTTGACATGATCGACATTGTTAATTCTCGGATTCTAAAACCCTTCTAGCTTTTGCGCATGCGTTAGGATGTGTTTATTTAGACTAAGGGGAAGGGTGACAAAAAACATGAGAGGAAGAGATGTTATCATATTTCTTTATATTTTACAATAAAGAACGCGGAATTAAGAAGCGTAAAAACTGCGAATAACTAATATTGTTAGAAAAGGATGGTAATTCCCAATAAAATAATTTAGAGCAATTTTTGTTTATTTTAGAGGGTTTTAATATACAGTTATGATGAAAAAAATGCAAGATTTTTTCTGTATTTAAATTCAATTTCTGTACTTAAAACTTGGTAATTCATTTTTTTACAGATTAATAATAATTTTTTTATGTTAAATCCTTTTTTTTTGTTTTTGCTGTTGAATTTTTTAAAAAATAACATTTGAGATTAATGAAGGTATATAATGTCACATTTAATGATATTACACATTTTTTTTTTTTTTTTTTGCCACTTGTGAAAGCTTCTTTTTTTCATTTGAATTAGCCGTATAAGCAACCAATATGCAAATTTTATTTAAAATAAAATAGTACGAGTAGGAACGACACGACTATATATTACATATTAGGGGGAAAAGAAACCGAATGAAAAAGTACCTAATGGGGCGGAAATGAAGGCCAAAGAACGATGAAGAACTGACTCTTGTTTCCATGTCTCATCCCTTAGAGAGATAAAATCATAGAAAAGTGGTAGTCTCGGCGTATTGAAAAGAATAGTACATATGAATACATATTATGAATAATTTATAGTTAATTACTCATAAGGAAGTGGGATCGCGGATTCATAGGTAAAAGGGTTAATGCAATTAAAAATGGTGCAAAACATGTTGAATAGTGACATATAAAGAAATTGGCAAGACAACAAGATTGTAATTTTTATTTTCTCTTTCTATTTCTTTACTGCGAAGTGCAGAAGAAGTATTGTAACCTTCAAATATTCTGAAAATTAGATTTTGACGAATCCCTTCGTTTCAAACCTTCCTGATTTCGAAAAAAAAATGTGTCTATCTATTTGTCATTCAGTCCGTCTGTCTGTATGTAAACACGATAATTAAAAAAACGCTTTGAGCTAAAAATATGAAATTTAATTCATGGACTTGCGACCCATTTTGTAGATTTCTGTCTGAATTTAAACGAAATTAATTCTCAGGAAATCTGTCTATCTGACTATTCGATTACTTGTAAACTCGACAACTCCAAAATGCAGAGTTAAATAGATAAAATTTAGTAAATAGTCTTAGTATCTAAAATACAGATTTTTATCAAAGTTTGATCCGAATATATTAAAAGGTTCACTGTCTGTCGAATTATATTTTCTCATAAATGCAATAACTCAATAATGGAATGGCTTAAATCTGTGAAATTCGGTATGTTATCTTACGACTACAACTGTAGTTCCGCGTCAAATTTCGTTTCACTCTGCTGGCAAAGAGGAGTTCGAAATATATATTCGCATGATGGATTCATCATAAATTTCAAATTTCCACCAAACAACTATATTTCGCAACTATTTTTCGCTATTTCCATACAAGTCATACCCGACTTTATCCAAAGTCCATGACTTTATGCAGGAGATAATTTTTAAATGAGGATAAGACCTTGATTAAAGAGGGTATACTAGAAATTCCAGAAGAAACCACTTCTGCTGATTTGCTTACCTTTAGAAAAATTTGCGATATGACTACTAGTGTTGTTACAGATAACAAAATAGTATCTAAGGCAAGTAGCTGTAGCATATCTAAGATATGGATAAAGTCCATATAGTTTGGACATCTTTAGAGAAACTTATGATGCAACAATCCTTGCATTTCTCGTATGGCATCCATATGATTCATGTAAGATATGACCGTAAGAAAGTGAAAAAACCATATTATATTTCTAGAATTTCGAGAAAAAATTCCAATATCATGAACAAAAGGAAAAACGCAAAGCAGACAGGAATACAAAATGATATTTGACTATCCAAATATACATCAGAATATAAGAGTATAACTCATCGTCTAATTGAATCTAAATTATTTTGAAAACTTTAACAATCATATGACCTGTCGTACAAGTAGGTTGAACGAAAGGCAAATCCTTTTGATCCTTGTTCAAACTCAAGTAACATGATTCATATCGTTCGCTGATGTAAACCGGGTTCATTTAAACTTCTCCAAAATTAATAACGATCTCTTTTCAGGAACGAAACATTGTCATCTGCTCCAACAAGACGATTAACTAAACCTAATGGCTCCGGTTATATACACGGCGCGTAACACATAATGAAAAAGAAGAGAGTTAGTGAGTGAGAAAAAAATCCATCGCAATGAAAATGTAGCCCTCATAGTACATCTCAGGATGACATGGGATCATTACATTAGTGTTTGATACATAAATCATGACCGCGCCGTTGCTAATGTAGTGAAAAGAAGCAAGTTTAACGGTTGTCTGCTCATAGTAAGCGATCAAGGTAAAAATAGATAATTATTTTGCGACCCGGGGAAAAGGTAAAGCTCATGTTCCTTGTAAGTACAGCGAAAACGATAATGTGGAAAGTAATTGTTGTAAGTGCCCCCCGAAGAAGTTAATTTGTAGGGTGTGGCCTATCATTTTCGGATGATAATCTGACCTACGTGGATGGACAGTCTGATTTTTCCACCGTTATGGAAAACTAAACGGGTCTGGAGGGGGTGGGGGGCAGGCAGGTGAATTTATTGGGTTTGAGATGCACCTGGCAGAACCTTCATTTTCCATTATTGATTGACCCGTTCACTATGTGCTGTATATTTAATGAGAAATAGAAACATTTCTTGCACAATAATGTTTAAAATGCTGAATGTGCGGCTGGCGGTAACATCCGTTAAATAAGCTGTTAATAAAATAGCATCCTTCTTAGCGGAATTCAGATCATGCATGGTTGTGCTTATACAAATGTTTTGATTGGATTACTGTGCAATCGTCCATGCCCCACTAAGTCAAAGCAGATTACTTTTAGATTGAAAGACTGCGTGCTTTGGAAATGTTCTGATATATTGATTTTTTTGAGTCATGCGTGTCTGTGTAGCCTCCTGAAATTAAGTATAAGATTTATTATAAGTTAACTTAACATAAAAAAGTATAGTTTTAGGAGTAATAATAATGTAGGTCCAATAGGATAAGAATTTAGTATGAACTTTAAAAGCTTAATAACAGTTGTTGAATATCAATGACCTTTTAATCGGAAGTTATGGCTTATCTACATCATTTTTTTAAAAACTTCATACAATTTTTCTATTTGTTTATATAATTATTTGTATTTACAGATAAATAAATAATTAAAAAAAAGAAATATGAATAAATTTGCAAGGAAAATTGATAATTCTTGATGGTTTCACGTTAAAGGACTTATGAAACTGGGAATTCTTATCCAAAAAATTTTTCTACTTTGCAATGGGACTACTTTATGTGAATTTCAACGATGGAAATCGAAATTTTCCACCTGATGTGACTGAAAAAATTTGAAAAGAGATTCCTAACTCCTGTGTCTTCTTAGTAATTAGGAAACGATCAAATATAACAAGATCTGTCTTAAGTTGAGCTACATGTCCCTTCAAATTGGGACATTGTTATATAAATAAAATAATCGAATCTATACAAAGCACAAATGACATGGAATTTCTGAACTGAAAGTTATTAGTGATTATAGGAGCTTATTAGTGATTATAGGAGCATCAATGATTGTTGAAATAAAGAATGTTAATATAGGAATGTCGAAGGGGATGTTTGGTTGTAATCATATAGTGGGAACCAATTTCAAAATTAAAACTGTTTATGAATACTTGTTTTAAAATTGTTTTAAAAGTTGTTAAAAACTTTTTATTACTTCCAAAATTAAGTTTGCATTGCAATAATTTTTTATAAATAGATTACAGCTGATTCAACTTCATATGGCAGATTACACATAATTAAGTACAGTTTTCAAAACTAAACCCTATATCAAAATACATTTAAATATCAAAACCAGACTTCTCCGTTGATTTTAAAAAATAAATTAAAATGTAACAAAGTCGTAAAGAATAGTTATTACGAGAACAAGGTTAACATTCAGATTGATACATCGTCTGTAAATTGTTAAAAGTAATTTACTGAAAAAAAAAAGAAAATTTCAATTAGTGCATTCTTGTTGTTTTAAAATATCATTGAAATAGAAAAGTCACTAATATTGAGCTGTTGTCTATGTACAATATATATTACTCATACATTGATCTGTACAGCTTTTTCTGCAACAGAGAAGGCATTTTTAAAACAAAAAGAAAAAAATCACCTTGTTTTTTTCACCAAACTGGTCACTTATCGAAATTTACCAAACGTTATAAAAAGGTAAATTTCCACTATTATTGCGATCTATATTAATGCATAGTTTAAATAAATTAATACTCCAAAAATGGAAATGCTGTCATGAAATTAAGTTTTAACAAATATGAAGTAAAAAAAAAATAGCAACTTGATTATAACTTTGTTCAAATGCATTGTCAAAAGCAATTCTCATTTTTATTTAATTCCTTGTCCTTTAAATTTTACAATTACTTAGTAAATTGTTAAGTGTATAATATTGCACTAAGGGCACTTCCAATAAGCAATTGTATCTATGATGTCATTTTCCCTCTACAATAATGATGCCTGGAAGTAAAGAACCCTTCAGTTCAAGCATTCCACAACTCAACATAAAAGAACTTTGTTAAATATTATTCACATTTTCCAACGAATGAATCTTTGATTAATGAATTAAAGAACTCTTTTGTTTCATTTAGAAACAATTTCTCTCTCCATTAAAACACTTTTCAATGAGATAAGAGTATAATAATAGTGCATTGAAGTAACAAAACGAACTGTAAAGCAACAACTCAATGAACTTTAAAATCTAGATCAAAATCTTGCGATGAAGCTGATTTAATCTTTAAACAACAATTTAAACCAAACACTATTATGCTACTAAAATCCATCATTCTCCTTAACGGTTAAGATCCTTAGTCGACAAATGTATGTTAATTCGAAGCACTTATTAAAGAATGTTATTAAATTTTATCTTATATACCTCATTATTTATTTCCTTATTCTTATTTAAATATGAGTAAATAGGTATCGCCGAGTTTCGAATTACTAACAAAAGAATTCAAATTTCCTTTTCAGTTTATTTATCTAGATACATGTGTATCAACATGTTGATTAAACTGATTCTAATCTGGTCCCTTTGCAGTACCATTTTCTTCGCTTAAGACACCATTAAAATCATAAAATTCCGGAGATAACGAGGCAGAGTAGCGACGATGGCAATTTCTACCCTGGTTTTCTCGGCAGAGATTCCTTATTCAGATACGCATTACACCAGCAATTCCAAATCAAAATCTCGAAATCGCTGCGAAATGTTCCCAATTTATATTTCGTGCCCGCCATTACAACGAATCTTTTAGAGCAAAGGCGCGCGATAAGACGAGATAAAAGACCTTTCCATCTAAGAAGTGTGTGCCGTTGTCTTTAAAAGAGAGAGGATAGAGCCATTCAGAGAGTTGCAAACACTTATTTGTCGTCGTTATATTCTCTGTTCGGGGCTTCCTCAGAATGACAATTATTCTCTTTTCAAACAAATGTTGGAAAATTGTCCCTCCAGTTCTAACTCAAAATTAATATCTGGGCCTTTATCAATATGCATGAGGGAGTCGGAGCTTAAAACCCCCCTCAGGAAAACGATTTAATTATCTTCAATTATTTGGAGTGGGTCCAGGGATTAGGCGATGCAGGTATCCCAAAGCCTTTCGGAAGAGAATAGGATCTCCCTTTCTTTTGGGAATTATTGTTGATTCTGGGCGGAGGGCTTTGCGATCGAATTCATTCGACAAACATTATTTCCCAGTCTTCGCTCGGCGCCTGATTACTCATTCCAGAATTCAGAATTAAATGCACTCGCTCGCATTTCCTGAAATGAAAGTAGATTCCGCTGTTTTAAGGAAAAGCTGAGAGAGAAATTTTAATTGGCGGAAATCTCACTCTTATTACCCAGCAGACACGAGCGCCAATCGACGACGCAAATGACCATTGATTTCGATGACGTGTTTGCTAATTTTCATTATTTCATCATCCGCTTGATCCACATCTTTCATTCCATCTAAGTTTTCGACCATTCTTCCGCTCATAGAGAGATTAATTCCAAGAATAAAATTTTTGAACTAGACTCCAAATTAAAATATTCTCCGAATTCTTTCGAAAATGTCTACGCAAAAATAAAAAAAACAAATGTCAGCATTATTAATAAATGAATTTTGATTTCCTTAAATTCGAATATATAATATAAATAATGTTAATGCATGAATTTTGATGTTAGACACTGTCACCTGAAATATTTTTGAATTTAATCTTATTTAGACTAGGATTCCATTTAAAAACTACTCGCCAGCCATTTTATAATGCATCTTGCAGTTTTAAGCTAAGAACAGAAGTTCCAAGATAATATGTCAACCAGCATTGGCAGAAACTAATATTTCCCATCAAATTTGCAATCTTTTACTTCATCAAACTTGCATTCCGCCTTGAAGGGAAAGCATCTGACTCAGGATGCCAAATTTAACCTGTACTATATATACAAATATAAGGTGATTCTTTGCTGGGATGCTACTTCTAACCTAGAAACCTCCGGCCATGAAGATGGCATTTTACTTCAAGGCAGCAAGAAAATATTTATACGAAATTTATGATGCTGTAAATTTTCAACGTTAGTAAGCAAAGATAATCAAAGGAAAAAAAACTAAAATATTTTGAGTAAGTTCTACATTAATTTTGAAATAATTGATTTTTTTTTCTTGTAAAGTCAACTATTAATTCTTCATTTGTGTGTTTCGATTTCTCTAATATGTATGAAATACGAGTTTCGATTATGCAGTAGGAACATCTTTCAGAAGAGCATAATCCAATAATGAATTCCTTTTTATCTTGAAAAATATTTTATATAAGGATAGGTGAATTTAAATACTTATATAACGGAACATTTTTTCATGTGATATTTAAGGTGAGTATGAGTCATTATCATTTTAAAGAAACATAGCAAAAATTGCGGAAAAAGAAAGCTTAAAAATCTTATTTACAGCTTTGGGCTTACGAAACAGGATTTCCTTGAAAAGCAGTCTGATCAGGGATTCCTTAGTGGTTCTAGATGCTATATGGTAAGAAAGGTGGATTTATTTCAAACCATTCAATTTACAATAATTAGATTTTGAAAAGCAGAGCATGACTGCTAATTCGAAGTGCCTTTACATACTTTAGTATAAGAGTTGTTTTACGAATCTTAAAATAACAGAGCTTAAAATAAAGTAGAAGTTGAGGGTGGGGGGTATTTTTGAAATTTAATGAAAAAACGATAAGAAGGATTAATTTTAAAATGAATTATTACATGTATTCATTTGGGGGGGTCTTTGAAGAGAAGAAAAATGTACCTATAGCCTTAAATTTTGAGTGATGGCAAAAGTGCAAATATTTTCAAAAGAACAGAAATCGATTGATTTAAAATATTCGATTCATATTCCAATTTGATTGTTCCATTTTTTTAATCAATTATTTGCAAAAATCAACTTATGTGTCATTAGAAAACATTACCAAAATTATGCATAAGTCATTGTGTCTACCAAAATGTATATATACATTGCCGAATTTTTCATGAAATTTAATTTAGAGCCAACGATGTTGTCATTTTGTGGCAGAGGTTCTGTGATTACACCCTATTGATCTCTAACTAAGAAAATAGTGTAGCACATAAATATCATCAAAGAAAAATAAAATCACGTATTACCGTCTTAAAGCAAAAAGAATAAATGTAATGATAAAAATGAAAAAAAGCGTTTTATTAAAGTTATTTCCAGACACAAATTACCTCGTAAAAAAGTATCAGTATAGGTATCAAGAAAAAATACATGTTATTTTTGGTTCCACAAAATTTGAGTCTGAAGACAAAAATAAGTTTGATTACATTAAACCTTGCACTAAAATAATAATTCTAAATTTTACTTATGTTACTTGAAAAAGATTCTAAATAATCAGAACCACGTATACATTCAACTGGAAGAATTACTATTCGTTCCAAGAAGAAGAATGGAATTTCCATTCTAACGCATTCTCCTTCCGCTGCTCCATACCTTGCAAAGTTCAGTTAATATTGTCATTAAGACTTCCAGCTGAAGAAGTCCTAAAGACCTGAGGGCCTTTGGAATGTCATTTCCCGCGCATCGAAGCAGTACACGCATTTTTAAAATAAATGTTCCTCCACACCCCCATCTCCTTTTGTTGCTTCTTTACTTTCTCATTTACTTCAGATCCGGTAGACTGGAAGAAATCTTGATGGTCCAATTTGTGTCAGTTACTTTGCAAAGAGTCGCTTGTCTGTCATTTGGGCAACATTGTCCCAAACGTGTCATCAGTCATGGATCCATGGAGTCGCGTGGAAGGAAGATTCTTTTTTTTTTTTTCCTTTTCTATTTCTTTCACCTGCTCTTCATCAAATAGACTATTGAATTTTTTTTTTTTTGTATTTGTATTTTGGTTCCATCATTATCGTTTTTGCTCCTATTCCTTGGTGTAAAATCATCCGAATCAACGCTCAGTATAAATGGAGCCACTGAAATCAGTTGCATGGAAAAACGTGTTCGTAAAGGAGAAAATAATAATGACAATATGTTATCATTTTTCCACTTGCTTCCCGACGAAATATTTCTGCTGTTTCTTTTTTTTCCCCTCTTATTGAAGATTCTTTTTTCTAAATCAAAATAAAACAGCCATGAAATCGTAACATTCTTTTTTGCCAATGACACTTTTTTGTACACTTGAAAGCTCATTATTGGAAGACAATAAGTGATTTAGTTCCAGTTTGCGATTCCACACGGAATCGAAGATTAGAAATGTACTTGATATTATATATGAGCGTCTTCATAGTGGCGACTTACTGTTTTTATATACACTAGCCGCCTTTGACGACTAGTTTGTTCACCAAGATTATTGAGTTTTTACTGTTAATTATTAATATAGGGTGCATTTTTTTAAAAAAAACATTGAAGTTTGAATTACATTATAGCATTTAAAAGCAGTGTTTCAGATAATGTATCAAATTGAATTAAAAATATTTTTTTCAATTAAATGAAAAATTGTACGAAAATGAAATTTATATAGTTAAAAAGACAACTTTTTTAGTCTTAAGAAAATACAAAAAAGTATTTAAGATAATTTGTTTAAAAATGTGAGTATCAATTTCTTAGGCAAGTCCTAACGATTACGGCTGGACTTAAAAAAAACTAATATATGGAGGTCAAAATTTAAAAAAAATTGGAGCAATTTCTCGCCAAATTTAAACTTGACAATTTTTTATTGCAACTTTAAAAGCCGTTTGTTAGCATTTTTGGTATACACTCAAGATTGGAAACTTTTAAAGAGTTTTTGACTATTGACAAGATTTTGAGGTGATTGGCGGAAAACCGTGCATTAATCATAAATCTTACCATACTTACTTACCTGACAATGGTTAAGCCTATTTTTTGCAACTGATTGAACTTTTTGTTTGACGCCTGTCTCGATTTCTTTTATATCTTCTTTTCTCTGATTGATGTGGTGACGTGTCTAATTATCTCCATAACGCATCTAATAATACTTTGCATATCCAATAATTAACTAAGCGAAGCGTTTTATTCAGTAAAGCTGCAAAAATTTTCAGGAACTTGAAATGAGTAGGAGATTGGAATTTATAAATATTGAGTGAAAGAAACAGTCTGAAATTTGTATGATGTTTTGTTTGTATTTGATCATTGCCATTCGACAATTATCATGAACGTTAGCTTTATTATATATATTGATAGCGTTTTATATATTATTATAAATTATGTAATTCAGTTTACGCTTTCGTCGTGGAGCGATTGATCATTCCAAGATGGATAGGTAATAAATTATCATTCATGACAATATATGAGTTGCTATGTTTTCTTCCTGTTGAGTCTTCTTTTCCATTAAAAAAAAAATGTGGGGTGTGTGTCTTTTTATAACTATTATTGCAATGATGATGAATCTTTCGTAAACACAAAATTTTCATTGTTCTTATTTATTTTAAAAGAAGATTTTGTTTTATTTATAAGGTGCAGTAAAAAAACTCAGAAAATGTCATTACACCATAAAACAGAAGTTAATTTCTTTTTAACTTTTGTTCATTTCTTTTTGTCTGTTACTTCAATTATAATATATTTTATATAATAATTGAATTCAATTATAATATATTTTATATAATAATTGAATTCAATTATAATATATTTTATATAATAATTGAATTCAATTATAATATATTTTATAATGTTTCTTTTAGTTTACGTATTATTTTTTTTTTGCTCTTTTACAATGCAAGCAAAATATCTCTTATCTTATGTTTGTTTAAACAAGGGAAAACGACAGTATGAAGTCGTTCGTTTGCTTAATGTGCCTCGGCAAACAGTGTCTGATACAATCTATCGTTTCAAAGATCTGGACAATGATGATTAAAGTTCAGGAAATGAAGGACAACGTATGGAGAACACTTCCATTAGCTGTAGGGTTATCAAAAAGCGAGTTTAATGAAATTCAAGGGTTTCCATGAGAAAGATCACTCGTGAACTGAAAATAACAGACAGATCAGTGCAATGAATGACAAAAACAAAGCTTGGACGGAAGCCTTACAAGTTCCAGAAAGTTCAGTTCCTCATTGAAGAAGACAAACTCGTGCGACTCCAAAGACGCCGAAAACTTTTGAAGTGGACCCCAGTCAGCGCTGAGAGAGATTTCTTTTCACTAACGAGAAGCTTTTTACCGTCTAAAAGCTCATAAATCCTAGAACTATAGGAGCTAGAATGTGGAGGCTCCAAGCACTTCAGCAATTGTTGAACATCGCAAAAATCCGAAGTCGGTCATATTCTGGGACAGAACTTGCGCAAGCGGCAAGACACCTCTGGTTTTTGTGGATGAGGGCGTCGAAATAAATCAAAATTATACCAGTGGGGCATTCTAGAAGCTGTTGTTTTTCCGCTGACGAAAACGCACTTCGGCAATGTGAAATTGGAGTTTCACATTGCCAAATTCCGCTAGACTCCGCACTAGCTCATAAGACTAAGGAGACAAAAGAGTGGTGCAAGGAGCATTCTTCGGATGTGGAGAAGGGGGCATCATCTGAAAAGGGGGCACAATACTTGCCGAATCTCAACCCCATGGATAACAACATATGGTACATTTTAGAGATTAGGGATTGCACAAAACTACACAAAATTTCGGACTCTCTAAAGCAATGGTTTCGGCGGGAATGGGATATATTAAAGGTAGAAGACTTGCGGCCCATTTCTGAAAATTTCAATGAGCGTTTGAGCCTCTGCATCACTGCAAAGGGCGACCACTTTTAAACAAATTAAATTTATTTATTAGTAAAAGTCTGTTCTTGTTATATTTTGTTAATTAATTCATTTTTAATCAAGTTATATTAAAAATTGTTTGTCCGGTTTTTTTTCTGCCGCACTCTGCATTATTAAGAAAATATTTTCATCAATCTTTGGACCATCTAAATAATTTCAAAGGTACCTCTAAGCTCAATATGTTTGAGAAAAGCTGTTTAGTCTCAAAACTTGAATCAATCATAAATTAATAGAGAAAGATTCAAAGAAAAGGAAATAAGAGTTTAAAGAAGTAATAAATTCTGTTTTGAATAATTTTTATGAGAATTAATAATAAATAACAGTTGTCACGGGATGGCATATCTAAGATTAATTATTACAACAGAAAATGAACTTTTAATTTAAGTTGTTGACAAATCATATATTATTTTGTACCATATTTGTAATTTTTCATCTGTGCATTTCCAAAATCACCAGTTATTGCATATAATTTTTTAGTTTTATTCAATTTATTGTGGATTTAACATATAAAAATTACTTTTGAGCTGGAAGCTCTATTTTATAAAATGAATGTTGCTTGTTTTTGGTTTCGAAATACTGCAATTGCATAAATTGGTGAGCATTTAGCACTTTTGTTTTAAAAAAAAAACTAAAACTTTTTGAAGATTGGCCATAATTTTGGAACCATTGTGGCTAAGAAACAAATTTGAAAGCAGGAAAAAAATTAAAGAAATGAACTATTTTAAATTTCAAACAACACGTGTGCAACAATTCTGCTATTATTTGAGCTGAAAAAAAATTCAGTGGGGTTATTTTTCAAATGGTTTCATATTTATAAATAAAATATAATAGCTTTAAAGTTGCAAAAAAAAAAAAATTATCAATGGTTAAATATTTAACACTTGGTCTATGTTCATTGAATACTATTTAAGGAAATTTCGAAATTATTGCTTTATTCCAATATTTTTTTAAATTATAATATTTGTTTCACTCATTATTAAAATTATATGCAATCACCACTTATTTCATGTATTTTTTAGTTTTATTTAATTTAAAGTAAATTGAACATATAAAAATTACTTTTGAACTTTAAGCTCCATTAATTAAAATAATTATACTTATTTTTTGTTTCGAAATAATTTAATTGCATAAATTGGTGAGAATTTAACACTCTTGTTTGAAAAAAAACTAAAACTTTTTTAAAGATTTGTAACTATTTTGGACCCATTCTGGCTAAAAAATAAATTTGAAAGGAGGAAAAAAAAATAAACAAACGAACTATTTTAGATTTCAAACAACATTTGCGCAGTTATTCTGTTATTCAAATTAAAAAAGAATTTCAGAGACGTTATTTTTCAAATGATTTTATATTTATAAATAAAATATAGTAGCTTTAAAGTTGCAAAAACAATTTATCAATGATTAAATTATGAACCCTTTGTACTCGGAAAAGTAAATCGATGCATAATTATTCACCTAATACAAAGACATTTTTATTGCTCCGAAAAATAAATATATATATAATTGTTTTAAGTTGAATTCCCCCGTTCAATTAATTTGCATCTTCTTACTACTCTGCAGGTATTTTTAACAATCAAAATTAAATAAATAAATAAATAAAATGTCAAATTCATGCACTTTCTTGAATGGTCAGTGAGTCTATACACTTGGTCTATATTCATTGATTATTATTTAAGAAAATTTTGAAAATTCGAAATTTATATTTATAATTTTATCTTAAATCTTTTTTAATAATGATTTTTTTTGTGCACTTGTAAAATCTCAGGCAAATTCTGTGACCTACATTTTGCCACAACTTTCGGACTCAAATTTATTCACGTTTCCAGTCGAAAAAAACAATAGTGGAAAAAGAGAGATGGTCACGACTTCACTATTTTCGATCCCCATTAGAAAAGATAAAACTAAATCAAGTGTTTTGGTAGGTACATATTTTGAGTAATGTTTATCTTTCCATAGAGCTGTCAGTTGGCACGGCCGAATTTTGCCGAGACAGAATCATAATATAGCCACACACGTCCAGCGTACGTTACCGTTTGCTCAATTTACCAGGAAAAGAGAAAAAGAAATTTTACGACGAGTCGAGAAAAGGGCCTTTATAAAATAAATTCGGTTGTAATAGAGAGAGAAAAAGAGAGAAAAAAATGGAGAGGAAGAAAAAAAAATCAAAAAGCAACATCAATCGTTGCATTGTTTTCAATGCGCAAGAAGTTGTAAAGCTTCTAATGTGGATACCAAAGTACAATGTACGGTTACGTATCTTTTGAATTGAACCGGGAATGAAAAAACGCACACTTTTTCAGGTGAATAATGGAGCTGTAAACAAAAGAAAAAAACTTTGCGGAAAGGTAAATGGTTAAAGGGTTTTAGTGATTTTTAACTCGAACAACATTTTATTTCCTTTATCAGTAAAATAACGCCCTCGTTTCTGTTAGGGAAAAAAATAAACATGAATTCGCCTCTTTAGAATTAAAAACTAGCAATCCTGAAATACAGGATTTAATTACACTTTAAACCGATTTTTTAAGACATTACGCTATAAGATATTCAGCATTTATAAATTTCATTTATTATTTACTTTAAGAAAGTGCCCATTATATAGAAAAAAATATATGTATACAATTACAGTTTTGCATGATACAAAATGGGTATCAATCAGACGAAGAATTTAAAAGAAGTAAAAGTAAGTAAAATAAGTAAAAGTAAGTAAGTAAAATCATAAAGATATTTAAAACCATGGGAATGATCTCTCAGAAATTTTCTCGTATATACTCTAATACATGTACTTGTACATTATTAATCACCGTTACCGAACGATAGTTATGAAAGAGCCTATCAGAATTCGATTTTTAGCGATTAATCTCTGGAATGTGGTTAATATACAATTAACCGAAAACCGAATGTATATTTTATACAGCTTTTTTTCGGACGGATTAAAAGCAAAATTTGAATCTTACTTATAATTATAATTTGATAATTACAATTACAGTCACCAAATCACATACAAAATTTCATATTTTTTAATAACTGCGTTTTTAAATAAGCGCGTTAATAGACTTATGATAATACAGATCGACATACGGTCAACCCTTGAAGGATTTGATTCCGAATTTCGTGCGTATTTAATTTTTAGATGCTAAATTTAAAAACCAAATGTTATTCGCCTAGCTTTTTTTCGCTTTATAGTTTGCATAAACTTTTATATTTGGACAGCCATCCAGACAGATTTCCTTTGAATGGGTTGTATTTAAAATTCGATAGAGATCTATAATTTAATGCAAGGATCATGTACCAAATTCCATCTATCTAACTCAAAGGGTTTTTGAGCTAATATGTTCAGAAGCAGGCAGACAGACATAATTCCAAAAATATATTTTCCGTATTCAACGAGGTCTAAAATATGGAGATTTTGCACCAAAATTACGAGTTCGAATTTTTTTTAAACGATTACTGTATTTTCTTTTTGTATGCTACGTACGCCAGAAATAAAATTATTTCATTTTCTTGATTTAAATTAGTTCTCTTATAGATCTGAAGTTTCAGACTTTCGATTAATGTAAATTAATCCTATGTTTCGTCAATATTGTTTTATTCTAGACAATATTAACGAATTATCATTCGACAATTATTCTATTGGATATTAATGAGTACCAGCTAAGCATTTGATAATCAGCTGCTCCGAAATTTTTAATTAAATAATTTTTGTTTCGTAAATTAGTCTTTATGGCTTCCTCAGAAAAGTACTTTTAAACACCAGAATTTAATAGTCATATAACTCATACTATTTTAAAAGCCTCAGGTAGTTATATTAATTGAACCGCCTAACACTCTGTTTTTTTTTTCGTCATTTCATTTAAAATTTGAAGATTAATTTAAATAGGAATTATTTAAGTTGCAATTAATCCAGAGCATATGTGCTAAATCTAAACACGTTTGTTAAAGATATATTGGAAAGAAGAATCACTCAACATTCAGAATTTGTATTCATTGCAGAATATATTTCATAATAATTGCTCATGTATTGGTTTACACAATCTGTCAAAGGATTATTCAATAAAATTTCTTTGACTGGATAATTTGTTTTTTTAGCGTACGATAGTAAAAAACGCCAACTGCCAATCTAAAAAACAATATTATATTTTTATATACAGCCAATTAAATTACAGAAAAAAACTAAAAAATAATTAAAAACGATTGATATGTTGTTGCATTAATAATTGGTGTTTTTGAATCTTTATAATTTTTATTTATGGTTGGAATTACTGTCGATATAGCTTTTATATGTTTTAAATTTATAATGATTACATTTTTCCTATGTGTCGGATGAGCAGTTGTCAATAATTTTCATCTTCTTTTTCAGTATTTGGAAAATAAAATGGATTTGTAATTAAATTTCACCTCTATTTATATGTGAAATATAAATCTTACTGAGAAATAAAACCGGTTTTTACACAGACTTTTTGTCTTTGCATCCTGTCGAATCGGCTACGTCTGGGTGGGCAGTGTGATAGTGATTAAATAAAAAGATATTTTTAAATAAAATTTCACCACTGCTTTCATCCAAAGCGTTAACTGAAATTGTCTCAATAATATTTTTTTTTTACTGAAAACGTACTGCAAACGAAACAAATTTAACATGGAAAAATCAGACAAAGGTTCACATCTTCGTTATTGGCAATGAAAAATAACCAACATAAAATATTAGCAACTACAAGGAAATGATTTAGTTTTTTAAAAACTTTAAAAACAAATTAAACTTTTACAAAAAAACGCATTGGTATATGTGAATTTTTTCTAATTTTAAAATAATGAAAAATAATTTGCAATATTTTCGAAAGTTACCTATGAAAATTTTAGAATTTCACTGATTTTCTAATTAATTCAAACTCTAATTAAAATTTCCAAAAAAAAAAATTGCTCGAAATGGTACGTTTCTAGATCTTAAAGAGTATCCTTGTCAGCTTCAAAGCTTATGGTCTTTCTTATCATGTGCCAACATAACCCCACTCACTTGCATACGAACATTAATATATTCACATACGGATACAAATTTTTCTTTATTTTTAATGCAGAAATTTTCCTTTGAGTTTTAAAAATATATCTATACGGTTATTGTTAGGTGTAAATAATTGAATCACTAATTACATCTGAAAATTATTTACTGCTTGTCACATTTGACAACAAGCTGTTTCTCCAAGATTACTGATAATTTCAATTAAATATTTTATGCAGCTTGTTCTAGTGTCTCTATCAGCTTTTGAACTTCAAAGAAATTTTGAGCACAATTTACATACTATTCAAGAATTATTTATTTTACTATAAAGCAATATATATGTATTTAAATTTTAAAACAATATGATATATATCTTATCTTATAAAGATATTTAATTGGAAACATTAGAGTAATGTTTTTTTAGCCTTTTATCTATATTTGATTCGAATTTAATTGAATTTGATACTTGCTCTGAATTGTAAAATAAAAGAAAGACAGCATAAAATTAATAAACTCAGCAAATATTGCAAATTAAATACATAAAAAAAAATATAATGGACTGCGGAGCCAATAGACAGTTGCCTATTTTGATAACAAGCCTGAGGTATAAATAGTCATATTTATCTACTTTTTAGCTACGCTGTTTTTTCAAAGATTTCATATCATTTTTGGATAGATCGTACCCTCTCTTGTATATTGAAATAACTAAACTCACAAATTGCAGTAATTCAAGCTATTACCAAAAAACAAAAGGAATCAAAAGCATAAGATTAATATTGATAAAAATTCTTTTCCTTCCCAGCTTTCGCTAACATTCAGATGTCTGTTTTCAATGCGTCAGATAAGTAATTACGCAGGAAAAAATGAAAAACAGCTGTGTTTCGATTATTCGCCCCCTGTTCTGAAATAAGAGAAGGAAAAAAAATCAAGGGATCGATCCGGAAGTGGATGGTGCTTCTAAAAATGCACAATAAAACCGTCCTCGCATATTTTTCCATCCGCCCCCCCCCCCTGGCACATCTTACCCGACATAAAAAGTTGGGGGAGGGGGGGCAAGTAAGAAATTTCCAATAAAAGAGAGACACCCGGACTGGAAGGTGCAAAAGCGATAAAATCGGGCGTCGAAATTGCCACGAGCTGCGATGATTTGTAACAAATCCGTTACATTATGCCCGTTGCATGCGAATTACCTGCCTTGTTCTGTAATACAGAACGCTCGCTACTTATCGCTTCTAGAACATTCTTCGTGATTACCGAAAAACTTTGGAATCGCTTCTGCTTGCACGATCTTTACCGATGTGCTGAAACCAAAGAATGCTGCCGCCATTTTGGATCACACGATTCAAAAGTGCTAATTTTGGGAAGTTGCTATGGGAATATGTTATATTTGTTTGTAAATAATAATAATTATTAATAATGTGGAGCAAAGTAATTACATTTTATAGACATTTGCAAAGTAATTGCAAGTAAAGGCATAGATAAATTTGAGTTTTCGTAATTCTATCATCATGGAATTTGATCTAAATTTCAAAAGGAACTCACAAACTTTACAACATGCCATCTTTATTAAAAGTAGAAGAGAGAGGAAGTAATTAAACACCGAGAAGATTCTTGGTGGAATAAGTTATTACTATTATCTACTTTGTATATGTAAAAGTAATAGGCTGCAAGAATGAGGTACACCACAGAAAATAATTGCCCGAAGCAATACAGACAAAAAAAGTTTAGATGCCACAGAAGATTTAAGATTGTAAATGCGATCAAATGCCTATGTATTAAATACAGTATAGGGAAAAAGGTTAAAAACTAAAATCGCATCGAAAATAATTTAATATTAAATAACTATATTTAATGAAAATATTTATCAGAAATATATTAGTTTTGCACAAGAAAACTTTCGTTTTGAATTCCGATGCCTTAAAAATTTTCAAGTTATTTGATTGGTGTTTCTCGCCTATTATTAACCAAGCCTAATTTTTTAAAATTAGCTTAAAAAGTTTAGCCTTAGTGTGAAAGTATGAAAGAAGAGTTTACTGCTCGATACTGATCATTTTTGTAAATATGAAATAATCAAAATTATGAGGCTTCCTTGAACAAACCATAACGTTCTTCGTAGGGACAATCATCATGTTAACAAATTCAAGAGATGTCCTCGTTAAATAGTTAATATCATTTATATAATAAACCTTTGATTCCATAGTAATTCAGACATTAGAAATACCAATAAAATTTAAACCAATTAAAGCAATATACTAACCTGTGAATCCAAATAATCACAAAATAAAATGAGATAGATGTTCTGATCTTAATTAAATTCCAATCTATTGAAACTATTGTTTCTTGGCTATATATTCTTTGTGCGTAGATTTTTAACTAGCGTAAAAAGTTTAGTCTTAGTGTGAAAATAGTAATGAAGAGTTTACTACTTGATCCGGATCTTTTTTTGAAAATATGAACTAATCAAAATTAAGAGGCTTCACTGAGAAAACCATAACATTCTACGAAGCTGACAACCATCAAATTAGAAAATTCTGAAGAGGTCTCATTAAATCGTTATTGTCATTAACATTATAAATGTTTGAGTTCATAGTAATTCAAACATTAGGAATGCTTTTAACCAATAAAACTAAAAACGATCAAAACGATATATCAACTTGTGATTCCAAATAATCATAAAATAAATTGGGATAATTTTGATCAATATC
The DNA here is from genome assembly GCF_947563725.1 of Argiope bruennichi. Lineage (NCBI taxonomy): Eukaryota > Metazoa > Arthropoda > Arachnida > Araneae > Araneidae > Argiope > Argiope bruennichi. The sequence continues at coordinate 117,203,445 of NC_079152.1, read as the reverse complement.
AATCAATTTTCTTAACTAAATTCAATAAAATGACGGCAACTTAATAGTAAAATCCATTATTTGGTGTAATTTTTAAACATATCGACGCATGGTCAAAAATGGCTACAAACGTCTGTCCTGGAGTATAACAGTCCCATCCCCCCTACCTAATCAATATACAGAAAAACAGAACGGCCTAAATACTTTAAACAGAAGAAGGCGATGAAATTGCCACATTTGACAGTTTGTAAAAATTTCACTTTCAAACGACGTCCGCTGCATACAAGATGACTCGATATTGTCACTTTTTTATTGTGCTTTTTTTTTCTTTATCTTCATCGTCTTAAAGGAGAAAATTTCAAAGCACGGGGCTTCTATCGGTGTTCAGCATCTGGAAATTTCTACTTTGTGTTGCCGTTTTAACGGAATATTTTTCCTCCCATCGCCTCCTTTCTGATTGCTTTTGTTTTCCAGAATATATAAATGAAATGAGATCAGAGTTTTTATATTGATTAATGGCAACAATTTCTTCGTTTCTTCCACGGGAATCGATACGAACAATCTGCTTATTTAAATATGCAGGCTTTTTTTTTTCTTATCGAAAATTGCGTTTCGGCCCTCATGTATTTTGCTTTTGGAATGTAGTAAAGCTTGCAAAATTGTTTGTGGAAAAATAGAATGAACAGCTTGAGTTGTAGGCAGAAATAACATTACTTTTAAAAAAATAAAGTTTCTCTGCTTTTTTTTATTTTGTTTTTCTGGAAAGATAATGAAATTTAGGTCTCCGAAAAACCATGGAAATTTATTTGGAACTTCCTTTAAGTACGTAAACTCTGATTCCTGACAATTTAGTCAAAAAAAACTACACTATTTTATATACTTTGTTGATCATTTCTCCTTTCACAATTTTTCATCAAATTTTTAAAAAATATTTTTTTAATTTGACTTCTTTGCACCCAACTTAATTAAAAGCCTTAATTTTAATAAATGCTTTTAAACAATGTTTAAAATTTAGAATAAAATGACTATGAGATAAAATTCAATTTTGGAAACAAACTTAGCTTTATTTTATTATTTTTACAGAACAAAATCTAAAAAAAATGCATTAAACAATAAATTAATTAAAATTAAATGCATTAAAAATGAAAGGAAAATAAGAGTAATTCGATTAATCAAAGGAAATTACTCGAAGGAATTATTGTCTTGATTTATTTCACTGCCAGGTAATCAGTATGCGAGTCATTTAATTGCAACCGATCGCTTCTCTCTTTGCTTTTCAATGCAATACTTATAGAATACAGTTTATAAATAATTATTGGAGGAGTTGCGAATCGAAGAATTTATAGCAATAAAGTGAGTCAAAATAAAAAGAAGGTGCATCTGTGCTAAAATCTAAAAATAATTTTTCAAAATTCAACTAATGCCAGTCGGAAGATTCTCTTCGTATACTGTTAATGTATTTTTGTTATTCATTTATTTTTGCAAATTAAATTCTTATTTCCATAGTGCTTACATCTGTATTTGCCAATTTTAAAAGCAATTCTTAGTATTTTGCAGAAAAAAAAGGACTTACTTTCTTTTGTTTATATATTCTGACTCTCAAAGCCAGTGGCAAATCTATATAATTTATGCATGAGTCTTTATTTCATCTTGTGTTTTCTGGTTTCTTAATAAGAAAATGAATAGATTTAGTAATTAAAGTTATTAGGCTTCAGTTTGCATCTAAATAACAAGATATGCAAAAATATTAAGAATTTTCGAATTCACAGAAACTGTCGATATAGAATCTTTTGATCAATTATCCTACACCGGAAAGCAGCCTTTTCATTGAAAGCTTTTTCTGAAACTACTTATAAATTATGAACCAGCAGTGCCAGTTCATTAGTTTAGAAACTGGCAATGCTACAAAAAGAAACTTTTCAAAAATTTCACTTTTTTTAAAAGATAATACTTAATTCATAAGTAACCTAAAATATTTAATTTCAAATCCACATGTCAATTTGCTAAATTTCAAATATTCTAAGCTGCATAGTGTAAATTCCTTGCATTTTTTTCAATAAAAATTATATAAATGTGGAAGTGATATATCAGTATAAAACCATCAGAGATTTCCCCTCTTTCGAAGTCCAGCATTACTCAGTTTCATACCAATTTAATTAATGTTTATTTTAACTGTAAATTTATCGTTGCAGTCAAGTAAACTACAGTATGTTTTACAGGTTTTTCTCCTGAAGAATCGCGAATATCGGCCGAAAGTACTCCAGAGAAACAATTTACTGCTGTTTACTGATGGCTGTTAGGTAATTAGGATTACTTGGGCTATCTGACGATGCTTCACATTATCTCTATAATGGATATTTGAATCAAGAATACGGATAGAAATGTGGTTTTATGTCCAATTAAGTAATATTTCTGTCACTACTATGCGCAAAAGATGAAGCTAATATTCATCCAGAAGAAATAGATAAGCGTTATAACAAGTATAAATTTCGTCCTATGTTCAGTGGTATAGTAATCAAGTGGCAAAGGAAATATAGCTACATGCTAGTCAACAGGTGATAGGAGGTATGGAGACACTATGTAATTTTTTTGAAGTCAAATATGATGAGGAAAGGGCATGATTCTGTACCTCCAGGCTCTATCTGCACATTTTAAATCGCTGATTTCAAAGAGGAGGAGAGGGGGGCGAAACATTCAACTAATCCTGGTGACGTCAATGTCTAATTACGATAAATATTCCATTTCTTCCAATATATATGAGTTTAAAAAGGCAGAATAAATAATGGAGACTTTAATATTTTGACTTCTTGGAACTTCCTTGATACCTTCTTTCCTTCCATCAGGGGAAGCCACGCGTTTTTTCATTGCATTACTAAAACCTCTACTAGCAGTGAAATAAAGAGACTTATCTCTAAGAAACTGTGATTTTATTGATTAAAACAATAACTGAATTTGATTTATCTTTAAAATCACTGATGTAATATTAAAAGTATCTATGGAAAAAAGAAGCGATTTTTTTTTCAAAAATAGAAAAACATCCATCAAAAAATGAAGACACTGAGTCATCGCCAAAAAATATATAAGGAGAACCCGAACTTTTCTAACCATGACTTTTCCAATAACGTCTGCACCTTTTAAAGAGCTTTTCTACCTGCAGCGCTCCAGACGAGCGGTGAAAGAAAGGAATTCGAGGCGTTTTTATCACTTAATCGAAAAATAAGATTAAGCTGCTTTATTTCGCCGCTCCCCCCTTCAGGCGGGGTATAAAGAAAATCGAACCCTTGCGATGAAAATTCCTTCTTCCGCAATTCAAATCGGCCCGATAGCTCCGCCATCACGTATGCCTGCTTCCAATAGGTAAGCGAATACGTAAGGAGGGATGGATATTTTTTTTATATGAGTTCCTATCTTTTGTAAGGGGCCTATATACATGGGGTAGACGTTTTATGTCCTTTTCGAAGAGATCGATAGGAGCGGTGATTCAGAATATCCGTTCCTTTTTCGAGTAGCCAGAATTCCGATACTTTACTCTTTGTGTTTTCAGTGTATGGAGAAAGATTTGAAATATAGATTCTGTTCGAGCACTTGAAACACAAATTGCTCCATCATTAAATTCTTATAGTATTTTTACCTCATTTTAAATGAAGAAGAACTCAATGTTTAACACTATATTCCACTAGCAAAATGAAACTGAAATTAACATTTCTTGTTTAATACACTTTAAAATATTTTTCATATTTTCAGAAAAATATTCTTCATATTTTGTTCATATTCTTCATATTTTGAAGGAAAGCGTATTTTTCATATATAAGAAATAAATAAAAAGGCGAGACAAGAAAAAATAAAGAGAAAGATTCGAAATATATTTTCTGCTCAGCAGTTTCGAAGAGTTCTGTATTTATTAATTTATAAAGCACTTTCTAAAGTAGAAGAATGTAACGCCTCAACTGCGTAGTTTTTCCCTACTATCTAATTAGAGCAGATCTTCGATTTTTGAATAATAGTTATTCATGGAATATGTTTAGATGTTTATGCATTCTATGGACTTTGCATCCTATTATACACCTATGAATGACTTATTTTTAACTTATTACTTGAAAATGTAGTTGTTCGAACCACACTTCTGAGTCACAGTGAAAATTTGTAAATCTGACAATATGACAAATCTGCCAATAACATATACCTAGTAAGTGAAACGACACTTTAATTTGAAACTTACTTTATTCAAAAAAAATAAAACTTCTGTTTGTGTTTTATTTTATGAAAAAAAAATTGATATATAGGCAAAATCATTAAAAATTCATCCTAATTTTAATTTTTTAAATACTTATTTACAATTTTCATAGTTAACTTTTTTTTAGAATAAGATATGTATGGGCATTAATTTCCTATTTCGCTTAAATATAAAATAAATATATTTCATCATGATTAAATCTCTCTTATGATAGGAGTGTTGACTTTATGGTAAAAAATTTTAAAATTCTTAAAATTCTCCAAAAAATCAGTTTCAAAAAAAATTAAAACAATTATTTAACAATAATATCAGTTATATAATTCTACTGCTCTCTGTAATACTTGGCCAAAGTTTTAAAATATCCCTGCCGCTTTTATCTGCGTTAATATCTGATGGGCGAATCGCAACTTCTGTTTTAGTGGCAAACAGCTCAGCGATATTTTTTTAATTTTTTAAATTTAAAGTGATTGATTTATTTTCATGCGAAACCCACAATATGAATAAATAATATTTTTGCTGATTCATCATGTTCCCCCTATACACACCAAATTGAAAATTATTGCTAATATTTTCTTTCATTTTTTTTATCGTATCGTATTTTTTCTGTTAAAGGATCACTATTTGTTTCAATCCAAAAGAAAAGATCCTATTACAAAAAAGCAAAATTGATGATGTTATTAAATATTTGCATCCAAATTGTTCTGAAAATAATAATTTTATTATTATTATTTCTTAAGCACTCTACGAAAATGCGTGTTTTTTTCTGCTACAATTTGCATTAGTTAACATGTGATAATTGGATCTGGAATATTGTTAATAGGATAACAGTTGGTCTAGACAGGTACATCTTCTAGCTGTTAAGTGAATTTCAACTATCAAAAGCATAACCCATTATTTCATACATTAAGGTAATGTATGAAATAATAATCTAAAATATTTCCTATACTAAGAGTATGAAAATCGATTGATCTTTACATCATATCCCAGATAATTCGACTTTCACTTTATGCAGGCTAAAATAATTAAATCAATGCTTTTATCAATAAAGAGGTTAAGAGTGAAACAAGTTTAATTCTTAGTAGTGATTTAAAATGTTTCCTCGAAAAATGATTATTAAATTTTTCTATTAGATTCAAAAAGGTAATGGATGTTTAGTTATTTATTTTTCATTTCAATTATTTAAATTAATTTAGCCGATACTAAGAGGAAATCTAATTAGGTAGTCAATGAAATAGAAAGAAGAAAAAGAATATACGATTCAACAGCAAATCTTTGTTTTTGTCAATGCTTAATTCTTCAGTCTCGGGCTATTGTTTCTTTTTCTTTTCCCTACCTATAAGCAGCACTTTCCAGAAAGGACAAATACTTTTATAATTAAGCTAATTATTATTTATATACTATGCTATAAAGGCATCACTAGAACTAATCGAGATCTAATTTTACTTTGCCAGATGGGAGAATATTAGAGAATTAATTATTAAATTTCAAGATTAGTACAATAATATTTTTTCACCTATAAGGAGTATCGGTATAAGAAATATGTTTAATGTTCATTATATTCATATCCTCGGGAGGCGTCATGAGAACTTCGATGTAAAATTGCCATTGAAGTAAATATATTTTAGCTTTTCTGGTAGGTATTAATATGGGAGTTGTATTCAGAGGATGGAAAGTACTTCCAATGGGAGAAATGGACCATAGCCAATTTGTAAAAGTATAAATATTAATTTAAAATTAACTCACAAATACTATGATAATTGTAAATGCGCTTTGTAAATTTTTGAGATGGTTTTTTTGTTGTATTTTGTTCTGCTTGGTTTGTATTTGAAAAATTTTAGAAAGAAATTGTGAAAAAAAGTAAATATTACGGAGAGAAGCATATATTTCGAAATAAATATTTCAAAAAGAATTGTGAGAGAAAGTAAATATTTCGTGGCTGATTTTGGGGTGTTTTTTTTAACTATTATTATAATAAAACATTATTAAAATTGGTAAATTTTATCTGCAACATTTAGTATTACTTAACCTAAGAGGAAGTTTACCTCAACTAACAAGAGATGTCCATTAGGATTTCACATTTAATTTCTTTTCCATTTACAAAGATGGTTATTCGTATATCTCAAGGATGTTTAGACAGGGCTTGAGTAACTCCATTGCTCTTTGTGATATCCATTAAATTTCAAAAATATTAAACTTAATTTATTTTAAGTAATATTCTAATTTATTTTATTTGTTTACAATAATACTCTGCTTTTGATTCATATTTCCAATGTTTCAAGCTGCTTTGGCAAGTATCCTTGTATTTTTTCACAAAACTGTTCCATAAAAACTATATCAATAGGGTTTTAAAATAGAAAGAAGAAATAATGAAACTGAATAATTAATACTTTAATAAATTTGAATAATTAACACATGAATAATTGAATACATTTCACCTGAAATATCTCTCAGTGAATTTGGAAAAATAGAATAAAATAAAACAATTAAACAAGTTTCGACCATTGCAAAATATTATTATTTTGGTAAAATTGCTTGAAAAATCATATTCTAAAGTTTTCAGCTTGTGACTGAAAGTTTTTTTACATTTTTATTATCTAATGGCTTATTTATTACTATGGCTTATTCATATTTTCAGTCACAAGTTGTTCTAATTGATAAGTGGACTAAAACATCAGACTTCCAATCACAACACTGAAAAATGTCATATTACTTTTATTCAAAGAATATTCAAATAAACAGCTGGAGTGATTTTCCCGAAACTTTCAAGTATACTCTTTAATATGTGTGTTTTCGTACTATTAATCGGGGTTCAACAGTTGCCAAAGAACCTTTCAGGATGCGGTCTTTTGCGATTAATCACTTAGATGCAGCTAATATGCAAGGTCCAAAATACCGAATGTGTACTTTTTTTAATTGAATGAAATATAAATTCGAAGCAGAACTACAATTGTAGTTGTAAAATCACATGCAAAATTTCAAATATAAAATACCGGTGAGCTTTTGAGTAACTGCGTTTAAATGCTTATGGAAGTATAGATCGACAAAATGTCAATCTCTTGATTTCTAAATTAATAGCTACCTATAATTTATATGTCAAATCTGTGGGTCAAGTTTTATTCATTTAGCTTTGTTCTTTTCCTACTTATTAAGTAAATTTACATTCACACCATCTAACAGATTTCTTCTAAATGGTTTTTATTCAAAACATCATAGGAAATTATAAATTTCTTGTAAAAACTATATTCCGAATTTGCACAAAACTAGTTCAAAGTGTTTTTGAGTTATCGTGTTCGCAGACAGATAGGCAGACAGACAGACATAGATCAAAAATGTGTTTTTACTGAAGAAGGTTTGAAATATAGAGTTTTTTTTTCTTACTATTATAGGGCTTTCTCTTTTTATAATTCATTTAAAAGAAAGTAAAAGTGATATGTTATTTAAGAACGGATTAACACTTTATATAAAAAGTGCCTATCTCTAGATTTTAAAAAAAGTAATATTATTAAGTTCAGCTAAGGCAGAATTTATTCACAGCGATTAACTGTTTTCAAAAATAATGTCCTGAGCATTTTTATAAGCTTTTTGCATTTTTATTATCTAATAATAGCCAGCTTTTGATTCATATTTCCAGTATCACAAGCTGTTCTGGTGTATAAATGAGCAGAACCATCGCTGTCAGACATCCAGTCACATCTCGTAAAAATGTCACGATCCTCTATTAGATATTGGAGCGCGCAGCCCATGTAATTCAATGATTGAGCATATAAACGTGGATACCCTCGCATCGTTTGGGTCGGCTTTGTAACTTAATTACTAGTAGCATCTGGTCACTGTAGCCCCTACCGCGAGTCTACTCATGCACTCATTGCACTTATACAATGGTCACAGTGACAAAAGAAAGAGCATCTGCAAGCGCTTTTTGAAAAATGATGCTTCGGTCTCTGTTTTGTAGCACAGTTTTATAGGCTTGGGACGCTTAGCTTGTGTGACATATTAAGCAAAATGGAGAGTATATCATGTTGAACATTAGAAAAAAAGTTTTGCCATGCGTTTCAGAGAGCAATGTCATTATTTCAGCTAATTTAACTTACAACGTTTGAAAATTATTTGGTTAATGCTAGTTGCTTGTTTTTTCCCAAAGAGAAGACTTCTTTTAGATAAGAATTATATTTGCTTTCCTTTTTTTACCATATGTTTAAGTAAAAGGTATTGGGCCGCGGTGGCCCGGTGGTAAGGTCTCGGCTTCGGAACCGGAGGGTTTCAGGTTCGTGACCCGATTCCACCGAAGAACCGTCGTGTAAGGGGGTCTGTTGCACGTTAAATCCGTCATGCCAAACGTCCTCCCGTTGGTGTGGTGTGGAGAGGGGGGTGCCAGCTCAGGTGTCGTCCTCGTCATCTGACCGTCGTTCAAAATTACGAGGTCCGTCCCAAAATAGTCCTAGTGTTGCTTCAAACGGGACGTTAATATAACCAAACCAAACCAAGGTAGAAGGTATTTGTAAAACAAGAAAAAGGACTTGAAAGATTCGCTAGCTCTCATTTTATTTAATTTTATAATTATTTTATTATATTTTATGAAAGAATAGGGGTAGTCAAATACAAGAATAATTTTATATATGGATGTTTTTCCATTTTCAGTGTCTTTAGAAATGTTTACAATTTTTAAATTTAAATCCAACATTTGAATTTACACTTGTTTTTATTCACACAGTAACAGAAACTAAACATGAAATATTTCAGAAGTTATTTGTTAAAAATAATAATTATAAAATTTTACTAATTATTTCTAATAGTAAATTTTACATTTAAAATATTTTTCTTCAGATTATATATGATCAATTTAATCGAAATTGCATATATATTCGATTTCGGTTAAATACATTCTACATTCTATAATGATAGTATCTACATTCGACAATGATTCAGTTGTTACAAACTTTCTAGAAGCATTTCACGAATAGTCACAATGCAAGTAATGCATAGTTCAATGCATAGTTTCAGATTCTTTGTGTTTATTTTCAACCTTTTTTTGGATGTTTAATTTGAATTAACTTCAATATCTAATCTTTTATCTAAAATTATCAAATTATTTTTTGAAGTTCTTTAAACATTTATCAGTTCAAATATATTATATTAAGTGTTGCTCTTCTTACTTTTTCCGTATACTTTATGAAATAAAGGGTTTTTTTTTAGTGATACTATTTTTTTTAAATTTAATAATAGTCAATCTAAACATTGAAAAAAAATAACGTTTGGAAGCTAACAGAATAAATTATCAATTACCTAACTTAGAGATAAATTTTAATTAATCAGTTTTGTTTCATTCCTAAATTCTAAAATTTTAAGATTTTCATGATATGTTAGCTTGGATTTCTACTGAATCTTTTCTACCAAAATACCATAAAATGCTGAATTTTCTTCTTTTTTTAAAAACCAAGAATTATGTTCAATCAAAGTATACATAGCATAGTACACATTTTTTTCCTTTTCTAGAACAAGTTTTAAAATTTCCAAACTAATACTGAGGTATTATTGAAACATTTTTCCAATTGAATCTTTAATTATTATTTTCATTAAAAATTTTGATAAAATAAAAAAAAATAATCAAATTAGGAAAACTTATAATGTTTTCTGCTGAGATGAGAAGTTGAAATACTTTTGAACAACAAAAAATATTACTAATTTCAAAATTTAATAAGAAACGATATGAAAATCTGAAATTTTTCATAATAAGTTAGAAACACAGAATTAGATGTGAACAATTTAAAGGATAATATTTTTTAATAAATGTGCTAGAAGAAACACCCTCAGTCCTTTCGTATGCCTTCTCATCATTTGATAAGAATTTATAAGCATCTAGATGTATTTATATTCTTAAACTTTTAAATAAAATATCAATACTCATAGCTCATTTTAATAATGAATAATTTTTCAAAATTTATAATTTTTTCAAGAAGGGATACTGTGGAGCTTAAAACAGCTTAGAAAATTAAATTTGAAATAAAAATGAAAGGAAATAAATCTTAGCTTATAATACCACATCATTTAAAATTTATACCAACAATTTGACCTTAAACATGCATAAAGAGGTAACTATTTCATGCTGGTTCCAACTATTTATTCTTGGGCTGTTTTATCTCCTATTTTTCTTGACTCACAAATCCATCTGGAGAACAATTTGAAAAGCAAGAATATATTAAAATATTAAATATCAGAAAAAAAGTAAGAAATGAAATAAATCTTATCGCATCATTTAAAATTTATACCAACAATTTGTCCTTAAACATGCTTTATAGAGATAACTATTTCAGAAAGAAAGTGAAGAACTCCAGTGCTGGTTCCATCTATTTATTCTTGAGTAACTTTATCTCCTATTTTCCTTGGCTCAGAAATCCATCTGGAGAACAAATTGAAAAGCAATTCTTCTCTTTCGTAACACGGTGCTGACAAGTAAATAACCCATCCATTCCAACAGCATATTCCCCATCAGAGCCCTGAAAACCTCCATTTTCTCTGTGAACGACAACAAACGTCCACCTTGTAAGACGCTTACAATACAAAATTCCCACTTCACTCTTCGAATTCGCTTTGGCGAAAAACTCAACTTCCATTTGCTATTACATTGTCGATCGCTAAAGCCATCAGTGTTAACACTCTCTTCCACCTTTGGAATAAAGTACTCGGGTTGCCTGCGAGGAAGTCTGCTGGAAAAAATAACTGTGGTCTCCCGGGAATTCTCCTTTTCTCAACCTAATGAAACTCTCTGTAGAACAGATGACTTTCCTAACTCCTCCCGAATAGCTGGAAGAAAGAGGAAAAAGAAGAGTGACAGATGAGGTGTGTGAATGAAGGATTTGAGGCAAAAGCTGTGATTGATTTTAAAGGAACAAGAAGGGAACAAGATGAGTTCTTCCAGCGCGGACAACTTTTCTTGTGTCCTCTGGAAATTAATTACTTCCCCTTCGTTCTTCGTTGTAAAAGGTGCCTCTCGCCTCGGCTATCTGGTTTAAGTATCCGTTCCATTCAGGTCCTTAATGGTATCGAGCGGATGCATGGAGCAATTTGAAGCCAGAAGCAATTAGAAACTCTAGGGATACAGTTGTTGGAGAGTGCATTAAAATCAGTAGTGGAGTGGAAGAATAGCGTAAAGGAAATGCAAACCCCATTGAACTTCTCAGTGTGCTTTCTGAGAGAGAGAAAGACAGGATGGCAGAGAAGTTTAAAGTTATAAATAAATGGGCATTCAATTGCTAAGAAATATTTAATCTCAATCTTATTTCTTTTTTTTTACTTATGTCTAATTACTTCTTGAAAAATCTTGAATGGATTTTTATTATTGATAAAATCGGAACATTTCTCATTTAGAAGCATACATCTAGCTTAGGAACTATTCAATTACATGGGGTGAAATACGTGATTACTTTTTAAAAAGTTTCCTGTAAAAAATAAGATTATTCATATTTAATCTTTTATTACTTCAATAACAAATACAAAATATACTCACGAGAAGTTGCAACGGATGGATGTTGGATGTAAAATGTTCACTCTCTCTCTTTGTAAATGCATAATTTAAAAATTGAAATCATTTAGGCTTTTGTGAAACACATTTTATCGGCTTAGGTTGAATTCCTTATACATATAGAGTGTTCTTTTATCTTCTTATATGTTTTGCCTTTTTCATAATCTAATTAGATTATTTCTTCCGACTTGATTCTGTCTTACTGATTCAATTATGAATCTGCAGAATATTTAAAATATTTGTGATTACGTGTAATTATTGTATCAAATTATATCCTGTTTGAATGTTTTAATTTCTAATTATAAGTTTACTGAATGATAAGGTGATGTAATTACGGAGTGATAATTTGATAAAAAAAAATGTACAGGTGCCAATAAAGCGTTAAAGCAACAACAAACATAAAAATTATGCCTGGTTATTGAAGCAAAAATACTTTTAATAAAGTACAAAAGGTAAAAAGACCCAGAAATAGACACATAAAATATTTACTTGACGGTACAGCGTCAACACAACCTATGGTATATAGCATATACAATATTAAGTACAAAAAAGGTGTTGATTTGACAGAATGATAACAATATACCTACTGCATGGAATTTAATGTCAGAAAAGAAACAAAAATAATTACAGGGAATATTTTGAGTTGTTGCTGCAGAGACGAAGGAACGACTGTCAGACGAGTTCAAAGATACCAAGTATGATGTGCTGCTGAATTCTCCAATGGTGAATATCTCCATTCTTCTGATGAATAGTGCCATGAAATATCTCTGCCTGTTCGTATACATCACACAAGAGGTCTCCATATTAAAAAGTCAGAGGGATTACAGACTGATGAGTGTAGAAACAAGCATCATGTCCAATGGATCCACTCCACCTTCCAATATGTTTGCGCAACCTGATGGAAAAATGTTTTGATGCACAAACGTTCTGCTGTAATGTGACAAGAATATCCTTCATAAGGATTTCCGTGAAATGTAACTAAATGTATTTTTCTATTCCATGCTTTATGACATCTTTTTTCCTTCCTGAATGCTACAATCATTCCTATGGCTTAGTCGAAACTTCAAGAAAATATCCCATATAAGTGCTTTTGATATCACTTTTCAAAATTGACATTTAGTTTTAATAGGGGATTCGTGGAATTTCAAACTTTTATTGCTTTTTAAAAGTTTTTAAAAAATGGCTGCTCAACAAAGTAACATTTATGGAACAGTTAATCGTCTTCAACTTGAAAATAAATGCACTTCCGAAATATTATTATTTTAGCATAATTTGGAAAAAACTCGTGCATAAATTTCAGCTTTTTTAGACCATGGCCTTTTATAATTACTTTTTTGTATCGATTTTTAATAGTATATGAAAGACTGCAATATGATATTTCTAAAACAAAATCCCATTTCCCTGAAGAAGATAATTATACCTTTCACCTTGTTTTTAACCTTTTGGTTAGGAAACTGTGTTCAAAGTTATTCATGAATAACTTTGCTGTAACATTAAGATTTCATATTTACCAATCATTCCTGTTAAACAACGTAACATTTGGATATTCATAATTTGTTTCAAATGCACTAATGACTATTATCTTCTTTTCAAACTACATTGTTCCCAATACTGCTTCGACTATTTTGTCACCAGCAAGTCACTCATATTAGAAGTGTTGACAGCGTCTGTTTCATTGGCAGCCACTCAAAGTCGTGAGTGTTATAAACACAGTGTTGAAACTCGGCAAGCGAGACCTATCTGTGGCACGCGACCCATTCATCAACACTGCGTATCTCTTGCAAGGAAATCTGAGGAGCCGATTTGCATAGGCGTGCAAGTAAATCGTTGCGTTAATAGGATGTCCGTCCAATGGCTTAATAGCAGTATCGTGATTTGGGAGGAAACACGAAATGCGTTTAAACACAAGAACCCATTTCGTGGACAGGTGTGAGGAACGCCTACAAGGCACTCCCATGGCACGGTACCTCACTTCCAATCGGACTGGATTGCAGGGAGTCAGTAAGCAGAGTGGCTGAACGGCCATCTTAGGTCTAAGAGTGCACACAAACGGGAATTATTTTAAAGCTGAACTGAAAGGTTTCAATGTTTTTTAGAAACTTTAATTGCATTGTTTTGGAAAATTCAAAGAATCTATGATTTTGTTCTAAATTAGAGTTTTCAAACCAAATGAAATGTTGCCATTGATTATTTTTAAGCTAAAAATAACTTTTCTTTATGTGTTTTGGAAAATATAAGATGAAGTGAAATAAGGAAAGATAAGTTTATAAGAGCTTTATATTAATTATAAAGGATTTTATTTTCTTATTTACATAAAACAAGATTTCTTCATCTATGAGTTAATCTTAACATTTAATTCGCAGGCGGAACGGTAATATGATAATTTTACAAACTAAATTGACTGATAAATTCTCTTTTTTTATTCTAGATTAAAAAAATCAGTACACTGCTCAAAAACACTTGAAAGACATCATTGAATAGAATATTATCAAAATAATTATAATTTTTTTTTTCGCTTTTCTATTTCAAGATCCCTCTGAAGAGAACTTTTCTAAGATATTTATATTTAATCGAATGCCTACCTTCAAAAATAGAAAACTTGGAAAACGAAGACTTTGTTTAGTTTTTCTCATATTCTTTGGCAATATTTTTCTTACTTTATTTCATAAAATATTTTGTGGTATATACATTTTATATTATACCTCAAAAAAACTTTCCAAAATTTATAAGTTATATCAAATATGCTAAGAACTATTATTCAAGCTACGCCATTATTCAACGTCAAAATACATTTTACCATTTTGATGCTGAAATTAATCCCCCATTTTAAAAGGAAATAAGAAAATGTCTTTAACGCAATAGAGAAAAGGTAATCTGTTAGATATTAGACTGTGTAGACAGTTACATTTGCACACAAATATCTGTCACGTGTAATTTGATTTCATTAGGAAGGATCATGAACACTATGAATATAAGAAGCAATTTGGCACCGTCAGTGCCAATCACAATTTGATGGTTAAAAACATCTCATTGAATATACCATAAATATCGTTATACGTAAAAGATTCAATTGAATTTGAATATAACCAATATTATTGGTGAATCGACTGGACACCAAAGGCAATTAATATATTAATAGTAATATTGTTTATAAATACATTTATTCTATGGGAAAAGGCAAATCTGTAAGTCCTGACAGTTGTTAAAACGATTTAAATAAAAAAATATAACACCTCTCTATAATAGATTAAATATTCATTAAAAAGAAAATAAATAAAACTAATTCATTTCTATTAATGTAATGGTTATTAATATATATACATATTAGGATATAAAAGGATAAATAATATTTCCAGCATCTTGCTGTGATGATTTCAAAATTTTTATTTAAAATTATTAGACCATGGTGACCTCATGTCAAAATCGTGGTTGAAGTATCACTTGTTCAAAATTCATTTCCACGAAGATCCATCGTGTATATAGATATGGTATGGAAAAATCATAAAGGCTTACACTTCGTCACATTGTTATGGGGAATCTTCATCAGATAAAGTTCAATTTTCTTAGATAAGTCTCAGAAAACCCCTCGTAAAAATTTGATGTTACTTCAAACTAAATTTAAAATGATATATAAGAAGAATTATCCATTGTTCCTTTTACATGTTATAATACAATAAATAACAACAGTTTAATAAATTTGTAGATTCCTCCTAGGATTTTAAACCTGTTCTCTAAAAAAAAAAGAATAATTAAAATAGCTATTGAGTTATAAGAAATTAGTAAATTATTCGCTTATAAAATGAAAAAACAATAAATCTATGAAAGAAGAAGAAACACATATACATTCATTCATTCATTCATTTACTGAATTTTTGCAAGGCTTTAAAATCATTATTCAATATTTCACTTCTTAGATATTTTAGATTCTGAAACATACAAGGTGAGAGTTTAAAAGACCAAAAATGGCGATAGGAACTTTGATGCCTCTAACAGCTTCGGAAATTCCAGTTAGTCTTGAATTCTAGTCATGACATCTGAAAACACAAGTTTTCCAGCCTCTTTCCTTATTATCATTCCGCCTATTCATGTTTTAGTACAGTTTAGCATTTTTGTTTCTTTTCTCCAACACATCTGTCGTTTTCTTGTTGCAAATGAGACACTGAATTATGCTAATCAGTAGACGAAGAAGTTTTTTTTTTCCCTCACAGTGTAAAATAGAGCTAGAAAATGGGAGTCAAAGGTTTCATCATTGTAATGAGGACATAGTATCGTTTAAATATATAAATACATTAATGCAGATGGTGTTCGTTTATTTTCACTGCTGATAAGAGAAAGGGGAGCAGTCATACTTATTTCCGCTATAAAAAAAGTATGATTCATCCGGTAAGCGAATTGGGCCATATTTAAATAGCTTGTTTTTGACCATTTGAATTTTTTTAAAAATATTTTTGGAATCTACATTGTTTTCTTATCGGAATGATTAACTTTCAAGTTTATATTTAACTCTCTATGTGACGAGAACATATGTAATATATATTTATCACTATATCGTAAGAATAGTGATAAAGAATATTGAAGAAAATATGGATATATATGTTATGAATGAACAAAGTATGAATGCCATATATATGAGCAAAAAGAGTAACTTTGATTATTTGGTAAACTCTAAAATATATACATTGTATGTTCTTCTTTTTTTTTTCTTTTTTTCTTTTTTCTTTTTTTTTTGACATTCTCGATTTTATTATTCCATATTCTTCTAGCTGTATTCTTTTTCTAAGATTTCTTGAAATATTAAATAATTTGTAAAAAAGAAGTTCTTTTCTTACTTATATTCATTTAGATAATATAACATATAATATTTGGAAATTTTGTTCCATATTTTTTTTATCGAACTTAATTGTTTCATATTCCTAAAGACAGGAATGTGAAATCTATTTTTCTGTCATTTCCTTATATATTAGTGTTTGGAAATCATACCGGTGAATATCGATTAATTTAAACCAAATTTTAATTACATATGAGTGGAACCAGATGATTGCAAATTTAAATTTTAATTTAAAACAAATTTTAAGTTTTCCTAAAATTTTTATAAATGTTTATAAATTGAGGATTAAAAAGTAAAAAAACTAATGAAAATAAAAAGAAATCCTTCTTTTTAGAACACTATTAAAAGAAACTTTTGTTCTTATAATAATAAAATTTATTTTCTTATTTTAATATTAAAATAATTGAAATAATGAATGATTGAAAAATTTTGAATTTCCAATTGTCAATATAGTTTTTTATTAATGTGATTAGTAGAGAGGTTCTATTGGGTTATATGTAGTATCAATCGTTTTAGATAAACTATCACACTGACTGCTATTTAAATTTTGCCCTCACAGTGTAAAATGCTACTGAAACTATTAAGAATTACTTGCTTAGCCTTATATAGAATAACATTTACAATTTTACTATTGTTTCTTATGGCACTTGCCATGGACAAGCCGCTGTTACGAAGACAGCGATTTTAAGCCGGTGGGGGAGCATCTCTTGTTTTTATACTAGCGCCATCTAGGGCCAAGAGAACGACTTAGCTACACACACGTCACAACCCTTTGTACGGGGCGAACTTCATTCACAGATCGTAATTTCGACCTGAATCAGAGAACGATCACCCCTGATCTACCTCCTGTGGTATTACTCTCGACAAGAGGACTTTGTGACCACGACAGATTTATACGCGCGTCAGCCACCAAGTACGAGGGGAATCTTCGGCCGGCGGGATTCGAACTCGCAACCTAAGGGAGGCGAATCCAACACTCTACCAACCAAGCTATCCTGTAAAATAGGCAAATGATATTCCTGACACTTTGGAAGACAAACATACGGAAACACAGCTATCGGAAATTTTTTGCGCTCATACTTACTTTCTAATTTACTTATTTTCCTGAACTAAGTGTTGAATCATTTAAAAACTGAAAGGAATGAAAGATAAAGATGATGCATACAGTAAAAAATACATAAGACGTATACTAGATAAAGACACAGACAATTGGCAAAAATCATTTAGTGACTCTCTATTTGATTAAAAAAATTATCTCATTTCTTGGAATAACTATTACACAGGAATGACGTTGGGAGCTACTTTACATTTTTTTCTATATTTTCAA
Organism: Argiope bruennichi; assembly: GCF_947563725.1. Classification (NCBI taxonomy): domain Eukaryota; kingdom Metazoa; phylum Arthropoda; class Arachnida; order Araneae; family Araneidae; genus Argiope; species Argiope bruennichi. The sequence goes on along the minus strand of NC_079152.1, from coordinate 117,185,558 downwards.
AACATTTTCGTTTTAACATGATTTTAATATATATTACTTTATACTATTATACTTTATATACTATTACTTTTTTATATTCTTTTGTTCTGATGAATATATGTTCTTAATTTTCAAAAAACATATTCGAATAACGCTCATTATGGCGAAATTCTGTCACTGCTATTTTCAGTGGTATTTCATTATTATTAATATTTAATATATTCAAAGGGGAAAAAATCATGACATATTTATTGAAATGATGATGTGAAAACAACTAAGTTGTCAACCAGAGGAAAAGAAAAGGTAAAGAAATGTTAATAGTCATTAAATTTTGGTTATGAAGCATACATGAAATATTCAATTTTATAAAGAATATAAACCTAGAATTCTATGCAAATAAAATGTAAAGTTGATTTTTAAAAATGTATATATCAGTCCTTGAAAAATAATCTTGATAGTGATGCCTCTTTCTGGGCTAACAAGCCACCAGTTTTTTGTACAAATAGAAGTGAAGATCTGTCACAGAAAGATAGTATTCTATTTTAATTTCTCTTCCTTGTCTTCTTTAATCATAAAGGTATTAACTGTTTCATTTCGATTATTTCTTGATTAATTGCAATGATATTTACAAAACTCAATTTATTAAAAAAAATACTCACCAAAAATTATCATCGTAGTAATAAAAGTGAGAATTGAAACTTTGTTTCGAGATTGGTTCCAATTGAATTAGTTTATCCCAAAAATTAAAAATAAAACTAAACTTTAAATTTAATTAATTAATCCCAAAGCTATGAAATTAAACTACAAAATCAGCTTAAATTTCATGACAACAATAAAAAGAATTGTTACAAATTGTAATTAGAACCAAATTTGAAAATTTATTGAAATTAGAAAAAATGAAACTTGTACAGTTTTTTAAATTTTAAGAAGGCGTAACAATCGTGTAAAAACAATATTATGTTTCGTAGTTATTGAAGAAATGCATTGAAAAAGTTTAAATCCACTTTTAATAAATTAAAAATTAAAAAAAAAATATCTTAGAGAACACTTACTACCCAAGAAATAGTCACATGGTACATTTCGTTGTTCTAGGTCTAATATTTGCACTTTTTGTGTGCAGCGGACCACCCACAACCGTTGAACGAAGCAGTATCAACAAGATTCTAGGTCTAATACTGGGTGCTATACAGCGTTGCCTTAATTTTACAGAAAGCCATTGTACGAAATATATCGGACTGAAACATTATCTTGATGAAAAGCTAGGCCTATATTTTACGGTTTCACAAATTATTCATATTTAAATAAGCTTCTACAATTTACAAATCTTAATAATAATTCAAACTAAAATCAATATAGTCATTCCTGTTTGATATAAATGCTAACATTACAATTTTATTTAATTGGTAGCATTCCACTTTTTTTGTTTTGTAATTCACTGGTAAAAGAATCAGATCAGAAACTTATGTTTAGATGATAACTTTACATATAATTAAAAAATTTATCATAATAGATGAACCTTAGATTATTAGAAATTGAGCATATGATATTAATGTTTCAATTTTAATTATATTTTATTTGCATTTAAACTTATCCTTGTGGCCCTTTTGCCTAACTTGTTACCAAGGGGTCACGAGATTAACTGCGCATGTTAACCTTGCTCCTTCTGGTACTCACGAATACCATGTTACCGACAGTAGACATGTGTTATCCATGACCCCCCTGGATGACAACACGACATACGGCACTGCGTTTAATTATCCACGAATGAGTTTGTCGCCAGTGATTGGATCACGCAACCTAATTGTCGTCATTGTCCGACACACGAAATTGGAACACTGTCTCACCCTTCACATCATGCGTAGTGGACAGACACACAGTTCGTGATCGGAAGTGATACGTTACTCCTACAATGTCTATATGTTGCAACCGTTAGTTAACTTTCATCTAAAAACGTTTATAAACACTCGCAACTCAGAATGACACGTGTCGCTTTCATGAATCATCGTTTGTTACGTGTGCAGAAATTAAAACGGTTAATCTCGTTTCTTGTTTTGTTCAAAACGAGAATGAAAATTCATTATTCTGAATCGAACAGTGTGTATCAAGAAGAAAGTCGTATTAAATGAGTTTCGATATTCATATTTATGTAAAATGTTGAAACTGTTGCTGTTACTGAAGTCTACAGAGAAACATGAATGCCAGAATGAAAGACATTAAGCAAAATTAAATCGAATTATTTTTGAATTGATAAATTGAATCGGGGAGAGCTAGATGTGCAAATGTCTTTTTCTTTCTCGCATTTAAATTCTATTAAAGTATATTGTTTATATAACAATTGTTTAAAAAAAAAATCTAATATTGAGATTTTGATGTTTCAGATGTTTTGAAAATCGGATAGATGATTTTTGAAATGTATGAACTTGAGCACTATGATTCAAAATGATATGATCTAGACGGCTGAAGTTTAGTATGTAGTTAAAGTTTTTCAATTTGTTCCCTCTCCCATGATAGCTCTTAGTATCGATGCAGCAGATCCAAATGCAATTTTTTTGTATTGTTTTTCATTTTACTACTTTTTTGTCTACAATCTGGCAGTATTATCTGTTACCACTTTGAAGAGATAACAGAAACTACAAACTAAAAAAAAAGCACTTATTATTATAGTTGTGAGCAGAAATAGCCGATTGGGATCTGGATATATCAATTTTTGTTACTAATAGGATCTAGAAATAAGTTGCACTAGATGAAAAGCAACTTCTGTATCAATGTACGAAACTTCAGTAACGATAGAGTGAGATATCTGCAGTATAGACGACGAAGAAATACTTTAAAATAACATTCATTATGATGAATGCACTTTTAATATATATTTACGTAGAAAAGCAAAATCCACGTTTGCTTATATATTATCTCGGCACTATGATAGAATAGCAGACGTGAACTATTATATAATATTAAAGACAAGCATATATATATGTGTGTGTGTGTGTGTGTGTGTGTGTGTGTGTGTGTGTGTGTGTGTGTGTGTGTGTGTGTGAGTGTGAGTGTAATGATATCTTTTAATCTACTTTAAATCCTAATTTTTATCTTAAATTAGCCATGTTAATTTTATTCTTATATGTTTCCATGTTTCCTGATCCAATTCCCATTTATTTAATTAATTATTTCTAATGCACGTTCAAGGAAACTAATGATTACTGTACGTTCTCAGGTTCTGAATGTAGGAATAAAATTCCTAACACCCATGCATACCATTAAAAGGTACCTAAGATTCATTTGCCTGACACTTGGCAAAAATACCTCTATCAGAATGCATCACAGTAAAATAACGGAAGGGGCAAATTTCTTTCTCTTGTGCTCTGATGTCACTTATAGCTTCTTCCCTGTATCTAATATGCCTCCGATGTAAAATAAATCGACTTAATTTCAAATGTTTTTTTTTCAGCCACGAATCTACAAAATTATGTTTACATATCCATAGAGTATTTAGTAAAAATATATATCATTAGTGGTTAACATATGGACAAAGTCATACAATTCGGATTAAATAGCTGTGAATACTTTGAATATCAAGTGAAATGATTAACTCAAAGTGTTGACGCAAAGTAATATCTAATTTTTATAGTAAAATGTACGAGGCAATATGAAGTTAGAACTAAATGCTTGAACTTAAATGAAGAAATTTTTAACAATTACCAGGGTCTAATTTAGGAGGATCGGGTAATATTACTTTGCAGCCTTTGAACTTAGATGAAGAAATTTTTAACAATTACCAGGGTCTAACTTAGGAGGAGCGGGTAATATTACTTTGCAGCCTTTGAACTTAGATGAAGAAATTTTTAACAATTACCAGGTCTAACTTAGGAGGAGCGGGTAATATTACTTTGCAGTTTTTGAACTTAGATTAAGAAATTTTTAACAATTACCAGGTCTAACTTAGGAGGAGCGGGTAATATTACGTTGCAGTTTTTGAACTTAGATGAAGAAATTTTTAACAATTACCAGGGTCTAACTTAGGAGGAGAGGGTAATATTACTTTGCAGCCTTTGAACTTATATGAAGAAATTTTTAACAATTACCAGGGTCTAACTTAGGAGAAGCGGGTAATATTACTTTGCAGCCTTTGAACTTATATGAAGAAATTTTTAACAATTACCAGGGTCTAACTTAGGAGAAGCGGGTAATATTATTTAATCACCTGTGTTTCCAGTAAGAATGTACCATTAGTTGCCTCCTTCCTCCTCTTCATACACTTTCAAATTTAGATTGATCTTTTTTTTTTTTAAATCAAGCTGTGAAAGAACTCTAAGCATTAATTTATATCAGATGTGGTTTGAACCATTTTAAAACATTGAGCTATAATATTTAAATTTAAAAACATTGAGCTAAGAAGAAAAGAAGCTAAAATACTCAATTCTTAATAATTTTGAGCCTTTCTAAGAATGTCTGTGCTATGAATCCTGTCAGCCGTATCCTAGTTTTGGTACGGAATTGGATTCGTGGTGGCATGGTGGTGAAGTCTCGACTTTTTGACTGGACAGTTCTGGGGTCGATCCCAGATTCCACCAATGAATCGCTGCGTGAGCGGGTCTGGCTAAATACGTCGGGTCTTTCACGTTGCCTTCATGTTGGTGTTGTCCGGATATTAAAAGGATAGTGCCAGCAAAGATGTCGTCCACGTCATCTGACGGCAGTTGAAAATTACGTTGTCCCAATTACGAAGTTGTTGTAGGAAGTGTTGCTTTAAAAGGAACGTTAATGTAACTAAACTAAGCACAAAATTGAACCTGCTGTAGATTACTCTCTGGCACGGATGACGATTTGTAAACATCTGTCTAGTCAGTTGTAAGTCGTATGATTATTATTTATTATAAAAATCAGTTTATGTGGAAGATAAAAATGAATTATATTCTACCATAATTTCGTTAAAAAATGGTAAACCTTTTAAAAACAATTATAATTATTTCAAGACTAAAATAAACTATATTACCACTGTATTAAAAGCTAATTACTTTTATTTTTTAAGTTTGCATAAATTATAGGAGCTTACAAACGTGCAGGTTAATTCAAAATGAAACCTTCATTGCTAGTATTTAAAATTATCATTCATGAATAATTCAAACACTACATAATTTTATTTAGTTTTTTTAAACTCATTTTAAATTATTTTTATTTTACTCTAATTGATAACAAGAAAAAAGAATTATCGAAACTACAAGTATGATAATTAATCTGATATGTTTACAATGTCAGATACGAACTCTTAAATAATGATGTTTAAATTTTTTGAAATGATAGACAGCAAAAATAAAAATTAAAAATCTGTACTTTACAGCTTATTTTGCTCTCAGTGTAAAATCCTCACATCTTTTTAAGGACTTTTGATTTTCTTCAGTTTATCCAAATCAGTTCGAACAACAATCTTTAGAAGGTTTTCTTCTAGAACAACAAGATGAAGTAACTGTTACCAAACACTCTTCTGGAAATTAATTTAATTTGCAAGTTCCCGAAGGAAACAGGGGAAAGAGAAGGGAAGGCCGTAAAAATTAAAGCAGCAACGAACATTAATCATTAAATTTTGACAGGAAGATTTTTAATTAAAACAGGAGAGATTATGAATCTCAGTTCGGGAGAAATGCACAGAAAACACGATGAATGACACATCCTTGATATTTGCGACAACGATTTTTCAAAATTAATCGCAGAAATTCCTCCTCTCCACGCTTTTAAGACTAATAGGCAGGAACACGTAATAAATATCCAGGCAGAACGCGAGTTGTTTTAGCGTCACAGGGACTCCCTGGCGTCGTCTTGAGCTTGACAAGAGATGTCACTTGCTGCATCCGCTCGCCTCGGATTTATTTTCCGAGACTTCTGGTTGAAGGGTGACTCACTGTTGTAGCAAATGAATGGCGTAAATGAGAAAAGCCGTTTAAAATACGACGTCGTAGAGATTGGTGGAAGAGTATTAAATCAAGCTGGTGATTGCCACGTGTTGAACTTTACTGACTGAAATGTTATTACAGTCTGATAAATAATCTAAATGTTCTTAATAAATGAAAACAAGATGATAGTTTTTATTCCAAAGTGACATTTGGAAGACAGCGAATCGTGAATTTTTAACAGGGCTTGTTAAACTTTTATTTTAATATATGGCGGAAAAGTTTTATATAAACTCAGTTTTATCAGAAAAAATTTATGTATCTCCGAAATTGTGAAGTGAAATTTCAACAAGAAGCATTAATTAGGGTAAAATATGCGTTATTTAAATTTTAAAAATTCTGTAACGAATTATGTTTAAAGCATACTTGATGATACTGAAGAATATAAAAAGAAAAGGTACCGTTAATGCCTTCGCCTCCAGAATGTTGCTTCCTCCGATCCACCTACTTCACCAATGGCCTAATGTGTTAAAATGTAACTGAATGTGTACATGATGATTGTTAAAGTGTACATGAATCACATATTGACTACTCCGACCTTCCCTGAGGATACGAATCAAATCTGAATGGTCGGACTCTCGCGACAGTGGCGGAAACTAAGGTTGAATCTAAAGGCCATCATCGGCCGCTGCACAACCCTGCCTGTAGGAAGCATGTCCCATCATTGGTAGGGGTTAGTCAACCCCACACCATTTCTGTACCTACTCGGATGGGGAGAGCCAATCACCATGTGGAAAGCTTCTCATCTACATATCTGAGGTGTCTCCTGGTGGGATTTTGGAATATGAATAAGAGTAATAAGTGTTATATATTCTGTCCGAGGACTGTTCAAGGACAGAAACTGTTTTATGGATGTGTGCTTGAGCAATGAATATCTCTTTGCCTGGTGGATTTGCCAAGGGAAACACAACTTATGACCAGTTTACCAAAGAAGTATTATTATGGAAGCAATCTATATCTGTATATAGGAATTATTTCTGACTTTGACTTCAGATGCAACAGGCTTTTTTTACCCACAAAAATTGTTTATGGTCTAAAATGTTTGTTGGCAGGCGATAAATTAAAAATTTTATCAAATATATGTATTTTTTTTCTGTTTAATATAATCACTCATCTTCTTTATCCTTCAAGTTGCTTACATTGCGATTAATGCGGGCGAATGATATAAGTTGTATATAAATAAGAAAAATCGAAATGAGATTATACGGCATGATGTTGTATCGTCTGTATCACATGATATTATATTGTATGATATCGTATCAGCAGTATATCGTATGTATCTCCATCTAATGTCTTTCATTAGAAATAAATATTTTTAATCGAAGGCTCCATATTTTTGCAAAACTATATCAAAGATAGAAATTTATTCAAAAATAAAAAGCGGATTTAAAATATCTGTTTTAAACAAACAGCAAAAAACAGGGATACATATACTATATTACATGAATAGACGATATTTCACAGTTTTATTTTATGCATTTGGATAATGGCAGTAAAAGCGGATCTGTTGTTTGTTATGAAAATAGCTCGACACCCGGGGAAAAGATGTTTAGATGCTGTAGTAGTTAGTAGTACAAAGAATGAATCTATTATTGCAGAATATTGTGAATTTCCGGCCTTGTCATAAATAGATTTATAGTTGGCACAAGATATGTGTTGAAGAGGGTTGCTTAAGCAGGGGGTAAAGCATTGGCCATCTACACACGTCAAATGGAAATACTGAGTATATCCGAACTTTTTTCGAACGTTACCCCTCTAACTGTGGGAGTTCTTAAGCGTATCTGTACCACATTCATTTGCTACTCTTTAGGATCTGGGAGGTGGGGCATTATTTACAATATCCAGGGATTAGTAACTTCATAAATGGCAAGAAATAGACTTCTGATATGATAATTGTCGCTTAGTAGTTAGCAGAGGCATAAAGAGAATAAATAGTTCCTGGTGAGCAATATAAGTTTTTTCGCTCCTTGTCGTTATCGGTGCAACTGATTGTTTTTTTTTTTCCACATATTTTTCTTTCAAAATTTACATTAACACTTTAACACTCTGCCTCCTTGATGCTCTCTAAGATTGGCAGCTATACCCCTCTTGCACCCCTGTTGCTACATCAATGATCACGGAATATCATGCTGAATGTATAAAATAAAACTTTGAAATTTCCTTTATCCAGCTATATATCGTATGTGTCTCTATATATTTTCTCTCATTAGAAATAAATATTTTTAAAATGCTCCTTCTTTTTAATTAACCCTATATTTGGACCAGTTCGCAAGCTTTAGATTTAAGTGATAATTTTTTTAAAGAATTTGTTGTTGAAGATATAATCAACCATTTTTTTAACAACAACTTTTCTTTTAAGTGAAAGAAGTCTTCAGCAACTGTTAAAGAAACAATAAAAGGAAGTATGAATGACTGCACATCTCAAAATCATTCTTACGAAATTACTATAAAGTAAAAAAGAAAGAAAAAAAATCTCTGAGAGCCATAACAGTTCACACCTATTAAGACATGCACTACATCGCATTTAAAGCGGAAAAGGCCAATGTTCCTGCCTGTCTGCTTTATTATTTCAACACCATTTAGCGTCTAATCGAAAGGTTTAACATGACTCCACTTTTGTGCCGACACACCTGCTGCTGCAGCAGGCGTTTTCACTTTTTTTCTATTACCTTCAAAGCATAGCGCAGAGGAAACGTCACATCTCATTGCTTTACAGATTTATACCTCCTGTCATTTTCTCTGTCTTCTTTTTCTCCGTTTATAACTCTGATAGCTCCTTGAAAAGTGATCTAATAAGTCGTTTCGGAAAACGCCCCCATCTTCAGTGGATCGTTGAGAGTAAATTAAAAACGACAAGCCTACTTCCTGAGGAACTCTGGCTCACCTGAGTCTTGTCTAGTTTCTCTGTCGGCACGGCTTTCGTGACTGCAGAGAACACGATACGAGACCACTCAAGCTAAAAGCGACTACCGAAGAACAAGACAAGAATTTGTCAATTAGCTTCGGCAATCTCTTTGAATGATTTTTCTTTCTCTTTGGTTTATCAAATCATTTTTCACCAGTTGACATATTTTGCATGCATCAAATTTTTTGAAGAATCGAGTTCAAATGAAAAGAGTTATACCTTGAAATAGGATGTTTATCTTGTTGGTGTTGACAAATTTTAATCTTATTCACTTTTATCATAAGTAAGCATACTTTGCATGAATCATATTCTTGAAAAATCGAATACACATTTTTATTATACTTTTATCGTGACTATGTATATTTTGTATGAATCATATTCTTGAAGAATCAAATACATTTTTTTTATCTTACTTTGGTTATAAGTAAGCATATTTTATATGCATCGTATTTTTGAAGAATCGAATTCCCAATTATTTCTTATATATTTTTGTCATCAATTACTGAATCTTTTAATGACAAAAATAAGTCTGACTGATGATGATCTTATTTTTTTTACGAATCGTATTCTTAAAGAATCGAATTCCCATTTATTTCTTGCATATATTTGTTATCAATTAGTGAATCTTTAGATAACAAAAATAAGATTGACTGATGATGACCTTATCTTTTCAAGAATCATATTCTTAAAGAATCGAATTGAAGTATGACGACCTAAATTAAAATAAAATCATTAAGTACTTGAACATTTCACATATTTTTAAAAAATACTTGCATGAATCACATTATTGAGAAGTCAAATATATTTTTATCTTTCACATTTATTTTACCATCAAGTAGCATGTTTTGTATAAATCATCTTTTTGAAGAAACGAATTCAAATCAGACAAACTTAGTTTCATAAATTGTTGCATTTTGTATTCAAAAATTTCCCAAAATTGTTAATAAATCCTCTCAATAATAGCACCAAAAAGTTCTTGATAGTCGTAGAACTCATAATAATTCATTGAAAAATATAATTTTCTTTTATATTTATTTTTTAATCAATATTTTTTGTCATTCACCAACATGCTCAGAATGAAATAAATTCTTGATTGATATACTTTCAGCAAGAGGTATCAGAGAATTATAATATTATTTACTCGTCTTAACGCAGATATGTTTTTGCATGAGGGTTCTTGTTACTTGAAGTACTTTGAGAAATTTCCTAAAGAAGCTAAATATTTGCTCTTTATGCTGATTTTTTTTTTTTAAAAAACTTTCTACTTTTCCATCTTACCAACTAGCCTATTTCTCATAAAGTAAATACTTGATGAATTGTCTTCCAGTGTGAAGAACAGTTTCTTGAATTTAAAAATAAAAAAATATATATTTGTTATTTTATTACACATTTATTCTTCCTTTGGCCTTCTTTTTCACATTTAAAAAAACTGATTATTTTTCGACTTTATGAACTAATTTTGTACGAATCATCACTCTTGAAATGCTGAATCTAGAATATTTAAACACAAAAATTTGTTGGGTAGTCAACAAATTTGAATCTAGAATCTTTGAATAGATGATTTGTTGAATAATAAACAAATTTGAATCTAAAATGTTTCAATAAAATATTAATTTCAATTTAGATTGTTTTCAATGGAAAATTAATTGTATAATCAAACAAATTTCACCATTCGATCCTTTCAACTAATAAACAAATACTCTTTTTCTTTCGGTTGATTTTTAGTGGCTCATAATGATTAATTTTCAGTTGAAGAAGGCTGATTTTGGACAAAAATGCTAAGCCTTTAACGAAATAAATTTTATAATTAATAAATTATTCAAAAAATAAGCAATAAAATCTCAACTGATAATAATAGTACTCAAGGATAAAACAATAAAATACACAATAAGCAATAAAGTGAACAATAAACAAAACTTTGTTGTTTTAGAATACACTATTAGGTCAATAAAAATATTCTGTGCATATAATTAAATACCAACTGAAACTCAAAATCCATTAAAACTTGAAATATTTATTCCTTTTCGTACTCTGCAATAAATTTCAGAAGAAATAATTTGTTTGACCAAAAACAAATTTCAGATTAAAATGATAATAAAAGGAAAAAAAATATTTCCTATTCTAACTATAAATACAGATTATTATATATAGTCTATAAATTTAAGTTAAACTAGACAGACTTCCTGTAATATCTAAACAACTAATGCTTTAAATAAATTATAGAAATAACTTTTTCCTGTATATTGGCAACAGAAAGTATGCAATATATGTTATATTTTCGTTAAGCAATAAACGTACGTTTTTTCTTTGGAAATGCTTCATTTTTCTTTTTTGTAAAATGTATTATATCAAATTTCTTGACTTTAAAAAACATTATAAAAATTTTACAATAACAAATAAACAAATTAATTTAAATATATATAATCTATTTTCCATGTTTTTTTTCAAAAACTTGATATATGGGATAACTAGCTGCAGTTTAATATAATTTTTTTTTTAAATTCTTGAACCATAAGGTTGTTTAGAAAATTAGTTTTTATATAAAATGAATAATTTGATTATCGAATTAAGCGAAAGAGGGTCACTATTTAAAATAATTTCTGATTGCAACACATTCTATAATTTCAGGGACATAAGTTAAAATAAATAGTTTATATTCAAAAAACAAGTCATACTTATATCCAAAATATAAATTGTCATTGATTATTATACTAAGTGGATGGACATGGTTAAGCATAGGATCTTTTTCTTCCAACTGCTTCAGCATTAGAAAGTAAAAATAGTTTTTAAAATCTTAAGTTGGAACATTTAATTACAAATTGAAAGATAGCAATTTTTGATTTATCTTATTTTTGATTATCATTAATTAAAGTTTTATTATTATTATTATTATTGATTCCCAATTCTGAAGTGGCGAGAAAAGTATTCTGAATGAAATAGGGTTTCAAACATTCTTTTTTGTAGAAAAAGAAATGAGAAAATTTAAACAACTCTATTGCTTGATAGTGGAAAATTAATACTTGTGACCATTTCACTTTGACACCCTAAGATTGGATTATATGAGGAAGGTATATTCTCCAATTAATTTACTGAATGTTTGGACTAAGGCGAACAAATTGGAAACTATGGAATATATAGCTCCAATTACAGTTAATATTGAATGCAGTACTTTTCCAGTAATCTCGTCAGAACAAAAATATATTTCTAGACGTATTGAAATTGGAACGATTTTTAATTCAGACATCACAATTTTCTAAGTGAGTATATATTTTGTCATCCATATGAAAGGATTTAGATTTCTCAGATATTTTAATATTGATGATTTTGTAATTGAATTAGAATACAGCATGAATTAGGACTAGTACAACAAACTGAATTCTGATTTTAAGTCTTTCTGTTCATCATGCAATACAATTAATATCTTCTTATTCTAGTGATAAAGAAACACTTCTGACAGGGACCGATACAGGGGCATAGATCATGGCGGTTGTAACCACCCTTCAGAAAACTATAAAATATTTTGTAATGTGAAAGAAATGCTGCCGTAAGTTTGATCGCATTTTAGCATTTAATCGGTCCATTATGATTGTTTGATTTTAAAAAAGTGCTTTGATCGAAACAGGTTAGGTAAAAAATAAAAAAAAAAATTAAGTCTAATATTCCAGCAAAAAAATAATAGGGGAAGGAGCTATTCATCTTATATTTGGTATTTAGGAAAACTGGAAGAGGAGCCGTTTCATTCAATAATAATAGGTGGTAGCCGATTCCTTTTTTCTGTTCTTGCCAATGAATGAATCAAATGCTATACCTTTGCACATGGACACAAAGTTTCCAAATTCAACAAAAGTATAAAACAGATCAGAGAGTTTTTTTTTTTTTTAATTTTAGTAACACCAAGAGTTTGGCAAATACACTAGATATTTTGAACTGAGTTACTTAATTAAGCAAAGATAAATATGGGTTTCGAATTATAAATTATAAACATCAAATTCTTAATATATTCGAAATCCTTTTCGTGCAACAAAAACTTAAAATTAAGGGTATTTAACATGTCCTACTTCTGGAAAGTGACTGTTGATTGATTAATAAATGGAAGCAATTAAAAAAACGTGTAGCCTTTATTTAAAGACATTGAGTCCAAAATGAGCATTATATCAGTATGATATAATACATTTAAAAGCTAGTATCTATTGAAAAAATAGGCACTGTTATAATATAGGGAGAAATTTGAATCTTGCATGAACTTCAAAGAAAGTTGAGGATAAGCTTAAAAAGGAAAGAGACAATCATGGCATCAATAACGTTCATGAAATATCGACAAGTTTCTGATAAGTTTAGTTAAAAAAATATTCTGAAACTGACAAAGAATTTGGCATCAAATTAATTAAGCATTCGTTATTAATTTTGACTTTAAATATATAAAGCACCCGATTAAATTGCTTTTATAATAGCGATTTCTTTGTAAATATCGACCCATTTTTTTTTCGTCATGAATCACATCAGTGTATGTCACTCAACAAATGATCCAAACGTAAAACTTAATTAACTACTTTCTTACACACGATAATATGTTGTCTGCAAACCTCTACTTTTCTAATTCTTTCGGGAATATACCATGGAGAAAAAGGAGAGGGGAAGGGGGAATTTCTCCGCCTAAAAGTGCGATGGAAAAAAAAATCCACAAATAATACCACCAATGAAATAAAAAGTAACTTAGAAGGGCAGGGAGCACAATAAGCATTTGAAAAATGTCGCAGCATAAAGCGGCTGGAGATCTTCAGAGACAAAGATGGTTTCTGTCGCCTGTAATCAGTAACAGTAACCACATAATTTGAATAATTGAAGTTTTTTTACCCTCTTAATGCACAACCCTCCTCTAGCGCACATAATTATGTATGTAGGATTTTTTTTTTTTTTTTTTTATCCTTTTGCTGCTGCCACCCTCCAACACTTCGCAGCCCCCCACCCACCTCCCCGTCCTCCTTCGCTTAATTCACGCGTCCGTAATTGAGAGGCTTTGCGTCGGCTTGCATACTAAAATGTAATTACGCTGCTATAAAGCTGGCCACTTCTCTGAAAAATTAAGAAGGGAGGGAGATGGAAAAAAAAAATTCATAAAGATATTTTTCATAAAGATGAAAAAGATCGACTTTTTTTTTTTTTTTCATAATCTTTAATTTTTCCTCACTCATGGCACTTAGTCTTTATAATTTTTTTCATAATTTTTTTTTTTCCATTCCTCTCTTTTGCAGACTCAAGAGAGCTCATTAGACAGTTGACAAGTAACAATAATTTTGCTTGAAATTAGAATTAAATAGTAATTACTGACTCCCCGGGCAGCATAATTTTTGTTCTCGAGTTGTCCCCCGGTTCTTGATTTAAGACGAGATTCATTTTCTTTTATTTCGTTCTTTTAAATAAAGAAAGAAAATAAAGAGTAGATAGGCTATTTCTCCCCTATTTTATTTTCCCAAGAATATAATATTATTTAAAAATTGCTCGAATGTGAAAGTGTTAAGCGAGGGGAATAAAATTATCATTATATCGTTTCGAATTAAGGGTTTTAAAAAAAGGAAAACTGACTTTTTATGTTACTTGCTATTATTATTATTTTTTTTTTTGTATTTTTTATGGTGTAGAGATTTTATATGAAACAATGATAACTTAATCTAAAAAAATAGAGCTAGGCTAATTCATTTCCGTATCCTTTATTACTATATTAAAGTATTTGTTAATCATCAAGATACAAGTTGTTGACTGTAAAAAATAGCAAATGCAGTAAATAAAAAAAATGAAAAAAAGTACATCAATTTAAAATCAAAATATTATTTTTCATTGCATTAGAACTAAAAGATATTTTTTTTATCAGCATTTTTTAATGCAAACTGATTTTTTAAAAAGTCGTTTATCAGTAAAATATTTGTTTTCATACTGTTTTTAATCAGCATTTTTTAATGCAAATTGATTTTTTTTTAAAAATTGTTTATCAGAAAAATATTTGTTTTCATTGCAAAATGGTGAAATTTTTTTATTATTTTTTACCAACAATCTTTTTTTTCAAAATGATCGAAAATTTAGAATGAATATTTGAATATGAATAAAATTGAATTAATTAGTTCAATTTCGAAAAAAAAGGAATAAAATTGGTTTTCTTATTTTCAGATCTCGCTTTGCTGGTATATAATGCCTACATCCCATATAATACTATCTGAATCAAATCATAAAGAATAATTTCAAAGACAGCGAACAAACTTTTTTTTTGTTATCCTTTTCTCTCACTCTTTTTTTAATCTTATGGCGTAAAAGGGGGGGGAGGGCAGACTGATATATCTTTCTAATTCTCCTCCCAACTATCACTAGTGTAACTTAAAAAGGAAATGTTAATCGAACTTCGTTTTAAACATACAGTAGTTGATTTGACTTTTTTTCTCTATAAGTATTTGACAGCTGCAAGTTGGAAATCATATAATAAAGATGGAAAATATCATATTAAAAAATTTAGAAAACCAGAAAAGAAAATCAAAACACATTTTAATCATATTGTTTTTGACTTAGTTTTATATAATATTAAGACAATGAGTAAATAAAATCATACTGCCTGATGATTTTACATACGACCGACTGGCTACTTATTTATCAAACTTTTTCATTACTACTGATTCATACTTTATCAAATGTTCTGTATGAATCAGTTTTTACAGTAGTTAGTGATTAGTAAAACTTTAATCAACCATTCGAGATTTTATTTAAATTAGAAATGTTAAAGGAAATCCTTTCATCATAACAGGATACAGGTGCAGGGGAGACCCTAGATGTAAAAGAGTTTATATTTTATCTTTCAAATTATTTGGTTTAGAAACAGAGCGGAAATTTCCGATTTCCAAAAGGCAGGAAGGTTGAAATAGCATTTTTTCAGCAGCACTCAATTCGCATAGAATATCTATTTTTCGTCATAATTAATAATAAAGAAGGCGAAAAATTAGGCTCATTCTTTTTTGTCCTCGTCATCTGACCATGATTTAAAATTAGGAGGACTCTCTCTCCAAACAGGCCTAATTTTCCTTTTTAAAAAGTTAAATCTAACTATGCTAAATCAATTCTCAAGTGAATTAAGGTAAGGCGTGACATAAGGAATAAGGTCATAGATTTGCTTAACTAGCATTATTCAAATTATTACAGACGGATTAGCAGGGAATTACTCACTAACATATGTTTTGACAGTTTACCTTCAAGAGAAATAAAGAATGTGGATCAGCTTCCTCTAAAATTCTTCTAACATTAGTTTTATTTTGGCCAATTACCTAATT
Organism: Argiope bruennichi; assembly: GCF_947563725.1. Taxonomy (NCBI): domain Eukaryota; kingdom Metazoa; phylum Arthropoda; class Arachnida; order Araneae; family Araneidae; genus Argiope; species Argiope bruennichi. Next base: position 117,169,425 of record NC_079152.1, on the reverse strand, counting down.
TTAATTGCTTTACTTTTGTTCAAAGTCAAATTTCTAGCTCAGGTGATATTTAGATGCTCAAAATTTATCTTTTTTAAAAAAATGCCATACTTATGCTTTTTTTTCAAATTCTTTACTCATGGACTTGGATTCATGCCAAATTCTTTTAGAAATATCACTTATTACTTCCTAAGAGCTTCATTTTAAATATATAGTTCTTTTTTTTTTTTTTTTTTTTGCATAAATATTTTTGAAATTCAATATGTATTCTTTGTGTGAAAATGAAAAATATCAATACCAAAAGTATCAGTTCACAGTTCCTTAAGAATCGGAAAAAAGCGAAATAGCTTCATCTGATGGATCGATATTTTTTTAACATATGTTCGAACCGTAAGTCAAACGTATTTTGTCACAAATTGCCTCTAGCACTGAGTAACACTAATAAGAATGATGGACCCAGCCTAATGTTCTTATAGCTTTTAAGTTCCCTAATCTCCGGAACGCTTCAATAAATGGTATTATAGGTCCCAGATATCAGTTATAATCAGATCAAGAGACATCTTCTGCAAAATCTCATGGCGGAAAGTTCTATGTGGAGAGAACAGTCAGTTTCCATTAAACTCCTTCGTTTTCATAAGCAGCTGACGTGGGATGTAGCGACTGATATGCTAAGTGCAGTGAAAAATCCTCGGGCCATGATGTTCGTTCACGAGGCTTTATTTGTAAATAGGTAACTAATCACTTTGTGCTTTGGAATAAGAAAGAGATGATACCGCATCTTACTTTACTCAGAAATATATGCTAGAAGCGATAATATACATATCTGAGTTAGAATGGAAAGTTTGATTTTAAATTCTCCCTAATGTGCTTGGGAAATAAACACATAAAGCTATTATCCTAATGCACAAAGAATACATGGCTGCTTTCATGGCAGAAGGGACAAAAATTGACGCATAGAGAATTTTCAAATTTAATCAACATTTCTGAAAGTTCACTGAAAGCAGAGTTTCTAAAGCCATTTAAAGGGAGCAAGTAATTATTATCTTTGCAATATTCCAAATATAAAGATTATCATAAAGCTGTTCTCGTAAAATAAATACACCTTATTTTATGAGAAATAGTTTTAAAGTTATCCCAAATTATATTTATTTATATAAATCTTAAGTAAATAAGTGACTCGTCAAATTACCAGCTGTGCCTTTTAACAGCTTATTTCTCGTTACTGAAACACGACTGAGTATTTTGGCTTCCCTTTACTGTCATATTTTGTATAATACAGTAACACTCCTTTTTTTTCACATATCGATATATACCTGCAATAAGTTTTTATCTAAAGATGAAACATTAAATATCTGCCAAATCAGTGTCTTTAACGCAGAGCAGCTGCAATCCCAAATTGCAATTGTAATGTTGTAATTTTCAAAGCGCAATCATTAATTTTCGATATTTTTCTTTGCCGTGTTATTTCTGTGATCTTTCTTATTTTTATTGATGTCATTGAGTGACCAATGAAAATTTAGTTTAATTACGATAAAGAACAATATTTATAGCTGTGAGTCCAGCGTTTCCTGTCGATCTGATGTCTACTAACGTCTTTGTTGATAAATCGTCTTTCACTTGAGCGCTTAGTTAGACTAAGAGGTACTGATCTAGGTGATTTCTTTTTACCAAGTGACTTTGTTTCTGAATTACTAAGACTGGATTCAATAATTTCTTCTATAATTTGAAGCAAATAGCTACATCAGCAAATCATCGTTAATATTTGATTAGAAGATGGATTGATTTCAGTTCTGCGGAAGCTATTTTAGAAATATTTTTAATAATGTGGTATTTTGAATTTAATTGTATTAGTACATGACGACATTGTATTTCGCAAAATATAAAGCTTACTCTGTGTTCATGATAATAGGATTCAAGGCTAAGATATCATGAAGGTGGGGAAATGAGATCACATCCTCATAGTAAGACCTCTGTTTAAAAAGATCGCAGTTCGAGTCTTCATAATTTCGAAAATATATGTCAGACATTAAAAGTTGTGCTGAAAATTTCATTTCAGTCTGATATAAAAGATAGGACACATTTCAGTTATTAATTATAGCATCAGAAAAATTGATCTCCATAGAGGGAGACAAGGTGTGATGATAAGTTATTAAATGTGGGATTTGAATCCAAAAATGGTTCTTTTTATATCTTCGAATAAACGAAGATAACGAAAATAAATAAAAGAAAAATGAAGAAAGCTTTTGATATTGGATTTTTTGCTGATGGAAAATTTAATTATCTTGATCTAGCTTTGTTTGATCTTGATTTAGTGTGTAAGACCTAAAGCAATTCAGTTACTGGCTGTAGCAAGAATTTGAATCTAAATCCCTCATTTTACTGTTCCGAAACGAAATGCTAGTTTAAATAAGAATGCCATTTCTTGTGTTTGATTGTTTTAAACCATTAAGAAGATGCTTGTCTGGAACAAGAGGAATTGGCAACATCAAAAATAAAAAAAAATAGTAATATATCTTCCAGAAGTAAATGAACCAGCCTTCTTTGATGATTTAGAGCAAATATTTACAAAAATAATTTCCACAGTTTTATTGCCAAATTAAATACATGCCCTTAACAGGAAGAGAAAAAGGAGAATCTTTCTTCTTTGAAAGTCAAGCATAGCAAAGGTTTAAGTGAGAAGGTTTATTTCTAAATCAACGTTTAAAGGCCTTATTATTATCTTCGCAGATAAATGTAACAAACAGTTTCTAACAAAAATAAAGCAATTTAAGATAGAAATTTGGTTGAAAATATTTTAAATTTTGATTTATCTCCAATATAATATAAAAATATTGCGGTTGACGTAACTTATAGAATTTTATCATAATGTTTCATGACTCAGAGAGTCTAATTTTTATGCCTAGTGTTTCTAACGCAATTTTCTACCGAGCAATTTTCTCTGAGCAAAAATGAATTGTATCGGCAAGATAAATGCGACTAGAACTAAATTCATTTTGAACAAAAACTAAAACAGAAATGGGAATTCGTCTTTTCTTCCAAACGAAAGCGCTTAAGTTACTCAAAGAATGTTCAAGAGGAGGGTAAAAGAAAAGAAAAAGAAATTGTGTTCAACTTTGCTTAAATAAATTTAAATAGAAACCCGCCTCTTGACATCCAATAACTCTTTCCACAGACCAAACCATCTAACTCCAGAACTATTTAGATATCGCTTGTGCGATGGAAAGAAATAAATAATGTAAGAACCAGGAGAAAAATACAGATCCCCACGTTTCGTTCCTTGGTGTTTTCAGTTCCTTTAACATCCTTTTTAAATGAGAATCCATTAAAGAAAGGTTTACACTTGCGGAATTTTATCGCTTGGACAGATGTACTGCAAAAAGAACTCATTTTGTTTGTTGATGTGTTTCCGTGAAATGCGAAAATGTACCTCGTTTACTATTGAAGTAAAAAGGGTTGATTAAGCAATATATAAAGAAATACTCCTTCTCAGTGAAATGTGTTTCGCTTGTAAGTGTCCTTACGGAGGTTCCGTTTGCTCGTAAATTGAGACATTTTCGCTGTAAGCGTTCATTTTCACCCTCGGCCACCCCTCCCCCTGCACCATCGCAGACGATAACGTCGGCAAGAAGATTCAGCACTTGCTCAATTTATCTAGCGAACTGTTTTTTTATTTATCGCAAATGCTGCAATCGCACTCGTGTTTCGATGTATTAAGAGTAAAAGAGGATATCAGTAAAAGAAAAAGTTAAAAAAAAAAAGATTAGTATTTACTGTAAGAAAAATATTGATTTTTTTTAAAGAAATATTTAAGGTGAAAAGCACTCGGCAATTTAAGTAGCGGAAAAAGATGGCCGAAATGTATATAGAATTGATATTTTGTGCAAGATCAGACTGTTTTCTTCAATAATTTGAAACGATGCATAATCTTTTATTTGATTAGTTCTTAAAAGGTCTCAACCAAAATCTTAACTGATGTATTTACATCGAGAAAACTGACATTAAATACCACTATCAGTATTGTTGTTACTACTTATCCAAAACTATTTATAATTTCATATCAATTTTTAAAATTTGTTACAAATCACAAAAAAGTTGTATTAAACAGATGTTACCTTTATTAATAAATAATTAATTTCGATAAAGTTCTATGAAGGAAGAATGGCTGAAGAATATGAAATTGCTATATTATATTTTTATGTTATTATTTTTAATTAAATTATTAATTATTTTTATTGTTTGTTATTGACACCGCTGTTTAAAATCTCCACAGAAATATGGGAAAACTGCTTTGGTGAAATATGCCTTCTATGGAGTCCTCTTTTCTAAATTCAAACCAATTATTTTTAGGATGAGAATTATAAAGTAATCGGAATATATTCTCATACAAAAATAAGAAATTATAAAACTGTCTGTTTTGTCTAAGATTGCATATTTGAAATGTCTGTGTTAACAAAAATATTATTTTAAATTATTTATTTATCTTTTTAAGGATTTTTCTTCTAAGTTTGAAGCATTGGAAATTAGAATATATTCCATTTTTTAATGATGGTTTTCTTAAATCTTTCATAAAGTTTTAGAGTAAAGGATGTTCCAAAATGAACGCAAGATTTGAATTTGCCATCATTCGTGCAGTAAAGTGTTGGAAACCTATTAAAAAAACATTTGATACCTGATAGTTTAGGGTTTGTAAAAATGGAGCATTACACTATATAGCTACATGTTTTCAGTGTTGAGCAATATTTCAAAAATAACGAAAGTCTGGCGTTCACATTTCACAAATTTGAGAATTGGCCACCTAGATCGTGTGATTTAACACCATTTGATTTATTTTTGTGGAGTTATTTGAAATTAAAGGTCTATGCAACAAGCCCACAAGCACTCGTGCATTGAAGGAGGAAATGTGTCAAAAAATGTGTCAATTTTTGGGACACCCTTTATTTTTTACAATATTTCATGGTAAATATCGTATTTTTACGCTGAACATGTCAGTTCTAAAACCTACTGAATTTATACATACATACACACACACACACACACAACACATACACACACACACACACACACACACAACACATACACACACACACACACATACACACACACACACACACACACACACACACACACACACACACACACACACACACACACATATATATATATATATATATATATATTGCAAAGATAAAAACCACTGTGAACTATAGCTTGACCTGCATAATGAGTTCCATTAGTATAAATTGAAAACAATTTTTTATAGTAGGAATGAAATACACATGAAAAGTTTATTAATATCCAAAACATTGCAAGAGTGAATGTAGAAGATTACATGTTTTTTTTTCTGAAAATAAAAGGCAATATAATTAAGAAACAATAGCATTCTGCCCCAATTTTGCGATATTTTCTCACGAGTCAAGATATTCTAGCTGTACTAATGCCAGTCAACATAGTCCATACCATGCTCATTTAATCCAAACATTCCAGCCGAATCATTTGAAGTGGTACTTACACAGTTTATTTTTATTTCCCCGTCCACAATTCACACGAACTATATATTTTTACATCGAAATCACTTCAACCTAAAATAATTCTCAAGTGCCTCTTCCCAAGAACAGGCCACTTATTGGAGATAATACAAGAGTTTCATTTCAAGTTTCCCAGCAATGTCTTTGGATTCTTCTGGGCATTAAATGTCCGAAAAAAAGCTCAGAGAATATTCATTCTGTAAACATGGCAAGAGGTAGAATTTCTGGTAAGAGATCTACTTTATGAGTTTCCGGAGGAGATAACATAAACAAGAGAGATACAACTGTCCCTGGCCATCTTCCTATTTTACATTCCTCCTACACTGAAGTGCATGTGTGTGTCCTGTCGTTTCCTGCTTCCCATTTCCTATTAAAACCCAAGAGATTTGAAGATGAGCCCCTGAAGATGTTGCTGGCTTCAGACATAAATATACTGAGAGAGCTGAGAGAGGCAAAAAATAATAATAAATAAAAAAAAAATTGATGGTCATGAAAAAAAGTGTTCATTCTAATGAGATGAAGTGAAGAGTTGTATAGAAAAAAAATGTTAATAATCTTGCGTTTGATAAGATGGAGAATGTTCTGCAGAAAGTTTTAAGAATGAGTGTGCTGTGTTTTTGAGTGAGGAATTTTTATAATCTTTTTTTATCTTCTTTATTAATCTGTTATTCGTTTTCTTAACAAAAAAAAAAAAAAAGAATTAAAAAAACGAGTTTTAAGTGAAAGGAAGATATATATTCAACTAACGAATAATGAAACGTTCTATTTATTACACGTACTACCGCTTAGTTATACGAAAACATGGGGTGCAAAAAAGCAATAAATATTTTGTCTAAAAAGTTCTTTTATTTAAAATTGCATTGGCCTTTTTAACTATTAGATATGCCGGCGTCCTGGCATAGGGTTAGCGCGTCTTCTCCGTGGTCTGGGCTTCGTGGGTTCGAGTTCCGGTTCGGGTATGGTTGTTAATCGTCTGTTCTATCTATGAGATGTGTGAATGTGTCCCCCTGTAAAAAGGGTTTTGCAAGCGAATGTGATGCGGGAGTAGCTAAGACGTACTCTTGGCCCAAGTTGGCGCTACTAAAGCACAAAACGCTCCCTTGGCTTAAATCGCTGACAAAGTCAGCGAACTTGTACATGGCAAGTACCTTTAGAAACCACAACTGTTAGACATATCTTGAACTATCTCATCATTAAATGGGAAAATATAATCTTAAAAAAATACATACATTTGATTTTTATTTTCTCGCATAAGTAGTATTGAGAAAGTGTAGTCAGCAGACGGACCAAAAATTCGAACTCAGTATTTTGACGAACCTCTACGTTTTGAACCTCCCTCAGTTAAAAAAACACATATTTGGAAAATGTCTGTCTGTGACAAAGATAACTCAAAAACGCTTTAAACTATACGGGTGAAATTTGGCATATGCTCTTTACATCAAATTTACAGATATCTATCAAATTTTGAGTAAAATCTGTTCAGAGGAAGTCGGACTGTCCGAATGTTCGATTTGAAGCTAACACAGTAACTTCAAAATGAAGAGCACTACCTAAATAATATCCGGTAGACAGATTTAACATCTACAATTTGCATCCAATTTTGATACAAATCCAACAATTGATGTTTGCCGGTTCTATATTTTTTAGAAACACTTAAAAGCGATAAATCAAAAACTCAATGACTTAAATGTATCAAATTCGGTGCAGTATTTTGTGATTAAAAGTACAGTTGTGTGTCAAGTTTTTGTTTCAGTCGGTTGAGAAAAACATATCTAAAACACAAATTCCATTTTCGGATACTATTAACTGAATACCAGGGATTAATCCCCAAATAACTCGCCAAGGACAGACAATAGATTCGGTAAATATGCTAAATTCACGCCAAAAGTTAATATTTCGCAACTATTGTACGTCAACCCATGCAAGGTGTTCACTGGGATAAAACCCTTATTAGAGAGTATGCGAGAAAGTTTCGGAGAGATCAGCTCCACTGGCTATATATGCACTTCATCATTAATTTAATGATGAAGTGCCTCATTTTCTTTTATTTTGTGGTCTTTTCTTACTATATGCTAGGTCGATGTCAAACTGTGTCTCCATATAGGTCTCGAAGGAAATGCTCCAAAAACTTCAATGCAACAGATGTAATGTTGATTTTACTATTTATCATATCTTTAGTGAATGCTCTTCTTTTATTCCATATTGTGTTCCTTTTTTGTCTCATCTTCTTTAACTTTAAAAGACCTGGTGGATGAAAAAAATCACTCAAATGTTTTTAACTTTTTAAAAGCCATTCGTTTTTATACTTTCATTATTTATTTATTTTTTTTACTTCTGTTTATTTTACACTTTATTTAAGCTTTTATGCATCAATTTTCACTCTCAAATGTTAAATTTTCACAACATTGCTCATTAATTTTTGCGTCGTTATGTCTTATGAGATTTTAAATTAATCATTTGTTTTAAATTTTAATAAATGTTTTTTTTATAAATATAATTTGACCTTACTTCCACTTGGAACAGTATAACCAAACAGGGCTCTTGCTTTAATATACCAAAAACATTAAATTACTTAATATATACCCATATGTTTTAATAAAAGATGTATAACTTTATATGTGATTTGATAAAATTTTTAATCTACAGAAAAGCAAATATTATTTTTTCTGTTTATTTAAAGCGTCAGGGGAGCTTCATTTTTTTCTTATTAATATATATATTATATAATATATATATATATATATATATATATATATATACATATATAAGTAAGTTTTAAAATCCCTCATAGTAATTCTCATTTCTTACTATAGAAATGTTTCCAGGAAATTATCTTTTTCCAATTACTGAATGTTTTTTCTTATTACTGCTGGATTATCTAAAATTAGATTTCAAAATCCCCACAAAGAAATAGTTCAAGATCAATGAAAGGAAATAAAAAGGGATACAAGAAAAGAATGTAGATTTTTTTTTACAAAATATGATGATGTGAGCTTTTTTACATTTTTAAGTGCATAATAGGATTTCGATAATGGTTGATGCATTATTAAGAATTTTATGCAATAATGAATCAATATAGTGCATTAATAGCAAATTATTTTTAATTAAAAATCATCAAACATTTGATTAGTACTTTATGTGAATGCTTTCATATGCAATACATAAAATATATAATCTCATAATCCTTTTATAATTGTTGTACATTGCTTTATTTAACCTGGCTTGTTTTGTGCTTGCAAAAGATTAAATTTTATTATCAGTTCTCCATTCAATTTTTTATACGCTGGATTTTTAAAAAGTCTCTATGCTTATGAATTTGACAAAACACTATTTTATCTATTTAAGCATTTAATGATTGATTATCAAAGGATTTAATTAATTATTTTTATTTTTTATTATCTAGGCACCTGAGTTGGACTTGAGAAAAATTGATTATAAGAGCTGTAAATATAAATCCATAATAAAAATCTATATAAATCCCAGAATGTTTATAATAATAAATGAAAAATAATATATATATATATAAAAATAAGAAGCTATTAAATTAAAAAAATTGTTTTTATAATTACGCGTTCATCAGCATTTACGATGATGATTCATGAATCTTCCCATGATAAATTCCAATTTCTGTATAGACCAAATAAAGAGAAAAATTAATATTTAATTTCCCTAAAAGGTAATATTTGTTCTTAATACTGACACTTCATTTCAAAATTTTTGATTTAACTTTACTCCTTTACTTATTTATTTTGTATAGCTTTAATGTCTACTTCATATATTTTTTGGCAAATCATTATATCTTGTTCTACTTCAGCAGTAGTCATAATATTAAATGTTGCAATCCATGGTCTACATTTTTACATTATATCATATTTATTTTATTTGCAATGACACGAGTCACTGTTAGATAAAAACTACCAACACAATTATGCAAAACGGTTGTATTAAGATATCTCAAATTAATAAGGCATTAATGGAAATTGTAAGTATATGCAATACAGTATAATCCTCTTTGAATAAAACACTTTTTCATTAAACTATGTTCCCGATACCTTTGATTTTATTAATTTAACATGTATTGATTGCAACAAATTTATTAATCTCTTTTTTCGTGATAAATATTGTTTCTTCTGATTATTGGATGAATCATCCAATAATACTCATCAAAATCCTCACAGAGCAAATAATAACATTACATGGTTGTCCACATTTTTTTTTTTTTTCCTATGTCAGAGCATTTTTATGAAGCCATCGGGTGGTTGTATACCTCCGCGCCCGATTATCGTATCTCTTTAATAGTAAGAGAGCCCAGGGTGAGGTCGAAGAGGTGAAGTGGAAAAAGAGGCAATGTGGCCAATATAGACCTTCTTATCTCTGTCTCGCAATGACAGTCCCTCCATCCCTGGGGGTGAGGGGAGGATGATCCTGGGGGTTATCGGGTTCCCTTCACCACACCAAACGATCAAATACATCACTCTCTGTTCCCCCACCCCTCACATCGAGCCGAAATTATATTTCTGTTGGCCAACGCTAGGTGGCCGTCTTCTATGTAGGAGAAACTTTCTATTAGTTAAATGTTTTTACCGAATGTTCTTGCTTAAAACTTGTAATATTGCCTTATATGCTCTCAAGAATAAAGCAATCTAAAATGGTCCGCTATATATAAATAATGTGGGATTATTTCTCAAAGATGTCTGAACAATGAAATTCTAAAAAAATGAAATATAGAAAAGTGATAAAAAAATGAATAATGCAAAATTTTTGATATCTTATAAAGATAATGCGTAAAGGAATGGATTAATTTTATACAGAAAGAAATTTTATAGCATTACAATTAGCATTTAGAAAATATGTATTTGCGACTGTTCATTCAGTTTTTGTTCATCCATGATTCTATCTTAGTTTATACATTTTGTACAGTTTCGGATAAGGCCCTCTAGGAGCCTTCAAAAAGTATTTAGGGATCCCCTTTTCTAATCTCTAACTTTCTATCCCAGATATTTTTTATTGATCCGAATTATTTATGTAAACAGTTTTGCATAACAAATTTTGATAATTTAAAGCAGCATATAACTACAGTGCCCTTCGAGAAAGTTGATTCAGTGTTTCCCAAACAAAAAACTATTTCAAATTCAAATATTAAACAATTTTAAATGAAATAGAATAAATAAGACATCTTTTGAGCAATCTAAATATTATTTAATCGTAAAAACAAAAGACATTTTTAAATAGCATAATATAAAATTCGTAAATTCGTCAAATTAATGATTATGCATCTGCACATAACACATTCAAAGAATATTTGTTAAAAAATTAAAAGAATTATTCAATTGACAGCATAATTTTTTTTCTTTGCATTGCAGTGACAGCATTCTTCATACTTGGGTTCAATTGTTTTTAATAACAGTCTGAATGAATATCTGTCAAGGGGCGGCGACGACTAACAATCGTTTTACAGCTCATTCTCCGAAGAACAGCATTTGTTGTGCCCACAAATGCAAGGACCATCCCTTTTTTCGAATGTTCTTGCATGGGGCGCATTATGAAGCGGAAGACACTTCAAGCCTCATAAATAGATCTCGGCTGTACAAATGGATTTCCCTTATCTCACGGAAGATCTCGGCTTGTTGTTATTATATAGAATAAAAGCGTGATGTTTTGTGTCGGCTCATGTACGACCTCTGAAACTGAAATCACTTACTATCGCCGGATACAAGAGGGACAGGATGGTTATTATGATGTTGTGTAAAGATGGGGTACAGTCGAGGGTGTTCTGTGCTGCGAGGCGTGAGTGGCCAGACGCAAATACAGAGGGTTGGGAAAAAAAGTAAAGACAGAAAAAAAATAATAAATAAAAAGACTTCCTCGACTTAATGCAGTTCTGTTCTTCAGCGAGCGAGTGACAAATGGTCATTACGTGAGATCTTGTCGTTTGAATCATGCAAGTTAAAGGAAATTTCAACAAAGAAAAGACAAATTGTTTGGTGAAAGAATATGGAATGTTATGAATCATGCAAAGTTAATCAGGTGGGTTTTTTTGTTTTTTGTTTTTAATTTGAAAGAGAATGAACTATCTGATTTATCCATCATACTAAAAGCAGTATAACCTGTTGTAATTCCGACGTAAAAGATTTTCAAAGAAAACGCATAGATTTTGAGAAAGGTATCATTTTCCTGAAAGGACTTTTTAATCGTTTTAATGTATCGATATTGTCCATACAATAAAATTTGATCACCTTAAAATGCGTAATAAAAGGTGATCACGTCCGGGTCACCAATAAGGATGTTGTTCATAATATTTAATTCAATAACGGTGTAAAAAATAACATTTTTATTTAAATTAACGATTAAGAAGAAGCTTTTTTCTAGTTAATGGAATGCATATATAAATTTCAAAAGCAAGAGAGAGAGAGAGAGAGAGAACACAGTTGGGTCATGCATAGCATGAATAATCCACTGGTATGAGCACGCAGCTTAAAGAGCGACGTCATCTTGATTAACAGTAACGCCATCCTTAAATACATTCAATTACTATCACTGGTGATTTAAAACTATAAAAATCACTTCACAACTTCATACCTAGAATTTAGATAGTTCCTACACGAATTGGTACAGGCGTAGGTTGCTTTTATCTCAAAAATTTCATGCCCCACTTATAAATATGTATAAACAATTGCATTTTACATGAACACCACACAAATAATGAAATACAATGTTATATAAATAAAATAATGCTCTATGTTTGGAGTACACAATTGAATTGAATAATGGACATATGTAATGAGAATGAAATGAATGGATTTCCTCTTGTTTAAATTATAGAAGTACAGGCATGGAGTTCAATATGAAAGGCAAAACAGAGCGAATACAAACCCTCGGATTATAAGTTATCAAAAAAAAATATTTAAAATATTCACAATAATAATTTTATTCTTTAGTTTAGTAATTAGGTAACACCACGTGCGAAAACAAACCTTTGTTTTATAAGTGAGTTATGAAAATAAATGCTTAAAATATTCATAATACATAATAATTTACATTTTTATTTTAGAAATTAGGCATTCTCACGGTGTGGGCAAACGAAGAGATATTGTATCTTCCAATGAAGGGGAAAAAAGTAATTTCATGTTTCTCAGTAAAATCCCAATTTAAATTAAAGCATTTTGTGTTTTGTGCGGCCTTAACTAATGATTAATAATCAGTTTTATTCGACAATAGTGTCTTAACCCTTAACTGGGGAGGTGAAATTTTAGGACTTAACTGGGGAGGTGCGGTCTACTAGACCGCATTTCCTTTATACTCAAATTAAACTTTATAATGAATGTATTAATATGAAAAACTGCCAATCTATTTTGCAGATATTTTTCTTGATATATAGATATGTTTTAGAAATTTTTCAAAATATATTATCATTGAAAAATGTAAATGCGTTGAAACATACACTTTCTTCTCAAATTACATGTTACAATAAATAATATTCTTGAAAATATGCATTACTTTTTACTTTTTAAATCATATTTATTTTTACAGTATATGAAGGTATATAGAAGGCAATATAATGTAAAATTCAATAATTATATGAAAAATAAAAAAAAAACTGACAATGGCTAAAATTGGCCCTTTTTTTTATCGGCTTGTGTGACTTTCATAGTACTGATTTCTAGGGCATTTTAAACATACAGGTTAAGAACTAGTATAAAAATCAACTTATAAATTCTGTATATATATATCTTGGTATATTAATATATTTTATAAATTTTTCAAAAACATTATCACTAGAAAAATTAATTATGTTTGAACATACATATCAGAATCAGTTGAATGCGAACTTTCATCGAAAAACTCTTCTGTACAATTATCCTTATCACTAAAATAATTTTCTGCTTCATTTAAAAGTGTCTAGAATACTGCTTCATAATAGGTCAGTAAATTGGATGATATTTCGGGGTCGAAGTTTTAGCGCCATCTGCTAAGCCTTGTTGATCACTGGGACACTAACAGGGAGGTGCGGTCTTAGAGACCGCGCTTAAACAAATAATTGAATTATTTTAAAAAGCATCCGCTGAAATCGGTTGAAAAAGTGCACGAGTATTGAAAGTCACAAAACAGGAAGCTACAGGATCAATCCATTCAATTGGGGTAAAAATAGAATAGGGGTGGCCGAAAATCCATCGCTAGAGGTCTCACAGACCGCACGTCCCCAGTTAAGGGTTAAATTAAATCTAAACTAGCACACATTTTCAAAACAAAATTTTGCTTTCATATAATTCCTGAAATGTCTCTTAAGGCATGGGATGCGCTAACAAAGAGCTTATTTTGTTGTCAACTATAGGCTGTGTAATTTCTGTAGGCGTTTCAAGGACACTCGTTTTCCCTACTCTTCACTCTTTATCCTTCTCCGTTGCCATAGTTTCGACAAAGACTGTTTTTTTTTTTTTTTTTTTTTTTTTCATGCCAGTACGTTTCAGTAAGGACGTTAAGCTGGCAGTGAAAGCAAACAATTTTATTCTATCGTTGTATCTGAGATATTTCATTAATCAGTTTTCATTAAAAAATATTTAGGTGATTTAAATATGACAAACTTTCCTTATTCCTGCTATTTTCAAAATACTCCTTTTAAAGTAAGCAACAACAAACTAATTTTTTTAACGCAAAAAATGTAAGTGCGAAGGAAATAAAATCAATAGAGTGATAATTATTTGGAACGCTCTAATGATTCTATTTACTGACCAATTAATTACATTAGTTTTTTTTATTTGTAAATTTATATAGTTGTATCACTAAAATCTGAGTTTGAAGCCAAAACTTGTATTGTCATAGCCTAAAAATTCAATTCCGTAAGTATTACATATTCTATTCTAGCTAAGATATAGTTTTCAAATTTCGTTAAGTGAAAACGTCCTCTTTAGGCATCTATCGTCTGTATCTTTTTTGTAAAATATAATTATCTATTAGACATCATAATGTCAATGTTTAGAAAAGACAAATTCTTAGTGAGAACTTATCAGTGAGAAAAAAAGGTGAATATTTTCAAGGAAAAAGACCCTTAATCATCAATCATTCTCTTATCAATGCGAGAAATGTGCATTTTCTATAGCCTCTCTAGATGCAAGCCAAATTTTCCTGTCAAGGGTAATTAAATCGCAGTAAACCTACAATGCGAGCGTAAATGAATCCCACAATCCCGAACCAACTATAACGAACTTGAACAAAGTATAAAGCAGAAAGCTCTCGGAATACCTTAAAGCTGTGTAAAAAAAAAAAAAAAAAAAAAAAAAAAAAAAAGTGGCACTGTTGTCTGCCTCAGGGTAGAAAATGTGATCTTGAACCGCTTACAGAAAATACACAGACTATAAAGCAGTGCAATCTATGTCTAAGTCTTCACATTTTATTTGTCCTATAAGCACGTACGCTTAATGGACTGAATTATCACCATAGAAGCATTGTGAAAGTCGTCGCAGGTAATCGGATTGCTGTTGTCTTAAAGGAATAAATGCATACAGACGAAAAACAATATAATTTCATGTAAACATATATTTCTAAAATCAATTCTCATTTCCTCTAACTCAATTAAACGTTAAATTTGATTTACGGATGTAGATTTTTGTGTCATTCGTGCCTCCTGTTGAAGTGAAATAGTGTTGCTTAAATTTTCTGGTACGAACAGTTCTTTCTTTGGAATTAAAAGGAATGTTTATGCTGAAGAGGAAAATTAAATCAATTTATTAAGACATTCGGGAATAATTAATGCGATATAAATTGATTAACTTTCATCTTATTATACTGATAACTAACTGGAAACTACATTTAAAGGAAAACTAGTGTTTTTAGCTAAAATTTGGCAGTTGTTGCAACTGTTTAAACTTTACTACAAAAAAAAATCACTTGTTAATAAAACCCTATTTACACAGACAAAATTATTAGAAACTCTTCTTCTAAGATAAATTTTAAAAGTACCAATAATAGAGAACTTGTTTATCAAAAAAGTGCTAAATATATAAAATTAAGAAAAAAATAATTAAGGAATAATTCTTCTCAGTAAATCTGGTTAGTTCATTTGATTTCTGTTTTGAAATACAGTAGGTTTCAGCGTTATTTAGAAATATATGTTGCGGCCATGTTTTATAAAAAGTATATTTTAATGCAGTTAATTATTTATTGGTGAAATAAGGGAAGCTAAATTAATATCCTTTATTGTTCTAAAGATGTTGTCATCTTATTTTAAAAAATAATCATAAATTTTATTGAAAAATCATATGAAATCGAATATTTAAAAATAAAAAAGCAAATAATATTTAATGCTTTATGTTCCTAAATATTAAAATAGAAAATAATATTTAGGAGCACAAAGCAATAAATTATAGATGTGAGGGTCAATATTGACTTTATTAATCAAGTCACTTTATTAATTAAGAAATTTGTGTAAGTAATATTCCAAAATTATCATAGTGTTTACCATTTTACCTTCTCTTTTTAAAAGCTTTTCAATAACTTACTCTTAACGTTATAAAATTTTTCGCAACTACTGTGAATGTGCTTTCGAGCATATTACGATAATTTTTTTCATTTAAAAAAATAAGAATTGAGAAAAAAAAAAAAGATTAATTTTAACTTTACAAAGAGAATACGCATTTGCAATAAAAAATTCAGAAATAAAAATAAATGATTAAACATCTTAAAGAATCAGAAATTGATTAATTCCATTTCTTAAAATAGATACCTATATATTTCCTTATGATAAAATATTAAATTCATGATAAAATGTTACATTTATCTTAATTAAATTTAAATTTAATTAAGTTAAATTTTGAAATTTAAATAAAATGTTAGGAATAGTAGTAACAATGATTAGGAAATATAGTTAAATGAGTTATCATATACTGATCATGATATTCCGCAATGAATGCTTAAATGGTTTAGAGGATTCAGCCTCCATATTGGCATCAAACACAGCATTTCATATGCTTTTCATACCGCCTTTCTTCCAAATGTCAAATTATACTACACGCTAAACATTAAGATAACGCTTATTAGTGTAATCTCATATTTGCTCAGAACATTGCTCAAAATCCTCTTGTACTTAAAGCCAAAGTAAGAATAAAAGAATAAAATCCCAAAAATTTTCAATGAACTCTTCTATTATGATAGTTGATGAATGGTGAAATATTTAAGGTCAAAAACATTGGTATGGAATAGATTTATATTCAATACGTGGTCGAAATTTGGGGTTTGAAACGAATGGTCAAAAAATCATTATTAGCAACTTGAAAGGATTCGTCCAAATAGACAAGAAAAATATTATATTGCGCTTGAAATTTTTTCTAGTGTGATATTCTTCGAATAATCAAATTAAACCGCACATCTCGACTCCAAGACATCCTTTCTCCATTTTATCTTCCATATTCCTCTCATACCTCCTTTCACCATATTGCCCCCAAATCTTTTCCTTTCAAACCAAGGTGGGAGGCAAAACTTTCGGAAATCTCACCCGATGAACATTCCCAATGTGACAGACCGACGAATGAGGAATTTTCGAGGCCATCCTAGAGCCAAAATGAAAGAGAGAATGATTCACAGATGGAATGAATGAAAAGGAAAAGAAATCTCTTTCCTCTTTTGCTGCCAGACGACGTGTACACGTGTGGTAGTCCGTGTACGACACGTTGTCAGTGCAAGTGCGTTCACCACTCTTTCTCTCCCTTTCTCTTGACACCCTTATCTAAAGGACTTCATTTCGCTGGGCTGCCTCTAGGGACACGCCTGCGCCTCTATCGGGCTGTTGACAGCTGCTGGAAGGGTGGGTAAAAGGCGGTAGCAATGTGTAGTGTTCGGATATACCCCTCCCCTCTCGGCTGTCTTCATCTTCTTCTTCTGCTATCATTATCTCACGTCGCCTCATCTCGGTTATTTTCTCCGGAGAGATTGTTCGCCAGAAAAGAGAAAAATCCAGAAAGGAATGGCATGTCGTGTAGTGTTGTAGGGACACGGTTGTACGTATTGGAAAAATTAAGGTACTACACAGCGTAGGATTAATTAAAATCGTGTAAATGTGAGAGATAGGAATGTTGATAGATCGACCGGAAATTAACTCGGCTCTGGTGCTCGGATGAGTTAATTTGGTACAAGATTTAAAATTGCCCCGCGGTTTGGTGCATAGTATTAGTTGGAATAAGAGGGAAAATTCCTTGTTTTTTCCCTTACAAACAGAGGCAGTGTGATTCGAAGAAAGCGGAAAATATTTTACGTAACTTGTTGCCTCAAAAATGCGCCTTAGAAGGCATTCATGGGAATGAGAGGAAATTGTGCAAAGAATGGGGGATTAATTAATTAAGGCATTCGTCTGAATAACAATTTTAATATGTATCCATTTCACGGAATTTTCGGGCATACATTTTCACAATAAGTTCTTCTTAGAAATAAATTGTATAGAGTCACACATAAGGCTTTGATTGTTTTTTACTAGTCATCCGTTCATTAGAAAGCTTTTTAACGCACTTTCGGGAATATTAAATAATCGGGAATTTATAAAAGTCTATTGTTCTCTGCATTCGAGATCTTTTATTTTAACAAAAAGGAGGAAAACCGAAATTTGTTTTCAAAGTAAGTCATTTCCGTTGAAATTTCGTAACTGAAACAATAATTCCATTCGTAGATATGATTAGTGTTAATTTTTCTAGTAACATATTCATATTTTTTCCAATTAAAATAATACTGATTTGTCTTTTAATCTTATTTTTATTAGTGATTTTATAAATCTCCGTAACTGTATATGGATTTCAATAAGTTAGAAGCGTATAATTGATGCATAGTAAATCAAAGAATTATTTTGGCAATAATTTTTTTGAGAAATGATTGAACTAAAATGCACGTAGAGATAATCAAGTGATAAATAAAACTTGTCATTTTTCAATTCATGTCTAAGATTAAATAATTTTTAATGAAAAGGCATCCTTGGTATAAATAATAGAATTTAGAGAAATCTAGAGTAAAGCCACAAAATCTTGTCATATATAAATAGGAAATAAAAGATTGAAAGTAATAACAGGGCAGTATTTTAATTTATCGATACGGAAATTAGATAATATTATCAATATAGTATTTATTGCAAATTAGTCCCAAGAGAAATTTTTATCTTTTGATCATTTTACAGAATTCCAAATTTCATATGCTTTCTAAGTTCTCGGTGTTTTTCAATTTGCAGGACATGCTTACTACATATATATTTACAAATAAATAAGGTTGAAAAGATTAGATTTACTAAATTTCATTACAAATTTGTATATAAATACTTTTAATTGAATTTCTTTTTCATTATTATTAATACATGTTTTCATTTTTTATTTTGTTATAATTTTTGATATCAAAAAGTTTTTTTTTTTCCATTTAAAAGAATGGTGTCACGAGTAAAAATGTTTGATTTATAGAATTGTAATATTCATAACATTGATGGAACTGTTCATGTAAAAGTGCTTTCCTTACGATTATGTTCTGTGACAATGAAAACCAACAATTCGTTGAATGTAAATGCAAAAATCTTTTGGAACGATTAGAAAATTGAGATTATACACATGCATGCTATTTTTAGGCAGCCATCTGATTGGATATCAAAAATCTATGGGATGAAGGTGGAGAATGTCTGACTAAACAGTCAAAAAATCGCACCTAATTCCTTCTGATTTTTTTTTTAAATGGGAGGTGGACTATTTGATGCGGACCCAAACTTACGGGTTTCTATTAGTACGCATATATTTTCAGTTAATTTATTTACTCTTTCCGCTGAAAAGAAAAAGAGAAAAAGATCTGAATTTGAAAAAAAATAATAATTTATCAAAAAAGATCAATAATTTTTATCTAAAAAATTTTTTATATATAATAATATCTAACCGTATTAGTAAATAGTGTATAATTAGTAAATAAATAATGAGTAATTTTAATGAATAAAGTAAAAATAGCAATAGTTAAAAAGTTTAATAATTTAAAAATTAAGAAAGTTACTTAATAAAGAACTTCTTCATCGCTTTGAACATTAAAACTATCTAGCTACTAACTAACTAAAAACTAAAACTAAATCAATAATTTTTATCTTAAAAACGCCATAAAGTTTTTATACATAATATCTAACCGTTGTTGTCACTTATGGCACTTGCCACGGACAAGCCCGTGGTTCGAAGACAGCCGATTTAAGCCTAATGGGGAGCTCTTGTTTTTATCGTAGTGCCAACTAAGCCAAGAGTACGACTTAACTACACACACGTCACAACGCTTTTTACTGGGCGGACTTCATTCTCGCATATCATTTACTCATCCACAAATCGTAATTTAGACCTGAATCAGAGAACGATCACCCCTGATCCAGTACCCCCAGTGGTATTACTCTCGACATGGAGGACTTTGTGACCACGATAGATTTATACGCGCGTCAGCCATGCGAGGAATCTTCGGTTGGTGGGGTTCGAACTCTCAACCTAAGGGACGCGAATCCAACGCTCTAAAAACTAGGCTATCCCAGCCTCAGATCTGACCGTATTAGTAAATAATGTTAAAAAGTTTAATAATTTAATTCCAAAAATTAAGAAACTTATTTAATAAAGAACTTCTTCATCGCTTTGAACATTAAAACTATATGATAAGACTTAAAATAAGAGGTAAAATTTATAATTAATGCGTTAAAGACTATAAAAAGTTATTAAAGCCAGAGACAAATTTAATTAATAAAAACAATTTAGAAAAAAAACACAACTTTTTAAAAATTTATTTATTTATTTTACAATTTTTTCTTTCGACTTCATGATATCCCAGATGAATTCTAATTATAGACGATGTATTAAACATATGAATTAAAAATTTCAGGGTCAAAGAAAAATTTAAATTAAAGAGCTTGAATCAGCCACGATCCACTATATGTGAAAGCATTTCGAAATATTATCAAATTAATAAGCTTTCATTTCCTACCATGGGGATTTTTTATTATAGTAGACAAATTAAAATATTATATCTCAGACTTAGCAAAGTTATAAAATGATACTTTAAATGAAGATTATATAATTGGTTATAAAAACTTTTTTTAATTAATTAGACTATTAAAAAAGTTATATTCCTCTATAATGAATTCCTTTTTAATATTATGTATTGAAAAAAAAATTCTTTTGGCTTCATAGATATGCTTAAGATTTTATGCTTAACTTTTCCATTTAATATTTAATAATAACTATTTAATAATATTTAATAATAATAAGTGGAGGCCCTATTCAAAACGGGTTGGGAACAGCAGTAATAATAGTCTCTAACGATAATTATTAGACTAAACAAATCAGGGAAAAATGAATGTGTATCCGAATTGAGGGACAACTGTCTGAAATAGACAAGTAAGTGTCGTTCTTGTGTGGGATCATGTTTATATCTGAAGTGGCCATGAAAGTGAAAACTCATTATTCATTTTAATTATTCAAATAATTTCGCAAGAGTTTGTTGGAAATTGACGAATTTCAAGAAAAATTAATTTGTATCACAGTAATAAAAATAATAATCATAGGTGTAAATCTAAAATACTAACATAGCCTCAGTAAACAATGAGTGGATTCCCCGGCGTATAAAAAGGATGATTTTAAAAAAAGCATATATGTGGTCCCTCTGGCATCTTGGCAGTTTAGCCGGAGTGAATTTGCAATTTACATGACACATACAGTCTGAAGAGAGGGAATTTCAAGTTTGCGTCTAACCTAACATTGATTGAGATTAATTTAGTGCATTTACATTTACATTTCATGATAAAGAAAAACAATATATTTTTATTCAGAGAACCAAAACGGTTCATATCTCGAAAAGCAGAGAGGTGTTTCTCCCTACTAGCAACTCGACTATGTTTTATTTCAGATAATACTTGATTTCATTCTCTGTTATGACAGGAATTAACGGCGAAAGTGAAATAGCTACCGTCAGATTAAAAAGAAAGAGTCGGGTATCAGGACAAAAGAAGATTAGATGAGAAGAAATAGAGGAGGTATCCTTTCAACTGACTGAAAGCAGACGATAACGTTTTTCCCTCTCCTCCATTTTCTTCTTTTTTTTTTTTTTTTTTCTTTATACATTGGCCATGCTGTCCATTGAGGGCGCTTCAGTAGCTTTTCATGGGATGACGATTTTCCATTCTTCTGTTTTGTCCCACCAAAATTTTTTTTCCACTATGTCCTTTTACACGAAAAAAAAAAAAAAAAGAAATTTGCTTTAGATATGATAGTCGTTTGGTCCAAGTCCTTTATAAACAAAATTTCGTGGTATCGACGGATAGATTTTTGTAAGATTGAAGTAATATTTTAAATTTTATCAGTAATAAAAAGTTCTTCATGTTACAGTAGATTTCAAAATTAAATTACGATGTAACAAGTATAAGTTGTTTGATGCTAGTTTGACCGAAAAATAAATTTTTGGTTAAATATTTCTGTTTCAAAAGAGATATTTATAGCAGACAGATTGCACATCTAAGATGTTATAAACTGAGATAGCTTGAAATAATTTTTCCATGCAAGTATTATAGTACATTCCATGCAAATATTTATAGGAATAATGGAAATAATTGTTGTTATGATTATATTTGTATTGAAATAAGAAACTTCTGATATAAGATATTTAGTATCGTCTCATCGTGTGGGTTCATAAACGCTATTGCAAAAATAATCAGAATTACTGTAAGGTATAGTTAAAATATTTTATAAGATTATTTGATTACTCGCTTCACTGATGGGTACAGAAATGATGTGGAACTTGCTACCCTCACTTCGATGACGAGTCCTACCTCCAAGTGAAGAGTGTACACAAGAACCATGGCGTAATAATGGTTATGACTATACTCATCACTATACTCATTTTGTCTTTCTCGATGATAAGGACGTTCAGATTCACCTAAAAGCAAAGACAATACGAGTAGCTAATTATGATTTTAACTATATCGAAGTATTAAAAAATAAAGGGATTTTTTTTCTTTTTGATTTTATATATCTGCGAAACGTTTTTTTATTAAATATAATTTTCATGTCGCAATGGATTTTAACAGATTAATTACCTTTATTAAGTAGTGATTACGTGACAAAATAAAAAAAAAAAACTGTATGAAAATACTTTTCTAAAATAGTTTATTTTACGAATAAACATTGGATAATCAGATATTTTAATAAAATTGATAATAATATATATTGCACTGAACTGAAATTGTTATTTATATAAGAGAGGCATAACTTATCTGTTTGTAAATATATTAAATAAAAAAATTCATGAATGATTTTAAAATCAGAAATATATGAAATATAAATCCTTTTATTTCCACTTATATAATTGTAAATCTAAAAAGGTTTCTACGCCAGATAATTAAAACTTCAACTAACTAAATAATAACTGAAGGTGTAATTTTACAATAAGTTAACAAAACGATTCCTCAAATTGTATTTATTATTTTTTTTTTGTGTGTGTGTATCTTCAGTGTAAAAAACTTAAATTTTTTCCCTTTAAATGAAAAGCCCATTTGAAATTTTTTATTTGAATGGAAAGAAATAAAGACTGAAAAACTCTCAGTTTGACGCGTAATGGATTATTTTACTCTCGCCAGGCCCACACACACATCAGAGAGTTGGTCGAGATTACAGTCCTCTACATTTCGCCACCTGGACATTAATGAACTTTGATTCAAAGATCGAACTAAATTACAAAAGGGTTGACAAGATTTTTTCATTTGTGTAGACAACAATACCATAATTTTGTCTGCTACATTTTATAATAAATATTTTGTCTATCGAGAGCAAGCAAAACTAACATGACATCGAATTCCTATATCGCCCACAATGTATCAAAATACCTCAACTAAGTATAATTTTCTTATTCGATTTTTAGAAAAACTGTTTTTAGTATTTCACAAGCTTATTTTAAAGGCTATTTCTCCCAACTTGTTCGTTTCATCCCCATTTTGACTTGCACCTTTCTGTATCAGAACGATTTTTTTCTATTGATCCCGACCCTTAAAAAAACAGGAAGAGAAAAGAAAGAATAGCAGATGCTTCTTCACAAAGCTATCTTATGGTCCCAAAGACGCAGGGAGCCTTTCTTTTTTTCCTTTCCTTCCTTTCTTCCTTATTTAGCTGTTATTTTTTCCTTTCCCGGCGTGGAGAGAATTTCGGCATGTTGCGTTACTATTGCTGTTGTCGAATAGGGGATGGCTCTTGGAAGTAAAGATTGAATAGGAGGGGGGCGATTACAAGACGGAGCCACAGATATATATATAAAACTATAGAGATATAGTGTATATATGGTGTATAGATATATAGAAGTATATTGTGTTGCGACCGAAGCAGAAAAATTTCAATGAAGTTAGTGAGAAAGCATACCATTATTGGCGATTTATCGCTTTTGTAAAGAAAATATAGACTTCTGCAGCTAAAAATTGTCAATCAAAAGAAAAGGGGAAATTGTAAGTTAAAATATTCTTGCTCTTTTAAAACTCATATTTGCAACTGATAAAATAGTATTTATCAATATATAGTCAGTAAGAAATATATACTCTACATATATTGATATACCCAATTTTTTCTGCTACACAAATGGCATTTTAAAACGACAAGAATACATTAATTGTTTATTATTGGCTTAGTAACATAAATTGTCTACCAACAATAAGTTTTTAAAATGTGCTTGATCGGTATTTTTTCACTTCAAATGAGAGAAATTAACTGCAGTAAGAGATGTATTTGAATGCTTTTTTTTTACGAATTATAATTGAAACTATTAAATACAAAATCAGAGATGGATAATGAGTTTTGTAATCATATATTGATAACTTTATATTAGAAATGAAGTGCGATAAGTATTACTTTGATACTGAGAAGAATTATATTGGCAATGACTTTTTTAAATAAAAAAATTAATTCCTAATACAAATAATTTATAATTAAATTTCACCTCTATAGAAATATAAAAACTGCTATTGAAAAATATTTTTAATTTTGAAAAATTAGAATCTATGACTTAACCGGAAAATTTCTAAGTGATTTTTGTATCTAGATTATATAGAATGAAACAA
This sequence comes from Argiope bruennichi, assembly GCF_947563725.1. Taxonomy (NCBI): domain Eukaryota; kingdom Metazoa; phylum Arthropoda; class Arachnida; order Araneae; family Araneidae; genus Argiope; species Argiope bruennichi. The sequence continues at coordinate 117,144,858 of NC_079152.1, read as the reverse complement.
TACTATCTAAACAGTAAATGACGTCAAACTAAAGGCTTGAACATGTCCATACTATTTTCTGAAAAACATTTTTAGGAATAGAAGCTAAAATTTTGAATCACCGTCAGAGGATGAGGAAAACACCTGAACCGGAAACACCTTTAAAATATACATTGGGAGGATGTTAAATTCCAATGCATGGAATATATAACAATTTTACAGGGTGATGAAGCAGGTTCTTCTTATTTACAGTAAGATTCTTATTCTTCTTATTTACAATAAGTCTATTGCATGAATAAATGATATTTAGAGCTACTATAAATAGATATACATAAAGTCAATCAATGTATCATGCCAAATTCTGCCAACGTTAGAAACCTGGAAAAACTACTAATTCATTAATAAATTACTGATTTTTGGACCAATCATTAGGAAGAAAGAGATCTTAACTCTTCAATTACTGGAGAGGATTTTATTTAAAAAATAAAGCCAATCAGTGGTAGGTCAAATTATTAGATTGCAAAATGGCATCTTAGCATTTAAGTATGCAATCCGCTAAAACTCAGCTTAGCTATCGATTGAAATTTAGTGAATATTTGGTAATGTTCTTGCTTGATTGCAGTGAATTTTCTTTCCAATCATTAGTTTTTTTGTCTTTAGGTAAGCATGGACAAATAATAATAGTAAATAATAATAAAAAAACCAACGTAGATACACATATTCAATAATGCAAGTAATTTTAAACTGTTCCATAATGTAAGAAACAGCAACAGAGAATTTATTTTAATATTTTGTCTGATTTATACAAAGAAATAAAATTCTTTTAATAGGCGATTCTATTGCTCCACAGTGCCCACTTTATGTATGATGTACGCAGAATGAAATGAAAAGAAATAAATTCTAGTCTGAAAGGAGAGAATCTAATAAAGGAATCTGTAATTAACAAATATTCCCAAATTTCATTTGCATTGCAAATTAGAAACTGGAATTTCAAAACAATTACCGATACGTTTTTCCTTCCTAGGTGTACAATTTTTCTCGAAGACGCTAGTGAGAGTTTAAATCAATCCCTCCTCCCCACAAAGCGATGTGAAATTACAATACTTTAGACCAATCATATATAAAGAAATAATGATGTATATCATATTATAGTGGATGAGCCATATATTAGTAAAGTTTATGTATTATATTTCATTTCACTTTCTTTATTGCTAGAACCAGTTACTTGCAACATAAATAAACATCGACTACACTCTTGGCGCCATTCTTTGGAAGCCAAACAGATAGACAGATGCAACCCTTCCTTCTGCAACCAAACAGCCAAAAGCAAAGAAAAAGAAAGGGAAGAAAGAAGAAGTGAGCGAAAGTTAACGCGCCAAGGACCAAATAGATCCAAAGAAGCGAATGGAGCTACAGAAAGAAAATAAAAACTCTGACCAAGGAGAGAAAAGGACCAACATTTCTCTCTCTTGCAGCATCCCCCTCCCCCAACCATTCGTCCCAAGATGTTGCAGCGACTTGCTATGACAAGGGAGGGCACTCTATTGGTCGGATGTGATAGTAGTGTGGCTGATTGCAGTGATCGGACACTGGGCATCCCGCCCCCCTCTTACGTCACTGCGGAGAGTGGACAAGGGAAGAAACACCCGGGAAGGCATGTAAACAGAAATCTTGGCTTCTGCTCCACGAGCATCCTTGAATGGGAAGGGGGGGATAGCAGAAAAATGAAATAAACCGACCGAGCGGATGCTTTTCTATGGAATCTGGACTTCTATGGACACGCATCCGCTTCTATTCTTGACCATAAATAAAACTAGTAGCATGCAGGGAAACAGATTTTTATTTGGGATTCAGCTTTTTGCTGTTGGAGTTTTCGGGATTGTTCGGATATTTTTGTAAGTATGGGTGTCAGTTGAAGAAGACAATTTCTCTTGAGTTGAATAGGTTATCCTCGATGCAAAGTGCAACCAGGTGCCTTTTTTAAAATGTATTCACTGTAATGAAATAAATATTTTATTTTTTACTGTGTTGGGAGTTAATGATATTTGATCAGGTTTTGGAAAAATATAATGTCTTAAATCAAAACCTCTAAGTTTGGCATTGTGGGGAGATAATATTGAAGCTAATTTCTGTTCATTTTCAAAAGAATTTAAAAAAATTGTTTAATTCTATCCGTTTCAAATAGGTTAAGCCTCATGGTATTATATGTAAGCTCATAGTTAGTGGTTTGATTAACAAAAGATCTGTTACGAATATGGACTGATGTATATTAAAAATGTATCGAAGGTCAAAGTCTTCTAGTTGATTTGATGGGGACGAATGAGTTGTGGGAGTGGGGGTGATGGGTGGGAACTTGGATTCTGTCATTATAATCAGATCAGCTAATCAGGCCCGTCACAGTGTAGTCTTTTAAATTTTAAATTCAAGATTTCTATCCATTTAAGATAAATTAAATTGTCGGTAATTTTATTTCTGAATTCGAAAGCTTTGCTTGGATAATTGTATTAGCAGGGTTGAGGGTGAAAAAAAAATCTTAAATATAACTACAGGGTGTCCCACAAAGTATGCAGTTTCTAGTTTTTACAGATTGAGATAGAGCACTTTAAGATGAGTAATCTGATATACAACGTGTGGAGTATCCAAATATAGCGTCATAGTTTAATTACACGAAAAACGTTAATTACGAATCTGACAGTTTGTATTCTAAATTACGATGTATATGACGATTGCCCAACATGGAAGATTCCCTGGGTGACTATGTAAATCCGTGGCAAACAATGAGAGGAAAGGCACGTTTGCAAGTGAATATGTAAATTCCTGCAACTGCATATAAGGCTAAGAAACAGGTTTGATGAGAATGAGTCGCGCTTTATTCGCTACAAAATTTCTGCATAATGTGCGTATTCGTTGTGGCTCTAAAATGCGTAAATATTCGATTGAAAGTGTTTTCATGTGGTTCATTTATCGTGAATTGCAATCATATCACAGTGTGGTGAAAAAATTCGGCATCACCACAGCAAAAATGGCACGACAATCAAAGGAATGTAAGAAAGATTTACGGAAACCGGAACTATATTGGACAATGTGCTAGCGAAAATGTGAAAGGAAAAAAGAGAGGCATGCAAGAACAGAACCTAATTTTCAGTAAGTGAAAGTTTTGGAATGACAGTAACATCCCATTTTTGCATGGCATGGACAAGATAAGCGATTATTGGTTTATGCAAGATGGTGCTAAACCTCACCGCACTCTCGAAACTTCGATCTCTTAGCTGGGCATTTTCACAATAGACTGATTGAGTTGGATTCCATTACGAAACAAATGATGGTAGAGAATGGCCACCGTCCTCTCCGGTTCTTAACTTGTTCTACTTTTTTTTATGAGGACGTTTGAAATACACAATGTATCTCATACAGACCTCAATATTGGGAGACTTGAGAGCAGTAATTGAAAGCGAGGTCAAGGAAATTGGAACAAATGTTTTGCAGGAAATATTTGAGAATTAGGATTCCAAACTTCATTATTTTATTTGTTCGAACGACCGACATGTCGAAAATTATGTCCCTCATGTCTATTTGCCACTTATCAAACTGTGTAAAATAGAAGGTCGAAAACTTTGGATTTCTGCACAGTTAGGTCTAATTATTACAAAACTAATGATCATACTGTTAAGCATATTTAATTAATACTTTTTAAGAAATAAGAAAGCAGCTTAGAAAGATTATTCGTTGAAATTCAACTGAATGCACCAGAAATTCTGGAAACAATTACTTTAGACATTTTTTAAAAAATATTATAATTAAACAAGAAGGCTTCCTGTGTACAAAAAACGATATTTAATAGTAATAATATCAATTTAATATTCAATAAGAATCGACACAGTATTGCACACGACATTAAAAATCGATGGAAACATGAAGTAAAACATTAAAAAAATCAGGAAATTAAGATTTTTATCATTAAAACGTTCAACTTTTCAATGTGTCACAGGTTCTAAATTTGAAAGCGCTTTTGTTTTTATTGTGTGAATTTGTATCAGTTCCATTCACCTATTCATAAATCAAATAATGCGCCCTACAATATTTATTGCTTTTTATATTATTACAACTAGTGCATGAACATAAATTAACATCACTCCACATGTTAATAATCCACCTCATTTTATCAACCCCGCACCTTTTACACATTCTCCAATTCTCAAGTCTTTGTTACCCGATGACCCTAAAATATTCAAGAATGCCGATTAAAACGGCCTTTCCTATTCGAATCTCGTTGTCAGGGCACACAGAATTATCACATTCACATAGCCAAGCATTCTCCTATTAAATAGTTAATGACAATGTACTGGTGGAATTCTGACAGCCCTCATAATATTCGGCTGCTCTGTGAGGACACTCATTACCATTTCGATCAGTTAAATGTCCGGCGGAGTCACTCCATTATTGTTATTATCATCTGACTGGACTCGTGCTTTGATATCCTAATGACAGCTGTGAACTCGCCTTATTGACGATACCCAAGAATACCTTGGAGCTGGATGGTGTAATGGATCAACCTTGACTCTCTATTTCAAGCGAATATTTAATGAGTGCCAGTAATTATATCTTTCTTGTTGTGGTACATTGGTTGCTGGACAAGTCAAGTGTTGTTTTTCTGGATTTTATTGTTTGTTATGGTTCGTATTCTCGGTCTTTTTTAATAATTTCATATTCGAAGAATTTTTTTTATTTCAATCTGTTTTGTCGACCCAGATTTCCCAAAAGATGTAAAGATGTCGCAACTCGTCGGTAAGAAACGTTCTTTTTTAATGCCAACTATATTCATCAAGAATGGAAATAAATTAAATAAGAAAATATTAGTCGGTAGAAAAATATAAATAATAAAAAGGTTTGATTTGATTTGATGGTATCATTTAGAAATCAAAAATCATTTTTGATCACGCTACTGTGAGATAAATCATGTTCTACAAGATTGTTAAACATTTTTTATCTGTTGTCATAACCTGTTACATTTTGTAGTAAATTGGAAAGTTTAGCCACGGAAAAAAATGTGACTAAAAATATATTTAAATAAACTAGATAAAATAGTAAAAACAAATTCTTTTTAAGAGGGGAGGGAAAGAGAGGATAAGGAATTTTATAAAAGATGGGTTTTAAAATAACACAGAATAAATGGCAGTAACGAATGCATTGAAAATTAAAATTTTGGCACTCTATTTGAATGTGGAGAAAAGGCATTGGGCGATCAAGGGGGGGTGTTACCTTGAATGCTATGAGTGAGTTTGATATATCGCCAATACTTACTGGACTGGATATTCTATGGCGAAAGAAAGAATATTTAAGCGAGTAAGAATTGCATCTTCTGTTACTCAAACTGAGCTAATAGTTAATAGCTTATTTGCATCTTTGAGTTCCCATTGCGTTTTTCCATTTTGAATAAAGGCTGATTGTAACATATTTTTAGATATTGTAGACAGAGAGGGACATGAAAATTTCACTTACTAGTAGATATGAATAAGAATAATGAAAATATTAAGGGAAAAAATAGAAAGAACATAAATAATACTTACATTCCGAGTAACCCAAGTTCGATATTTGATATAAATTGATTTGTAAGTTAAATGAAATGAAGGATTTAAGATTGGGGCATTTAGGACAAATGTTATGTTCAACAATGTGTAGGGAATTTTAGTAAAAATATAATTTGGATTGAGTAAAGTTGATATTTTTATTTAGAGGAAACTTATAAACAATCGTAATGCCTGCTTTATTTTATTTTAAATTAGCTTTATTTAGTTAAAATTACCGTTTTCATTTTATGATAAATTGGTCATAGTTATGCAATCATGAAAAAAATGCATAAATCAGAATGGATAATGCATAACACCTTCAATTCATGTTCCTCAACTATATTATTCATTCTAGGAGAAATGAATCTATAATTGGGGATGTTAAGACATTGCTTATTGATAAACACAAGTCAAGCTATGTTGGGACAAGACCCAAGTTGAAATTAAAGCAATGAGAAGCCGATTCCTTAATTAAAAATGCCACAAGAGAATTAAAGCTTGACTACTTGGTCAAACCGTTAAAAAAGGGCTAAGAGGTTGAAGAATTTTTTGTATTAAAAAAATGGTAAGGCCGTTGGGAAAAATCATAGAATTCGAAATTCTTTTTTGGTTTGATGCCTTAAGTGCTGAAGATAACTACTTTGGAATTTTTTTTAGTCAGATATTTGGAAATTTCTTTTAATCTCATATTGATTAAACAGGGGTTTCTCAGTGTACCAGCATAGATTTTATGGGAAATCTGAAAATTGTTATTGTGGACTTGATGTTAGGACAGTTGCATATTATATTTATGAATGCATAAATGTAAAGAAATCCGAGAAAAGTATTTTTCGAAAAATTTCCAAGTTCTTAGTATTTGTGTGGTATACATTTTCTTGAGAAAACTTATCCTAATCATATGGCATCCACCCATGTATTGCCAAATCACCTGAGAAAGTTCTATATGAGCCGTTATGATAGCATGGAGGTTGGAACTAAGGTTGAATTCTAAAGACCATCACCGATCACTGTGTAATCTTTTGTGTCCCATTATAGAAGTGGAGATAACTCCATTTCATAACAATATTATTATCATAATGTAAACGAGAACCACGCCACTTGACCAGCGGTTTCTCATCCATGCACTAGTGTGTATCCCTTGTCCCAATGCCCGAAAGAAGAATCTAAGTATGGATCGAATGAAATTCTGTCACATCACACAACTCTTGCTGCAGTATTGAATTTTTGAAACTATCGAAATAAATTATTGAATCAGTAAAACCTTCCAAAGAAAAATACTATAAAAAAACGGAGAATGTTTATTATTAATTTAATAAATAATGCTTATTGAATGCTAATAAATAATGCTCCTTATCATTGTAAGCAACTGATGGCACAAATTTAAAAGTAAATACGCGCTCGAAAACATTATTTTTGAAAAACTTGTAAAAATAATCTTACCAATGGTTATTATGTCAATGTTTTTATAGGTCTGCTTATTTAAGTCAATTGTTTCCCTTAGCCCAATAGATTCAAACAATTTTTTTCTGTTGTGAGGATTAATGTATTAAAATCAACGAATATCTTAAATTTGCAACAATAACTTAAAATGAAAGTAAAATAGTAGATATTTTATTAGTATGAAAAACCATTAGGACTCTCTTACACCCAAATGTTTTCTGAAACCAATTAACTACAAACAAGCCGTTGTGTCATGCCAACAACAAGCCTCTTAAAAACAACAAAACAAGTCTGACATCGTTTCTACATTTCATCTCATTAAAAATTCCATCGTTACAGCCATAAAACTAATGAAAATAATTCACTTATCTGTCGAATAATTCTAACATAGCACCCTTTCCCTACTTCTCGGCTCCACATAACACATTAAGATATCCATCTCGGCAATTAAAAGCGACAAAAGAGAGGCAGAATTAAATCACAAGTTAGAAAGTCTATCTCTTCTGTCCATCTCCGAAGGTGAGAACTGGTTGAGAATGCATAATTAGAAAAGAAAGGGCTTCGAAACAGTCGTCGTCGCTTTTTAATTCAATCGTCAGAAGACAAACTCCGTTTTCTGTTAGGGATCGCTCATTATTCCCGAATCAAATGAGCTCGCCGAAACGCTGCGAGACTGTTAATAATTCCTTTTCATTATGTGTAATTTATGTGGCTAGGGAGATTGAATGTGAAGTGAAACGCTCTCTCCCCTGATAGGAAGTGGAGCTTTGCTTTGTGTTGGTTTTTGCTTTGTGTGTCTCCAACAGGATGGATAAACCTGATATAAAATCTTGCGCTAATAAAACTGCAGATGAATTGTACAAAATAAATGAAACATCGGAATAATGATGTAAGACAAGCTTTATACCTGGGATTTGGCTGAAATTGGTTGAACGGTTATTCAAAAAGAAGAAATATTTATATCTTACGAGCTACCCAAGATAGAGAAATATGTAATACATTACAGGATAAAGGAAAACAGTCAGTAGCATATTTTAATTCATACAACACGCTATATGGCAAAAAATATGGCAGATCTTCTAGCTACAGAAATGAAATACATATTTTTCATGAAAGATAAGAAATGAAATTTACTCTCACAAAAGGCGATTAGATGTTAAATGTCTTGGATATTTTCTTGACTCCAATAATGAGTTTCACTTCGATAATGAACTGAATAGGTAAATTTACAAAAAAAAAAGATTAAGCCGTGGTGGTAAGGTCGCCTTCGGAACCGGAGAGTTTCAGATTCGAGACCCGACTCCACCGAAGAACCGTCGTGTAAATAGGTCTGATGCACGTTAAATCCATCGGCATCCCTCCCGCTGGTGTGATGTGAAAACTTGGAGATGGGGGTACTAGATTAGGTGTCATCCCCGTCATCGACCTCTGTTCAGAATTAGGAGGTCCATCTCAAAATAACGCTAGCGTTGCTTTAAGACTGGACGTTAATATAACTAAACTAAGCTACAAAAAAAAAAAAGATAGGTTATTACAAATCGTAATTTGATGTTTAAATTTATTTTGCTAAGGGAATCGTGAATATAAAATTTTGAAACTAAATGTAATCCCCTTTTCAACTGGTCACTGCAGGCAGCTAGCATAACTGAGGCTGAAAATTGAATGAAATTTTATCCATTTTAAATAATAAATTTCAAACGATTTTAGAACTCTGGAAGTTTTAACTTTTGATAATCAATGATGACCTAAATTCATTTCAATGATTACTTCGCATTATCACAATATAAATAATAAAAAAAAAACATCTATGTAAATTATTGTAAAATAATATAAAAATCATATGTAAATTATTGTACAAAACATATCTAAATTAATATAAAATATAGCTTTTATAATGTGCTTATTTCCCTTTAATTAAATTTACTACCTTAGATTGTAGGACTAAGTGTAGCTTAAGAATTATACAAAGCTTACTTTTTATTCAATATTCACTTAAACACATATATTCAGGAACAATTTAATAAGTTAACAACCCTTCAATAATAATTTGACAATAAATGAGAACCAGTTTGTTCCCTACTCTAACAGTGATATCAAACCAGATACACAATTCGTGTTTCTTTTTTTATTTCATTAATCCTCTAATTATTACTAACATTACCCAACCGTGATGCTTTGCCAAATCTTACAAAGATGATTGTTTGTCCACAGGATATCCGTTGAACAAGCTACTATTTTTCTTTCTACCCCCCCCCCCCCCCTCCTCCTCATACGAAAATGCCAACCTTAGCTACGCTAGACTAAGATTAGCTAACGCACGCGTATCCAAATATCGCGTGTTTGATACGTCGCGCGATAGTCGTAAAGGAACGTATCTTTTCGTATAAGTGAACATGGCAAAAGGTTGTAGGGAACACAACGCTTATTCGAATGTTTTTTTAAACGCGTTTCTTCACCCTTCCCTCTGTACCCAGGTTGTTGAAGAGTTTTTTTTGTTTTATTTCCTTGTTTTTAAATTCATTCATGTATTCCGTGCGTGAAAGGCAGTCATATTAACGTGCTTAACGACGGAGAAGTTATTAGGTAATAAGAGTTGATAGATTGCCTTCGATGGAAATGAGGATTGGTCATGGAAATGGAGTGTTTATAGGTTTTTGTGAGGACATAAAGTCGATGATGGCCCTCAACACGTGGCTCACGAAAAGTGCTGGAGTGCTAGGATGAAATACAGTGGCGTAGGTGAAAGTTTCAGTTAAGCGAAGGGAAAGTTCTGCACTTTTTCTCACAACTAAAAAGAGATTAATAATTTTTTTTATATATTTTCCATCATTTCATAAGTTGTTTAGTTATACAATTGAGAATTTAATTAATCTTTGTTTCGAGGCAACAAAGTGACTGATATCGAATGTGCTTAGTGTTTAATCAAAGCAAAAGTAAATTCATGAATATAAAGTATTTATAGATTATTCTATAGGCTTATTAGGCCGTGACAAAGTTTAACAGGTTTGAACACTAATATCTTATTAATAACGTCTTGGAAAGCAGTAGCCGACCAATGAAAGGTTGTTGTCTACCGAATCCTTAATGGTTCCTGTCGATACTTCTTCGTTCAGTGGTGGTTGGGTGGTCGGCTGTACACTATAAGAAGTGACCTGATAAAGAAATAAACATTAGACAAAAGTTGAAATAGTATTATCCGGTTATCTATCTATTGTATGCATGTTTTACCCAACAATATTCAGGTTTGAGGAGGGTTATTAGGTAATAAGAGATTACCTCATAGATTTTTCCTAGTTTTCTCCAAGTGAAACACAAATGTTAGTCATTTCCCCAAAATTATTCCCGAAGCTAATCTTATTCCCTTATATAGAAGCAAACTATATAAGGAAAAGTTCTATCTTAGATTCTACTTAAGTACTCTCCTTCACTTAGATCAACAGGGGGTATTGCACATTTCTTTTATATAACAGTAATTCATGTATAAACGTGTCTAGATACATTTGAAAATGTAGTTTAAAAAAATAAGCGTATATTTTTCGTATGTAGATATATTTTATCAATTAATCATAAAAGTACAGTATAAAATGACGGGTATTAGTATTTTATATTTAATTACAAAAATTAATAATAAAAATAATATTTAATTATAAAAATTAATTTAAAGAAAAATAAATGTAAGTGAAAAGAAAAAGGAACTATTGACACATTTTAAGATACAAAGAGCATATTATGTTCAATTTCTTTTATCTACGTTGTTTTAATTTATAGCATCCCCCCCCAAAAAAATAATAAAAGAAACAATATTGTGCTAATTTTTAATCCAATAGTTTTTTAAAATTTCAGTATGTTAAGTATTTAACTTATTTAGAAACGTAAAAAAAAAAAAAAAAAAAAAAAAAAACGATTATTTCGAATCTAACCAATAAATCGCACTTCAAAAAGTAACAATTAATCAAATTTTAATGTTTTTCACTTAATGCAAATAAATAAATACAAAATTTAAAACAAAAAGTATAATGAATTTATCAGATGCAAATATATTCAAATTTCTAAAAGGACGCGTTCATATACTAAAAGAAAATATGCGGTCATGCGATAATTTTCTTGTGACTTATTTTAATAATAATGTCAAAGATGATTTTAAATAACGTCAAAGAAGAAAAATTTAACAGACAGTTTGAATAGCAAGTTATTGCCGTGATTATTTAATTTTCCTTCCTTTTCTATGAAAGTACACGAGATATTTTAAGAATACTTTTTTAAAATTCAAGAATATTTATTTATAATACAAACAAAAATATAAAAATTCTTCAAATAAAAATTATTTAAGAATTCATACTTAAATAAATTCTGGAATTTTACAAATTCATAGAGTTTTTTTTCTTTTGCATTCTTATAAATATTCCTTTGTGAAGGAATATATAATTTTTAAAGAATTTACTTATATTCGTTTAAACATAAACTCTTTGAAAATTACAATTCTTATCCTAAAGAAACATAAAGAATTTAAATAATATTAAAATGAGACATTACTTTTAACAAAAAGAAATATTTCTGAACCAGTTATATATATCCATAATTTAGGCCACGACATAAATCAAATTTATTTTATAGAAACTTATTTTTAAAAAATTTAAAAGACTTCTAATTTTTAAATTTTAAATGTTGTTCATTCAAATATACTCTCATGAATGTTTACTAACCCATTTTAATGACGCAATTTGGAAAAAGAAAATCATTTTCATTTTGACATGAATAGGTTTAAAACGTTCCACTTACACAAATGTAAAAAAAGGAAATGGGTTCCATTTCAGATATGTTTAACGTGTCCCACGGAAAGTCTCGTTAATGAATAATAGTGGCAATTGGCAAAAACTTCATTTTGTCACTATAGAGGGTCAGTGGGTTACACTACTTTCACTTAGTATGTCAACTCAGACGATTTGAAAGGGATAGTTTACAATGAAAAATAAAATGACAGGTGTGAATGATAACAGCGATGTTTGCCTGTTATTTCAGTGTATGCTTTTCCTTGCTTGTTACCGACTATCTGCCAAAGCGGTATATTACATCAGAGGTAACTAGCGTTCCCTTTTTGATTCAGTCGGGGTTGACAGAAATGCAAGGGGTCGTATAAAATTGAAAAAAGTGTTAAAATTCGATTCGAATGGAATGTTTGAATTAACTTTTGCCAATTCTTTTTTTTTTTTTTTTTCGGCTTTAAGAACAAATCAATAGATTTTAAAAAGCTTAAGTACTCTTGCGAACTGGGGAAATTTTCTATGATTATTTTTGTCTACTTTTGAAAATTAAGCACTTGATATGATTAATGAAACGCAAGGAAATATTTTTTTTCTGTGAAAACTATCTATAATTAAAAAGTATTTTCATGACATGATCTTACTTTTCCATTTATTTTTTGCTTAAAATTTGTAACAAGTTGGTAAATTAAAAACACAAGCCTCGATTTTGCATTGTTCCCTTGTAAACGGCTATTGTATTTTAAGTATTGTGCTTACAATTACTCTGTCAGATAGACTTTCCCGTTAAATATTATCAAGAATTAAGTAGAAAAAAAATCACAGTTTGGACGTAAAGGTGGTGTATCAAGCTTCAATTTTCAAGCATCGTCTGTTTTCAAATATCGTGTTAAAAGACTGGGAGATATAATTTAAAAAATGATTCCAAAAGTTCTGAAAAATTGAAATTTGTCAAAATTTTTCTTTCAGACGTTTTGAATATTGTAATACTTATTCATGATATATTTCGTTTCAAAAAATTATATATATATATATATATATATATATATATATATATATATATATATATATATATATATATATATATTGATATATAGATATTAGAAATAGAAAAAAAAGTTGTTAAAATATTATTTGTTGATAAATAAAGTTAAATCAGTCATAAATTGGATTGAAGATATCAAATTTTATTACATTTATTAAGATATTAGATATTAGATGTTAGAGTTGGTAAGGAATGAAGTAGTTGAATATTCAGCCAAAATACCCAGATTTTTCAATATTATTTCAGTGTTAAACTAAATCATTGTTGAAAGGAGTATATTCCACGAATTGATAACGTTTCGATGCAGGCATTACATATTTTTTTCAATTTCCAGTCGTGCCCTTTAACAGTAGGCTTCCTGTGTTCATCTCTCGCAATTCTCATTATCGCGTTGTCCAAAGGGCCCCCGTTCTCACGGTGCCTGATTAATAATTATGATGCGACATCTGTTTCTTCATAGACAGCTGCCCTTTCTATTACCTGCTGTAACAGTTTCAGGTGAGTTTCTAATGCTCCTCGTTATCCAATTACGAGGGTCGACCTCGTGGCATGTTTGCTCTTTTTTTCTTTCCCCCTACAGCCCGTGATGCTGTTTGACGCCCAACCTCTGGTGTAGTTTTCAATCTGTCAGCCCATCCAGTTGGGTGAGATAATTTATACTGAGTAACTCACTTTCATGAAAAGAGATAATTTTTACTTTTCATTGTTACCTTGTTCAAAGAAGAATGGGAGGCAAGTGCGTGTGAAAGTGCATGTAAGTGATCAGGAAATGCAGTTGTTGCTGCTCACAAACGTTCTATAACCATTTAAATGCTCGTAAAAGAAAGGATGTAAGAATTATCAGGGAACTTAGCATGCAGATGTGGACTATTCAATGTAAATGTGTGAAATTTTAGAAAAAAAAAAAAAATTATAATTTGAAACCTATATATTTTAAATTACCTTTACGAAATCTACATTTTTTTTAAGATGATAATTTTCGTGGATATATTTAAGTGCTTTTTTTTGAATTATAAAAAAATACCTGATAAAATAAAATTAACAAAGAGCCTGTTAAAAGCATTTGACAGATTTATTGACAAATAGATAAAAAAACATTCTTTATTTCTTCTCAGACACTAAGTTGCCGTCACGATGTATGAGAAAATATATTAATAGTAGGGAAAAAATATTAAACTCTATATTTTCAAAAAAAAAAAAACTTAATCACTTTGAGACCACCTTAAGACGTTCACTGACACGGTCCAAACCTTACATTCAGACCATTTATCTAATTAGATTACCTCTTCTTTGCTATCGTTTAGTTATAATAGAGAAGTATACATCTAATTAGATAGATGGTTCGATACAATTAGAAAGTAGATGTGACCTACTGTTGATGCTCATGGTAGTAAACGTGTTAAACTCAAAAAAATGATTTTTTACTTGTTCTCAGTATAACATAAAAATAGAAAAAGATAAACAACTAAAATTCGGAATATTGTCTCTAAAATTACTAACTTTTCTCAAACTTAAGACAAATTCTTATGAAGGAAACGTATCCATTTGTTTTGTCCTCTAGCAATCATATATTAATTAGGCATGCCGGCATCTTGGCATAGGGATAGCGCGTCTTCCCCATGATCTGGGCGTCCCAGGTGCAAGTCCCGGTTCGGGCATGGTTGTTCTTCATCTGTTCTATCTGTGAGATGTGTGAATGTCCCCCCCCCCTGTAAAAAGGGGTTGTGCAAGCGAGTGAGTGATGCGTGAGTAGCTAAGTCGTACTCTTGGCCCTAGTTGGCGCTACTGAAAAAACAAGAGACGCTCCCTCACCGGCTTAAAATCGCTATCTTTGTAACAGCGGGCTTTTCCATGGCGAGTGCCATAAGAAACAACAACACAACGAGTTATACGTATTTGTGTGTGTGTGTCATTACTTCTTATGGTTACCAGAATTTTAAATCTGCATTAAACTTTCGACAAATTCATTGATAAATTGACTGCTTATCTGTCAATTTTTTGTGTCTAACTAAGACAGTCAATGAAATAGGTAGTTGAAATTTTGTATGTGGCCCTGTTAGCAAAATTTACTATAATTGTAAATCCACATGGCATTTTATACTCTATCAATCATGAGCTAGAAGTGCAAACTGCATGCTTGATTCTTTTCAGAGTGCTGCGAAGCTAAACACAAAACGCTAAATATTGATTTAGTATACAATAAAAGCAATTATTATTTTATTCTCTTCCATCAATTAAAAATTATTTTGCATCAAATCTTAATAAAAAAAACTTTGATACACACACACATAAACACACACGCACGCACGCACACACACACACATAAACACACACGCACGCACGCACACACACACACATAAACACACACGCACGCACACACACACAAACACACACACACACACACACACACATGGAGTTATAAGTTTTTGAATATCATTTCCTTAGACAATTCAATAATTCAGATAATAGCACCCAATTGATAGTTTCCATCAATGCGAGACGCCATTCATTGGTCTAAAATAATGAAATTTGTATTTTCACAATTTGGTCAGTTTTATTAGCAGAAGAATGGAAATTTTTGTTTAAAATGTAAATGTCCTCAGAATATTTTATTAAATCGAACTAATAAATCATATAACAATAATAGGTTAATAGAAGTAGAGTTTTTTTTAAATTTAAAATATTTAAAATTTTCTTTAAAAATCATCTAAAGCACTTTTCAAAGCACGTGCCTATTTCTAATGGTTTATAAATTAATGATTGGCTCCTTCTTAAATTGAGCATCCTGTACAGTAGGGTGGAAAGAGAAAATAAATTTTTGATTTTTAATTTGTAATGGCGCGGAAAAGTTGCCTTTTGGTGTAGATAAAATAAATTATAAATACGAAAAATATTGGAGTAGGTCTTGAAGTGCTGCAAGGATGTTCAAGTTTCATAAAATTGATATTTTAGTAGCATTTCATAATTTTTTTTTTTTTACGAAATAATCAATTTTCGAATTTTAATTTGTAATAGCGCGGAAAAATTGCCTTTTGCTTTAGATAAGATAAATTAAAAATTATAATATATATATATATATATATATATATATATATTAGAGTATATATTAAGGTGGTGCAAGGACGTTAAAGTTTCATAAAAACACACTTTTTGCAACTTTTTAAGGATTTTTGCATGTCTTGATTATGAAATAAAAAGCTTTTTTTAGGCATTATCATATGAATAAAAGTATAAAAACAGTTTTACTATTGCACTGGCAGGGCACTGAGTCGCCTTCGTATCGGTTGTTATTGAGGTAAGGCGGAGATTTATCTGCGTAGAGTGACAAGGAGAGAGTGGTTTCAAATCAGTAGCTTGGCCGAGTTCAAATGAATTGGCGTCTCCCCTCCTTCTATTGTGTAATTGATTAACGTAACTGATTTGTTAGTTTGTGCTTGTGTGCTTTGCTGCGAGTAAAAATGGCTCAGTCTAAATTAGTGAAGATAAGACAAATATCAGAGTGTTCTATTTTTGGAAAATTTAGTGATTTGCTTGAAGTTGAACACACTACTGACGAATCTAATTCTACTGTTTACATTAGACATAGCCTCAAAATTGCTGCAGAGAAGTATTCTTCTGTAAGCGAAATATGTGACACTTTAGTTCCTATAAAAGAACAGATATGGTCAAGACCTCCTTTTCCCGTTGCTTCTAGTAAAAGAATTTCACAAATGATAAAAGCTTATCTTGCCAAATACAGGAATTTATTAAAATCTGAAAGAAGAAAATGTTCAGATAAGTTTAATTTCAACCTCACAGAATTTAGAGAAGAAGCTAAAGGTTTATTTAATATTGCTGACTTGTTTAAAAAAATAGTGCTATTTATGGAATAAAAGGTTCCAAAGGATCAATGCTCTAACAGAAAAATGGTTATAGGTAATATTGATATTGCTACCACAAGCGCTTTGAGGAAGAAAAAAGCAAGAAAGAGTAAATAACTACAGAGAATAGTTAAGTTTAATCAAGAACGGGAAAAAAATACTAGTGAATCAGAAACGATTACTGACGACAATGACAACGCTGAAGAACAACAGTGTTCTTTACAAAAAGAGGTATGCCAACCAGATCCATCAAATTGACAAGAAGCGATAAAACACCAAGTGCCTTTGCTATTTAATATTAAGTTAAAACTTTATACAGAAGGTGAACCAAATAGTATAGGGAACACGGTTATCGACTTTCCCTGGCTTCCTTGTCACATGCAAGCAGTGGAAAGAGCTTGAGACTGGTGGCCGAACCGGTTCAAAATGTCTGTGGTTCAATCGCAAGAGAAAAACACATAAGAGCAAAAATTGACTCAAGTGCAAATATGCCAAAATTTAGTTTAAAAAAGTTGTTTAATGTGGCAATGAAATAGAAACAAACATTTTGCAGCTGTAACATTTGTAATCATTAAAGATACAGAAGTAAGAAACAAAAAAATTGGACATAACATTTTTTTTTATTATTATTATACTTTGTAATTAATAATTTTTTTTAATTGTAATGCTTATATATGTTATTTAAAATCATCTTTTGTAACATTATATGAACGAAAAATTCATAAAAATATTTTATCAAAATTTATAATGTTTCAATTTTTTTACAAACTTTAAGCTTTTTTGGGCACCTCGAAATATTGTTGTATTGCAACCAGAACTTTTAAAAATTCTTTTTGAACCTAAAAGCTAATTTTTCCCCACTATTGCCAAACTAAAATGTAAGAAAAATTTTTAAAGACCCTTTTTAAAAATTTCCATTTTTTTTCAGATTTTTTTTATAAATTTCAAACTTTTTGCGGCACCTCAAAATAATGTAATATTGCAACCAAATTTTTTAACATTGTATTTAAACCTAAAAGGCAACTTTTCCGCACTATTACCAAACTAAAATCTAAAATTTAAAAAAAAGAAAGAAAAAATTAAGGCCATTTTCGTTCTACCCTACTGTACAGTAATAAATATTATCAATTAAAAGGATACATTATTACGAATTTTATCCATTAAAATTCCAATCTCTTATGAATTTATCTTACTATAATGGTTCACTTACTTCCCCCCCCCCCTGTTTTTTTCTTTTTAATATATAAATCTTCAAAAAAAAATTGCTCAACATTTCACTTTTTCTAAATCCGGAAATGTGCGGCACGTGCGGAAATGAAAAAGAAAGTTCATATGAAGACTCGATTTCACCTGCGTTTATTTGAAAAAGAGCAGTAATCATGACTTTTAGTTTTCTATCATTGCTCTGTAACGAATTGGAAGCTGTAATTCTTTCATTTCCTTGCTAGGAAATGAGCTTTTTATTATTTCTTATTGTTTTCATAACTAGAAATAATCATCTGCCCTTTACTTTTGCAACTTTAATTGGAAGAATTGGTTGTAAAAAGAGAACTGATGTACTTTGACCGGCTGTTAGACGAGGATAATTCAATTAATTGCATTTACTAACAAGGGAGAATAACTAATTAACTCTCTCTTCTTCTTGTCAAATAATTGTGTTTGAAGGTTAGGATTGTAATTAAATTACACTCTTTTACATTTCTTATTTTGCCTTTATTTGTAAAATCTAATACTGTATATAGAAGTAGGTTGCATTATAGCTGTTACATATGTTTTATTTTTATTTTAAATAATTTTCGCAATTACATTGAAAAATAGGACTCAATTTAAACTTAAGACCGATATCAATACCAATTATTCAATAATTATTCATTGTAGGTTATTGCCAAATGTTTATATTTAATAAAAAAGTAAACTGTAATTGTATAATGAAATTTAGGGTTATGAGACATAATTTATTTTAAATTAGCAAACCAATTCAATCCCTCAACCAAAGAAATGTAATAAATAAATGTTTTTCTGTAAAATTTTAGAAACCAATGTTAATATTAATTTATACATTGTAGCTAACTGCCAAATGTTCACATTTAATAAAAAGAAAAGCTGCAATTTTATAATAAATTGTATGGTTATGAGGTAATATTTTAAATTAGCAAACCAATTTGATTTTTTTTAAATTTCATTTATTTCTGGGACATATGTATTAAATACCCCTCGACCAAAGAAATGTAATAAATAAATGTTTTTCTATAAAACTTTAGAAACCAATCTTAATACTAATTTATACATTGTAGCTAACTGCCAAATGTTCACATTTAATAAAAAAGAAAAGCTGTAATTTTATAATAAATTCTATGGTTATAAAGTAATATTTTAAGTTAGCAAACCAATTTGATTCTTTAATATTTCAGTTATTTTTGGGCAAAATGTATTAAATACCCCTCAACCAAAGAAATGTAATAAATAAATGTTTTTCGATAAGACTTTACTTTTCTTAAATTAAGGAAAAAAAGTTTTCAATACTTAAAATTAGGAGAAAAAAATAGTTCTTCCCTTTTGCACAAGCAAAAAATACAGCCAATATGTTAAAGGAAATTATTAGGAAGCATATTTCAGGGTTTGTTTGTTTTGTGACGTTAAATTAATTTTGCTGCATTTAAAATTTTTCCTTAAAATGAAGTATTGCATTTAATTTTCTTTTTATAAGTAAATATGCTCTATGGAAACGATAAAAAGCATTACAGTCGGTATATCAAAAGTTTTATACCCTCCAGCCAATGAAGTTTTTCAAAAAAATATACAGCTTTATTATCAACGTACATTTAAAAGATAAAGATAAAGATTTCAACTTTTTTTTATATTTCAAAATTCTTAGAATTTTTCAAATATATTTCAAAGCATCATCCCGCATGTAAACTCCAAATTATGCAACAAAACATAAGAAAATGTTGGGAACATCATCATATAAATGCATTCAAAATGCCTTGCGTTTTAACACTGAAAGGTCGAGAACTTTAATTATACTCCCTTGCTGTTTATACCAACAAAGTTCTTTCAAATCGGCGATTATAAAAGTTAAACTAAAAATGGCCAACTTACTCTCCTCATTAAACACCTACTCACTTGCTTGTAAAAAGCTTGACAAGGACCCTAATTTAGGAGGGCAGGAAAAATGAATTATAAAGCACTTTCCACATCTCAAAACATGCAAAATTAAATAATTTACCTCTATAAACTGCAGAGGCACGCGAAACCGGACAAAAGGGATTCCTTATCGCTACATAATTTTCACTTTTGTTCAAAAACGATTATCATACCTGTGACTTGTCCCATAAACAGCGTTTTAGGTCAAGGGCCTCCATAATCACAGTCGGAACGCCTTAAGAGGATCAGTGCAGGAAAGTATGGATTATATTGTCTTATGTAGTTACAAAGTGCAAAAGAAGGTTTATTGATGTAACGAACTGTAGTCTGTGACAGATTAAGAATTCATTTTGTACAAAAAAAAAAGTTGTGTGGTTGCATATGAAAAAAATATTAGAATAAAAGAATTCCTCCACCCCCCCCAAAAAAAATAAGAAAATAATAATCTGAAAAATACTAATTTATAAAGTTTATATATAGAGTTATATTTTTACAACAATTGGCCAATCTGTTTAACATTTTTTCATTTATATGAGGGAAAAATGCGAATTAAATTTTTTGTATTTCAAAAGGTAAAAAGAGATTTTTTGATGTAGTTTACAAATGTATAAGCTTATTATTGGTTCCAACACAATTTCGAGTAATTAAAAATTCAAAGTTATTTTGTAACACAGGCGAAAAATGGAACTCATACATGAAAAATACTAAATATCTTAATTGATGAAATGAATTAAAGAATTATATCTTCATAACAATTAGCCGATTTGTTTCATATTTTTTACGTTATATACAAAGATAATTAGAGATTATAGGATTCGTATTTTTATCAGTAATTAAAAAACTACACTCAAAGAAGTTTAGGGCAAAATATTTCAGAATTTAAGGAATAATTTCTAAAAAATAAGATATTTCAGAAACCTGCAAATGTCCCATAAAATCATTCTTTAAAATTCATTTTAAATATCCCTTATAAACAGCAAATAAAATCATTTTAATTTAATAACGTTTTGTAAAAAATCTTTTAGAAAATATTTAAAATTAATATCCAAAACTAATAATAAAATATACATGCTCCTTAGGCGTTTGGTGTCCAAGATAGAAATTAAAAAAAATATTATTATCAAATTTTTTTATAAACTTAATCCAAATGATCGCTTTTTGCACATTGTGGAGGACAAAAGACAAATATTTTATTAAGTCACGAGTTTTAAAATTGAATGGCGGAGAATAAACTGTAACATTTAATTTATTGATAGTTTAGTGAAATAATTCAATGCAAAAAAATACATATATTGTTCACTCTTTTAATATTTATAATTATGAAGTTGCATTTCGGACTAACTTATAGAATCATTCAAAAATTTTAATTTTAAAGTATATATGCAGATAAAAATTTTGACAATTTAAAAATTCAGCAAAATTTTAACTTTCTCATTTTTTTTCTCTTTCTTATGTTACGATACGTTGATTTAAAACAATATTAACAGTGTTAAATATTAAAATCTAGTTTTTCACTGATACAGTTTTGAAAGTTGTTTACAATTTTAGCATAATAATTGACGTTTACAAAATAAAGCATCCATTACAATTGCATTTGAGTATTTCAAAAAAATTATAAAATATTCGACTTTAGCTTTCCTTTTTGGATCAAAAAAAAGATTTGATTTCTTTGTTTCCATTCGAAATATTTTATTGAAACAACATAATTAGAAAATAATTTTTTAAAGCGAAATGAAGAAAATTGTAAATAGATAAAAGAAATTCGAATTTTCGTAAAGTCATTTTTAATCAATTCAAGCCAAAGAGATTTATTTAACTAGTTCAACTTACTAATGTAAAAAAAAAAAAAAAAAAAAAAAAAAAAAGGAAATCCAAAAGGAGATGGTGTGACAATTTTCAGTGTCGGAAAAGAAATAATAAAGACTATAATTTCGAAGACATTCATTGAAATAAACGCGAACGAATTAACGTGTCAATTCTTGATTGACGTGTGCATAAATTAGGCACCACTGCTGCCAGAATTGTGATGGATACGTCTGGAACGATTCTTCACAATCGAAACTGCGCATTATCATGTGATGTGTACAGGAAGTACGGAACATCTGATAGCTGCTGTGATTACAAGGTAGGTGGTAGATAACATGTTAGAACGTGCATAACTTGGTAGTGGCCAGAGAACGTTTCCAGAATTTATAACGAAGTCCAAACTATTAATATTCTTTCTAGCAAATGTAAAATAATCCAATTATATTGTCAATACAACAATGCCATCGAGTCCTTTTACACTATCTGTGAAAACCCCGGAAGCTATAGAAAACAAAAAAAAGAACTTCGACTCATTTAGCAATCTACTCAATTAAGAATTCTGCATCTGTTTAACCAAGCGATACGATTTATGGATATGCCCACCAATTCATGACATTACATTGTGTAGCGAACGAAAAAATAAAAATTGCGTATAATATGTTTATTTTAGATGTTTGGATGTCAAATGAGTAGGCCTATTGTGTAAGGGTTAAGAAAAAAAATATGTGTGCTGCGTTTCGCATTATTATATTTAAAATAAAAAAAAATCCTCTTTTTTTATTATTCGTTTTGACCTTTTTACTGCAAACGATTCTTTTAGTAACTCAGTGTAGGCATAAGAATGTGAAGCATTGTTATCGAATTGATTATCCGTGTTCGTATTAATAAGAGAACAATTTTCTCACAATTTCATGATAAATCATAATAAATAGGTTCAAAGAAGTCAGGAATTTATGAAATAAGTATTCATCTTTTGGTTTTGGCCTGGAAGCTATTTCTCCAAAAATAGAATAATGTGTTGCATCTGTAAGTATGTTTCTAATAAAAGTGTATGAGAGGTGTCATGGTATCCCATTTCCATCAAATTGTATTACAGATTTTATATTTTATTTCTCCAAGTTTTGATCAAGGCTTCCGAATTTTAAACTTAGTTTTTATTTTATTTTATTTATTTATTTATTATTATTTCTTTAATGTTAGCTCGAACTTCAAATCATCGGAAAAAAAACTCCAATGAATTAATCAGTTTTTTTAAACGATGATTATGAAATTAGTAATTTCTTTTACTTTATTGGTTTAAATAAAATATTTTTTATGAGAAGTAAAATATAAAGATAAATTTCGCACATATTTTGAAGAAGTATAGGTTGAAAATAAAAGCAGTATTTGTTGAAAGAGTAAAAGAAAGCTTTACTAAAACTTTACTTTATTCAATTAGATTAAATCTCTCTCTCTTTTTTTTCCCTGCATCTTCAAATTTCATTTTTAATAAATTACACAGGAAAACAAATTTTAATGAATTTTCCGTTCCTTAACATGTATATTGAATGTTTCTACAGATTCCGGAATGCTGAAAAAGAAAATGTTATTAAAATTTTTCTATACCTTTTCAATTTTAAGACAACTCATTTTTAAGTTTTGGATTATATGGGAATTTATACAGCAATTATATTACATTTTTATTTTATATGTTCTTTATTGGCTCCTGTCTCGCCTGCAGTTCACACGTAATATTTAATTGTACCAAAATGTCTAATTAGAAAATCCCTTCTCTACAATAGTTAAGAGATAGCAAAAAAAAAAAAAAAGTGCCATCTTATTAGATGGAAGGTTTGAATAATAGATATAATTTGCGATAGGGAGCGTGTCAAAGCCTATACATTAATAGAATGCCTCAAAATTCTATTGTGAAGAAGAAGAAAAAAGAGCATGTTCGGAAACTTCATCGGCAGGATATAGAAGATACACTGTAAATACATCATACTAGAGGAAGTGGAAAAACTTTATTTGACTAAATTCAACACTTCTACAAGTTTTGAACTTATGTTTATATAATATAGGTTTTTCAGATTGATTGATTGACTTAGTAGAGTTTAGTGGTGCAAAGCCCGTTCTTGTTATGCCGCGCCAAACATATGGTGTGAATTAAAATTTTGTTTTATAAACTCTTAGGTAAAATCGTATCAATTGTCATGACTTTTCAATGTTTATGGTATACAGTGAAAAGAAGTGAGGAAAATTTAAAACTGGACTATTTTTAATTATTGATTGACTTAGTGGAGTTTAGTGGTGCAAAGCCCGTTCTTGATTATGCCGCTCCAAACATATGATGTGAATTAAAATTTTGTTTTATAAACTCTTAGGTAAAATCGTATCATTTGTCATGACTTGTCAGTGTTTATGGTATACAGTGAAAAGAAGTGAGGAAAATTTAAAACTGAACTATTTTTAAGTCGATCAAATAGTAAAAACCAATATTTTTAAGAACATAAAAAGATGTGGATGATTAACTTTAAGAAGAATATATTTTAAAATGATACAAGAAGAGCGAAAGCATCGGAATCGTTGCAAAATAAATTATAGGCAAAAAAATTAGAATGTTTTGAACTGATAATGGGCATTGGCATTTTGTACATTGAGGGGAGAGTTCTCCTAACAACAAATGCCTGTGCGTGAATCGAGTAGGCCTATTCTTAATAGTAAGAGTTGCATCATTTTCTATTAGATAAGCTAGGCTAACGATCAATAACATGTTTAAATTAATGAGGCCTATTTGTATTCTTGAGATCCTATTCACTTTACTATTTTGGGTGGAGGTTGATTTTAAGTATTTTTTATATCATTGATAGAGACAGGACATTTCAAAATAGCAGTGGCAGATTTTGCCAAATTGTCAGCCAGTTCAATGCCAGCTATCCCGACGTGAGAGATAACCCAGCAAAGGAGAATAGAGGAGTTTCTCAGAAATCCACTTTTGAAATTCTGACCTTTCACAATGATGCTTGTCTGAACATTGATGCTTCAGGAGTTGCCAAACAATTTCACTAGTGTTTTCAGCTATTAAAATAGAAGCAAAATTTAGCACTCTTTAATCAACCATTCTATAAACAGTATTTCAGTCAATTTTGGAATTCCAATTAGCCTAATAATCTATTGAATTTATTACTTATGAAATCAAAATAAAATTAATTTTTAAAATGTTCAAAAAATAAGTTCCGATAAATGGTATTTCCTGTTTTAGATTTCAGGTATGAAAATGGCATATGCTTTCTAGCGCTGATGCAAAACATCTACCTTGTTAAAAACTACTCTAGTGTGTTACGTCTTTTCGATGTAACAACAATGACTATCAGATAAGCTTAAAAAGTTTAATAAACTTGCTTACACAGTTCTTATTTTGAATTAGTAGAATATGGTCATTCCCTTTTATATTTAAATTGAATAATGAAAAAAAATCCTATTACATATAAGCAACAAAGCGAGAGACAAATATATCGGAAATGTTTTTTTTTTTTTTTTTTTTTTTTTTTTTTTTTACTAATTTTCGCGCTGATTTTGACCAATATCTCCAGGGTTAAAACTACATACCAGATTGAAGAATAATTTAATGTTCGCAATGATTGCCTTGTTTATTTCCTGTTTCTCAGTTCGATGACGTTTAATAAAGAACATCCTGAAGTCTTTGAACTTAACTACAAACAAATATTTATCATTTTAATGATGTTTTAGGAAAATTACATAATACATATAAATATTTATGGCATGGTTTTTCAACGTCTCACTCCTGTGCCCTTTAGACACGCAACTCTAATCGGTTACTCTTCTAAGTCAATCAACTTTTGTGGTTTTGTTGCTTTAATGAAGAGGTAGCGAAACTTAAAACCGCATTTTACCTTGGAGACAAAAGAATATCAAAGATGAAATACGTTGCATCAACTGAAATACAAATATATTTTTAGCAATTTATCAACCGGAAAAGATAAAACAAAAATGTATACACGTTTTAAATACTTATAAAATAAAGTCTGAAAAAATAAAGATTAAAGGTTCTAGCTTAACATTTTTAAATACAATAATTACATGGGAATAATTACATGCTTGATGAAATTTAGTACTACAAATGATTAAACCAAAGAGAATACACTGAATTTATAGTTAAATTATTTTTTAAATGCACGTCAAGGAAAAGGATTTCATTAACTCACGTTTTTTCACGTGTTTTTTATATATATTCTATCAAAGGAAGCTAAAATATGTTGAACAGAAAATATCGATAGAAAATTGGAAATATTGCCAAAAATTGCCTGTTAAATCTATTTTTCTAACAAGTGTTATCTACGTGAGATTTTTTCCGATCTTCAAACTAACAAATATAGCATTCTTTTCAATGCTTATTAGTAAAACAATAATATTTATCTTTACTAATAATAAAGTTGTGTGTGTATGTGCGCTCTAGGCACACTATAAACTAGACCGTTTGATATATATGGCCAAACCTTGTATATATATACATTGGAAAATAAAAATGTGGGCCTCGGAGCGATTTTTTTTTTGTGGAAATTTTATACATAATTTTAATTAATTAAAAGTAAAAGAAATTTCGACGTTTTTCAAGAGAGTATCTGAAAATATTAAGCGCAAAAAAAAATTTCTATATCAATTAAAAATATATATAAAAAAATGTTTTCAATAATAGTAATTTTTTCACATACAAATTAAGGTTGTCGTTTTAATCAATAACTAAGCTTTTTTTTTCCCAACCATTTATTTTACTCGAAATTGAAACTAAAGTTAACATTTTAACTTAAGTTAATTCACAATGCATATCGTTTTCACCAGGTGTCTGTAAGAAAAGAAATAGTATGAAATGTGATATTTTCTAGAAAGATTACAAGGAAAAGGATTATGTGAACTGTAAATATCTATATTATTAATTTAATAATTATGTACTATTTCAAGCAAACATGGTTTATATATACATGCTTGATGCATACTAACCGTATTCCCAAACTTTATTTCAAATATTCAAAACGTAATTGCAGGCATATTGAAATAGAAAATAAGTTTAAATGAAATAAAGAATACTATTTTTTGCAGTTTGAGCCAATAAATTTTCTGATGAATTGCGAATTTTATATTTTTATACAAACCCTATAAGGTCCTATAAATCATATTTACTAAAATATTCTTGAGGCATTAACATTTTAAATGAAAAGAAAGGTCCACTCTTATGACAAAATAGCTGAGTGAATTATGAAAATTTGTTTGAATATTAACATCTTATAAAAACTGCAAATTTTATACAGCTCCAATGACCTTCTCAAAAGAGATATACCAATGAACTCCCGGAGATTTCATAAAGCTAATTAGCCTAAAGTTATGAAAATTATGAAATTGTTAATTATCCTTAAAAACATGATATTAAAACTTCATAAATCGGTCAAATTTAATTACAAAAGTTAAAAACGTATTTTTTGTTGTGTTTTTTTAATTGTTGTGTGAAGAATATTTCATTTAATATGATTTAGTAGAACCAAATGACTATATATAAGTTTGACTTTTGAATACATCATTGACTGAAGCAAAATAAGATAATATTCAACTTCAAAAAACGATATTTTATAACTGTTGTTCGCCAATGATATGCAATTAATTCACAAGTACTAGTTTTCATTTCCATACTAGGAAACACGAAATTCTCTTGAGTGGGACTCTGAAAATAAGAATCTGAATATTAGTGACATTTATGGCCTTTCTCTCGATCTAAAATTTTATATAATAGGAATGAGATTAATGACATCTTTATTAGAGATTATGCAAAAGAATTCGGGGTTTATATTATATTTTTATGAACTTCCACTTTAATTATTAAATTAAATTCTAAATTCTAAAATAAAATTCCATTATATTTTTTTCTCTTATGCTAATAAATTTTTCACTCTTCTTGTTTCGAATTTAATAATAATAGAATGGCAAGAGACAAACAAATAAAATTGTTGGAATTTCACAAAAAGGTTGCATTAAAAAGATTTTAAATGAAAACGACAAGTTAAAATGGAATTAATAAAATAAAGAACCAGTTGTAACACAAATGCGGTAGATATTATGAATTTTATAATTCAAATGATTTAAATATATAACAACGTGTCATCTAAGTCCTGTTTAATTTATGAATTATTCCTTTTTCTTCACTTAAGAGATAAAATTAAAAAAAAAAACTATTTAATCCTATGTCATTTTGGGTCTAAAGCAAATTTCTAGACCGGAAGTCACGAGATAAACGCTGTTACGATTCCCATCTTCTTACTCTAAAAAAAAACAAATAAAAAAAAAAACATGTTAATAATCCTTTTTTAAATGTTCACAAATAAACAAATCAAAACATTGTTTTTTTTTCTACCAGACGACCTCTAAAACACTGCGCTTGGGGTTCTTTGAACTCCCACTAAACGAATTGGCTCCGATGCATCGAATACATTCGGTAGTCCTCGCGTACAAACAGTCCTAGTCACGACACCGTTTTTTGCTGCAATAACATGGTAACCGAAACTACCTGCGGTAGATCTCAAACTGACTGATCACGAACAGCCACTTATCAGCTACTCGCATCTCTTTCAAAGGCAGGAAACTCGCACAAATGTCTCACGCGCTTGCTACACCCCTCAGCCACCCCCCTACCTATAAGAGAATCAGTCGATTGGAAAACAAAACCCTTTTTTTTTTTTTTTTTTTTTTCCCTAGCCCTGCTGTAACATTGTTCATTTCGTGTTCTGGATGGACAACGGTTTCCGCTGAAGGTTTATTTTTGTATGAATGACTGAGAATTGAAGGATTTTGGTTTTTGTAGATGTATTGTGGCGTATGTAAATGAAATGGAACTAAAAAATTTTGAATAAATGAATGATCTATAAAAGTTGATTTCTGAAAATAAATGATAGGAGAGATCCAAAATTTTAATAAATTTGAAAGAATGCCCAGACCAATGATTTGGACTTCCAGATTCTCAAGAAATCTTACTTAACGTAATATGAAATTTTTCTATGCAGGCAATTTCTGAGTGAATTTTATTCTATCCAAGAAGGTATGAGACGCAAACTGTGGTTTATTTATTCATCATTATTTTTTCCTTTAATTATGTGGGTACGTTCGGGATGAATTTTTTGAAAAACATTCGAAAATAACTATATTTTTGAATATTTGTGTTAAAAAGATTGAAAAAAACACCTATGACACCAAAATATAACAATTAAGTGGCAAACACTTTTTTAAAAATTGGAAAAAAGAGCATTTTTGTTTAAAAAGAAGTATAAAGCAAAATCTTCTAGTTTAGTGGTTTACAAGTGATTTGCTTAAAATTGTGAAGGTAGCTTTGAAAATATATATTATCTAGTTCCTGAATTAAAAAATGAACTACATTTCTATCCATTCATTAAATATTGGGATTCGACTGATAAATAAAATGAAAGTTTCAATTTTTTAACATTGTGAAGCATTAAAAAACTATAAAATATTTCTAAATGAATATATTACTGATTCTCAAGTTCAGGAACTACAGAACATTTGAGAAATTATTATACCTAATTTGAACAAAAAGAAAACAAAAAAAAACATACATTTGTTTTTAATTTGTGATGTTTCTTTTCAAGAAAATTCTATGAAAAGTTAGAATTTCAGAAAATAGCATCTAAACATTTAAAATAATATTAAAACATATGCAAATACAAATATAAAAATCAGTGCAGCTTGTTAAAAAATAGGCTTAGGAACAAACTTCCAACTGTTTTATAAAGAAACCTGTTCAAACATTAAGAATATTAAATTTAAAAAATCCTAATTTCGTAAAAAATCGATTTTTTAAGGTAGTTATGTAACTCAAGACTACATAACCTTCTTCATTACAAAGTACGGCTGAAGTATGATAATCGGCAAAAAATATAAATTTGAGATTGCAATGAATATCAGTGTTTTATATTTCCTAAAATCCAAAGTAATAGATTACTTTTATGTTTATTTCATAGAATTGAATGTTGTAATTTATGAAATTATAGTTTGCATATTATCTTACCTTTATGTGTGAGTATAGCTGAACACTATAACTCAAAAATACAGTGAACTCTTCCAATAAAGTTTTGCATATAGTTTGTGATACTTTATTTATATATCTGTATGGAATCTCGAAAAATTCTGTAGGTAGAAATTAGGTACATTACCTAATTCAACTTAAATTATTTATTACTCAATTTAATTCGCTATATAAAAATTCTACAATAAAAAAGCATGATATGATTTACTATTCACTTTACTTATGATATGATTTACTATTCACTTTACTTATGATATGATTTACTTATCACTCAGTCTTATTAAATAACTGCATCACACATATTTTTCAATGCCATTTGTGATGTCATTGAAATGCCTGGAAATTTAATCACTCATTTTTGCCCGTTTGCCTATTCAAAATGAATCAAAAAGACTTTAACAAATCTTTGGGGGGAATGAGGAATCCCAAAGCAAATAATAAATGCTATTAATATTATTAATGTAAAGAAATCTTTACTACCATATTTATTGAATCCAACTACAATTGTTTATACCATCTAGAAATTTTTTTTTCGTTAGAAATATATACGTATTTCTAAAGTCTTGAAATTTAACTATTGTCCTATGACTAAACCATCAAACTTATAAGATGTTTTGGGTGCACATATTTCCCTCATAAAGTTTGGACATAAAATTTATAATAAAATTTTGGGTATGTGTTACAGAGTAAGTACTTGCTACATTAATAAAGAAAAAGCTAAAGCTTAAGCTTTTTTAATATTTTAAATGAGAGAAAAATGTGAAGAAACATTTTATTATAAATGATGCAATTAATATTTAATCCTAATTTAATGTATTACGAACTTGTAGAAATACTATTTAAATTTAAGATGAAAAGATATTCTTTTTCTTTTAAAGAATTCTCGTACATTCAACTTCAGATAAATTTTAGAACCGAATTCACATGGAATACCAGACATTTATTTACATGTATTTAGTTCAAAAATGAGTGAATAGTTAAGCATTGTTAGGAACAAAGCTCGAATACTAAGTAGAATGAAGTAAGACTGTGATAACTAAACATTCTTATATAAAATGAAAAACTTTTTATTTTTTTAATAACATGTCAAGTAACATAGTTAACTATTTCACTCATACAAACGCACTTTGCATTTTAATTTTATTCTACAGCATTAGCATTTTCTTGTAGACTAAATTTTTTTTCTCTCATGGCAAAATGCAAGTGAACTTGAGTGAACTTAATTTCGATTATCTTTTTTATGAATAATTTTGAAATATTTTAACAATGGCAGCTTGTTTGTACAAATTTTAACAATAGTTATTTTGTTTCAACATGAAAATATATACATACGTAGAAAGACAGCACCTGTAAAAATGCAATGTAGAAATATTGCTTTCATCACTTTATTTTTTATCATTCATTTTACTGAGAAATTATGCAGAAACGGTATTCTTGAAAGTAATAAAATTACAATATACTACACTTTCTTCAACCATTCACTATTGAAAGAAAATAAAACGAGGTTTTGGAGAGCGTAAAAGAATGCGATAGCCAATGTTACAATAGGGTTGACTTCCAAATTGGCTGAAATTTTTTTCTCTCTCAAGACCTTAGCCTTCGCATGCTTTCTTATAACGATTATGTATTTTAATATTGTCCAAACTTAAAATATCCGTTTTAGAACTTATAGATATATTATAAGACACTTATAGGTACTTATAGACATTAGTACATGCAAATATGGGCATTCATTTAAGATAAGTTAAGGTAAATAAAATGTCAGTCATGCATATTTTTTACTTGCAAATATTTGTTTTTTACTTTCCCGTGTACGAAGTACACAAAAAATAGTGCAATCGTAAAAAAAATATGAATTCGAGATTTGATTGATCGAGATTAACTGCATTTTAGACTTCTTCGAGTTAGGAAAACACATTTTTTGAATATATCTGTCTGTCCATCCCTCTGTATGTTTGTCTATGACAAAAATAACTCATCATCACCTTGAGAGGAATGGGTGAAACTTGGCATATGGTCTTTACGCTAAATTATAAATTTCGATGAAATTTTGAGCAAAATCTATTTAGAGGAAATCTGGCTGCCCGTCGGATCGAATATAAGTTTACAATAACTACGAAACGAAGAGAAAAAGATGGTTCCAGTAATGGAAATAAATCGATGCATTTTGGCATCTACAAATGGAATATCTACAAATCCAGTTGTCTTTGAAGCGAAAAAAATCTCTCTTACCGAGTAATTCATGTAAGAATCTAAATCAGCAATTAATTTGACATTTCTAATGCAGTAATTCACAGGATCGAAATTTGACGAGCAATACTATTTTTGAAGCAGCTATTTCCATCATTTAAAGATAAAAAAATATATCTAAATTATTTTGAGCATTCATGTTTCTCATTTAAAGATAATAGATGTTTCAAACAGTCAATACTTTAAAACTTCAACATTTACTTCAATTATTCTAGTTTGAAGAAAAGTGATGTATGTTTTTGTAGTAGGCAAGTGGCATGGCGTAATGATAGAAGTATTTCTCACTTATTAATTCGGCTAGTTTCTGGCTTCTACTAGCAAACATTGAATCTAATATTCCATTTATTCTCTGTGAAAGCAAGAACTTCATTTTTTTAAAAGAATTCAAGGAAAATTTTGAAATTTCTACAATTTTTAATTACATATATATACAAATTTCTTTAAAATGTCAAGATTTTACAATATTCAGTAAAAAGGTAATCAACGATTTCATTCAATTATACATTAAAATTGTTAAACTATAAAAACTGTTATACAATAACTATGATCTCTAAAAATGTTATTCTTTTTAAATAACCAATATATTTTTTTGCCAGATCTGATTAAAAGGCATTTCTTTCTTAAATGGTTTTGTTAGAAAATTGATAACTTTCTAATACTGATTAGAACAGTGAATTTACTTTGTCTTTTCAGGGAGAAAACCATATTTCTTATTCCTTTGAGAAAGCAGAAATACTTGTGGACAACTTGCCAAAATGAAACCTAATTATTAGCAATGATATACTGGCTCAGTCAATTAATTTTTTTGGATAACATTGGTTATAAAATTGATGAATACATACTGCCGCTCTTCTACACTGAGTAAAAAATCACTGCTAAACTTCAGATCAAAAAGTTTATAATAATGAAATCTTGTAAATAATTTTAATATTATAGTTATGAAAATATATTACTCCATGTCGAATTACATCAAAATATTGTTATGCCAATCAGTATAGATTTAACTGCAGAATTTCAATTAACTTCCTAGCCAATTTATATAATTCTCATTACTTTGAAATTTACCCAAGTGTTATTTACATTTATAGATATTAATATTCTTAATACATCGCAAGTCAAATCCTAACGTACTGATATTATCAAACATTATTATCGCAAATTCTTTATTAAATTAATTTAATACTGATTTATACAAATAGGAGATCACTCAACAGTAAACAGAAATTATTTTCAGTAATGATTTAAAAGTGGAGAAAAAATCGGATTACAATTTTAAGGTTTTAATATTAAGGAAATATATAAATTACTAAATAATATTTTATAAATTTTCTTTTAATAAAATTTTGTTTAATGGTTGTTTCCCTAAATACGACAAATCTTTGATTCCATTATCAATTATCCATTATCGGATCAATTTCTCTAAATACTAAAATATCATACCCCGATCGTCCATATCTTTATGGTTCTAAAATTACTGCCATCATTTTCACGTACTAAGTCACAGTTCGTCTATTTTCAACAACAAAGCGTCATGATGTTTACTAAATACAGGAAGCGCGAAAATCCTCTGTGAAAAAGACCAGAAACTGTCAAAAACTGCTCGCATAGCAACTAAAACAGAATGTAAACTTTGCAACTAATCCCGGCAATACTGCATGCATTAAAAAGCACGTCAAACCGCGGATTACGTAATGCAAGCAGATGAAACAAAAGACGAGGCTTGAACATGACCGCTCATTTCAGGTGACCACAGCCGAACATTTCGCCAGTCACCAACGTTTTTATTTAAAGAAAGGAAATCTTCTAAATAGGGATTACGTTTGAGAGGATTTCGAACGACGTAACTGCAGTTTGTCATCGTATGCTTCATGCTTCTGAAGCACGCAAAAGTGTTTTACTTCATAAATCAACAATGCGTGGCGTTTTTACTGGGATCCGCTTAAAAAATAAATAAGACGACACACTAGGGGAGAGAATAGAATAGATTTTTTTCTTTCGTTATTATTTTTTAAGGGAAGAAAATAATAATAAAGGGAAGAAACAAGACCTCTTCTTTGGGAATCTTCTGCATGCTCTGGTGCACTGGGCTTCGAAACCATTTCTTTCCAAACGAGGGGAATTGAAAGCACATAAAACGCCTCCTAATGCTTCGAAATAAAGAGTTTGGGTCCGTCCCTTGTTACTGCGTCGTCGACAAGCAGAGTTGTTTCGCGAAATGTTTGCAATCAATTACGACTGAGGGGGATAGAGTGAAAAAAAAAGTCGCTCAAGTGTTGAAATCTGAAACATTGTCATTACGCTAAGTATTCCGATATCGCCGTGTTGACGCAGACTTTGGAATGACTTGGAGTTCGGGTATTTTCCATCAGGGATGACTGGCAATCTTCTTTTCTCGTTTGACTGCGAATGGGGCTCAGCATGCGCCGGACTAAATTGTCGTGCAAATCGACACTTCTAGAAATTTTGTCTTTTGACTGGAAAATCATTCAGTTGAATGATTATTATCCATTATATCAGAGCGTTGAAATCGTGTGCAATTGAAGGTTGGGTTTTCGATGGACATCTTTGACAAAAATACAAGAGCAATGAACCCTTAATGGTTAAGGAAGGAAGTTCAAATTTCAGTTTATTGTTTCAAAATGATTTGAAGTGCTTTTTACGATAATTGCATATTATACCTTTGTTATTTCAGAGAGCTTCTATTTAGCTTCATACGTTTTACGAAGTATCTTATACAAATGTGTAGAATTCAGGTGCGTATCAAGGGTAAATGGAACCCAGTGCCACCAAAATGTTTGCCATCTTTCATCATATTTAGCCTTAAAAAATAAAATTACATTTTACCATTTTGTCCTTGTGATGAGAATAAAGCATCCTGCCACTATATTACTGGATCTATGGAATCTGCTAGAAGTATGATTCTAATATGTATGTATATGTTCCGATAAACATTTAAATGGGATATTACAGGAAATATTTTTTTTTAGTTTAACTGATTATATAACTACCTAGAAATGGAAAATTCCTATGTCATTAGCTGAAAGCAAAAGAGCACGCATTAAAACTTAGAGATATATTGTGATAAACACTGCACAAATAAAGTGAAACACGTCAAAACATTATGTCATCATCATTCATTGTTATACTTTTATACACAGTTGAGTTTATCAGAGCAAATTTACTAGAAATATTTATTTGTCCGGGAGATATATTAATGCTGTGTAATTAAATTTATGTATTCAAAATAAAAACGAAATTTAGTTGTATATATATATATATATATATATATATATATATATATATATATATATATATATATATATATATATATATATATATATATATATATATATACAAAAGTATTAGAATCAAGTTAATAGGAAAAACAAAAACCAAATAAAAATTAAACCAAAAAAATTATTAAAAAATATTAAAAAAGAATCCGGCCTGAAGACTTTTTCAAGGGTCACCCTCAGGCAGGGATTCAAATAAAGGGATTTTTTCTGTGAGGACATACAGACATTAAGTCTAATAATGATTCCTCGTGACCCGAAAATCCCCCGAACTTTTTAACTATATAACTTTTTTTAAATGAAAAAAAAAGACTTGTGAATATATCATGTCCTTTACCTATAATAAAATCTCAGATATTTTTTTAACAAAAGCTAATTTGACCATAGCAAATATTCCAGGTGACCACAAATTCTTTCCTGGTCATAAAAGAATTATTATAAAAAAAAACTGCCAAATTTTTTTTATGGCTGCTTTGATAAAGATTTTATAAAGTTTTTAATAAATCATAAATCACTTATGTCAATAAATTTCAATGTGAATACCCTTTGTAATTCAAAACATATCAGGTCTGTATTCCAGTTTTCGCTTTCTTTCAAAACACAAAAAGTATTGTTCAAAATTTTGGTTGTCATATTAGATATAGCATCTGTGTTCTTAATTTTGAATGTCCTTTAAGTAACTCTCAAATTGACATTAAACAGTAATAGTCAATTTGAATTGATCGAACCAAATGGAGCATTACATTTTTTCATTCATTGACGTTATTTTGATAACAATCGAATGTAAAATTACTATTTCAGCATTAATTGCTGCATCTGGTACAATAAAAAAAATTAAGAATGTGACTATTCCAAAATAAAAATTTTACCATCTCACATTCAGTGATTTTTTTACAATCAATTTTTGTAATCGGATGAAACGTTTAGGACCACTCTGTACCAAAAAAATCATTATTTGCTTGGAAAATAACAATAGATATAATCTTTACATATAACAATCAATTAGTCTTAATATCTGACCGATACACATGTGCGCTATATCTATTAATAATTTTTAACTCATTAAAATGTATATTTTCCTTGCAATATTCATTTACATTCTCATTATTAGGTCTACATGTTATAATTATAACAGAAAAATTATGAAAATTGGAGAATTATTACATGGAATAAATTTTACATCCTAAGAATATTCAGAAGCCATCTAAGAACGGAAATGTGTAATTAATGTAGGGTTAAAATAAAAGCAATTCAATTTCATCCAGCTTTCCGCAATTATAATGCGCGTAAAAATATCACACTCTTCATCAATGATGCAGTCACTAATAGCTATCTACATAATGTTAACCATAGCAAACATAGTAGAAATATTTATTTGCTCTCAGCAACCGTGTGGCTGTCTGCAACCAAGAGTAAATCGTGAAGATGACGTTCAACCAGGGAAAGATGGAAAAAGTCCGTTTGATAGCCGCTGATGAGGTTTTTCATCAAGGGATGACGAATCACCCTTTCCCACTTTCCGCTTAACGACCGAGCTAGGAATGTGGCGTTGGGTTTTATGGGCGTGGGATGAGCACTTAATCCTGCCAGGGTTAGCCATAAATGGCCTCGATCCTTAAGGAAGGGATCAAGGAAATCATCTGCCCCATGCATTTTACTGCCCTGTAAACTGCCCGACCGGGAGCCTAATGTCTTTAATCGAAATGCCCCGAATTATGTCCCGTCTTAATATCGGCTGCTGTCCTACGCACACTTCCGTGCAAACGCACGACTAAGTTCCACTTCAGTAATGTTTTATTTCGAATATAATTTTTTGGCGGTTTCATTTAATATCATGTATTTGATGAAATGCAAAGCTAACTTCATCCACGATTGTGTGTAATAATGGAAAATGATATATAAATTAAAAAAGATTTTAAAAATACATTTTTAATATTATACTAAAATATGGAAAAAAATTAAAAAAAAAAAGTTTGGAAGTTAAAACAAAATCGTAAAATTGCAAGGTGCTCATCAACTTATTCGAAGTTAGAAATTGATAGTCGAATTTTATAGAATATTTTTAATCTTTAAAGAATATGATGAAAATTTATTCTGATTACTGAATATGACGACATAGTTAATGGTTTAATTTCTTTATACATATTGTTTTGAAAAAATCATGATCCACTTTTGAAATTTTGATTTAAACTTTAGAATTATTCCTAAAGAAAAAGGAGAAAAGAAAATTTAAAAAAAAATAATGCTTTAAAATACATTACTATTAAATTTCAAGAAATATTTTTTTTAATTTTCCATAATTTTTTTATAAATATTATTGAATCTTTTAATCAATTTTTTCCCAATTTTTTTATATATAAGATTTTTCTGAATTCTAACTAATTGATTGACTTAACTTCAGTTCAAAA
Organism: Argiope bruennichi; assembly: GCF_947563725.1. NCBI lineage: Eukaryota > Metazoa > Arthropoda > Arachnida > Araneae > Araneidae > Argiope > Argiope bruennichi. The sequence goes on along the minus strand of NC_079152.1, from coordinate 117,107,223 downwards.
AATTAAAGTAATGAATTCTCATAAAGAAAACACGCATATACAAAAGTTCCCGTTTCATTAATAAATAACTAAGAAATTCTATTTTTACAAATGTTAACGAAATTTAATAAAATTAAAGCATGTAATAAAATGCACAGTGTTGTAAGTAGCGTTTACATCAGACGGACCATCTCACACTCGTATAGAAACATATTAATTATAATCAAACATCTTATTATATAATACCCTTATATTGCGGATGCTATCCAATGCAATTAAAAAATTGTGATAAACTTCCAGAAATAGAGTATTTCAACAATGCAATGTAATCTTATATATCAATAGCACAGATAATTTTCTTTAAATTAGGCTAATTTTCTTTTGAAAAGGGGATTTAATTTCAAACATTAACATTAGCAACCTTTTCCTGCAATACGTCATTCAAGCATTCCCCTTGAATTATTCAAGTTATCGGTTATCGGTTATTCAAGTTATTATTCAAGTTATCGGTTTCAATTTATTTAAGAAATCTAACATTTTCTTTCATAACACAGTTTCAATGCAATATGAAAAAAGATAAACAATATTATTCCATATTTTAATTTGCTAAATAAATCATGAAAATGAACCATCAAGTTATAATGATGAACCATTTTTTGTGATGTTATCTTTTATTCTTAACAAATTTGCTTTTAAGTAGAATTAATTGTAGTACAAAGGAAACTCGTGAAATCATATTTTAAATGCCCAGTAAATTTTATCAGTAAGTTGTGATCTAAATTATGATTATAATATTGCTACAAAAATACATTTATTTTCGTTGACATCATTTCAAAATATCGAGATTTTGAATCCATTTTGAGATTATTTTTCTTATCAATGATGCGAGAACAATTAGGTATGCCATTGTTCCGTAAACATAAACGGCAATTCAATTGACTTCGTAATAGTGCAGAAAAATCCTCAATTTAAAGACAGTTGCCTCCATCAGGTCGATGAAATGTTGCAATCGTATCCATATCATTTCCACATCCCTATCGCATATCCTACCTCGATAATCTCCGAATCCGCATTAATATCATAAAAGTGACTAGCGTTGTTTGTTTTGTGGTAGGTTAGCTCATGAGACAACACTTTATATGACGTGCATGATTGGCATCAAAAGCGAGGCCGGCAGAAGCGATTGTAGCAATCAGATATTACATGTCAACTGACTATCTGGAACTGACAGGGCCCAAACAGAGAGGATTGTCAGGGCACGCACTGTCGAGCGATTTCGCAGAAACAATAGGTCGCGACCAACGTAAATACGATAGGCATCGAAATCTTGACGAATTACACCGATTTTGTCTGACGTTCTTTCCGAAATTAGCAAGAGTTTTTGTTTCTTTTGAGTTTTTCTGCCTTGATGGATAAACATAAATTGTCAGTAGACAATTTATGTTTATCTCCAGGCTCGTTTGACTTGAAAGAATGCTTGGGGAAACTTTCCCACTACTACAAGTACTGAACCGAAAGCTTGAAGAGACCAATTAAGTTGTTCAAGAACCTCATGATGGATGTACATTGTGATTCTTATTGGTGAACCATGATCTACATTTTTTAAAATGCTGTCAGTTCTTACCTGAGATGATATTGTTGTTCTTTTAAAATAAAAATAGAAACTGATTTTTTAAAGATTTTTAGACCGGAACATTTTTCAAGATTGCATTAATTAAATTAATGCAAGCTTGAATTCAGTAAGCTTGAATACTTGAATTCAAGCTTGAATAATTGAATATTTGAATTCAAGCTTGAATAATTGAATACTTGAATTCAAGCTTGAATAATTTTCAAGCTTGCATTAACGAAATTTTGACATTTATATTAAATGTCAAAATTTCGTGGCTAGACGTTTAGTGAAATTCTGAAAGCTTGGCTTAAACTTCTCTCTCCTGCGATCACTTTGTCATTCCTGTCTGAAAAGAGCCGCAGTTTTAAATATAGAAAGTACCTACATAAATATAAAGTATTAATTTTCGATTTTTGATAAACACTATAATAAACTTTTTTTTTACTTTAATACTATAAATAGTTCCATATTAAAATTATAGACAACTATAAATGTGGTGCTGAATGACAGGTGAATATTTTTATTACATGAATGAATTCTCATTGCTATTTATTTTTCAATATGTTTCTCAAGTCATATTACTTTTTCTACCTAAAAAAGCCAGTAAAGCATCTCCCTGTTCAATGGCTTTTTATGTTTTTATTTAAGTTGCAATATTGCAGTGTCTTTATTATAATATTTAATGATAATTTTCCTGTCAATCATCTTAGTCTTCAATCATGAGCCCCAACTTAAGTGATTTTTTTTTATCAATGACTATTTCATGGTTGAGCCTTCTGCTTAGGTGGAGCAAGCTTCTTAGTCTACAAAACTAAAATTCCATGATCTTAAAAATAAAAATGTTCGAGAACGGGAAAATATTAAACCTAGAGCAATCTTTCTAGAACTCCTTCAGTGGAGATATTGTATTAAATGAGTTGAATCTGAAAGGATTTTTATGTCAAACTGATCAAATTCTTCCAAAGATCAACTTTTAATTACTAAATAAAGCATCAAATAATGTACTTCAAATAGATTTTTCTCGTAAAAAATATATAGAAAATTATGACGTGTCTTCCAGAGAAATGAATTAATAAATAACTTATTAAATAATATCAATGATAATTCCGAAGTATTCAGATGGTGATTAGGCGTGTGCCAAAAGTGGCGCTATACAGGTAAAAAGCTCATAATTAAAATAAAAAAATAGAATTTAAATAGCTGTCAAAGGATTAGCTATCCAAAAAAAAAAAAATATTTCATATGTATGTGTACTAGATGCGAAAGAAGTTAAATACAGTCAAAGAAAATAAAAAAGCCGAAACAGAAAATAAAGGAGCACGTATAAAAAGAAAAAGGGAAGAAAGTCTAAATGCCTTAAGCAGAAGAGCCTATATAATATACCTCTGTAACAGTATCAATGAAACATAATTTGTAAATAATAAAATTTACCAAAGATAGGCAGTTTAAACTTATAAAACAGAAAAAATAAAAAAAAAAAATAAAAGAATTTTAAAGAAAATAGAAAAATATAAATAAATTAATTAAGAATAGAGTTAAAAAATAAACAGGAAAAATATATATACATTGGCTTAGTCTAAAATAGATTCCATGATCAGGAACAAAAGGCTAGAAAAAAAGAGTTCATTTTTCACCTTTTTTTTTTTTTTTTTTTTTTTCTTATACTCACAAGATACTGAACACTTTTAACTGCGCTTGAATTTCTCTATTCATACTTTGAAATACTCGGGCAATGGTAGAGTACAATTTAAAGTTTGAAACCGTTAAAAAGGCATTAACATTTGAAATGTTGTAGTAAGAGGAAGTGCAAAATTGATATACAACAAGTTATAAACAACAAATATCAATGATAAGTAGGAATTCGATAATTTTTGTTTCGAATCAGAAAATGTTGTTGCAAATATTCATAATTCCTGAAAAGATATGCAAGAAATTTACAAAACCATGAAGCTACTTGTAAATAAACTGATTGTGCTTTTTTCGAATGAAGATACATCTTGGTTATGATACATTTTAAAATAAAATTCAATTAACGCCTTAAAATCTAAATGCATATGGTATCAAAGACTGAATAATTATTTATCTCAGTCAATCTTTACTAACAAATATAACTCACAAAAATACAGTATATTAAAAAAATAATAATAACATTAATATTATTAGTCAAAGATCATTATAACAGAGATTTGAAAAGAAAACTTCGTACATTTAAAACTATTTCTTTAAATATACTAGACAAATTCTGATTGCACTTATTTCAAATATTTTGTTCTTAAAGAGGAATTACAATTCTTATTTTGGGAACAATTTTTATTTAATATAAATTTAAAAAAGTTTTTAAAATATTTCAAGAAGATAGCAACTAATCACAAACAATATAATTTTCCATGCTTTATTAAATAAATAAAAATTTTCTACTAAAGTATTTAGGCTGATAGTTTCTGTAATTATTTAGGGATTATTTAAATATAATATATGCATTACAATTTTTATGCAGTCGTGATCATTGCATAATCAGAATGTTTTAAATTATTCAGAAATATCTCAAATCTTTCTTTTTTTTACAGAAAATGGATTAACCTTGATTATTTTATCAAGTAATTTTTATTAAATAGACATTTTATTATTATTTTATCAAGTATCTTCTTTTTAAAAAATGATGATACAAATACGATAATACTAAAACTGGATGATATAAATACACATTTGTGAAACATTTGATTAACGTAAATCATTTAAATTACTAACAGAGCATTCTCTTATATGCTTTCAAAAGCAACAATTAAATTCGTCAGCACAGAAGTTTAAACATTTATCGCCTCTTTTGGAGTAAAAACTATTCACAATCCCGACTTTGAAGCTCGTGCATTTTCATTCACACGTACATAGAATAAAACATTATCTAGTCGCAGTTGAAGAAACGTGAGTTCATGACGAATTCTGCTCTTAAATGTCACATTTGTATTCAAATGTAGCAGACACCCAACAAAGGTAGAAAACACTCGTTTTCATTGATATTTCTGGTTTTGGTGATTAACATAATAGCCCTACCTTCCCTCTCAGGTTTTTGCCAAACACCTCGTTACGAACAAGAAATATTCATAATTGTCGTTTGGAATCAACGTATTTGACAACATCCCCCGAGGTCGCTGCCTGCATTTTGATAACGCTTATCGTTCCCTGGATGTAATTAAATCTAACATTTGATATATTGAAGCACGATTGTATGGACAGTTCGGTACAGTGATGAGGTTAATGAAAAACTAATTATCTCCTGATTAAAATTAAGCGGTTACTATTTTGCTAATGTAGATATTGCCTAAATATGAAACGGCCTTTAATAGGATAGTATTTTATTTAGTTGATTGTCTTATATATATATATATATATATTGAAAGAAGTTAAAAATGAAATATCTCCATTGATTTAATCTTATTTTTGATTCTTTATTTGATAAGAAAACAATCCTTTTTTTAGTTTGAGTTTGATGGAGTTTACAGGCGCTAAAACCATTTCTGATTATGCAGCGCCAACCATAAGGTATATGCAAACATATGGTTCATTAAAAAGGTGCATGTTCACATTTTAAAAGGTTATTCAAAAACTCTGCTCTAGAGAAAAAAAACTGCTGTAAAGATTTGAAGCATTAAAAGAGAATGAACAATACTCATATAAAATAGAAGAATCCTATCATTTTTAAAAAGGTAAAAAGATGAGGATGAGGAATTTTGTTAAGGATGTCTTTTACAACAAGGTGAGGTGAATGAAAACATTGAACTCGTTGGGAATTAAAACGTGGGCACTCTATAAGAATGTGTCGAACTGTCAAAATGCAGTGGAATATTGTACGTCGAGGGGCGGGCTACCCCAACAACAAATGTTTATGTGTAAGTCTCTTATGGCCAATTTTTAAGCGAGTAATAATTGTATCCAATTTTCTGTTAGGTAAACTGGGCCAAAATTTGATAGAATGCTTAATAGAGTGAAGCTTATTTACCTCTTTTCTGTCCCATTCTGATTGCCATTCCAGATTTAGAATGGTTTTTATGTATGTCTTGATGTCGTTAAAAGGAACAGGGTCATTTAAAAGGCTGGTAGCCGATTTCGCTGCCTCGACAGCCAATTCATTGACCGGTATTTGCCCGGTATTGCCCTTTTTTTAGCATACACTAAAATGTGTGCAGAACGCTCTGAATTGTAAAAGATAGGTCAGAAATTCTTTTCTGAAAAATCTTTTTGAGAGAGTTTTGGCATGCGTTTAATTGCCATTCTTTTAATTTCATAGGTTTTGAAATTATTTGTAAATATTTATCACTGCATGGTTGATTTGCAGCATTAATGTATACATCTGTTGATTTGAGTTATTTTTATTTTGGTTTCAAATAATTTCTTAAGATTAATAATCATACTGATTTATTTATATTTAAGCTAAAAAACTTTATTTTTCTGCTTATTGGCCCAAACTTGATGTGGTTTAAATCTAAATTCTATTTTATGTTGTTTATTGATTATATCTTACATTGTGTATTATGTATGTACATATATGTGTTGGTGGTGAGCATATAGAGTTACATTTTCATTATTTTCGTTGTTTTTAATTAATTCAATTTTTATTTCAAAAGCATTTTGCTTGAAATTAAAAAAATTACGTAATTTTTAATTATGTGAAAAACACTCGTAATCTTTTCTGCTGACAAACCCTCTAAAAGGAGGATTCTGCATTTTTGGATGTTTTTGTTTTCCTTGTTCTGCTTCTGTCTATAAAAACTACATGAGCAATATATAATCTGATATATATATATACAGAAAATAAAAATAATATGTAGGGAAATTAATATCGCTTTTTATTATATCTCTGCAGATCAAATGTACCTTATCGTTTTAAATGGAATAAAAAGTGGAAAACTCAAACAGGAAACATTTTTATATTGACGGACTGCTAAAATTCATAATGACATTTCATTTGTTTATATCTATAAATTTCATTTTGATTTCCTTTCTACTGAAAAGAAAATAAAAAGAATAAAACCGTTACCAAAATAAATATGAGTGAAGTGTTTACTCATTATAAACAATAACAAATAAAGTAATAGTTCCAAATATTTTAATTCAAAACTTTGTTTAATAAACAGCCAACATTTTACATAACCTCCTATAATGAGCAAAAATTTTTTTTAAAATATATATATATATATTTTCTTTGTTTTATATGAAAGGAATTTTTTGAATTTTAAATTTGAATTCTTTGTTTGTTCTCAATTTTTTAAAATGCAAAATACAATCATATCCTATCTTTTTAATTTATGAAAAAATATAAATGCATAAAACAAAACAAACATATCAACACAATCTGTTAAAATCACTAACTTTAAAGAAATCCAATCAAATATAAGGAATATATATAAAAAAAAATTTAGGAACTTACAATCATAAAAGCGGCCCTCATGAAGGAGATAGAGAAGTGTTGTTTACCAATAATTTTATATCTAAATTCCCAAATAATCCTAGAGATCAATTTTAATTTACATTTAAGCGAAATGTGATTTGTTCTAGCTCTTATTACAATAGAAATAATAATTAATAGAAAAATTAAATGATTACTTACAATCTTTTTTTATGCATAAAATTTCAGATATAAGCTTTTCTATTTTGAAATTAATATTACCAGAAAAGAAAGATTCTTTCTTTGATAAATTGTAACCTAATTCTTTTGATCTTATGAACATTAATTCATTTTATTGTTAATTAATTTTAGTTAACTAAAATTTTTACATGTGGAAGAGTCATGTTTTTTATTATAAACACTAAATCAAAATTTAATAATTATTAAATAGCAAATCATTTCTTATTATAAGCATGAAATAAAAGTTAATTATTATTTCAATTAACAAAATTGTTTTTTCGAATGGAAAATTTCTCTTAAAAGTTATTTTAAGAAAAAAAAATATGTTATTTATTAAAAAAATATATATATATTCATTTGAATGTTCTGCATGACTAAACAACTTTGAGATTGATTTCATTGTTCTTCAAAATACTTTTTTATGTTCTTATAACTTGTAACACAACTCGAACAGCTCTCATCTACGATTAATTATTAGTGAGTTGACTATTTTTCTATGAATTTTAGAATTTAAAAAACTTATGAAATATTTATTTTATATATATTCACATGTTTACATATGCCTGACGTTTTATTTTCCCCAGTATAAAGCATTTTTTAAAATTATTTTTAGCTAGGAAGCGTATAAAAACCAAACCATCTCTACATTCATTGTATGTATAATATAATATCTGAGGTTACTCCAGTAAAATCTGCGCATGTTAAATATATTAAAGCACATTGTCTGCTTTCGAAATACACTATTAAAATATTATACAAATTACTGACATGAAAATATTATTCATGCATAAAATCATTCACAAATATACATTCGGACCTATTTGGGTATAAAATCTATAATTAATAGTGAATCTCTCTTAAATATTTACATTAATTTAAGTTGTAAAATGACATTCTGTGGATTTATTATGATTTAAAACTTCATATAATTTAATATTTCTTATGTAAAGTTTGTAATCATTCTAAGCAGAATTTCTTTAATTAAAATATAATTTTTATAACTTCTTTATTTGATCAAAATAATTAAAAATAGCTATAAAAGTAGGCATGTGATAAAATTAAAATTACAAAAATATGTATTTGATAAAACAATTATGAAATATGTTCTACAAATTTATTAGATGTTTTAATTTTTATAAACTTGAAAAAAAAATCATTTTTTTTAAAATTGATTCTTTAAATTCCTTTGTTTTAAAAATCATTTAATCAGCTGTGCAGAACATGCTTTTAGGATGAGAGCGATTTCAACAAATTGATTCCAACAAATTCAAATTTAGAACAAATTAATTCTTCGAATTCCTTCAAAATACTTTTAAAAATACATTTAATTAGCTGTGTAAATCATGCTTTTAGGATGAGAACGATTTCATTTCATCAAAATGTTGAAAGTAACTCCATTCATTAAATTGCTATAATATTTTTTTTATCATATGTAGATATATTGTAAAATACTTTATTTAAAATTTTTCTTTTCCTTAGTTTCCTATTACTCGCATAAAAAATGATTGACATTCAAAGCAAAATGTGTCAACTATATCCAATGAATGCATTTTTAAAAAATGAAAAATAATTAAATATCTCATAAATTTTGAATACTTAATAACACACAAAAATAAAATATTCTAATTTACGTGTCTAGGGTGAAAAAAGATAAAAATTCAAAAGCCTTTCCTTTCAATTAACGTGTTATTATAACTCGCGCATACGTAGCAAGAAAGTTAATTAAAATCAGATACCTCCAGACCAAACGAAATAGCTTCTCAGAAAAACATCCTCTCATTGTTTAAAAACTGTAAACCGCTCATCTTTTAATAACTATTTTCCATTTAATTTCCAAAACTTCCGCCTCTAGTTCCTGCTCAAGATTCTAATTAACTTTCATTAAAAACCCTGATCTCCAACAGATTTCCGCCATCAAAAAACACAGTGGCTGTTGTTGGTGATGACTCGCATATGTTGCTTCCACACAACAATAAAAGAGCCCTCGTTACAAAGAAAGAAACATTTTTGCAAGAAACTCCCCTTCTGTATGTGGAATAAATTTAATCCCAATGCTTCACAAAGTAACCGAAAGAGCGGGAGAAATAATAACGGGAAAAAAATCCAAACCGAAAGATATTTAATAAGCTTCTGGAGTAAAAGTGCTTCAAAAGAAAATGACGAGCAAAAATATGACTTCGAATAAAAATAAAAATGAAAAAGATAAAAGAAATCAAAAATTAAAAAAAAGAAGAAGAAGAAGAGAGAGTGAGTGAGAACGACTCCATTGCATTGTTTGAAAACTTGTAATTTCTCCCACAATTAGACACATCCAAGAATGAGGGTTTGAAAACAGGATCCCATGCATAGATTTAGTCCCTTCTTTTAGAAAAGCGTAATAAGTTACCAAATGCTAATATAAATTTGTGCTGCGCCGAAAAGTGAGTGTCTTTGAGTGCCTAACTTAAGTGCGATGAAAAGAAGAAGAGATAAAGCTAAAAAAAGGACAGGAGGTGGTGGTGGGGATAGAGCGGGAGAGTGAGGAGGTAGGCATTCAATAAGCAAGCCTCAGCTCAAGAGACAAGATTTTTGTAACGCGAGAGAAAACTAATTAAACATGGCCAATAAAAATGTGGATCCTTTTAGACAGGTGGCCATGGCTTTTCATCTAAGAGGAAAAGATTCCAGCTGGCACGTAGTGGAGAAGGGATGCTTAGTTAGCGCGTTAATAAAAAACGTGGGCCTTCAAAAAGAAAGGGATTGTAGGAGCAAGCTGTTGAAAATAAGAGTTTTCCTCTCGAGTTGGGTGTATGAAGAGGAGATGAAATTTGTGTTGAATTTGTTCCGAGGTATTACAGGACCTGAAAGTAATTCGATTTGAGGGGGGGGGGGACTGATAAATTTTATACCAGAGTGAGTTTTTGTCTTTGTAAAATATTTATCAGTAAAGTGCTGGAGAAAGATAATTTTATATGAAATAGAATAAAAATCTGTGATAATATTTATAATGCACGATTTATATATTTATCTATAATTTATTTGTAAAGACATAAATGATAGAACAATAAAATTAGATTCTAAAAACATCATTTTAGTGCAAGCTGCTCAAAGCAACAGTTTTATCGAGTAAATTTTCTTAAAATACCCAACTACCTGGCATAGAGATAGCGGGTTTTCCACGTGATCAGGGCATCACGGGTTCGTGTCCCGGTTCGGGCATGGTTGTTCTTCTTCTGTGTTCTATCTGTGAGGTGTGTAAATGCGCCCTCCTCTAAAAAGAGGTTGTGAAAAAGGTCATGTGTAACAACAACAACAAAATACCTAACTGACTACATTGTAGTGTTTTTATGGATTCACATTTTTATTTTAGAAATGATATGATGCATATACAAAATACAACTGTATTTTCTATTTATCGCTTACTTCAAAAATATATTCATCGTTTTTTTCTGCAGTTTTTTTTTCTTTAGATAGTAAATATGATTCAGTTTCTCTTAGGAAAAAAAAGAGATTTCTGAAATTAAGATGAAAAACATTTTCAGAAATAATATCTATAAGTTAGTAATAAAATATTGTTTTAAAATAGTATAAAGCAATTAATTTTTATTTGTATTTTTATTACTTTTGTAATCTAGTATATGAGAATTATAATAATACTTGGTAAATACTAATTTATATATTCTGTATATTCTTATCGAAATATTTTAGCAAGATTCTACTGAAATTAATTATAAAACGTATTTTCTTGTCCGTACCTATCTAAAATTAAGTGGGTGTTTTAAGATATTTCAAGATATATTTTCTTATGTATAGTATTTCAAAGCAAACATACATTACAAGCATAGTTTGGAAACTTACAGTAAAACATGATTGTGGATTAAAAACATGAATAAATATTATTAAAAAGATAAAAGAGGATGGCATGATTTGCAACAGTTTCGAAAATATTCTTTCATTTATTTACTTCTTGAAGAATTGAGGAGAAAAACCCGTTCGTTCAACAACCATTATTATAACTCGCTGTCGTGTTTTGTAATTCTAGAACTTCAACAAAATCAATGCATTCAGAATGCAATATTCATGCGCAATGGAATACCTTCCCACATAACTAATTGATATTTGTAACGATATGCCTTCAGATATGAAATGGTGATCAATCGTCATTTCGCAGTAGTATGACCTCTTCACTAAACAAATTGATATCAAGTTGTTTCTAGTTATGAACCTTCTTACAAGACCAGATTTATAGAGAAAATCCTGTATCTGTTTAATCACTTTTATTTTTAATTCACTTTTGATAAGAATTTTTTTTCCATTATTTGTTTCTTTTAATAAATAATTGCAATTTTATCTGAAACACTTTTCTTTCAAATTTGGTATCAATTGAAATAATAATGACAATTGGAATCCTCTGCAAAATTTTCTAAGTTGGTGAAATTAATTTGAACAACTCCTTATATTCAGTAGTTTGGATTTCTACTACGTAAAAATTATTCTGCCTTTTATTCTGCTTAAGTTCTACCCTTTTATTTATGCATATTTTCATACTTTATACTTTATTTATATTTCTTCGTATGGTGTTACTCGATTTATTCAGAGTACTATGTATTCAATCATATTGACAATTAGTTTCGAATTGTTCATTACATTCTCTACATAATGCACGTATGTTCAATTCATTCAACATGTTTTTGCATTGTCATATATTCATATAAATTTTAACTTATTATATTAACTTCTATAATATATTATTATATTAATTTCTTATTAACTTCGATAATATATCAGAAATCGAGTAAAATAAATTAAATGGAACTTTATGTTCTTTTTTTTTTCACCTCATGAAATAAGAATCTGCTATTTTTATAGAATAAAAATATTTTCATGTAATATTTTACGTGCTGCAGTGAGTATGTTTAATTGATGAAGGTGAAAAATGTACAAGCAAAATTCTTTCTGCTGATACAATTTTGTTTTTTGCATCAAAAATTTGCATTGCTTTCTGCATTAGCAAACCACGAATAAAATGTAAATTATTCCAAATAGGGAGAATATATTAAATATCATACTAACATTTTTCATTGCAATAATTAAATGTAAATTCATATAATTTTATCTTAATTATCACTGCATATTTTTGATATCCTACCACCAAAATCATTTAATAATTTTCAATTGAAATCTTTCTATTCCAATGAGCTTCTTCATTCTTATTTTAAAAACAATAACCACATAGAACGAAATCTTTTCCTGTAGCTTTTTGCACTTTCTTTCTTTGGCCATCTTTAACATCTGGAACTACGGTTAGAAAAAAAAAATCTTAATCCCTCCACTTTCTAATATTGTTTCCGCAGATGAGCTCATTAATGCTCTTCATCGATGTGCAGGTGTTTTCCCTTTCAACTCCCCTCACCCCCTTTGATTCTACTCCCTCCTAAAAAGAGTCGCTATAGGATTTTTAGAAACAAAGCAATGTTATATGAAGAAGCAATGTTAGAAAAAAATAGCAAAAAAGAAAGCAACCAGAGTTAACGCTTCGTCACTCTCTACAATAGTAACACCTGCCGCATTATTCCAAACTTTTGTTCCTGAAAGAAACAGCGACGAAAAATGTTTTCCCGGAGATCTATACTCAATAAAAGCAAATTTTTGTTTATTGTTGGAAGATACACGCTATTAATTCGGTACCTCTTTGGGTGTTTTTTTTTCCTAACTCGCTCCACTCCTTTTTATACTTTTAATCACAGGTTTTGAGTTAAGAACGTTCTTGTAGGAGAGGTTTTGTACTACTTAATTATGCAGGAATCTTACAAAATAAAGCTTTTGTCTCCCGCTCGCGGAAAGTAGTTCGGCAAGAGATTCTTTCGAGCTTTTTTTTGTCTTCGGAAAAGAGTATTTTAATATACACCATCCGGCGGTTGGATAAGTTTATGTAAATGAAAGGAAGCACTCTGTTGCGCTATGAATATGAAAAAGTTTTCGCCTGGATTTTAATGAAAATCTCCGAGATCGCAATAATTCTTTATGGGAAAGGATAAAAATAACACTTTTTTTTTCTCCTTCTTCTTGTAGCAGCGAAAGTGTTAATGGATTATTTTACTGGTCGGATGCATAATTTTCCTTCCAAAATGAAAGGGCGGGAAAAAAAGATCGAATATAACATGATACAAACTTTTCAGGCGGTGTGATCAGGCATAAAACCTCTTCCGGAGTTTCATTATCAGTCGCATGAATATTCATAGAACTTTTAATCATTGTGTCCACATTCCGTTTTATTACAGATTAAAGAGTTGTTCTTAAGACAAGAAAGTGTACCCGAGCTTATGAAATTAAAGATTGAATTAACTTTACCCTAACAGCGGTATTAAACTGATATTTTTTCCCTCCTTATAACGATTATGTATGCATATTTTATCCTTTTTCCACAATGCGGTGTGATAAAAATGCTAAAATTAAAATGCGAGTGAAGTAACTTCGAGAATTTATAAATAGATAATAACAAAATGGGTTTTCATTTTTTAAAAATAAGACAAAATCTGATGTAGTTAAGTCATTGCTTTGTTTTCAGCATCTCCACACAAGTATCATTTGCAAATGAAAATCAGTAAAAGTTAAAAATCATTTTGTGTAAATTATATAATTTTTTGTTATTAAATATAGATTATATATTTCCTATTATACTGACACTGATTGTCGCAGGTTGTCATTTCAATACCAAGAATACCTCTATAAAAATGTAATATCTCTACAGTGAAAGATTAGATACTCTAAGAAAGGACGTCCATTAAGCTACAATATATATTTGAAGAACAATAGTAAGAGATAAAAGAGATTTTTAGCAATTGTCTGAACATAATATTATTAGCAACTGTCTGAACATAATATTATTAGCAACTATCTGAACATAATATTATTAGCAACTATCTGAACATAATATTGTTAGCAAATGTCTGAACGTTTAAGAAAATGCAGAATTCAATTAGTTCGAATGCCCTCCAGTTTATTTTCTCTTACGCTTACATAACGTGTAAGCATAAGAGAAAATCGAGGAAAAAGTTGAAAGAGAAAATAAAAGAGAAGATATAGAAGAGAAAGTTGAAAAAGAAAACCGAGAAGAGAGTTGAAGTGCGTTTTTTGTTTAATTATGTAGTATAATACAGAGTCTACAATGCACCTGTACGTCTTCTGATAAAGTAATTAGTTATAAAATTTTGCATATATATATATATCATTTTAGTTTCAACACCTTATAATTAATTCCATTAACTCGTTCATCATGTATTTGAGGTAAAGTGCCCACATATATACAGATAGACAGGTAGAAAATAGAAAAAGAAGAATTAAATAAATATTTCATACATATGTGCAATTATAGTAATAAAATTTCATCTAGTTTGCTTTATTTTTACATTATTATGTTCCTAAGCAAACTGACAGATAAAAAAAAAACACTTCTCCAGTTAAAAAATTTCGTTCAAGATTCAAAACTGATATTCAATTTGGGCATAAAAATCACAATCTAAATATCAGCGTCTATTGAGTTATAGTGTTCACAGAGAACCAGATAAATACTTTTACAAAAAGATTTTTTTCAGGGAATTTAAAAACATAACTCATAACAATCGCAATATTAAACAATCTGATGATTAATTACAGTATTCTGCAACTCTACTTCTAAAAAGGAGAAGTGTCGGGAAAAAGCTCTGAGTTAACAAAACAATGGTTAAGTTAATTTTATTTCGAAACCATTAATAATTCAATCAATGTCTGATAAAAGATATTATGCAATGCATATATGATCTCCAATACTGCTTTATGCATGATTATTATAGGACATATAATTAAATAATCACTATCGTATTCATACAGTTATAGAGTCACTCTCAAAACTGATTTTATCTTACTCCAAAAGCAATTGAAATTCAATTGAAGTATTTAAGTTGTATGAAAAGTTGTGGTTAATACTAGTAAGTAATGTTATTTGACATAAAAATTCTAATAAGAATTTGAGTTCAACAAAAAAATAACCTAGAATACAAACTTTTATCATATTCTCTGTACGAAAAATGTTTTTCATAGAAAATGCTTTTTGTACATAATGTGTATATGATTTTTCAGAAACAAATATAAAATACTCTTTCTAGTTTAGAATTATTAAAAATAGGCTTAAAAGTTCAAATGATCTGTAAAGATCTATGTTCGTTAATATAAGATGGTAATTCAAGATATTATTCGATCAAAATCTGTGCTTTATTTTCCAACTGATTTACGTTCGTTAATCCGATGCCTTTAAGTATTTGCACTTTTTGTCTATATATTTCCATTTCAGTCATTCTATTTTATTTCTTCGTTTAAAGTACAGCAATCATTAAAAAAATTCGAATTCTGGGTTTTAACGAATCTCCACATTTTAGATATTTCTGAAAACAAAACAATAAAAACACCTGTGGAATCATGCCTGTCTATCTGTCTCTTTTTAAACGCAAGAACTCAACGACAGAGGAATAATTGGTATGTGATTAAACCAAATTTTTAAATTTCTTCCAAATTTTGAATGAAATATATCTATGGGAAATTTATATCTTCGTGTGGAGATGAACTCAGCAATTACAAACCAAGAAGAGTCAAACTGATAAAATTTTAATCAAATCTGTCAATATGTTATATGTGACTTTGCAAGCATACAAATGCAATTACTTAGATAAATGAAATTTCGTATATGATATTGTTACTAAAATTGCATTACTTCATCGAATTTTGTTTTCTATCAATAGATAAATAAGCGTCCAAAATGCATACTTGGTTTGATTCAATATATTACGAAGCACAAAATCCTCAAGTGTGGAACTCTGAAAATAAAAATCAGAGCACTCATAGCGTTAATGACCTTGCCTGATCCATAATTTTCATGCAGTAGGAGGAGAATAGCTCTTTTATTAGAGAGTATGTGGAAAAATTTCGAAAGTCACTTCAGCAGTTTCATTTTATCTTCTTTCTATAATGTTTTTTTAAATATTACCAAACCAAATGTTAAATAAGCAATTCAGATTCATATTTCAAGGTTTATATGCAAAGATAATAAACTTAAAATGAGTTACAAAACACTATATTTAAGATAAACTATCTAGATCTTACATATTTACAAAACCAAGACAAAAATCTTTAAATGCATATACGTCAAAGATCAAGTTTTACCAGTAACTTTTACCCTTATTCTTCAACATTGTAATACTTTAAGGAGCATATTCCTATTCATCCCATCCTGCCAGAGGGAACGTGAAAGAAATAAATACTTCTTAATCATATCATTGAGGAAAGAAACGAGAATTTTCGAAATGTTTCAATAACTCAAGTTGGACAAAGTGCTCCAGAGGAGAATCAGATAAATTTAATGCTCCGGCACTTAAGCGGGCTTGTCACGCTTTTCGGCCTCTTCGACTAAACAAGGAAAAAATGATTTGAAATAAATTGTTGCGGTCGTAACGTGGACAGATATACATCGAAGCAACGTTCCAACAGCCATTTTCCCCTCTTGCACTCATCAATCCGGATTATGGTATGGAAAACCCACGAACGACTGCGGAACAAAGTAGAGGACGATGGACATAACTTTTCCTTTGGGGCAGAAGATCTGGCGAAGAAGTTGGTAGGATTTCTTGTGATAATCTGTCAGTTGTTCAGAGGTGCATTAAGAATCCAATAATTATAAAAAAAAAAGTAAAAAAATGTCCAAAGCTAAAATTTTTCACTTCCTGCCAGAACAAGAAAATAAGAAGGCTTAATGGGTTTCTTTTTATAAATTATAAAGCTGATATTTGTCACACACACACAAAAAAAATGTCTTAGTATTCTGAAAAAATCTCGTTATTTTTTATTTATTTATTTATATTCCATTCAAGCCATGAAATTCAAATTTTCATAATGCTCAAGATTTGATTTCCAGGTATTTTAAAGCATTAACTAAACATTATTTGTACTCTTTTTTTTTATAGATTAAAATACGTAATTTGTACGAATTATTATTACTATTATTCAAACAGAGAGATAACTTATTTGGTGAGTTTAATGAATTAATGCCAGCCTTCTCGAATAAATAAATCCGTATCATGTGCAGTTAGAAAATACAATTGAATTTAGAAATTGTTGATTCAGCTTTACAATTCATTGTAACTCTGGTAGCATTCATTACAAATTCCTACAATGAATGCTGCCAGAGCTAATTTTTTAATACACGAGGAAGTTGTGCTTTTCATTCAAAATTTTCAATGATAATTATTTTTAGCAAAGATCTTTTGGTGTACATAACAGATTTGTGGATTTTTAACATTGGGCTTCATGATAAAATTTAACTTAAAGCTTCTGTAAATTATTAGCAGTAGTTTTATTAGTAAAAGTTTCTGTAAAGACTATTCGTTATATCGTGGTTAGGGAAAAGATCATTTTAAATATAATTCGAATGAAAACAAAAGTAGGGTCATGAAAAAAATAAATTATAAACTGAATGTGTAAAATGTGTAATGTAAAACATATTATTTTGTTCAGTTCAAAAATAAAGTCTTCAAATTATGTTAACCACGTAAATCAATACGAAACAAAAGCTAGAATTATGGAGAGATGTGAAAACTTTAGAAAATACTGTTTTTGTTTTCTGGTTAAGAAAAAGTGTGATGTTTAAAGGAATTTTAAATCTTGGAATTCGCTATCAAAATGCTTTGAATTTGTAATGCAATCTAAACCATTTTCATTAAGGAAGATTCATATAAATATCAAAATGCGACTATATAAAAGAAAACATTGAAGATGAAATTAATTTATTATTATATATGAATTACAATTTACAATTTTTTTTATAAATATTATAATACAAAAACAATTTTTCTGAAGAAAAATAAAAAAAATATTCTTCATATATATTAAACTAAAGCAAATAACAAAGAAAAGGCTGTTTGATTTATTAGGAAAACTACGGAATTTGCAATGAAATGTAAACCATTTTCATTAAGGAGAATCCATATAAATATTAAAACAATTATATCGCGGCTATGCAAAAGAAAACACTGAAGATAAAATTAATTTATTGTTATATATGTTCAATAAGCAGAAACAATTTTTTTGAAGGAAAATCAAAAAAATTGTTTTTCATATAAATTAAACTAAAGCAAACAACAAAGGAAAAGCTGTTCGATTTATTAAGAGAGCCACGAATGAAACAATATGTGCTTGAATTTTTCTTAATATACTCAAATTCAGAATTGGCAGTCATGGTATCTTTACAATATTTGTTGCATTTTTTTCACTTTATTAAAAACAATATGTATTTGTATTTTTCATAACATACCCAAATTCAGAATTGGTAGTTATGGCATTTTAAGACTATTTGATATATTTCATTCACTATTATTAGAAATAATATGTATTTGAATTTTTCTTAACATACCCAAATTCAGTATTGGAAGTTATGGCATTTTAACAATATTTAAGGCATTTCATTCACTGTTATTTTTTATTTTTGTCTTTTAGTAAGACTATTGTGAATAAATAAATTTTAGAAAAGGCTTCCCACATGAACAGCAAGTTTCTTCGAAGTATTAACGTAAACAAGCATAATCAAATCCACTTTAGCAATTAAAAATTCTACTATTTATGCTACAACTTATTTCCATTTTTTTTTCTTTCAATTCTACATTCCAAATCAAACATATTTATAGATAAAGATCGTATATCTCCATAAGAATGAATAAATTTCTTTTACCGATCTCTTTCTGTTTTATTCTTATTGAGATCAAAATTTAACAACAATTCTCCGCAGAAGTCATCTGCAAGAAAAATGACATACCAGAGAGACGGTCTGGAAGTGGAGAGCTAAACATATTACTCAAAAATCCTAAATAGGTTGGATAAATAACTCTTCGGGCAAGGATGATTTATCTCCTGTAGTTGGGCTGCGTGTGGCCAGATGATCAACAAGATAAGCAGAGAAGATAGATCAGAAGTAAGGAGAGGATTAGCTCTGCATCCCACTCCCACGATTAATGACAAGCAGGTAGAGGGAGGCCCAGAGAGATGACTGCTATTCTGTAGTTTGTTATTCGTTTTGAAGATGGAACGTGGTTAGAGCTATATGTGAGCAGAGTGGATAAATAAAAGCAAAGACGGTAAACAACCGTATTTCGGTCATAGAAAGTGCCACATTCTATTGAATACTTATGCAATTGAATTTAACAAAAAGAGGATTTATTAAAATGGATTTTTTTATATTACATTATAAAATGTATTGCCAAGAGGTACTACAAATAATTCTCACCTTACATAAGCCTCTTGTTTAGAATAGCATATAAATACAGATAAAAGATAAATATGAATAGAAAGTTGCCGATAAATAGAGAATAAAATTTAAGTTTTGCCCCATCTTATGTTTCTGAGCATGATATTGATGATTTAGGTTGGTTTAGTTATACTGACATCCCGCTTTAAAGCAAACTATATTTTTGGGGACGGACTGGTAATTTTGACTATTTTTGGGGGCTATTTCGGGAGGACCTGGTAACTTTGAACCGCGGTCAGATGACGAGGAATGCTACTGATGATATATGCATGTGACATGCAAAACAGTAAGATCTATTTGGTTTGCATGTATGTGGTATTTGGAACTAAAACCTGCACTGGAGTAATATCTTTAATTCATAAAAGTTATGTCTCACTTTATCTTTAGTTAGTGTCATAGATAGGGAAAAACCATTATTACACGTCTTCATATTTAAAAGAATTAGTATGTGAGTTATGATAAATCAAAGTTATGATCAATTTCATTTACAATAGTATGATCTGTATACTAAAATCCGCTTGTACTGCCATGTACTGTGAATGAGTTTTCATTTAATTAATATGTGAATAAGTTTTCATTTAAAATTAATCGAATTTATGTTTTTGAGTATTTAATAAAGGCATCAAATTAAGTGATAAGATTATTTAAATTATTGAGAAAAATTGGAATTCAGTGAATGACGGTGAAAAATGCAATGCATGCGGGAAGTTCTTTGACAATTTAATTTTATGTGATTATGTCATGACTTATTAGTTTCAAGTTTTCTGTAAATGCAGAAAATATAGTTATTTTATAATTTTAATTTTGAAACTGTCTTTTTATAAACGAATTAAAAACTATTAAAGGTGGATTTATAAAACTATTCTAAAATATTGATTTAAAAGAAAGCATTGAATTCCGTAACTACAGGTTGGACACAAAATATTTTTCCCATTTAGAGGCATCTTCAATTAAAATAATAAATTAAACTTTTTATGCAGACTGTAGAAGGCATAAAAATCTAAATTCTAAAAACATCTATCCAAAACATTTTCCTCAAATAAAAAAAATCTGAACTAATGTCAAAAGTCAATAATAGGAGAGATTTCGTCATGTTGGGAGTACAATGTCGAATTCCAACATTGAAAGCAATAAATACAACGATCATACAGAAAATGGAATAAGCAATATTGAATGATAAAAAGTGCATGCAGTATAAAACTAGTAGAAAATATTTTTTATTAATCGACATTGTAGTTAATTTTTCATTGTGCTGGTTTCATCTTAATGTAAAAAAATATTACTTTGGCAACATTTTTTTTTTCTGAATGTAGTTTTTGTTTAGATTTCATTTATTATTTTTATTTAGATACTTCCAAATAGACGAGATTATTCTATGGGCAATCTATATTCAAATTATTATAATTATTAAAAAAAAAATTTCAATAAGAATAATTCAATATTCATGCTTGAAGTGGCATACATTTTTCTCTAAAATAAAGTTTCATTCGTTTTGTAAAAAAATAAAAAATAAATAAAATAAAATAAAGACTGCTCTTATCGCAGTTAGTTATATTGGGTATTTATAAATATGCATTTATACATATTTTGGCAAAATTTGGCATACTTGGGCAAAATGTAACTTATACAAAATTGTGATTTGAATGCTTCATTTCCCAAGCCTAAATCCACCTGCGGGAAGTTCTTTGATGATAAAAGATTTCAATAGTATGATTCCTTTTCGCAAACGTACGAAACTTCTCTTATCGTACTCGTATGTCATCCTATAATCATTTATTACGTCAAAAATTATATTTAAGGCGACATATTTCTTAATAAATGTGTATCATAAGAATTCACCAGGCTATTCTCTCAAGTTAAGTTTTTATCAAAATTCATCATCTTTTGACAGTTGCTCAAGCATTATATAAAGTCGATTTGAAATTCAACTCGTAACTAGGGAAATATGTGTCCGTAAGCTGTCATATTTACACGAAAAAGAATATCATAATCTTGGGCAAAGTCTCGGAAAAAATGTTAGCCGAGAGATTATGTGTTCTACATAGATGATGAAGTTGTAACTTTCTAGCATTAACTTTAGAAGTACTGACTTATCACCCGGACATCTCTTCATTAAGCAATAAATTTCGGTTTGTGAAGTTTAATTTCCATATTTATGACATTTAATGATTTTTTTTTATTTATCTTTGCATTCTTGCTTGAAGTAATGCAAATTTTTGATAAGTACATGGCAATGGCATCTTATTTCTGGTTATAATCATTTTCTATAGTATTAATTAAAAACTCAATGCAATCAATGAAACTCTGAAAGCCTTTTATTTAGGATTCTCAAGACTAGCAAATATTTTAACCAGAAAATCAATTTTTGACCTGGCAATACTTATAGGTTGACAACTCTCAGTAGAATGTAGCCTGCTTGATGCAAAAAAAAAAAAAAAAAATCGTTTAAAACACTTTGCAGAACCGACAGTTGAACCTAGAACTGCAAAATTTGGCATGAAGTTACTTCTTAGATATTAAACGCTCATTAGTAAAATATTTTTTTAAACTCTCATTAAATTTTAAATAAAAAGTAATAAGAAATTTGACGGATTTTTCTTTTACAGTAAATTTAGAGCATTTATCAAACACAGACCAATTATGCATAATCAAAATTAAGCTATTTATTCTAATTTCCTTTCTAAACAATAATTCTCCAAATCTAATAATCTTTTAAAATTATTTTTAACTATATTTTGCAACAATACAATTAAGCCACCCAAGTCAATTCAAGTCGCACGTTCCGATGACACTGAATGCATATTTTGTGCAATATCGCTACTATATAATTAGGAGGGAATTTTAAAATTGAAATAAATTAAAAATCTTCATCAGAATACAATGTCCAGCGATTGGAATCTCCTTAAAATTCCATTGCCAAATGGAGCCTCATTTACTTGATAGCATAATCTCAGTTTCGAAACTGAGTTCAGAGATTCCAAGCCTTGGTGCTTCAAAGGCCATTCATATATGTGGGCATATTAAACTTTGAATCTGTCCTGGAAGAATAAAATCTGTATTTGAAAAACAGGCAAAAAAAATCATAATTTTTTTTTTAAGAAATACCACATTTTAGAGAGAAAAAAAATGCACTTTAACTATTTGTTATCGCAAAGAAATATCTATGTATATTTTTTAAATTTAAAATGGCTTAAAAATTACCTTTATGCATTAATATTTACAGGAGTTATCGAAGAGGAAAGCTGTATCATTAAAGATTAAAATCCATAAAATAAAAGCTTTCTGTAAAAGTTTATTTTTTAATTAACTAAAATTTTTAAAAAACTATTCCATGGTGCGCATCCTCACACTCCATGATAGCTATAAGATGGGCTGTCTGTTCTATGGAGCGTTAACATAGACATACACATAGTCGTTTATTATTAGTAAAGATGAACCGAATTACGTTAAAAAAATTTATTTTGTGTTATATTTTTATATCTCTAATTTATTTGAAGGGAGAAATCCAGTCGGCTTGCTGCTATATAAGTGCAAAGGTTATGTCTAAATTTTAGTTTATTGCAGTTAATTTATTTTCGTTAAAGAACTTTTTAATTAAATATATTATAAAATTCTGTAATATATATCAGCATAGCAATGACTAGGTCCAATATAAAAAAGCAATTTCAGACGCAGCAATTTTTTCTTTTGGTCCAATATAAAAAAATTAATTTCTGTAATTTTGTAAGCTAATCCTCATAAAAAATATTCTGCGATTATTTAAATATGTAGGGATTCCTACTTTTCAATATTAAAAAAATTAGAAGAGCTGTTTTTCCCCTCACAAATGCAACAAAAAAAAAGAAATTATTGTAATCGTCAAAAAATTTCGACATCAAGTCAATGACAAATCTCAACATTTAGACTTACCTGAATGGGAGAGACAAATTTTAGTATTATAGCTCATCTTGGACTTAATAACACAAAATTTCAAAAATTAAAGGGATAAAATTTGGTTTATTTAGTATTTTCTTCACTAAAGTTGTAGTTATCTATATAATATTGAATATCATGTATATGTTTTTGAATATCATATCATATCTAAGAAAATCTGTCGGTTCGTCTATGCATTTGTGAACACGATAAATCAGCAATACAACATATTATGTTGATCAAATGTATTATATTTCTAGATTTGCAGACATAGATGAAATTTTGAATGTTCATGCATGGTGTGATTCAGTCGATCAATCCATTAAATTTATGAAGGGATTGATTCAGTCGATCAATCCATTAAATCCATGAATGGATACATTCAATTGGTGTATTTATTCGCGCAGTAAAAGATATTATTTAAAGACGCAATAAGTTAGATTGGTAATTTTTAATATTTGATCTTCACATTTAAACTTTAATTAAATATAATTATATCAATATTGTTACGAAATTTCCGTGGTTCGTTTGGATAGTGGGAGTTATATGGTGTGGAGAACACTCAATCAGCAGGCAGCAGTAGAAAATGAAACAACGACGTTTATTTACACGAAGAAACACAGGACAACACAAAGACGGCAACTATATACAGCACACAATTATCTTCAGCCGAGACGTGCAGACAACAGACTCTAATGCAGACCGTAGCGTACAACTTAATTCAGCACTCACTTGACTCCATCGCTGCTCCGCCAATCTCTGGAAGGCCAGTTCTTGCTGTCGATTCCGACTACTCTTCGACTCCACTGGTCCACGACTCCAATTCACCACTCGACTCACCACTACTCTGCTCTGCTCTGTCGCTTAAGACTTCTCCCCAATTCACCACTGGTTCACCACTCGACTCACCACCGCCCAGCAGCTGCGAGTGCTTCCTTTTATAGGTCTCAGGAGGCGGGGCTAGAAGCCTCAACCAATCAGGAACGTTCGAGGCGTATCTCCGTTCCTACTGGACGGATCGGGAAAATTCACGATGTTTCGGGTATATTCTATTTTGGCGCCAAAGTCGCCAAATTTGTTGCCAAGCCGCCAAATAGTCGCCAAGCTCTGGGACCTCCTATGGAACCAACTATGCTGGGAAGCAGCATCACAGGTTCGTAACAATATAAAACTAAACTAAGTGCAAGAAGTGTCGTATTGTGTAAGAATACAAGAAAAACAAAAATGAACCTTTCCATTGGTTTTCACCCCCCTCCCCTTCTACATTACAGAAAATAATATCGGACAAGGATTTTATTTGTAACTTTGAAATTAATATTAGGAAGCAGAATATTTTTGCTTACTGAATAGAAATATAGCATAATTAAATTGAATGGCTATAAATTGAAATTTCATGATAATTTGATATATTCTTGATCTATGTTTCTGGAATATTTAAAAAAATCTTAACATTTTCAATCTACATCACTTTTATGTGCATTTACTTGTCTAACATATGTTTTTTTAAAATATTTTTGAAATTTGAAAGGGGAGGGTACAATGGATATTCTTATAGAATCCAAAAGCAGTATGCCATCTTGAAGATCAAGATATCGATATTAATTTTCCCTAAAAATTCAAAGCAGAATATTATTTTTCTGATATAATGATATCTTCATTATAGTATGACACAAATGAGCCATGTCTATAAATTGAAATTGGCTGTTTTGTATTGTTGAGATTTATAGCTCTTTGAATATTGAAAACTTATAGCCACCAGAGATGCAATAAACCTTTCAGATGTAACCTAACCATCGAAGAAAAGTGGTCATCCTATTATTCATATCTAACTGCTTCCCTAGCTAACTGGTTCAGCCTGAGGATCAAGACATCGATAATAATTTTCACTAAAAATTCAAAGCAGAATATTATTTTTCTGATATAATGATATCTTCATTATAGTATGACACAAATGAGCCATGTCTATAAATTGAAATTGGCTGTTTTGTATTGTTGAGAGGACGATTTATAGCTCTTTGAATATTGAAAACTTATAGCCACGAGGGACGCAATAAACCTTTCAGATGTAACCTAACCATCGAAGAAAAGTGGTCATCCTATTATTCATATCTAACTGCTTCCCTAGCTAACTGGTTCAGCCTGAGGATCAAGACATCGATAATAATTTTCACTAAAAATTCAAAGCAGAATATTATTTTTCTGATATAGTGATATCTTCATTATAGTAATGACACAAATGAGCCATGTCTATAAATTGAAATTGGCTGTTTTGTCTTGTTGAGAGGACGATTTATAGCTCTTTGAATATTGAAAACTTATAGCCACGAGGGACGCAATAAACCTTTCAGATGTAACCTAACCATCGAAGAAAAGTGGTCATCCTATTATTCACACCTAACTGCTTCCCCGGAGAATAACACAAAGACTATAAATCCACAACCGAGATATCCATTTTATACTCTAGGCCTATAAAACAACTTTTAGACGGGAATACGACACTGACGTAGAATAAACTGATATGAAACGACCCTATTGAGAAAAAAAGAATCTTCTTAAACGCTTGGTGATCGAGATGTGAAGATATATATTTTAAAAGACGTGAAGAGAGAGGACAGAAAAAAAGGATCACCCAAGGGTGGCGAAACGACCTTATGCAGTGCAAGATGGTGAGGGTCTTCCTTGACGGATGGTGTCCTAGGAACGTACTGGACAGTGATGGATGACCAGGTGTCGGTGGCGGGGAATTTCACGTGACACCGATCTCGACGTGGACACTTCTTCATAAATTGCAACCCCCCATCCCTGCTGGCGGCCCCCTGATTAAGCGATCTGTCTCCCCTGTCCGCTGTTCTTAGGTCATCCATACCGGACGAAAGGATACTTTGCTAGAGAAATTCAAGTAACCTTCTTATTTTACTGCTAGTGATAAATTGAATGTTCCGTTTTTCGAGAGGCATATTTTTTTCCTCCCCCCATGAGGTGATAGCCAGAATGCTGTATTTCATTTCAATAGTATTCTGAAAAAAAGGTAGTAAGTCATAGAGTAGAAAAAAAAATGGGAAATGTGATACAGTTTTATGTTTTAGAGCTATCAATAAAGTGGTGATTCTTCAAATGTAGCCCACATAATGGTTGAGAAAAACCTTTTGGGGAATAAATTTTTTCCCTGCTGTTTACATTTCTTTAATTTATAATTTTATATATATCAGAATGAGTTAATAATTATTTAGGTCAAAGGTGTCTTTAAGCTTTAAGAACTCAAAGTTAAACTAATTTTGGTGTGGAGAATTTTCACTTACTCGAAATGAAAAGACATGGCAAAATATCCATATGAATTTCTATGAAATTCGGAAGCATATAATTCTGCTACAGGTTTTGAGTAACACGTAGATACAAGTGAAAATGAATACCATTTTCCTTTTTTTAAGGAGATCTGAGCCTAAAATAGATTCAAAACTTCTTTATCGAATAAATAATCCGTAGAATTAAATAGGTTTCCGAAATATGCAAAATGCGTGGTCAGTTTTTATTAGCAAATAATATACAAATAATAACCATTGGTCTTTCCTAATAATAAAGATGTGCGTGTGTGCGTGTGTCTGTCTGTTAATGTTAGCATTCCACAGGCCAGAACAGCTGACCTACAATTACTAAATTCAGCACACATATTCTGCGCATTTTTGAGAGATTTTTTTTAAGTAGAATTTTATTATTTTTAAATTAAACTAAATTTTGCCATTTTTTTCCACAATAACTTCCAAAAATATCATTGGAAAAAAATTAAATTTTACACCATTTCAAAATTTTAAAAAATTGTGTTTTTAATGATAGCATTTTGATAGACGAAAAAAAAATCCTAAATTTTGGTAATTTTTTAAGAACATTTTTTTGTGTAGTTTGCAACAGTAGATTGCATTCTTGCCCTGGTATTCGAATCGTTTTCTTTGCTTCATCAAATATTTAATCGCGTGAATTTATTCCATTGTTTAAAGCTAAAGAAGAAAGATTCTGTTAAATATCTGCTTAGATTTTTAAAAGAATTATAGTTAGAAATTAATTGAGTCAGACTTTTACACTTTTAACAGCCCTATGATTTCATGATCCTTCTCTCCAATAGAAAGGTTCGTTTATGCAATAAACAGAACATATTTAAGACAATTAAAGTAACACAACTTTAATGTTCACAATTTTACAGAATTATTTACATGAAGATATATTTAAACGAATTAATTGAAATAAAATATAATTAATGTCCCCCTAGGAACTAGATGATCGCCAGAGGCGACAAGTGATAAATAAAATATCTGTCCCCTTAGTTAAGATAACCTTACAAAGGTAATTACAATCTTAATTTAATTTTTGATTGCAAAATATTCTGTAGGTAGTCAAAATTCACTATAGTTCAGCGAGTTTTTAAAATAAACTTTAAATTAGTTTTATCCTTTTACTCTCACTTTTACTCATTGAAGTTTTTTTTAATTGTTTTAAATTTAATAGAATTTCAATAATGAATTACCTGTGAGACATATTCACCATTCCTTTGCAATATTAATGAAAAATATTAATCATTGATTGCTGACCTAGTTTTATTCCAAAACTTTATTTAGATATTACTTCTGAGGATAGAGAAGGTGAGAATAAAAATAAAATAACATGTTCCTCAATATAATGGAGCTTGTGGTTGCAGAGTGTAGCCATTTTCATTAAACTTGGGTTTTTAGCAAAAGAAATTTGTAAGAAAAGATCAGTTGGTTAAAAATCCCATTTAGACAGATTATTCTTTAGAATAATACAGTTCAAATGCGTAGGAGTTTAACAACTCTTTCCTCTTCACCAAATAAAACTTTTATTTTTGTGATGAAAGGTATTTTGCATTGAATTAACAAAGGATGGATTTTGAATCTGATGTGTATCAAGTAAGGCGAAAACAATTGACGGCTTGATTAATTAGAGTCAACGGCATCGGAAAACAGCAGCCGGTAGACAACAAAACCAAAACAACCGAGCAAAAGAAAACTCGACAAATAAATTGCTTATGTTTTACGATTGACAAACCGATAAACCCGAAACGGATTGTAATAGTAAGCTTCCCGTAACACTCGAAAGCCCTCGACGAACAAATTTCTCTGAGGGCGATTCGTGTGATCTTTTCAGCGCGTGGTCGTCAAATCATTCAAGATTGGGCTTCCAGATAGGGCCTGTCGCTAGACAATAGGATCCGAAATTGACCGGCATCTCTTACACATGATGGTGTCTCGTGCAAAAACAATTTGGCGGAAATTCTAAACCGAAAGCGGGTCGTTTACGATTCGGAAGAAGGTCGTTCAATGTCGTGTTTACACAAGCTTCGCAGCAGAACAATAAATTATTCAAAAGCGGACGTTTTTGAAGATCAGCTTTTTATACGCGTATAATTAATGGGTAGAGAAACCGAAATTTCAAGTGGTATGTTCAATGAAGCGTAAAATTTTGGCTCTAAAAGGCGTTTTCAAAATTAAATGTGTTTATAACATTTAAAAGAAAGTCCCAATAGCAGTGAGCTAAGGTCTGCTCGCTGGTAATCATAGTTACTCAGGATGATATAAGGTTTAGAGGTAAAAAGCATAGAAAATGGTACCGAAAGTGATTCATACTGAAATGAAAGAAATATTTTTAATTTTGTTTTTTTGCCGATGCAATGGAACTGCCTTTAAACGCTTTCTTTGGTTGTTTATATCATGGAATGCGTATTTATTTCGAAAAAAAATATTGAATATATTATGACTCGAAAAAAAAATATTTAGAATATTGGGCAACTAAGCAAGAATTTGAAAATATTGACTTTTTTCAGACAAGTTCGGAGAGTTTTCGATTTACTTTTTTTTAATATTGTTATTTTTATCAATATTTTATATGAAAAATCGAATGTTCCCTATATATTATCGAAATAACTTTTAAAATAATTTTGCTACGATTATTTTAATACTTTCATAACATCTGGTGTAATATGGCTTAGCATTTTGCTTAGTCTAGAGGTATTTCCAAAATTCTACTGATATGCTACTAAACATAAGCATTTCAAAGCAATTTTTTTCTCTATTTATTTACTTTTCTTTGAAATCAATAATTTTTATTTGCATTATTCTTTTAATATTCGAATTTAATCGGGTAAAATGTGCCGTTATGCAAAGATTGACTGTAGTATTAAATGCTAAATAAATAATGTTTTTTTAATATATATATATATGTTGAAAAAAAAACTACATTTACTTTTTCAAAAGTAAATTTTCTCATATCTCTAAATTTGCAGCTCACTACAAACAATTTGCTACTATGAATAAAAACCTATATTATGCATATGACAAAATGCATTTTATTTTTTAAATAATGTTTCATTAAAAATGCTTTAATGTAACAGAAAAATTTTGATCAAATCCGTTTTTTGAGAAAATATTTCATTCAATATTATCAAGTTGGTTTTTTAGGGGGGGGGGGAGATTTTGGCGTAAGAGCCATACTTGGCTAAATTGCGTCTTTTTAATATTATCATAAGTAAAAGCATTTAAATCCTATTTGCTAATTTGCACTAAAATTTCAAAATTTGCCTGCACGATAAGAATATTATTCTTTAATTTTAAATAATTTTTTTTCTTTTAATTTAATATCACTTCTTACTAAAACTGAGTTAATGTATTTGCTTCATAAACCATTACAAATGAAATTTTTAGAATATATATATTTCAGCATTAAAATAAACAAAAGCATTTTTGCTTATCAGTGCTTAAGAAAAAGGTGATCATAATTATCTAAATGAAAACGAAAAATTTATCAAACAATTTAACAATTTTTATTCATTTTTTTTTCAATTCAATATCACAATTCTTAGAGTTACGCTATTTATACATTTATGGAAACAAAAGTATTTGCATAATTTCGAGGATTCACGTTTTCAAAATACAATAAAACTTAGTACAGAATTAGCTATAGTATTTTTTCAAAGGACAGACCTCAAACGATACACCATTGAGAACGACTATTTCAAGAATCTTCATTGAAAATATAATATATTCTATCATTTTAGCAGTACAATATAATGGATTAATACACATATTTAATAAAAAAATTTTAGTCATTAAAAAGTATTATTATACGTGTTAGACCACCCAATATTGATAAATTTTAAAATAATTAATACTGAGGGTTTCAATTATACATCAACTTATAATTAACACACTTCATTGCCATAATCTATCTTTATAACCATAATACACATTCCTTTCTTTCATGTTTGCATGATATATTGTGACAATAATTTTTTATTCTTATTACTGAGCTCTCATTGTTGGGCATATTAGGGTAACTTAATTCAATCTATTATAATGAATAGAAATCTCAACCATAGAAAATTTTCCTTCTTGAGCTAGGTACATTTTTGAAGTTGCGCTGTCTTAAGTAAAATAATTTGGCTAAAATGATCTCGATTTCCTAATATAAAAAATCCCTGATAATATCCCTTTAACCTTAATGTGCGGGACAACAACTTTTTGTTTGATCTCAAAAATGTTAGATCAGTGCGTTTGAAGTTCAAAATAAATGATAGGCTGTTAAAGGTTTCCGATTTATATGGATGCTTTTTTGTTTCTTACTTTATTTTGTTTTATTTATTTAGTTTTAATGAATCAAGACAATGGCAAAAGAACATGATAAACATATATTTATGTTCATAAGAATAATTTCTCCTTTCGGATCCAACCAAATTTCTTAATATCCTCGAGCATATTCTAAACTATAAGAAAATTCCTTTTTCTAATTCGACCTTTTTTTGTGACTGAGTTACCCCACTCTGATTAAACTGACTCTAATGACTTCGCGTCATCTAATATAAATATATATCCATTATTTGTTTTGTACGGGGGGGGGGAATATAAACACATTTTTTTTTTTTTTTTTAATCTGAGTTCAAAACAAAAGATCGATGCATTGGATGTTATAGTGACTTATTATGGAATGCCGGCGCCGTTGTAAAGATATTTTTAACTTAAAATAAGAATAAATCAATCCCATATAAATAGATCAATCCAATCCCAAAGAAAAAAGTTTTACTGCACTTAGTTTAAGATTTACTATAATGTATGTGACAACGTTCGGGATGAAATTTTTAAAAAATATTCGAGAATAGTTATATTTTTAAATATTTGCATTCAAAAAAATTGGAAAAAACATCCCTGACACCAAAATATAGCCGTGTAGTGGCAAATATATATATATATATATATATTTTAATTTGAAAGAAAGGGCCCTTTTTTGCTTTAGAAAAGATGTAAAGAAAAAATTTTTTTTTTTACAATGTAAAGCACTAAAACAACTGCAAACTGTTCTTAAACGAATAAATTGCTTTGTTTCTAGTTCAGAAACTACATGACATATTGATAAATAATTACACCAAATTTGAATAAAAACTGTGCATTAGATTCTAATTTATGAGTTTTTTCGAACGAAAATACTATCAAAATTTAAATTTTGAGGAAATATTTTCTAAAGATGTAAAATAGCATTAAAATGTATCAATTCAAAAGTAAAAATATGTGTAAGTTTCCAAAAAATATATTTAGAAATTAATATCCTAAAAGTTTTATAAAGAAACCTGTTCAAACATCAAAAATATTAAATTAAAAAAAAAAATCATAATTTCGCAAAAAATCGACTCCCAACATAGTCACCTACTTTAAGAATTTGTCTCCAATTGATGTATTTTTTTTTTCAAATTTAATAAATAAATATATAAAGCGTATCTGACTCATCAAATTTCATAGAATAGCTAAAAATATCGAAATTTTATTAAGAGAATGCATCAACTGATGTTAAATCCGATAGAAGCTCTAAAACCACATTTGTTTATTTTTATTTGACTTTAAGCTTCATAACAAAGATGGATGATTGAGTGCGATAAATTTAATTTGAAAATCTTACATGATAAAATCCAGAATTCACAAGGTAAAAAGCGGAAATGCAATTTAGGAAGTATTTTCCTGTTACGACTTCCTCCTACTTAAAGAAGAAGGGAGTGGGGTGTTGTAGAAGTAGTCGAACCAAACAAACAAAACAGCGACCTTGAGAGATTTTCACCATTAATAGGCGACTAAACAAGCAGCGAGTGTGACAATGAACATGAAAATCTAGGCTGTAGCAATCCACGCTCACAATACCCGGCCCACGATGATGATGAAATAATAAGGATGCTTACGTTTTTAATTGAACGTTCTGAACAAGTCCTGCGATGTTATCTCTTTGGCGTAACAATACGTTTGCGTGTACTCCTTCGCCGACAAGTCCAGAGGAAAAAAATAATAAAATAAAGGACTAGTTTTCCTGACTTTGTCGTGATTGGGACAAATAACTCATTTCCTGTGGGCCTTTTTTATTATTATTCCCTCCCGGGAGATTAAATTCTTATATCTTTCAACTAAGCCATTGCTACTTTAATTTGTTCTGCTTATGATTTAAAAGATTATTTACTTGTACTTTGTTAATGATTTAGAATGTAATTGCTTAGAATTAATAAGTAGGTGTATTAATAGAAGGCATCTACATATAAAGGATTCTTTTTTGTCATTAAATATCAACTATGTAACTGAGACAATTTATGCGATATGCACGATTCACATTACTATCGCAGCATAAAACTGCAAACTGTATTTCACAGTAACAAAATGTTAGATCCTTTATTCTCTCCTAGAAGAAATGACGTGGATTCTAGAATCTAATTTATGAGATATATCTGACGTGCAATAAGAATTTATTCTCACACTAGCCTCCTTTGCAGAACCAGTTGGTTAGCTGAGATGAATTGCTGTTTAATATTTCAATTATTTCCTTAGAAAAATATTTTTAAACTTCAAATTTCGATAGATATATAACATAAATTATTTTAAAAGCCATACACAGTTCTGTTCATTGAGCTTTGCATTTCCCTAATTTTCTATCTTCATCTTTATGCCTCCAATCTTATCGCAGAAAAAGCAAAAGCTTTTTTTAAACTGGAGACACTTTGAAATTTTTCCATCATTCCCTGATTTTCAACTTGAACCGTAATTCTAAGTACAACAAAGTATGAAAAAAATTCCTTAAAAATTGTTAAATTCCATTCGGATTTCAATCAAATCTCTTTTACACAGAATTATGACCAGAATTGCAGGTCATGATTCTGCTAACATATTTTTTTTAACAAGAACTTGTCACTGGCATTAAACCTGCTATGTTCATTGTGTACATAACACGTCCTAGCAGAGTCAAGTCCCATAACATCACAGTGCTATTAAAAACAGGCAGTTGCCTGATTCATTTGTCATCTAATTTTCGTGTTACTGTAACTTCTTTAAACATACCTTATATAAATTAGAAATATTAAACAGAAATTCATTTTCCTTAGCTTTCAAAAATGGAAGAAAATCACAGGATTATAAAATTGATGAAATAATGAAAACTGTATTAAATTTAGCGAAGCATTCAAATCTGTAGTTATTAAAGTAATTTAAAATATGCTGAAAATGTTTTGCCAAAAAATTCAAAGCAAAAATTTACCTGACTATGGAATCGGTATAATTAAAGAGACATTTTCAGGTTTATAAAGGGTGCGAAAATTGTATTACATAAATCTCGAAAGATATGGCTGAAAAACGTCAAACTGTTTAAATTTTTTTTTAATTAGTTAAAATATCAAAAAAATAGTTCCGAGATACATACTGTTATTCTTCAAACCATATTTATGTTGAATTTGGTATT
Organism: Argiope bruennichi; assembly: GCF_947563725.1. Taxonomy (NCBI): domain Eukaryota; kingdom Metazoa; phylum Arthropoda; class Arachnida; order Araneae; family Araneidae; genus Argiope; species Argiope bruennichi. The sequence continues at coordinate 117,073,032 of NC_079152.1, read as the reverse complement.
TCTAAGTCAGATGGTCTGATCTCTAGAATGCCAACACACATATATAGACAAACACCCACACATACATTGATCTTTATTGCAAGTAGGAATTTAATCAATACGTTTATTTTAATAGAAATATAAATAATTTTATTTATTTCATTTGAAATTATTTTATTAGAAATATATAATAAATTTCATATTTTTTATTTAAAATATTAATATTTTCCTTAGAAATATATAAGAAATTTAACAGAAATATAGTTTTTTCAATTGTTAATTTCACTGTTGTATTCATATTTTGCAATTTGTATCCACAACAGTTCCGTAATGTTTCAACTAACTGCGATGATTTAAGAATTGAATGCTTCTGATTCAGTAATAATTTTCTTGAAATCACAAGCAAATTTTACCATTGAAATAATATTGATTAAATAAATAATTTCTATGGAGCAGTTACATTGTTGGCTTAAAGAAACATAAATCTCATAATTAAATGATCTTTGAATATGTATCTTGTCAACTAAATATGCACTACCAAACATAAGTCTTTGTAAATTCAGTATAGATTGTGCAATATAATGTTTGAGACGAAAATTTTTATGCGCATTTGATATATACATGACATTTTTACATCTAAATATCTGTCAAATAAGCATCTTGTAGGTAAAGCATTCACAATGGATTTCAAAGGCTCTTTCCACATTCATCATAGACAATGCGATACCTTGAACACTAAGAGACTAGGCTATCCCACACTCATCATATACAGGTGTTATAATATAAACTCAATCATGAAATAATATTTATACTGAACATATAATTGGGTGATTAATTGATTGTAAGTTTTAATGGTGCAAGAGCAATGCTGGCTAAACTGCACCAGATATATATTTAAAATATTCGAAATTGTGGGTAAGAAAAAACAAACGGCATTTTTAAAAAACTTATGTTCGTTTTAAATTTATAAAAACCGTTCACTCGACAGAAAAAGAATGAAAAATGTTAGGAGATTTTAAAAAAAACGATATTAAAACTTGGATGTATCCGTGAGTCAATGTTTTTAAAAATTGAAAAATATTTTCATGGGCATGCATGTACTCCCACAAAATGTAAAATGGTTAGTGATGACTATAAAAAAAAAAATACGCTAATTATTAAAATGTCGACACTCAATCAACATATGATTGACTGTGAAAACAGCATTGTGGGTTGGATATATAAATGGTAGCAAGACTTTTAAAAATAAAAAACAGTTTTTTTGTTTGTTTTTTTTTGTACTGTAGTCGTGATTTGGGCAAATAACTTCTTTCATCTGAGCCTTTTTATTTTTTATGTTTTTTTTATGCCTTTCCGAAGGATTAGATTCCAATATCCTTCGATTTACGCGGTCGCTACCTTTGTTCGTACTAGTTTACAACGTCATTATAGTCATTGCTGGGAAAGCTTCAAAAGAGGAACATTTTCGCGATTATAGAGTACATTAGCGGTGCGATGTCAGGCATTTTTCATGCATTTTGTAATTTAGAGTAGCATAAAGGTTTTTAATGCTGAGTTAAATGCTGGCATGCTCTCTGATACTCAGGTTTTAATTCCGTGCTCTTCACTGCGCTCAGTGACAGGAATAATTATGTCACGAATATGAAGCAATTACCTTAACGAAGCAACCACCGTCTTAGTTTTACGAAAAGCTCGTTGCATAAAGCAAGTATAAATCCAAAATAAGGTGACTTAAATGACTAATCAATGCTAATTAATGAAAAATATGATTTCCTTCTGTTTCGTGACTAGTCAACGGATTTGGTGTTTCCAACAAAACTATTTTTTAATTCTAAACATATTTTATAACGCTTGAGGAATAGTTTGTACTTTGGCTGCTTAATGAAGAATGATCAGAAAATAATTTTTTTTAAAATGATTATCGTACTATAATTATTATCATATTATAATTATGAATCAGAGAATATTGGAATATTTTATATAAAATGAATTTTTGTGTTTCGGCAATTATTCCCATAAAGAAATAGATGCAACAAATAAGTGTCTCCATTATAGAGAAAAAAAATCACTGAAAGTAGGATTTACAACTAATAAATAATATTAAATCTAAAATTAAAAATCTAGCCGACTTATGAAAAAAGATATATTGGATTGTACATAATGATTTCAAAAGACTTTTTTAAATAAATCATTCTTTTTAACATAATTTGAAAGAGTAAATTTCAACATCATTTTCAATTACCATAAAAAAAAGCTACTCAAAAGAATTTCAATACATTCATTGAATTAGGCATATATTATCAAACACAAATAACATGTTTATTAATAATATATGTTTGTCGTGAAAATATGCGTATTCGTATTTTTTAACGAATTTCCAAAAAACATTTAGCTGAGATTTTTAAAAATTCATTTTCAAATTACTGAAGAAATCATCTTCTTTCCTTTCAAGAATAATTTACATAGCTCTAGACATGATTTGAAGCATGCAAATAACTCATTATGTAAGAATTTTCATGGATGAAAATTCTTACAAAGAATGGATTCTTCAAAACTCTAATTAGATTTTTAATTAAATATTTATTAACATTTTAATATTTTCCTCAAGGACTTTTGAGAGTATTGTTATGCAAATTTGGAAGAGAAAATTTCAGCAGGTTCAGTAAGGGTTAACGTCCTTTTATTTCCCACGAAATTACGAATATATAAAGGCTAAAACAATCTAGGTGTGCACAAGAATTGTACTTGCAATAAGCAGTAAGCAGTAAACACAAGCAATAAATCGGTAATAAAAGCAGTAACAGCATAAAGTGCCTAAAGAGAAATTGCAGGATATCAACACTCTAGTCAGATTTTCCTCAACATACTTACGTCTCTCGACTTGACTATTGACTCTCCTATAAGCGCTTCCACTTTTTATAACAGGGCATCGAATGTTCAAGAATAAGCGTGGAACTTGTGTCTTAGTAGGACTCTCGCAGAGATTCTCGAATATACGAATTCCTTCAATTTTGTCGCCAAATTTGTTACCTTACTATGCTTGTAACGTATTATCTGTACCAGAAACTTTTTGAACAAGAAAACAATATAGCAAATTCATAACAGTATTATTATACCGAAAATCAAATTTACACCAACTTGATATTTTAAAAAATAAGCTTTCAGTATTGCTAAATTATATCCGAGCAATTTTTTTTCTCTCATTTTTCAAAACAATTTAAGTATATATTGGCAACAATATTTTCCATTGTTTTAATAATTGGCTACTTTTATAAATGTGAATTACAGCGATAATAAATATATAGTTTGTGTACTTGTTATCATCGCTATGATTAAGAGTAAACATGAACATTTAAGAGTAATCATGATTGTATATCATTATCATGATCTGATATTTCTTGAATCTACAATGAAAATTTGACTCTCAAAATCACAAATTCAAATTATGAGTCATCGAGGATGGAATCTTCTGTACTTGCATATTTGTCAACTGTGTTTGCAATTCAATAATTAGACTGTTGTAGAATTTGAAGATAGGCTGCCAGCCAATGAATGTGATCTAACTATAATTTGGAATTATGGGGATTTGTTTATATGCCCCTTTTATAACGTAACTTTTAAATTATTATTATGCGTTTAGCTACTTGAACTGCTTCATGAAAGCTCATGAAACACAATCAAGAGGAATAAATATTATACGGAAATAAATCATAATTAAGACTACCGCAAATTGTAGAAATCCCCGACAATTCCATATCAAAGAAATGTCAAGTGAATAACAAAGCGCATTTTTTCTTTATATATTACTTTAACAACACGCATGCGCAAGGAGGAATTTCCCAAACCAAGCACAGGAAAAACGACTCGTTGGTAGATAATGAGAGTATAACAGACAAGAAAGAGAATGTGTGTGGTTGATAGACCTGCCAAAGAAAGAAGCGGATGTGCTTGCAATTACACCCGCACCACAGATTTTGAAATCGAAAAAAAAAAGTGTTTGCGATAATTAACATCTCGGAAGCATGCGTGGAAAATAACGGGGTTTGTGTGCAAATGGTAACAGGAAATTAATGAGCTTGTCCTGTCCGGAAAGTGGACATGCTCTTACGGATGGTGGGAAAAAATGATAGCAACACGCGAAAGTGATAATAACACTCTTCTACGCATGTTATCAAAATAGCCGAAAAATGCCTGTTGCATAGAACAGAATGTATATTGGAGAATATGTTATTAACTTTTCATGGTATTTCTTTGATATGTTATGGTATGTAGGCCTATGCTGATGGTATATCCCATAGTATGTAGATATAGGCTCATGAAAGGCTCTTAACACATTGCGTGGTACTTCGTGTTCAATAGTAACATTTCTCAGACAGCTCATTACATACATGTGAGTGACGGGCATACATTACATTGTATGGACATTACAATGTATTTCATATGGATATCTAATATTATGGCCTACACAGAAATACTTTTTAAGCGTGGTTTTAGCAGATTTTAAATAATAAATTAAATCAACACCATGTCTCTCACATGAAAACAATATAAAATAATTGACTAACAAGAGAAGGGCACGAGGTTGAAAATTCAGTTCGAGATGAGCTTTAGTATGAAGGTAGTATGTATTTAGAATGTTCACTCACGAAAATATTAAAGCGCAATGGTCAGTCAATGTTGAGAAAATGGCCCTGAAACTTTCTGCGTAACGTATACTATTAATGCCTCTCTGCAGCGAAAACGCGATTAGTATAATGGTTAAGGCAGTGGCGTAATTTACAAGAACTTTATCTGATCCATCTTTAAAATGTTAATTTAATTTAGGCAATTTTGAATTTTTTTAAAAATGCATCCATATTTATAATTATTTTTCTTATTAAAATTAAATTTTAATCCAAAAATTAGGAGAATAAATATTTATGTTTGCGTAAAAAAATGAAAAACATATTAATTAAAACGGTAAATTGTTAAAATAATTTGAAATAAATTAGTTGAAAAAAACAAAAATACTGTTCCAGGATCAAACTCTGGCCTCTTACATGCTACGCCGCCTTAACCACTACACTAATTTCGCTTTAGCAGCAGGGGACACATTAATAGTATATAAGCTATGCAGAAAGTTTAAAAGCCATTTTCTCGAAATTGACTGGCTTTTGCGCTTTAACATTTTCGTGAGTGAACATTCTAAATGTATACTACCTTCATACTAAATCTCATCCCGAACTGAATTTTCAACTTCGTACCCTCCCTTTGTACGATAAAACTAAAATAATTTAAGTAACTCATGCATAATACAACAAACTTGAAGGCAAAGTACAAAAAAAAAAAAAAAAAAAAGAAAGAAAGAAAAGAAATCATGCCGTGTCCTCACTTGACCGGAGCATGTAAGGTATGATATGTATTCCTGTGGAAAGTTCATACTAAGTTTTTCTCCAACTGTCCAAAGTTCCTTGGGAGCACTGCTAGAAATTACTTTTTTGATGTTAGAAAATTAATTCACAAATTTTTTTTTATTGAAAATGTTACACTATTATTTTGAAAAAAAAATATGCATATTATTATATTTATTTTTGTTTATTATTAATGAATGATTCCTTTTCAAATTCTATTTTACCTCTTACGTACTTAAAATTTCATAAAAAGACAAAAAAAAATGCATTTACATGTAAAGATCTCGGAATGTTGTTGAAATTGAGTCCATCGATATAAACTAGAAAACAAAAAATGTTAAAAAGTGAAAAGATAAAAGTTTAAGAAAATGATTAGCAACGGCGGTTTTCAGATTCGATTTGTTTTCTAAAAATAAGTTTCAGACCATTTTAGGATATTTAGAATTTCGAAGAAGTGTGGGGATTTTCATGCGTCAGTCTGTTTTTCTCTTCTTTTTATATTCAAAGTAGGACTCAGAGCTTTTTTTATATGTTAAAAACATCAGATGTCAGAATATTACCTAAACACAGAAAATATATTGAATGAAACTATATAACAAGAGGTCGATTATATCATTGCTTTACCGTAAAAAAGGAAAAACTGTTAAAATTATAATTTACCGCTTATAATATGTTTAGTATCTTATAAAATATCCTCTGCGCTAAAGCTTCAGCTTAAAACATTAAATTTTGTAACCGTTAGGAATAGGAAACGAGTTTGACAATAACTCTTATTAAGTTTATCCTATTTTGATCCAAAAAAGCCTTATTCCTTATACTTCTAGTTAGGAAAGATCTGTCACTGGATACCCCTTCCTTGCGAGGAATTTTAAGGAACAATAGAGAGGCTTAATTACATCAGAAATGGCGAAAGAATACATTGAAAATATTATTTATTAGGAACATACTTTCAGAACATGTTTATAGTTAAAACATTTCCATCTGATACTGTGGCTGCTCATCTTACTAAGCCTACAATAATAACAACGCTCACACACACACATCATAAATTGCATAAAGACGTAGAGAAGACAAAAATATATTTTTTGCTCTCAATCAGTAGATCTACTTATCAGTTTCAGTTATCGTATAGTTATCATATAATTCCGATTAAATAGCTATGATTAATTTAGATGTTAAGTGAAGTGATTAACTCAAAGCAATAATGTTAAACATTGAGAAAAGAAAACTTCAAATTTCATAGCAAAAAGAAAGTAGCAAAGAGAGGATAAATGCAAGTTATGCAATAACTTAAATACAGAAAGTAACGAACATGATAGTAAGGATTTGACAAGAAAAACTATTGAACACTTAAATTTGTTTTTGATATATTTGACAAGATTTTTATTGTGTTTCGAGGACAGCTATGTGCTGTTTTTTTCAAATTTCGGTTTATGCGTTTTTCTTATTTTAACATTGCATTTCTAGTTGTTTGAACAGACTATCGTTATAAAACAATAAATAAATAACATTCGGAACAAATTAATCTCATAACGGAAAGTTCCACTAAAAATTCCAGTAGTTGAGGCAACAATTTACATTTTTTTTTTCTATTTAAATGCACTCTATGTTTTATTTCATATGTAGAAAACTGATCGGGTTTCTTTCCTCACAGATATATTCTAAATTAAAAATTAGGTCTAGTTTCATTTCAAATATGACTTGCATTGAAAAATTAATGCAGACTGTTGTGTTTCGTCCTGTTTTCAATATTGTAAGTATTTAAAAACAAACATGATATTTATAATGTCATTTATGTAGCGTTTTTAACTGGACGGTTAATATGGTTCATTTCACAGTGTCACCAACTGTTTAGCCTACCTATGAAACAATTATTTGAGGGAAAAGAAAGGAGAAAAGCATTCATATTTCAAGAAATTATCTAAACGGAAACAAATGAGCTGATCATTCCATGTAACGATATGGGCGTATCCAGAAGAAGAAAAAGGAAGAAAGAAAAACAGCTGCAATTAGACTCTACCGCTTGTCACCTTTTCACAGGAAGTTAACATCTGCAGACACAACTACTTCGGAAGAAATCGACAAGCAAACCGGTAACAAAGCCTTGGCAGAATCCGCGAAGCGACAAATTTTCCACCTTCAGTTCCAAAGCGGCGTTTAATGCTCGATATACTGGAAGACAGATGGACAGACGAGTTCAATTGCACGTATCCTGTTGTAGAAGAACGCCCACACTCATAGAAAAGGCGTGCTGGAATCGGAAAAAAAGTAAATTACTATTCAAAGCCAGCCATTAGCTTTTCCTCCTGTGGTAGCTTCTGTTTTGACTTAACTTTAGATAAGACTGTCTGCTAGTAAGAGATACCTAATTGGGTGTGGTGTTTTTTGCATGACAGTCTTTTTTTTTTCCCTCGATAAATTCGTTCATGCGTGTGCCAAGAAAACATGCGTCCACATACATTCCAGATTGAAAATGTAAAATGTAAACACACCTGAATGAGTCTTCATTCTTTTCCATGCTTATTGCGCTTGCTGGTTAATGGAATTAATTTACATTCAAGTGAAATGCTTCGATACAAAATGGGATATATTCGTTTATTTCAAACGTTTCAGTTTTGTTTTTACAATATAAAGGACCCATTAAGTAATCTGTCTTGTCAATTTTAGTTTAATTAAGGCAGATTTATGTCCCGTTCTGAAGCTGTATGGAGTCTTTTTAGTATGAATTTCAGGGGTCTGAATATGTGTTAAAAGAATAAAATAACTGCAGGGGCGATGCTGAGAATAAGTTCAGAATATAGTGGTTCCCTTCCCCCTGCATCATATTCAGCATTATAGCGTAAAACAAAATAAATGTACTAATATCTTTTCTTTGCTTTGTGCAGTAAACTGTTACACCTGCGTTTGATCTGTACTTCTTGTGTACATCCGACCATCCCACCACCACAGAACGAAGCAGTTACGCTTGATATACTACTAAGGTACTTGATATACTACAAACAGCTTATTTTGATCCAGTTTAAAATTTCACATTTATATTTAATATTTTAGATTTCATTTGAATCTTTTAGCATTAGGCACGCGTAACTTTTTGATCTTTGTATCTGTTTCAATTCTTTTTGTTTTTTAAACTTTTAATTTTAATCTGTCAATTTATGATATTTAATATCAAATGTCAAGTTTTTTATTTTGCCTGAAATATCAACAATTAGAATAGCAGACATCAAAAGATAGAAATGTTATTATTATGAAAAATTCTTTAGCATATTTTTACATTTTAACAAATAAAATATTAATATCAATTTATGCTAAATAATTTGCTTTTGTTTGGAACACTATACTGGGCTATTTTATCTACAATCATAGATGTCACAACAATTTAGCATTTGACCGTAAGAAAAGATTATCTTCCAATAAATTCTTAATTGCATTGTATATTTGAATTTAATTTTAAATATACTTCTAAGTATGTTAAGACAATTATTAAAAAGGGTTTTTGTTAATTTTAATGTGGTTAACTTTATTTAACGAAAATCAAATAATTTTATAACAAATGTGTTTATATTTTATAATGGTTTATATTTTATAATGTATGTGAAGAAGTAGATGCGTGCTGATAAAAGGGATATGGTTTTTAGTTTTCATGGGAGCGGTAAGTACCATGTTGTATAAGAACAATGATTAGAGCATTTGACGCCATTAAAACTTGCAGTACACTGAATAATTGTATGCTTTTCACATCAAGCTTAATGTAAATGCCTTAAAAACTTTTTAAATTATATTTTAACTATGAAATTTCCATAATAAACTTAAATGATATTAAAAAATATATATATTCTGAAAAGGCAAATTCTTTGCTTTTTTTCCTTACATAGACTAAAGTTTATCACTTATTTTTATGTGTTTGTGTGTGAGACAGTTATTAATGATTTAGCTTCATCATTATAAAGCTCTATTTTTGTCTTTGAAAATGTGTCTTCATTTAGCTTTATTTTGGTTAAAACTGAACGATTTAAAATTATTTTCTGTGCTCATCTATCAAACTTACTTGTATTGAGTGTGTAAGGTTTTCAAGAAACGTAGAAGCTTGTAAACACATTTTTTTTTACCACAGTCTTCAAAACTTATAGTCTACACATCAAAGTTTGTAATATATATATATATATATATATATATATATATATATATATATATATATATATATAGCTTTAATTTCTTTGATATGAAACAAAATTAAACAAATTTTGCTCTAATTATCAAAATATAAGAAAATGTTTGTTTTAAAAGATTTTTAGATACACATGTTTAGAAGAGATATTTAAAAATATAAATAATCAAGAAATGAAATTATTTTACCAGCATTTTATTACTATACATTTAATAAGCAATTCATTATAATTTTTCTTTCATTAGTATAAACGAAATGGAGCAGTTTTCTCAGAAGTCCTTATAATGCAGATAAGATTTTCTTCTCCTTATTGTTATTCTCGAAAATATTTAATATTTTCACGAACAGAAATGTATAAACATTATACAACGAAAATCAAAATTAATGGGTAGAATAAAAGGTTCCGACTTTTCATCAAGCAAGAGTAATTGTTTTAAAAATAACAAAAATTTCGGACGAATAATTCGCTTTAGATTCCATTCTTGTGTTGGAAATCTAACCTGAAGTAATTTGAAATATTACGCTTTAATTGGAGGATGACCTTTTAAACTTTAAAATAAACATAATTTATCTCTTGTGCACTATTCCTGGTATTTTTTTTTATTTGAAGCGAAATTGAAGGACGACATTATTTATTCAATCTTTCAACTTGCCGCTTCATATATATTTTCGAGAAAAAAAATCATTAAGTAAAAAAATTAGCTTAAACATCAAAGTTTTTTTTTAACCTAATTTCTCACTGGTCATGGTAACTTTAAAAGTTATTTGTACAAATTTAATTTGTTTCCGTCATCTTCCTGAGATTGTAATTGGGTGGCGAGGAAAATGTTGAACATGTGCTTAAAGAAAGACAGATCCTAAGACTGACTCTCAATGACATTAATATAAATTGGCCTCCAAATTAGCATCAGAAGTGCTTTTGAAAATTTCTGTAAATTTATTGTTGACATCTGTAATCCTTCATGACTGTTAAATTTTCTCTTTTTTTCTTTATGTAATGTGTTACATACTTACTTCTGTAAGCCCCGTGTGATACTCCGTGGTGCACGGGGGATTTATAAATGTTCAATCAAAAAAAAACATCAAAGTTTAATTGAGGAAAAAAGAATATTGGATAGAAATTCGGGCAATGTCGAATTTTTTTTTAACTTTTTATCTGGCAAAGAAGTTACAGCAACAAAACATAATAAATACATATAATCAATTATAACGGAAAATAAATTACAAAAAATGGTTGAAATTCCTATTTTTTGTAAACCAATTCATTTAAATTGATGTAATTCCAGAAATTTAAATTCTGCTCTCTCTTGATTGAATGCTAATTCAAGAATTCAGGCAACCTCGAAATTTTTGAGCCTTTAATCTGTCAAAGAAGTCACAAGAAGTAAACATAATAAATACATCAAATCGATTACAATGGAAAATAAATTACAAAAACAATAGAAATTCATAACTTTTTGGAAGGTTTTTTTCAACTAATTCATTTAAACTGATTTAATGCCTGAAATTTAAATTATGCTTTTTCTTAATTGAATGCTAATTTAAGATAATAAGTATTAATCTAATTATTCATTCTAATAATCCCTTAATAATTTCTATAATAAATGAATGTATCTAAAAATATATTCTTTCAAGATTAGTAGCTTAACTCTAAAAGATAAATTAATTTTGAATTTTTAAAAAAACATAATTAATCTTTGATTTGAAATTTATCCAAAAGAGTAATCTTTCAATAAAGTAAGCAGCTCTTTTTTCCTATTTTTTGTATCAAAAGATTTTGTATTCTAGGTACAAATGTACTTAATTTACAATGTACTTAGGAATGTACTTAATTTTGATACACAATGTAAATAATTCAAGTTCATACTTTATATGGTACGGTTTTAATGGTATGGTTTGGAATAATTAAGTACAATCAAATCTGGAAAAAAAAATTAATAATTTATCAAAAATATTTTTTGTTTAAAAGATTTATTTTCGTAGAAATGTAGGAACTATGTTTGCAGTTTTAATCTGCATTTGCTCATTTTTTGCATAAAAGATTCGGGTGACGTTTCTTATTAATAAATTTAAATTTAATTTTTATGATATTTTCTCTATGTTTCTTTTGATTATTTATACAGAATTGCATATTAGGCATATAAGAAATAAAAATTGAATACACATCTTACTTCGGCTGCTCCGCCATTTTAAGACTTAATTATGTTTCATAAATATGCAGACACTCCAGTATTAGAAAAAAGTAAAGAAAAATTTGAAGGTGGCATTTCTACTAAAATCTCAGAAATTACAGAAAAAAAGTTTATTTTTTAAAAACACTTTTCTATTTACTTTTTTTTGATAGAATCTGGCAGCTGTTTATTTTTTCAATTTTTAATGAATTGAAAAATATTTTAAGTGTACTTTTAAACAACATATTATCTTTGAAGTGTAAATCAATTCAACGCTTCTAATAATTCATCAGTCATTTTTTCATTGTTGATGATCAACTATACAGATTCCGCTTTTCTATGTTGAATATGTTTCACTGTGAAACATATTTTTTTAATAAAATTTTTGAATATTTCGTATAATTATGGCATGATATTAACTCCGGAAATAATCATTATTATCACTTTTAGCACAATTTTAAACACTTTTATAGTATCAATATTTCAACCTGATGTTTTCCAATTCATATTGTAGTATCCTGAATTTCTTTTTATGAAATCAGAGAAATTTTTATTGTTTAATCTTCTAGTATAATCTGCAGACCACACAAAAATTAAATATATTGTTCAAAACATGCAAAACTTCAGAAATGAATTATTCCTCTTTCTTTCCTTATATTTCTACGAGAAGTTTTAATTCAACAAGCACGAGTTGAAATTTATTCACTTTCTGCTTCAAATTAAAGTTCAAATTATATCCGTTATGTATGAAAATTAAGGATGCGCATAGCCTGATGAGCAGACCGATGCATGGTGCGTAGTATGAGTTACAGGATTATCAAAATTTGAAATTTAAAATAGAATTCTGTGGAAATCATTAAAAATTAGACTTAATTGAAATCTTATGTAAGCAATAATTCCAGTAAACCATATGATCGCCAAAGGCAGCTAGAACTGAATAAAAACGAAATAGTAAAGTTTAGGATTTCATTGAAAATTTACATTGATGCGTTTAAAGCGTTTTGTTTCATTACGTTATCAATTAAAGATAGAGATAAATTTAAAAATTTCTTTCATTGTTGATTTATTAGAATGTAATCTCAATTTTGATCTAAGCGAGAGTTAATGAAGAACTACATTGAAATTTTAAATCCTTACCCTAAAAATAAAACAACCGCAACAAGCCTCTGATGTATTCTGCTACATGTTTCATTATTTTATTTATTATCTAAAGTGTTTCAATTTGTCAATCTGGATGTTATTTTTGAAAATCCAAGTTGCGACATCCAGAGGAGTTCTTTCCTTTCTTTAAATCGCTGCATTGTTCCAGTTTCGTAAGAATTAAGAAACACTATAAATCCAGGTTAATCCTCTCCAAACTCCTATTTAAAGTAACTTTTATTCCCTCACAAAATCCTTCAACACGAAGTACAACTTCTGTTAGCGTGTAATAGCGCCAAGTCATTTTTAACGTTTTTGGAGACATTAATTGCACCTAACAGAATTGTTTACTCGACTTTCACATGCAAATGTCACCAAGCGTGACGGTCAGTTCCATTTGTTGTATTTCGATATGGATGATAACAATCGCTTCGTTGCCTTTATTGAGTGTTGTCGTGAATTGTTTAATACTAGTTCAGAGCGAGTAATTCGTGATTTTAAATTCAAATCTCATAGCAAAATTTCATAATGTGATTTTGCATCTAAAATTAGATATTGAGTTGCAAAACATATGTAATATGTATTGAGAAATGCTAAGAGATTTGTTAGATAAAACTTAAAATAGAAATAAAAATATATAATTAGATAAATATGGTATCAATAATGATTAGATTTTGTTAGATCGCTATCATTTTTTCCAATAACAAAACACTCCACATCATAATAGAAATTTCTGATACAGAAAATCTATCTCTCTAGCTCAGGCTCTGTGATTTAAAAGTTTTAGAGTCCTTTTAAATAAGATGAAATTTCGAAATTAAACATATAATCACATCACGATTTATAGGGAGAAATAGTAATTCGAAATTACAAGTCAGTTTTGATTTTAATAATTGTAAAACTCACATGTATTTAAAGATAAAATCCTCCATACAAGTTCCTTCAAAATTAGAGAATTTAGAAAATTTTAAAGAAAAATTAAGCTTAGTATCAGGAATAAAGACTTTAATTACCATACCTAAATTTATTTTACAGTTTTCGATGTATGTTTATAAACACTTGGTGTCTCTTTCAAACTATACCAAATGCAAATAAACCTTCTTTTGTTTTGAAAGTACTCGGGCCTTTAAACCATTGTCAGAGGAAATGGATGACATTTGAGTTTACAGACTAGACGTCAAACTTATACATAATACATAAAAGCATTCTGAACTTCTATAAAACAACTCTAAAATTTTAATTGTTAATATGATAGTCTTAAAAGTCATTTTAAATATAAATTTTAAAACCTTTTAAATCTACAGTTTGGCATCATGAATAATCTATTATACTTAAGTATATATACTCAATGACTTTATGGAACATTCCAGACATATAAGCTATTTAAATGATAATGTTTCTAGAATGGCATTTTTTCTGAAATTTGCGTGATTTAGAAAAAACGTTGCATATGGAATGAGACTGTTGTTAATATCTAATAATCTGAATTGGTCAATATCTTAACGTGCTGTACTTGGATAACGTTTTATTTAATTTATGAATTCTAGATAATTTTGTGTTATTAATTTGTGTTTGTCTATCTTAAAGTTTGCAGAGAGATTTTATATATATATAGCTTTGTTTTAACAAGCTGTCATGCAATCGGTACTCAGCCATGTAATTGTGGAAATTATATTAGTTGGAAATTATGTTAGTGTGGAAATTTATATTTTTAACATGATAATGTTTTTAGGCTACCATTCTTTCTGCAAATTTCTCAACTAGGTATTTTTGTGTTTTAATTTTCTTTTATCTAACTCAAGTTCGCAGAAAGATGTATTTTTATATTTTTTTTATTTGTATTGAAATTTTTCTAAAATTTTTCTGGATTTTATTTTAACAAGCTGTCATGCGATCGGAGCTCAGTCACGTAATTGCTTCGTGTGGAAATTTATATTTTGAACATGATGTTTTTTAGGTTGTCATTCTTTTTGCAAATTTTGTGTACTGGATATTTTTGTATTATTTATTTGTGATTGAATATCTCAAGGTTTGCAAAGAGATCTATTTTTATACTTTTTTTTTTTTTATTTATATGGAAATTTCTTGAAACTTTTTCTTTTGATTTTATTTTAACAACGTATCATGCGATCGGAGCTCAGTCATGTAATATCTTAGTGTGAAAATTTATATTTTTAACATGGTAATGTTTTTTAGGTTGCCATTTTTTTGCAAATTTTGTGTACTAGGTACTTTTGTGCTTTAATTTTTGTTTGTCTATCTCAAACTTTGCAGAAAGATCTATTTTTATAATTTTTTTTGTTTATATGAAAATATCTCAAAAATTTTCTGGATTTTTATTTTAACAAGTCGGAGCTCAATCATATAATTACTCAGTTTGGCAATTTATATTTTTAATATGTTCATTTTTTTAGGCTACCGTTCATTCTGCGAATTTTGTAAACTAGATATTTTTGTGTTATTAATTTGTGTTTGTATATCTCAAAGTTTTTTTTATTAGTAATAAGGCACTCCTTGTGCACCACAAAGTACAGCACAAGGCTTACAGAAGTAAGTAGAAACAACTACATACATAGATAAAAACAGATAAAAATAAGGATAAAAACAACAGGAAAAAAAAAACAAGACTAATTAAAAATTGAAGCAGAAAAGGCAATAAATTTACAGAAGGAGAAAAAAGTCATTTTATGGTCGACCAAAACATGAAGCGGAGGTGGGAACTTAATATTATAGGCATCGAGATCCACAATAAAGTCCCTTCTCCCTTCAATAAGTTTGGAGCAGTCAAAAAGCAAGTGATCGACATTTTGAACTCCACCCAAGCTGCAAGAGTGTCCGATAATCCACAGATCAGTGTCCGATAATCCAATTTCTTGAGGTGGTAATTGAAATTAACGTGGCCAGTAAGAAATTTTTTTAAGTGAAAATCACTGAAGAAATGCTTGTTATTTAACCTTTGAGGAATTGTGGGGAAAAATAATTTAGTTAAAGAGGCAGTTGATGAATTCTGATACAGCTCATTCCATAAGAAAATGGACTTTATGTGATTCTCATTGCGAATGTGAGATTTGAGGATGCTCACAGGATCAATGATATTTAGCTTTGTAGCTTGCTTTGCAAGCCAATCGGCTCTTTCATTCCCAAAAATGTCAGAATGACCTCGTACATGTGAAAAAGATGCACTAATTCCTCTAGCTTTAAGCTCGTAAAGAGTGATGTGAAAATGCACTGCAATTTTGTTGCAGGAAGAAATATTACTAAGCAAAAGTAAGGATGAAAGTGAATCAGTACAAATAAGAAACCTGGATGACAGAGTACAGTGGTTCACGATCCATTTGAGTGAGTTACTGAGGAACAGCAATTCTGCGTGGAACACACTACACTCATCAGGAATTCTAAACATCAAGTGCTCCTATTTGGCGGCGTCTTGAAACACAACAAAAGCAAGTCCAACACGATGGTTGAGTTTACTGCCATCAGTAAAACACACTACAGGAAAATTGCTAAGAACATTATTCTTATCATCGATAATTTTGATAGGAACACGAAGTTATTGATTATCTCAAAGTTTGCAGAGAGATTTATTTTTCCGCTTTTTTAATATGGAATTTTCTCGAATATTTTTTGGGGGTTTTATTTTAACAAGCTATCATGCAATCGAATCTCAGTCACTTAACTGCTTAGAGTGGAAATTTATATTTTTAATATGATAATGTTTTTAGGTTACCATTCTTTTTTGCAAATTTTGTACACTAGATAGTTTTGTGTTATTAAATTTGTATTAGTCTATCTCAAAGTTTGCAGAAAGATATATTTTCATGCTTTTTTTAGAATTTGTATGGAAATTTCTCACCATTTTTTCTGGATTTTATTTTAATAAGCTAACGTGCAATCGGAGCGCAATCATATGATTGCTTAGTGTGGAAATTTATATTTTCAGTATAATAATGTTTTTAGGCTGCCATTCTTTTGAAAATTCAGGGACTTATATGTAATATAAAGCCTGAAATGATTATCATGTTCTAAAATTTCATGCCAGAGGTTCGGATTTTCTATCAATTTTTTTCATTATTATTTTCCACAGACAAAAAATATAAACACGAGTTCTCCTATTTTTTGAAGTTAAAAATATCAATAATTGAACATCTACCGCAAGCATTCAAGTACTTCCTCCAAAAGAAACACCTTGTTGTTGCTTGCTCGATATTGGAATCAACGAAACTAGATACTTAGTTCCATCACACTTGAGCCTTAAAAGAGCTCCCCCCACCACATACTCTTAGCACCATAGCCAAAAAACCTTGTTAACCAAAAAAACTTTCTCAAAGAACTTAACTCCGGTAGATATAAGCACCAAAAGAGAAAAAAATTCCAACGTTGATAGGAAGCTGCTGGTGCGTTAAATTAAATTTTGCGGGGATCCTTTTTCCAGCGATTTTTTTTTTTCCTCTTTAAGTTCGTGGCTTGTACCTTCGTTGTCGTAGAATAATATTGGAGCCGATACGTGTTATTCATGTGTGAGAACTAACGGTCGAATAAGACTATTCATTGTCGCACACAAAAAAAGATGAGTTATTAATAAAATAAAGAGCTTCGGGTCCACAAAACTGATTCGATTTCGCTACTCAATAGCGTAACTCCCTAATACGATATTTGGGATAGATAAGAACCCTTTTAATTCCCTCAGAATACCAAAGCTGCTAAGGCAAGTGGGGAAGGGCTACGGCTGCAGAAAGAAGAATCTGTGGTGAAGAATCATTTCTCAAAAAAGGAACTTGACTTGTGGTTATTTTTCTGCTGATTTTCTTAAAGGATTTTTTTTTATCAGGGTATTTCCATAATCTACTACAGAGTATGAACGTAAAAATATGATTAAAAATCAAGCGCGTTGAAACATTTAAACAAAATTAGTATTTATAAATTTATTTGTATTTGTTTCGATTATGAAATGTATCGGTATTATACTGATGGAATTCATTAAAGTTCATGAGATACATATAAGATGCACGATAGTTGTATAATTTTGGACAATATAATAATATTTTCGCTCTTTATATGGTATATAGATTCCCAACGGCCCCTCCTCCTTAATGGCCGTTTGGAACCTTCCATGGGAACTTTAGAAGCTTAGTTCTTTCTCCTCCATCTTATTTTCGTTGAGAATGTGTTCATTTAGCTTATTTAACTGTCTAAGAAAATGAACAGCCTGCACATCACTTCAGATTTGCAGATTCAAACACCAATTTACAACTGGTATTTCTGAAATTAAATTTGTGTTCACATATTAGAGTAGTTAATAAATTTTTTTCTTCTATTATCCCTCCAAAAAAATAATTATTACATTTTAGCTTGGACATTTCATAGACATTAAAGATTTAATGATAGCAATCTATCTTTATATTACAATATTCAAATATTCTTTTCATCAACTTTGCTTCTTGTAGTTTCTTTATCATCAAATAAAGTTTATTTCAACATTAAGATCATTATACGCTTTTTATATTGTTACATTTGTTGAATATTCTCTGCACAATTTTTTTTCCTTCATTTACCTGAAAGAATATAAAAATTATCTCTTTCCTATTTCACCTAGCACGACAGCATGACCAGTAAAATTGTTGGAAATAAATTTAAAACAGTTACTTATATACTTAACTTTCAACGGCTCTTATTTCTTTTTATTACTTTCTCTGAAAATTAATTTGGGGACAATTTTTTTTTTCTACAAAAAAAAAAAAAAAAAGCGTGTCCAATTATTTTTTTATCCACTTTTTGTGGGTCAACTTTTCATCATAAATACAATGGTATCAATAATTAAGCAGTAATGAATTTAAAAGAACGAATACTTATGCTAAAAAGAGCTTTAATAAGCCCTATCAATATGCCGGATGTGAGGCTGTGTCATGATACGCCTTAATCGGCGGTGGAGAAGTTGTCATGGGCTACAGCGATATGTTATCACCTCTGACAAAACGTGCAGAGTATAGTAATAAATGGCACTATACACTGTGTCCCAAGAAGAAAACCACGTTGTTCTGGGAACAGCATAAATGAAGTGAAACATAAACGCTACATGAGTCCTGATAGTACTTTTGCGTGATAACACTGTTTCCTTCGAAACCCACTCTTGTATGCATAAATTCAAATCGTGTACATTTACCTGAATGCTAGCCGTGTGTACACCTCGTGTTTTTGCTTTTCTTTTTTGTGCATAGAAAAATCTGTCTTTTGAATACTCAGAAATAGGCTCGGTTTTTGCAGCGTTCCAAGACTGGAATAAGGTATATGCAAGAAAATATAAGGATTATCCAAATTTTGGACTGGCTAACACCGAGAATTTTGCCTATTGTTCTGGATTTACAAATGTTGTATACAGGAAAATAATTTTGTTGTTGAAGTTTCTTTAGCCATACATAATCCAGATAGAAAACTAATATCTAAATAATGCAGATTATGGTACATTTAAGTAAAATAACGTAGAAAATGCAGGCAGCGTTGCTATTTTTGCATTACTTCCGAAAGTTTACTAAAATGAAACCCCAAGTTCTCATTTATTTACTGAATTCTTTACTTTATTTTGAGTATATTGCTATCTCCAGTATATTAACTTAAACTACTCCTAATTTCAGTATATTATTTGAATTTTACTTTAAAAACCTTGTTAAAAATCAATACAGCAAATTCGCACAGCAATAAAAAAAACCTCTTATCATAGAATAAAGATCTGATATTTTAGTTTTAACAGCATTTAAAATGCTGTCCAGATTTAATAAAATGCCACCTTATTAAGATTTGACTGTTAAATGCGTTGGTATAAATTTATCGATAGATTTATATTATCAGCCGATAAATAAAGAGGCAGAAATACTGAAGCGCTACATCAAGAAAGGAGGTGACTTTTTCGACTGGCGTCGAAAGTTGGTATCACCATTTTGTGATGGAATCAAAACGGGGAAGTCTTCAATTAAAGTACACTAACTCCAATTTTCCAAAAATGTTTAAAACTGTTTACTGTAGTGCCATCAAGGTAATATTTTATTTCTACTTGGAGCGCAAGAAATAACTTTTCGTTGAATTCTTGGAACACAGAGCTACAATCTATGCTCAAAGGTATCGTAAAATATTGCCGAAGGTCAAGAAGATAATCAAGTCGAAACATCCCAGCAAACTTTTTTGGTTGCATCATCTATCTTGATACCGTCATTGTACACACAGTTAACTAAAAAAAAAAAAAATGAGAAACCCTTAAGCATGAAATTTTTCACTTTTCCACCTGTCCACCCTATAGTACAGATCTATGTGACTTTCAAATCTTTTGTGAGTTCAAAAACATTGCTAGGACAACGATGCTAATCGAATTACAAAATCATGGAGTATGAGCCAATTGGTTCTAACAATTATCAGAGGATGTTTTAAGCATTGTATTCTCCATTTAACGTCAAAATGAGATAATGAAATAAATGCCTAAATGATTGTCGAAAATCATTTTGAATTTGGTGGAATAATTACTGAGATATATTTATAATATTTTTAAACATGAAAACTTCGTATGGAGATAATAAAGGTAAAAGTTCCTTGTCTTTGATTAGCAAGTTATCAAAAGTCATATTTGGCTGATGAAAACAAATTCATAAATGAAACAAACAAAATATAGGTAGAAAGCTTCTAAGAATCTCCTAAATGTTAGTAGGAGGAATTTTGTAAGAGATTCTTCAAAATAAACTCACTATGAAAAAAAAAGTAGTTTTCTTTTATACATATATATATATATATATATATATATATACTAGCCGCCTTTGGCGACCAGCCGGTTCGCCAATCTTAATGTTCGTTAAAATTTTCATAATTAAATATTTTATGCAATTCCTACTTTAATAGCTTCTTCATTAAAACATTTTAAAACTTCAAATTTTGATAGGCATATAATTCACTCATAATATTATAAACGCCTTCAGTCATAACGTAATATGTATCTCTCTCATTTTCTGTTGGCTCCCATAAAATTTATACTTAAAATTAAAGTGGAAAGAATTAATCTGCAATTAATTTAATAATATTTTTTACTGAAACAAAGTATTTTTTTTGTAATATGATTATTGAAAACAGTCACTGAGTGTTTAAACTTTATGGGCACTAAAGAATATCTTTCTTAATTTATGTAATATTTCAAAAATTTGTCAACAAAATTTTCTCAGATTCATCATGATCAGATTGATTCATTAACAATGTTTAATTTTAAATGCATCAAACACTAAAAAAAAAAAAAAAAAAAAAAAAAAAAAAAAAAAAAAAAACGAAACGTTTAAAATAATCGGTTGAAAACAGGTTAAAAAAAAACTACTTAAAAAACGATGCACTTAAAACTATAAGCATGTACAAAAAATATATAACTAACATAAATACATTTTAATTACAAAAGCATGCAACGAACCTAAAAAAAAATTTAATCCAGTCCGCATCCGTTGATAATAATTCGTCAACACAATGCGGAATTCAGAACACAAAGCGCATGCGTGAATTTTCAACGCCAGTTACGTAACGCAAATACGTGATTTTTTTTCTACGCCAGTTGGGGTAACGCCATGCGGATTAGAAATTTTTAATTTCCTTTATTCTGTTTTATTTTAATTCAAAAGTACTTCAGAATGAATCTGAAGGATCGATTAATTAACAATGTTTAATTTTAAATGCATCAAACATTAAGAAAATAAACAGAATCGTTTGAAATAATCCGCCGAAAAATACTAACCCTAGCCTCATTACTGTTGGGAGAACAAAAAAACGGAAGCCTTACTCATTTGGCGGTGGCGAAAATGGAAGATTTTTTTGGCGGAAAAGTTGGCGGTGGGGAAAATGGAAGATTTTTTTGGCGGGAAAGTTGGCGGTGGGGAAAATGGAAGATTTTTTTGGCGGGAAAGTTAGTTTTTAATTAATAATTAACATTTCAAAAAAAGGGACCCCAGGTGCACATTCCCGACCTCTAAGGTATACATGTACCAAATTTGATAGCTGTATGTCAAATGACCTGGCCTGTAGAGCGCCAACACACACACACACACACACACATTGAGCTTTATTATAAGTATATATATATATATATATATATATATATATATATATGAACTTTTCATTCGTATATATTAAATATTACACAACTTCCTTATGTATATTCCTTAAGTATAAAAATAGAGAAAAAAAACAGAAACTTTGAACAGATTTACAAAATTTCATAGCGAAAGAAATCAAGTCAATTTTCTTATATACAGTTATTTTTCTCACTAAATCACAATGAATTTCTACAACTTTTTTTTCTTCATTTTCAGCATTAACGTCAATGTTTTTAACATAATAAGAAAATATGGTTGGAAAATTTACAATTTTTAATCATTACACTTTCAAGATCATCTTTCCCCATTCAACCAGTTTATTAAATAAATCGATTTGAATTATTACTTTTGTCATTTGCAATCAATTCAACACTTAATATGTTTTCCAATTTTCCATCGTCATTGAAAATGAAACAAAAATGTAGATATCTTGTTACATTTTCTTTTTGAATGACTAGTTATTTTCAAAATTATCGAACAGCAATTTTTATGGATACTGCATGATTAAACTCTTGCATGATATACACCCATAATTAATATAAGTGTACCTATGTTGTACATAGTTTCTATGCGAAAACAAAGGATCATGAATCGATTTTCGAAAATTAGCATAACAGTTATTATAAAAATACACTAAAACAATTAATTTTTGGTTCTTTATTAGAGTGAAACTATTGTTTTTACAATAAACTGTTTTCATCTGGAACTGCCAGGATCATTTAGTACCTGAATGTTACAGCCCAGCAAACATTTGATAATTTCGAAAACTATAATATCCCCTCCCCTGTTCATAATTGCCTCATTAAGTCTTCTTTGTCTCACTCTATATTGATTTCTAGCTTAAATGCTTAAATCACGAACATTTAGGATGACAGTGGTACGAATTGAGTAAAACGTGGCAAATACAAAGTCTGTGGTTGGTACAACATAGCTTGACCAATCAAGATTTATGTGATTTCAGTGGCACGCATATCATACATTTCACTGAATGTTGATGAGTTCGGTTTTAAAAGATCTCGTTTCTTTTATATTACCATAACAGAACTTTTCTTATCTTTATGACCTGAAAACGAGATATCGGCAATCGTTTTGAATTTCATGAATTTTTACGAGTAAATGAATATCATGAAAAATACAATAATCTTATCATGCAAAATATACTTTATACTAAAAGAACAAGTAGCCTTATGCATATATGATAAACTAGCGAGGCATAATCGGAGATAGTGTTAAGCTTTTGCGTTGAGCACGAACTTTGGAGCCTAATGGAAGAAAACGAACTGACTCTCCGAAAGCTCTGTTAGTTGAGGTTGGCGAAATACAAAAACAAGCAAATGGATTTAACGCTTAAGTATTTAGTCCCGAAAAATAAACAATGAATAAACCATCAACATGACGGCCATTGTAAAGTTCTCGAAGTATAGGAGCTGGGAACCTGTTCGAATCGCGTGCGTCATGTTCGCGAAGAAAAACAATATTTTATTCATTGGTACCAGTTAGATACACTGTGCGAGAGCATGTTCTTCTTTGCATTAATAAACAATAAATGTTTCTAATGATATTGCTTTTCCATGTCCTCTTTACATCCTATTGAGTGATTGCGTGCCAAGGTATCATGAAGAGCCGATGGAAAAATATTATATCAATATTTAGTCATACAGAGGTGCCTACTTTTTCCAGCAAACAATCACCGCCCTTATAGTTCAAGGGGTGTCACGTGAGCTGTTTAGAAGCGTGTGCCCCCGTCTACGCCTTTCATGAATTGCGAAGGGAACTTGCTGCAAGTGAGGGGACAATTTGTAAGACATCGCGGCTGATTAAGGAGATATATTGCTTCGATAACAGAAAAACGCCTGCTTACATATAAAGACTTCATATTGTGATCTGATAATTGATAAGAGATTTAAGCACTTTAATTAATGATTTTTAATTGATTAATCAAATAGAAATTCTAAAAGAGTATAACAATTTAAAAGGGAAATGAATGAAATTTTAGTAATCAAGTAATATCATATGACATCGCGCGATTTCAAATTATTAAAAGTAAATTTTTGTTCGTTAAACATTTTAAACTCTTATTTTGGTGGGCATATTATATTCTTATATTCCTCTTTTGAGGTAGCACAGCAAATTGTAGACTATTTTTAAATATAATAATAAATTACACGGTATTGCTAATATAGTACGCATATTACATTTTAATGTTCCTTTTTTGAGATAGCACAGCAGAATGCAGAACATTGTTCAATATTATATGAAATTATAAAGGATTGCTAATACTGTTCAATAACATACACTATTCTAGAATGTTTTTGGAGCAGTGAACGAAGAGAGGCTTATTAATCTGCAGAAATTTAATTCATACAATTCATTTTTCAGCAGAATTTTTTATGTATTTATCAATTGACATAAGGTGAATCGGTTTTAAATGGCTAGTTTTACCTTGTTTGTATAATATTATCTTCTTCAATTGCAAATCATAAAAAAAGTCTTAGAATTTCCTAGGAAAAATGTAGTGAGTATGGTATTTTTGGCAATTAGTAGATGTATCGAGGGTAAATGGTGCCTTAAGCATAGACATAAAGTGACTTGAAAAAAAAATGATGAGCCCTAAATGGCCTTTCGCTATAGGTTTCAATGGTTGGTTACCTATGCCTTCTCTTGTCTATTTTTCACTATATCATTGATTGATTGAAGGAAATATCTATAAAAAGACTTGAGACAAAAAGAAAAATGATAAACCCTCAAGAACTTTTACTCAATAACTTAATTCAATAGCTGGACACCTATGTTACTTCATGCCTACCTCTCTTTACTTCTTTGACTGGTTGAAAAGAAAGATGAGCCCTAAAGAGACAATTTTCCATTTCTGGTTTGAATCAGTCAGCTTCATTATTTTGATACTCATTGAATATAACAAGCCATGATGGGACGACTTATGAAAAAAAAATATATTCATAAAGCTTACTAATTTTGTTGACTTTCATATTCCATAATTATCTAATCAACAGAGAGTGGATCAATTTATTTATTTATTGATGAAATTTTCTGTCTAAAAGAATTAGTTCAGTAAGAAAATGTTGGCAATTTTGTTAAAGGAAGCAAATATTTTCCAATTAATTTAGCCTTATATACCCTATCAATTATAGATCATTTTTATAATTATTTTTAGTTTTGATCAATCTAATTATAAAAAATGAAGCAATGGGAATTTAATCTCAAATGTTTTAAGGTAAACATTCTTTGATATTAATGATAAAGATTTCACGAAGATTCCAAACAATTTTATATTGCATAATTTTTTTCGAAAAAAATAAGCACCATAAGAAAAAAACAACCAATGATTCAAGCTTGAAAGGTGATATTTCATTTTAAGTACAGATTATTCATTAAGGCAATCTTTGTATAACTTCCATAGGAGAGTGATGAGGATTATATAATATGAAAAGAAAACCAGTTTTTATTTTGCAATTCTTTGAAATGTTATTCACAGGCAAAGTGTACTCTCTACTTGTGGTCCAGAAACTCATTTTTAAATTGTTAATGAAAAGTATAAAGTTCCACCCTGAAAAGTTTTCTAAATAAGATTAAGAGAATGTTATTTGAAGTATTGAAAAATTTTAAATCTAAATTTTGTGTGTGCAATGCCTGGTTCTACTTAAATTTAGAAAAAAATATTTTTGACACACTAGCATTTTGAATAAAAAAGTTTTGTTCTCTTACGACCAAAACTGACTGAGTTATGAAGCTTTGAATTTTCTCTTTTCAGGGCAATCTGCAACCATTTTGAGGAATTCGAGTAAGACTAGATTGGCAGAGCTTCTTCAAGGCAATCGCTGAAATGTTAAGAAATTTTCCTGGAATAAATCTATCCAAATCTTCATATTCAATTAGTTATAGTTTCAGGAAAGTGATTTTTGTATTTAAAATTTAAAGGTGTCTAAAATATATTACTAGATGTGATTAAAATTATAGATTAATTCTATAAAAATTTAAAATATTATTTTTTCGTCAGTACATTTATTGACTCAAAAAACATACAGACATTATTTTTATATGGAAGATAATTAATACTTTGTTTGAAAAAGGACCAACGTTTAAGCTTCTGAAAACTTTA
Organism: Argiope bruennichi; assembly: GCF_947563725.1. NCBI lineage: Eukaryota > Metazoa > Arthropoda > Arachnida > Araneae > Araneidae > Argiope > Argiope bruennichi. Next base: position 117,046,960 of record NC_079152.1, on the reverse strand, counting down.
TATCTGGAATATTAAAAAAAGTAAAATTCCCTATTAATAAATAACAAGGATACATGTAGTTATTAACTGGTTTCACTAGCCTCAAAATGTTTAAATGCAAATTATACACAGGCCTACAATAAGTCATTCGATTAATTACTCTAGTTTGTACCAGATTCAGTTACGATAGTGAATAGGATAGCAACTATTTGAAACCTTTTCAAATAATGCAAATATGGAAATTTCAGATAACTATAATTCTCTTAAATATTTCAGGATCACAATCAGTATTATTTTGTTTTTATGCAGCGAAAGTTATGGAATTAAATCAGCGGAATATAATTTTAATATATTATTTTAACAAATATTAATATAGTATATAACTTTTTTATTTTTATGTAATAAAATATTATATATAACTAACAATAATGTATTACAACATCAATTTTGATTTATTATGTAACTTCGTAATAAAACTAATGAGTGCTAAATTTAACTGCAGTTAGCATTTAAGTTATATTGAAGCTCAACAATTTTAATGATCATTTAAAAATCGTTAATGAGATTGACATTTTGTTTTCCTTGTAATATATTAAAAAAATAATTTTATGAAATAAAATTATTTATTGAATATATATGTGTGTGTATGATACTTGAAAAATATTTTAAAAATGCAATAAAGTGTTTTGTATTTTTTAATATTTCGTTAAAATTTTGTTAGCAATATTTTTGATTTAGTATTTTCTTTTTATGTATATTTTAGTATATCCGTTTTAATAGTTTCGTTATCAAGGCAAAAACATTCAGAAAAAATTGGTGATTTGTAATTTTCCTCTACTCCTCATTTTAACTAAGTCCTCTTCGGCTTAGTAGTGGTGATCGAATGCCAAAAAACATGTAAATACATTGAGTTTTCTCCTAATATTCTATGAATGCACAAAAAAAAAACATGATTAATAATATTCATATTTTAGAGTTTTCAAACTTTTATATTCAACTTATAAAATGCACTAGATCTTTCAATGTTAATTTGCATAGTAATTACTTTATAATAAAGATAGGCATGATAAAAAAAAGCATTATAAAATATGTTTAAATCAAAATTTGTAAAATTGATCGTAATTAGAAAAATAATTAGACAGAAATGAAACTGATATCACTAAAAAGCTAATTTTTTTATATTTCAAGAAGGCTTGAAAATAATTTTCACGTAATAATATGTTTCGAAATCATGGCGAAGAATCGTGAAACCATTTTAGCCCCATATTACGCCCTTTAAGACAATGTAAGAATTTTTTGATTCCTCAATTGATTATTCTATATGCTAAGAAATATGTGTGTCAATTTTTGTAAAATTCTGTCAAGGGATGAGAAATTGCATCAAGTATAAACAAAAGAAATCGGATACTCGATTTTATATATAAGGGATACAAATTAAATTTTAAATTGGAAACTAAAACTTTATCACAAATTATAATTTGAAGGCTTTAAAATTAAATCAATCAGAAATTTTTCAAAAAATAGCAGGAACAGTAAATTGTAAATTTGATGTTATATTACTGCCAGAAAAAAAAGCTTCTTTGTATGTTGCTATACTATTAAACTCTATTGTATGCTATGTTATTTAAAAAGGAAATACAGTATATATAAATGCCGATTTTATTCCTTACATGTTTATAGTTTTTAGATAGTGTTAAGCGGATAACTAAATATATTACAATCTCTAAGACACGAGAAAGAAGTATAAAGATATTAGTGAATCACCAAAATACAATCTTTCGAATTTCTACACAAATTATATTCTGTGTCTTAATATCGCAAGAAAAATATTTCTTATTTTAAGGCAGGTAAAGTAGAAATATTGACTTTTTGGAAAAATATCAAATATTTTTTGATACAATATTCTTAATTTCTGGACTGCTTTCTTTATAAAACTATTTGAATTTTGCTTCTACGTTCCTTTTTATGAGGATATTTTTTTGCCGTTTTATATCTTTGAATACTATTTTGCCCAATTCTAAATTTTTATAAAATCCTTACAAAAAAAATCTCCAAAATATGAAATGGTATATTTATTGCTCAAATGAGTGTAATACTTTATCAATATTTTTTTGCAGTTCGTGAACAGTAAAATAAGAAATCCGTTCGTTTAAAAAGATTTTATAATTGGTTTAATTGAAAAAAAAATTGATATTATTATGTTGCTTATGAGGTTTATCTGTCGAACCTCAGTGTTTAAAATTCGTTTATAAATAAAGCTTAATTTTATTTAAAGAACTTGTCTTAATTTATTGAAGTATTTTGAAAAAATCACATGATAAACTTCTAAGCTTGGAAAATTTTCGCTTTAGAGCTTTCTTTTGATTTTAAAATAATATCTTTACAATTTCAAAAATAATTTTGTCATTTATTTTATATATTTTTATTGTTGTTGTTGTTTCATAAGTGCTATTTCAATTATTTTTATTCGAATATCTAAAAATATAATTATTTTATAATATATTTTGAAAAATTATCCCTAATTTATTCACATAAAATACAACGGAAGTATATAAATTCCAGAAATTACTAAATAGCAAAATTTTAAATTCGAAAGGATAAAAATTAAATCCAGTAACGCACCCGAACGAAATTTTTTAATGCTCCCTTTTACATTCGAAATGGCATTGTGCAAAATCAGAGTCAGCACGCGACGGAATCTTTTTTTTAATGATAATGCCTACACATGCCGAAGACAAACAGAGCATTTGGTTTCATTAGAAAACGAATTTTTAAACGATTTTATTGTCCACAACACGACGATTGGGATATCACACCAATAGTAAAAATGGGAAAAATCAGGGCGATAACATGCTCCAATAGAGTGAAAAGACATCGTCGTCTGGTAACAAAATTATACTTCTGTAAACATTTCCAGCTCATTACAGGAGGCTGAACCGATGTGCATTGGGAATGCATTCACGAGCAAACAGAGGATCCGAATCTCAAACATTTGCGTGTCACAGTTGGAACCGAAAGAAAAGCTTGTAAGGTTTGTAATGTAAAACGTTTTCTGTTATAATGGACAGCGCAAGGGACGGATGGTTCTACTATGCTATAAAGCATTTAGCAAACAAGCCATTGCGTGTGTATAATGCAATGACTAAAAGTTTGCGTATACTATTTATGTTTATTCGAATGGAAAGTTTTTTTATATGCTATATTTTGCAGTGTAATGATCTTCCAAAACAACAGAGCTCTTTCTGTTTATGCTAAAAGAAGCACCATTTTACTGATAGAGCTTAATAAGAATGGTCGTTCTTTAAATCGGAATGAATAAAACTTTGATAATGCATTCAATCTAAATGGCCCGTTTTAAAAAGCCAGATATATTACCATATAAAGCTCATAAATGTAACAAAAAGATCTGTTTAGTTCGATTCATATGTTGCGATAAGGTAAAGAATGGATGGATTATGCATTACAGTTAAATGGGAAAGTTAGCTATAAGCATTTTCATGGATATGAATTTATTATATGATAAGTAATGAATATAGAATAAATTAAAAAATCAATTAGTATTTCTAATGAAAAAACTATGAAATAATTAATTTTATTTTGTAATTAAATTGTTTTATTGACAATGTTGGCGATCAACTGTTTATCCATTACATTAATAGTATTAATTTAATTGTCTCAACCAATTCCGATTAAGGTGTACGTACACACTAGAAGATTGTTTTTTTAATTTTAACTTTAAAAATCCATTTTTTTCACAGTAGGTCATTAATATATGTTTACACTCATTTCAGTGAGAAAAAAACCATATTACACTAATTATTAATTAATTAAATAATATTTAAAGAGCTTATTAGCCTATTTTTTGAAACATGATATCTTAAATTCTAATTTGTACAGACACACAATTCAAGTTCAAAATTATGCCTAATATTAGTCTTCTTGTTGTCTGCGTCAATCAGGTTATAAAAGTATATAGTTTTTTTTAAACAACTTTTTCATCAACGATGATTAGAAAAAGCGAGATTTTTTCTGTAATTTTAACTTTTAAATAGCTATTAAAAATTTATTTCTATAAATATAACTTTGATTGAGGCGCAAAACATCCGCTATTTCATACAGATTATTTTGATTTATAAATAACTGTATTTGGTTCATTTCTTGTTGAGTTATGATTGTTTGAATGAAGCAACATAGTGGAAAAATATCATTCTTCATAAAATGAGTTTTAAAAACGCCATGACTAAAGTTTTGAATGAAAGCATCTCAAGAAAAATAATTATAACTCGAGAAATATTTCGAATATTGATAACATCTTGGTATCGTTTGAAAGCTAAATGATCAGAGAACATTATTAATCAATAAAAAAAAAATATTCGATATTTTGAACGATTTTCGAAGTTTCAAGTGTGTAAAGCATAACAAATTTTTATTTTAGATTACAATTCATCGATAAAATGGAGCATTTTGAGTGATTAGCTATGGTTATAATAGCTAATAAAAAAAGTTAGACTGCTTTTCAGTAATTTTAGAGCGAATAAAATATTTATTAGAAGGTTATTGGTTATTATTAAATATTATATTTATATTCATATTTCTGAAATATATAAATATAATGCAATGATATTTTGTATATTATATTTTATTGTATTCTTCTTAATGTCTGCAAACTTTCAAACGAATAAATTGAAAATTAAAGCAATTATTTTGAAGATCCTAGTCGTCTTGAAAAATGTTATCAAATGTAAAATCCTCAAAAAGCAGTCGGTTAATTTTTTTTCTCCATGTTTAAGTTATTTAATGATTTTACAAAGATAAGCTAAACAAATGTTTGACCATTTAAAAACAACTATTTAAAAAAATTGGCTATAGTTTACAGAAATGGGGCTTAAAAAGATACACAGGTTAGAAAATATTACTTAATATTGCTTGATTGTTTTCTTATTCTTAATTTTGATTTTTTTTAAAAACTATGCCGCCATTTAGATTGTAATTTTATTTTTCCCCCCCAGAAAATAATTTGTTCTTTTTATCTATAATGAGAAAAAAAAGGCCTACAAAATTTCAAACCATCCAAATAATTATCATTTTGGGTTGTGCAAGAGAAAATAAACATAAATTGAAACAGAAACCTGCTGTTCTCACATTATGAGTTTTCCCTCCAATTGTTTCATTATTTCCAAACGTAAAAATGTTCGAAATTCCATTCTAATGGAATATTTTTATTTCGTTTTTGGCTTAATACATCCCTTTCAAATTAATATTTCTTTATCTAAAACATTTGTTAATAATATCTATACCACGCTAAATTAAGTTTCATTTAGATAAAAGGTCTACAGATATTTAAAATTTCATTTTTTTTTTTTTTTTGAAACTGAGCATTTTATGGTTTTACATATATTAGCACTTTATATAGATCATGATATTCGAGACTGCTGATGGATACTTTCAGTTTCAAATATCGTCTGCTATAAGTGAGAAAACTTTGCTCTAGTTTGTTCTTATTTAACTTAAGTGTATAAAAAGAAGCATATCTACTACTCATCAGGACTTTATAAGTTCTTTATTGTAAAAACCTTTGTTTTTAAAGTGAGTAGAAATCTTGCAACTATTTTCTGTGCTTATAAACTTTTGAAACTGTGATAAGTAGATTTGCCTTTTCTTGATAACTGTTGTTTTTTTTTTAAATGTGTCCAAAGATAAGAATTATTAGTATTCACTGAGCGTATTGAAATCGGATGAAGATTAACAATGCAATATACTGTTTCTTTATCGTAGGCATAATATTGAGTTAGATGTCAAATGCTTCGAATAATGAATTTTTGAAAGACATAGAACAAAAATAATGTATTAAACTAATGAAGACAAAATTATTATTGAAACAGAAGCTTTAAAATTTCCATCTAGTTCGTTTTAAGGTACCTTTAATCTGGTACCACTATGCATCCAGAAGTTGGGTAAGTAATTTTTCTTTTTTCTTTGAATTCTGATTTCTTAAAATTAAATTTACTAAACATGTCAGCAGAATTTTAAAAATATGCTTTACCATATCCTAAGAAATATTCCTCGTGTACTTATACAAACAGTATAAAGAAATTATAACTTAATTAAGGCATTATATGATATAGTTTGTCTTCAGTGCTTCATATCTTACTTCTAATTTTTAAGGAAAAACGTTTAATCATATTTTAACTACATAAAACTTACCAGACATATCTGGGTATTTAATATGGAGCATGGTTTTCAACCAGTGTAATTTTGGGGCTATTTTTTACAACATTTGTAATTCGTTCCTTCCCTGAAGTAAGCAAATATTATGAATTTTCATAACATTTGTTTGTACTATTTTTTAAATGCATACTGAAGAGTTTTTGGATAAGCTGAATACTCTTTTTAAAATTTCATGTAAGTGAAACCTGTATTCAACAACTTATACAGAAACGGATTATTTTATTTGTACATTTGCAATGCTTAAAATGATTACTTTAAAGTTCATATTTATAAGGATTACAAAAATATTCTTAAGTAAATATGATAAAAAAAATAGTTTAATCCTTAAGTATTTTATAGAGTTGAATTATGGAAATGTTTTAGTGGTTTTCCATTGTTGAAGTTTCGATATAATTTTAAGATACAATTTTGAAGCAATCCTAGGTCTTATTTTGGAACAGGTTTATTTTTTTAAGTAGTCAAATGTAGAGCCAACATTATCCTCGCAACCACATTCAGAGAAAAATTGTATTTGGTGATGTGAATTAACACCAATTCCATATTCATAATGGATTTTTGATAGAATCAAGTTAAAAGCATGCCACCTTCTAGTCTCGAAGTCGAAATTATGGATATACATAAAGCTACTGCAGGCGTTATATTATGTCTGGAAACAGAATATTTTAGCATTTCAAGGAGACACGACTTTTAAGTAAGAAACTTTCAAAAAATACATAAAAAGAAGTTTTAGTTTTTTTTCTTTGTTCATTCATATAAAGATAGTTCAAATCAGGAATTTGGTGTTTAAAATGTACGCTGCGATTCAAAGAAATACAGAAAAGAGGTACAGAAGTGCAAAAATTCTGGTGATCTATACTGTCTTGAATTTTGCTCTTCCAACTATTCACCCATTCCTTTTCCAAAAGCAATCTCTTTTCAGAAAATAACTCATTCATAATATCCATGATCGGGATCATGGCTTTCAAAAATTACAAGCCATCTCCGAATCATCATTTTGGCCCTTAAGCCAAAATCAAATAACATCATTCGAAACAAAATAAAGCGCTCCCTGCTGCTTCCCCGACATAAACCCGATGTTCTGGAGATGCTTCGTTATTGCCATCTCTTTAAGCCATCGATGAATCAAGAGCGAAGTCGCGGATATAAAAACAAATAACGCACTTTGTTTTTTGAAAAGAGATTTTCAGCCGGGGCCGGACATGGAATGATAGCACTTATTGGAACTCAGGAAATCTGGGGTAATTTATTGTAAAGAAGGGAGCGTGGGGCGGTTTGGAAAATATGATCGGTAATGGGGCGTGAAATGTGGTTTTCGTTTCCGAAAAGTGCGCCCCTTTGCCAACCATCCGATTGTCGTTCCGCTCGGGAAAGTGGAAGATGTCTGCTCAAAATATGTATGAAAAAGGATGGGGTTATTTATAGGTACGGTTTCGGATTACCACTGTAACGATATCGTTTTATTAAGTTAGGTAGAAAATTTCAAGGATGTTTGCTTATAATCAGAAAATATTTAATTTGAATAAGTTTTACTATATCTTCCTTATGGGTTATATAAATTCTGTACCAGAAGAAACTTTTCCATTTCTTCCAAATTTGAACAAATTTTGCACTATAGGGAAGAAATAATATAGCCTTAATCTACAAACTGATTCCTTTAATTCTTTGTCCTACTATGTTATATCTAGATTTACATCGTTTGAAGGAAAGCAAGAATAACACACTAGATACTGATTCTTACATTTCGATCTAAAAAGGGACTAAACTTTTAAATAACTCTATACTGGAATTTTATTTTGAAAAAATTTCTCACTTCTCTGATTGAACTTTCAAAAGCGAAAGACTGAATTTGACAAATTATTATCTAAATATTTTGCAGTAAATAAAATATATGAATAAAGTATCAAGGTCCTTAAATCTCATTTGAAAATTCCAAGACTTGCGAAAATTTCATGATTATGATTGAATATGTATAATTTTTCACGAATTTCTTAAAAAATTCAGTTGGCGATGCTTTGAGTAAAATTTAAAAAATTATTTAAAAATTTAAATTAAGTTAAAGTGCATCTAATTATACACCTTTTGTTTTGCAAACTTGTTCATCAAAAAATATTTTCCGCTTGAAGTTTATCAAATATTCTTTAAAGATTATTTGTCTCTACAATAAGCAAAATTTGCAAAACGCCGAAATGGTAAAGATATTATTTCATCTTAAAAACTCAACAGAATCATCAACTTTATTGAAAGAAAATTGATTTTACCAGCGCATTTAAACATTCTTTCCTTTAACAAGCAATTTTTCTATCATTCATTGAAATTTTCTGAATTAATTTGTATAGCAGCTATTTTTCTTTTGGACTACTAACAGAAATTGAATATCTTTTCCCAATTATTTGATTTCTGGTTTATATTTCAAATAAAGCAAACTTCCGGATTATAATAACAAAAATGAGCACTATTTCAAATGGCATTATTAAATGACAATTGATTTGCTTTTTACTAATGCAACAAACGACAAGCTAAATTAACACTTAGAATTAATAACCACAATATAAAAGCTATTAAATAATTTATAAAGCATTTTATATATGGTATTTCAATTGCATACAATTTAAATAAACTAATATTTTATTCTGAAGTATATAAAAGTTATTCAGTTCATAAGAAAATATGATTGTTTTCTCGTATCGCAAAAAATCGTAGTTCCCAAATTATCTTCTTCCTTAAAAATTTTTTTGGAAAATTATTCCAATTATTCCTTATTTAATAATAAATAACATTAATTTAAAAAAAATAAATCTAAAATACTTCTAAAAATGAATTATATATTCTTAAATTTGATGGTTATTTTAACTAATTTTGTTTGTAAATGCAAAAATGATAAACTATGATTACTTTTCCGCCTTTACTAGTGGTTGCTATTCACATTTAAAAATATTTAAATGACTAATAAGCTATCGATTTCGATCGGAACTAAAACCGAAATCAGAGTAAAACCCCTATCGATATACTCGGTAATCGATATTCACAATTGTATTAAAAGAAAAAAAAATAGTCTGGAGCGAGAAGGATGGCAGAGGAAACCGGAAAATCCGGATTCATCCAACCGGATTCGAAAAAAAAATCGGTTTTCTTGTTTACCGCACCGGAAAAGGTTTTTCCATTGTCGTAGGATGCTGCCATTGGTCAACTGTCAGCGGTGCATGCGCACAAAATGAGTAAATATCGAAGGGGGTAAGGGAAAAAAAATGTATTTGGTGGTATAGAAGGGTACATCTAAGCAAAATAGACTAAATTTAGTAGCATATAGAAGAAAGGCTATTTTGTAGGGGAGGAACGCCTGCTGATGGGCGCTTGTCGTTTGGTCCTGACGTTCTTTTCATGGGAGATTCATGGTCACAGTTGATGGATAGAGGGCCCGTGCAAATGATCTTCAAAGGGCCCTGATGTTTAAGAAGCCTGCGGTGGCAGCATTTGCATACTCAGACGACTCTTTTCCTCGCTTTCTTTGCTGATATCAGAGGGTTCTTTTTTTTCCCTTCATGCTCGCCTTCCACAAATAGCCCCTCTTTTTGTGAGAATTTGCATCTATCACCCAGCAGAGTCTGCTGCAGGACGGTCCTGCTGCGAGCAAAAGCCGCCATTAAGGGTAACTCGATTTTTCCCCTTGAGTCGGGGTGGTAAAAAAAAAACTATAATGGCGTTAAAAGTAAGGTGAGGAGAGACAAAAAAAATGAAAAAGTAAATCGATGTTTAAGAGGAAAACACTGAAAGATTTTATTAAGCTAATCGTTATGGATAAAATATCTTTTCCTTACTCGTAATACATTCACATTAAATTAAATGTACATAATTTTTCAGTGAATGAATAATTTTACATCAATGTTTTCTACTTAGTTAAATTTATTTATATAAAAATAAATTCCTGAAGCAAGTTGATGGCAGATGCTGATTTGATGAAATTTTTGCATTTTAGTAATTTCTGGAATTTATGTGCTTTCTTTATATATTAAGTATGTGACTATGTTAGGGAATTTTAAAATGTAATTAGATGTCAGAGAGTGACAATCCAAGTTTCCACTCAACTCCAGAGGGAAGGCTTTTCACATTGCATATTTTCCCTTTCATATCAAATTTAAATCATCGCATTCCTACATGCACGATGAATCTTAAAGGGAATCGGATTTTCAACCTGAAACCATACGATTTAAAAGCGAGATATCACCATCAAACCAATGAAGCCAAACAGGCTCTATAAATACGGTTATAATTTTTACTTTCTCTCACACGAAACAGAAATTTTGATATATCTCTATTTTCAAATCACCCTGAGTCCAAAAAGTGAGTGCTTTAAACCTGAAGGATGAAATTTACTATATGTTGTTTGCCAAATTTATAGACTTCTGTCGAATTATGAATGAAATCCATTTAGAGGAAGCCTATCTGTCCGGTTACCCATTATAAGTTAACACTATTACTACAAAACAAAGAGAACTAGATGCATAAAATTTGGTGCTCAGATTTAACATCTGAAGTGTAGATATTTTTCAAATTTTGAATCGAATTCGTCAAAGGGTTGACCGTTTGTCGATCTGTACGCTTACAAGCATATGATCAAGATCATTCGAAAACTCAAGTAATTGAATATATGAAATTTTTTTATGTCATTTTCTGACTACAGTTGGAGTTCTGTGACAAATTTTAGTTTTAATTGGTCAGAAGAAAGGTGTTCAAAATACACATTCGGATTCTGGCACTTACGTATTATCGCACCCCATCGCTTAGACACAAAAATTGAGTGCGCTAATAGGCTCTTTCGTAACGATTGCTGGCCGAGAAACGAGAAAGTTTTAGGGTGACAACTACCATTGGTGTACCTCCTAATGGTGTATGGATTAGTACATCTGAATGTACCACTAATTTATCAATTTCACTCCTTCCATACAGCTAATCTATGGAATTACTAATTACATAACAGAATGTCATTTCCTTGACGTATTGTATCCCCACATTTCTGCTGAGTAGAGTTAATATATGCAGAAAACTATGTTTGAAATTCGTTTCTTTATAAAAGGACAGTAATTCTTTTTTTCAAGTGGTATGAAATCTCCTCTAAGAGTTTTGATAAGATATTTAGTAAATTATTGGTAAAATAATCATTGTACTTTTTTCCTAACAAAGAACTTGCTTTTTTAAAACCAATGCCGAAATATTTAAATTTGAGCATATTTATTTCAATATACGAATGTTATTTAATTTTCCTATGACATTATACCTATGCCTTAAATTTAATATTCTTTTGAATTTCAATTTACGGATTATCTATATACGGTTGTATCATTTTAAAGATAGCATTCTAGAAGTTGATAATCACCGTTTTTGATAAATTAAGTTCTCACTCATAGTTTCTTATAATTCAACGAAAGATTATTATTAAGGATGTTAGCAGTTACAAAGAAATAGTAAAATCCTCATTTAAAATTAAGCTGTAATTACTTTTGTCTACATTTTATTAAAGGAAATCTAATTTTTGAATTCTAAGATCCATACAAAATAAAAATAATTTTACATTGTATTCGTGCAAAATCTTGCGCTTTTCTTTATATTTTGAGCATATTTTAAATAATTAAAAAAATCGAACAATATTCATTTGAGAAAAGTAGATCAATCATTTATTAGTCATATGAGAAATCATGCAAATGGCAGCAAAACAAAATTTTCAGCCAAAATTTCAAGATTTATTTTCAAGTGCATAAAATTAATTTAATGAGAGTGAGTGTCTCACCCCCCCCCCCCCCCCGACAGCAATTGAATTCTATAAATATGATATGTTTCATATTTAGAAATATATTTTCGGTCCACTTTCCTTCATCAAACGGAATAGAAAATTTATCAGATTATAGTTTTTGTATTAAAATCACATGTTAAAATTCACCCATCCAACTTATGTTTATGAATGCTTGTTGAGTTCAGAAACAAATGGGTAAACAAGTCGACAGGTATTGTTTGCCAACGAATTTTAAAATCCTCCCCACTTTTGCGTTAGTATGAGTTTAATTCTACAAAATAGGGGTGAGTGGAAAGAGGAAAGGAGGAGATATTTACATTTAACAATAAAATAAATTCTAGAAATATGCGCATCTTTCCGCGTCTCACCTCTTAATGGCATAGAATTGTCAAAAGTTTTTATATCAAGATATTGAAAGGAATAGTAGTAAACTCTTCAGCTGATCTAGTTTAAAATTTGTTTCAAACCTAAAGTTTTGGTGTTAAAGCATATATGCTAAGATTCATTCATCTATTTTGTTGCAATTTCGAGTTAACTTGTTCACATGCATACTTATATACAGATATACAGTCCAACTTCCCGTTGGTTGACAATTGCATTCAAAAACTCGTAGAGATCTGCAATCTAAGTGCGTAGAAAACAATTCCAACTTCTTTATTCTAATTCATTCTGTTTTAAGTTATTGTATATATGCTTTTTAAGATCTAGAGAAGTCCATAATGTGAATATTCATTAAAATCACCAGAATAAAGCGTCTGAAAGTTATAAAACTTCCCTTTTGTAAAATTCTATATAAGAAAGTAAAGAAAAATATGGCATTTGAACTTAATGCTCATTATACAAGAAAAATGCAAAAGATTCAAAGTTATACAATTGAACAGAGCACTTATTTTGTTAAATTGAATAGTCATTAATTCTCCACGTACGGAAACTAAAGTTCAATATCGAAACGTTTCATCCTGTCACTAATAAAATAATATTGTGATGCCAAATAATTTATTAAAGACGAATTAAATTGACGAAATAAATGTTTAATAAAAAATAATTGAAACCTAAATATTTAATTGAAAGTTTCATAAAGTTCCCATTAATCGTTATTTTTGTGAATAATTGAATTTTAAAAACACGAAAAACAAATATTAAATTTCGTTGGAAGTTGGCATGAATTCAAATATTTTCCTTATTGATTTATCCAATCCAAAACACAGCCTTCACAATTCAATTCCTTTTTTATTGCAATGAATGAACCGAAAAAGCGTCGCCAATAAGTCATAATGAATAAACTGAACAAATTATTATTCAAAGAATTCTACTATTTAGGCGTTTAAAAAGCTGCTTAAAGTTTTCCTTAATTCATTCAATAAGTCATCATTTTACTCCGAATCATCCTTTATGATAATTTCTTAGTATTTCCTCTTAAAAGTACAAAAATTATCTCTCTTCGAAAAACTTTTTAATGGTCGATGAAAATTTAATGACTTTGAATTCGTCCAGGGTAAAATTGTTTTCCCTAAATTGGTTTCTTTAAAAAGTAGTCGTTTCTCATTACGAGCGAACTTCCAAAAAATTATTCCCCATCAAAAGAAAAATCCTCCACTCATAAACATAGCACCCAGTTCTCTGCTGTCTTTCTCAAGGGATTAAACTTCATTAAATATGAGTTTCAATTTCTGCTTTTAAATTCGCATAGACTCCAGAGTTTCTGTAATGAGATTTTGACTGTAGGGGGAAAAAGATAAAGAAATATGGCACCATATCCATTTGTCAGCTTAGTTTTAAGTTGCAGATGACAGATTTCTCGATTGCTGAGAAGCTGATGAAAATTATGCAAGTGTTTTCCCCCATTGCTCTCCGGCACCTGAATTGAATTAATAGAGTTTACGAAATGGATTTATAGAGAGGTAATTTCTGGAATTCTTTGGAGATAAAAAGGATTTGGAGAGATAAAACCACTCTCAAATCTTACTTAGAATTGCTTTTAGATCCTATTTGTAAGAATAAACTGTTATGTTGATCGCGATAAGAAAGAAGTCAGATTGAATTAAAAGCCATAATGGCTTAAATTCCTACAGATTGATACAAGAAGAGGTCAAATAACTTTGTAAATAACTTTATAGTTGATAGGATTTTTCATTAAGCTTGTGCAGAGTCTCCTTTTATTTTCTTTAAAAGTGAATTCATCTTCGAATAGCAAAATGTTTAATCATAAATCTTCAGTACATGTTGTTAAATCTTTTGTCAGCAGAGTTTTAAATCTTAGGCAACGAATATTTCAATTGATTAAAGGTAATGAAACTTGTAACTGTTCCCAATATATCTTTTTCAAGACCTGATTTGAATCAATTGTCTTTAAGATAAATTTCTGAAAAGTAATATTTGTAAATATAAAGACAAAAATGATTCGGAATAAAAAGGATTTAAAAAAGTATTAATAAAAGGATTTATTTAAGTGTGTGTGTGTGTGTGTGTGTGTGTGTGTGTGTGTGTGTGTGTGTGTGTGTGTGTGTGTGTGTGTGTGTGTGTGTGTGTGTGTGTGTGTGTGTGCGTTGGATTTTTTTTAAACTATAAGTCTTGATATAAGTCGCACTGATTAACATATTAATGCCAATATGAGTGTGATTTTAAGGCAAATATTATTTTACATTTTGGAAACCTTGGATTTAAATTTAGTGTAGAATCATTTGTAAATATTTATTTCTTCTAATCATATTCATCTCATTTGCTAGAAATTCGAAAGTTAAAAAATTGTAAACAATCATATCAATCGCTGAGTAATTCTTTGAACAGTGAATCAGCTGAAGAAACTTGTCTACAAAACAATGTTATCTACGATTCTGCTTTGTGCATTTCTATTTCTCTATAGTTTAGTTAATTCACATCCTATTTTGAAGCAGCATGAGGGCTAATTGGAGAAAGATCTTTTAGCTTTGAACGTGGTAAAAATGGTACGAGAACGATACTACAGTCAATGGCAAAAGATTTGTATAGCTTTATTTCATAAGAAAATCAATATTTAATCACAAGAAGGGCTCTTTTATTCATCATATCAGCAGGTTTGGTTATGCAATAAAAATTATCACCGGAAATGAATAATAAATACTGGATTGTATAAGGTTACTCAATTATCTTCAGACAACGTTTTGAATATCAAGTACAGTACTCGAAATCTATTGTCTAAGTATGAAATGTCGTAAAGAATGAAAAATCTTTGGCGTCAAAGATTAGCAAATTGTAAATTCGTAATTAAAGAAGGCTTAACTTCATCGTAGATATCAAATCAGTAAGATAGATATCAAATCAGATCAGTAGATATCAAATCAATAGCAATCACAAGGTCTATATTTTATATACATATATCTTTTTCCATGGCTCTCCTTTACACTCAGGGGGCCTATTTCCTCATAAATCTCATCAAGTTAATTAACTCTGAGTAACAATAATATAAATCTTTTTTTTCTTCTTCTTTTTTATATTTATTTATTATCTTTAATATTCCCTATATATACTTCCTCTTCAAATTCACAAATGACAATTAAAAAGATTTTAAGATATTTTTTAATCAAAATTGGCTATTCTTAATATTTCTTTGTTCTGCATAATAGTTGCATTAATCGCATGCTTCTTTTCACAGACGTTTAAGCTTGTTTTGTAACTCCGGGATGTAAAGGATTAGTGAATTCAAATAACACGTGAATCATGTCATAACCATTTAAAATCTCGCCATGTCAGTTGTATGGTCTCCAGAATTCATAATTTCTGGTAAACAGAAAGCCAAAAAGAGGAAAAGGATTAACATCAGCACACAGAGTGAGTATGTGGTTTCTGATTCATCCTGCAGTTGCCACACAATAAATGTTCACACATCCAAAAAGTTGAGTGAACTTGTTGCGAAGCAGAAGAAACCAAACCCATTCGGTGATTAGGTGCAACAAAAGACGAAATGTGCCCTATCGGATCACGTCGCTCGTTTCCACGCCGAATCACATTTTGTTATACAAATTTCTGGAAAAACTTTCTTTTTCCACCATTTCCTTTCGCAAATCCGTTTATCAAAAAAGAACGAGCGAACGAACGAAATCCGGAAATCACCATGTTAAGTGAAGAAGCGGATTAATTTCGAACAATGGACCCTGATTCAGGCCGACTGACCCTATCTCTGGATCTGGGCTGGGGGAGGGAAATTACCTTGTAAACATTTCCTAAAGGGATGCGCATCTCGTTGGATGACTTCCACACCCTAGTCAGTGGTGTCGCTTCGTCGCGCTCCGAAGATTTTAACTCCAAGAGCACAGAGCATTGGGCATTTTTATTTATTATTTTCTTTCCTTCCTTTCTTTCTTCTTTCATATTTTATATAACAACTTGCAAGCACTCTGTAGCCTGCTAATATTAAGCAAACAATAAAAAATAAATTTTATTAATTGGCATATATAGATAATTGGTTATAAAAAGAAAATGGATGTCCTTACTTTCTCATATGCAAAATTCATAAAGAGGAAACATTGTAAAGCTCCATAAAAAAAAATTTAGAAAAATTCCCAATTTTATCGAATCTCCACGTTTTAGATCTCTTTGAATAAGAAAAACACATTTGTGAAATTCTGTCTGTTCATCTATGAACATAACTCAATAATACTTTGAATGAAATTGGAGTATACGACCTATATTTCATTTTTATGGATTTCTATCAAATTTGAGAAGAAAAATGAATTTAGAGAAAGTCCCGTATATAAGTTGACACGTTAACTGCAAAACTAAAAGAGCTAACTGATTAAAATTTGGTACATTATTTAATTGTAGATACCACAAAGTCTTTCACAAAACTTCTGGGGGCCTATATAATTAGATAAATCCAATTATATAGGTCTCTTTAGAATTATATTTAGTTTCGTTTAGTTATATTAACGTCCTGTTTTAAAGCAACACTAGAGTTATTTTGGGACGGACCTCGTAATTTTGAACCTCGGTCAGATAACGAGGATGACGCCTGAATTGGCACCTCCCTCTCCACACCGCACCACACCAGCGGGAGGACGTTTGACCCGGACATATTTAACGTGCACCAGACCAGCTTACACGACGGTTCTTCGGTGGAATCGGGTCACAAACTTGAAACCCTCCGGTTCCGAACCGAGACCTTACCACCAGGCCACCGTGGCCCCTTTAGGATTAAAAAACACAAAGAATTAACCTTATTCAAGCTGACTATGTATGATTCCTATTTAACTATTAATCATTTATTAACTATCAGTATATGATCACAACTAGTTTACTCGGTTATTATGATGTTCATATAAAAGCACCGATTATGTTATTTTAACCAAGTGGAAATTGTTGTTATTAATTATCAGATGTATATGTGCAAAGTGCAGTTGGCGGTAAGCCGCCTTGATTTGATAATAATAAATGAACATAGTTATTTTTATACTTGAATGTACTCATTGTAAGTTGATATTCAGCCCAATTTTAACAGACATGTAAACTTCTGTATTTTTCAATAAGAAGACTGATAAATTAGTACTGGTATATGTGAAGTATTTATAAGCATACTATGCTCCTTATATTATATACATCAGGAGAATTTGGATCATGCCGATATCTTGTTTAATCTAATAATCTTTTTGGCGTCATACTTTGAAGTGTTAATTTGATTCTTCTAGAATTGCTAAAATTGTTCTGTAGAACTTAATTTATTTATGATATAAATTTGCTTTAAGATGAGACTTCTTCATGCACACCAGATGAACTCATGTTACTTATGTTATATGAATCTTTTGAACAGCAACTTTATGAACTAAATATGCAGCCATGTAAATTCTTCTAATTTAGTGCCACATAAAATATCGGTTTCTCTCAGCAAAAATAATTTATACCATACTAATTTTAAATTTAATTTTTAGGAGACTATGATTTTTATTATTTAAATCTTCATAAACGATATTAATTAAATTATTAACATAATATTGTTGAAATTCGTCCTCTTAAAGCATTAAAAAATAGAAATTTTCTGCTATCAAGTATAACATTTAATGTAAAGGTATTTGATTATTTGTTATCATGTAATATTATTTTTATAATTGATACCCAACAGAGACCATTAATACATAAATAAATGGAAGTCTATCCAAAGATATAAAATGAAAGAAAAGGCAATTCTTTAAAATAAGTAGGTGCGCATACAAATTTAAATTTAAAAAAAAAAATTTGGATATCTACATTAAATATACAGATTTAATTAGTTTTATTAACTGAATTAATTGTATTTAGCATTAATGAGTAACTCATATTATTTTAAAAACTTGTTTGAATTGTAATTCTATACTAAGAACAGAGAAAAAAAAAAGGGATTAGGAGTAGTAAAAATCCAAAATATCCAAATAACAGTAGTTCTTTTTCGTTATTATTTTCTCTGATAAAATGTTTTAAGGATAAATATACCGAAATTGATCAACCCATTTCAAATAATAAACATTATCTATTGAAATGAAATATGTAATTCCAAATTTTTCATGTTCCAAATACGTTATTAAGCATTTGCAACGATGTAACAAATTTATAAAAAGAAAAAAAAAATATTTCAATAAATATCTTTTTGATACGCATAGCTGCAGAAACGTATAAGATATAAATAGCTTTCTTCGTCTCTTTCACAAAATTACTATATTTAGCATTTTATCTCAATTCAAACAATTTTCCCTAATCCGTAGATTTCGTAAAACATATCAGTTGTTCAGATTCAATCGTGTTTTTCTACCGTTGCCGGACGCGTGCTTCGAATCTGTTAGCATTATCCTGAAACGTACAACTGCGCGTTCCACCGCATTTCATGACAGTTGTAACACCAAAAGCGTTTTAGCGCCAAGAGGCAAACTGTAACGCAATTCCACATGCTAGAGCTGCTATGTTTTGCGTGTCACTCCTCTTACAATTAGTTCGTAAACAACTTGAAACATGCTGTTCCGCAACTACGAAACCTTTCGAAAAATGAAACCTTATTTTTTCTCTACCGATTGTTTGTTGCATACTAATTTCAGTGCCTTAGTTGGTGTGATTGACGCTTTGCTGCGCCAGACTGACGCTACTATCTCGACAATCAACAATAGCTGAACTTGTTAAAGAACAAAATTCGGTTATTAAATAGTAAGGTCGAATTACGCGTGTTTTTAGATTGCAAAAATGATTTTCCATCGTGTCACCTTGTTTGTAACTGCAGTTACTGTTCAAGGTCATTTCAACAAATCTAAAGACAAATTGTGTTTACTCTACTTAAGAAATTCATGGTCGTTGAGTTCTGAATACTCCAGTTTTGAAGTTCTTCAAATCACGTTTTCAGTTATTTGGTGGTTGATTTTGTTTTCTAAACAAACAAGTAGACACTGATACGTATGCCTTTTATCTGACCATCTGTGACAGTTTTACACAACCAAATTACGTGAATGCAAGAAATAAATGTTGGAAACTTTGAATATTTTTCGCATAGTTTAAAGTACGTGACTGTGAAGCTTAGTCATTCAGATCAGCATTAATTTATAAGCATTTCAAAATGTATCTGTAATACTTTGGGTTAGTAAATAGTTTTATTTACAATCCCATTCTCTGTTTTGTTTTGTGTTTTGATGATAAAATTTTTTCTCTCTAAATAACATGAAGAGCAAAATTAAATTTTGGTCACCAGTAAATTTCTTCACAATTTCTTAAATTTAATTCTATAACTTAATGAAAAATTTACTTAATCATCTTTAAAGAATAGATCAAAAAATTGTTAGCCTTTCATTTATGACTTTTTAATAAATTATAACAGATTTTTTTTAACTGTGATTAGCAACGGTATGGTAAGTTGCAAAAGAAAATTTTGGATAGGCAAAAAACAAAACAAAAAAAAAACCGTGGATTTTTATTTTCTTTAGTTTGATTTGAAATATTTATTAGATTATAAATGGGTAAAAAATAAACAGTATTTCTTAGGCAATAGAGTGTTTGGTAATTCTAACCGTAACGGTTACAAATGTATTAAACTATATTAAACTGAATTTTATTTTAATTAAATATTAAATACTGCCTTATACGGAATGCTTAACTGCATTTTCTATCTAATCTTTTATACTGGCAATTTCTATAACGGATTATTTTAAATGCACCGTTTAATGTTATCTGATTATAAAGTAAGCGCCGAAGTTTCATTCACTAAGAAAGTTTTAAATTCACTCATAAAATATCAAATTTCTGAAAATTTATAAAATATTAAATAAACTCAAACTTACTTATAATTAACCTTTCTCAAAATTTTTGTGATAAAAAAAAATCTTCTTATCCCTATTGAAAATTTGAAATGAATCAAATAGATACTTAAAGATTATTATAGATAAATAGATATGGATTATTGCAGATAAATTCAGATATTTATGTTTAATATCCTCAATTACAAATTTGTCTTCTATAAAACCCTTTAACATTACTCACTTTACATCATTTTTGCATAAAATAACTGTCTTAAATAATTTTTCAAAAAAAAGGAGGGAAAAAAAATAAAATGGCAGCCGAGAGAGATAAGCACTAACAAAAAGTATCAACAAATGCGTAGAAATGCAGCAAAATTTATTAGCAAAATAAATCTTACACAAACTTATGCCTGAAAAATATCCACTCTCAAAGTTATTATGCATTCTTTTCAATTTTAGCACAACATATTTTCTTCATGTCCACCGTCTAATGCCAGATTAGTTTGTACTCACACTCTTCGATAGAATATTCGTCTACATCAAGATCCAGAGCATCAAAATAATCAGCTTATCTTACAGCCTTGGTCTGGATATTGCTGCTGCAGCCAGGAAGGAAATGCCAGCAGCAAGCAAAAACTTAGTCCCTATCACAACATGGAAGGCACTTACATCATCTCTTAGGCGCGCGGCAGCCATTAAACGGTGGGGGATATTTTATCCCAAAAGAAGCAAGTGAGCACTCCTGCTTCTATTACGGGATTGGGTTCCAGAGTGTCATTCTGGAGGGACATTAAGGAAGACCCAGGACGGCTTTTGCACCAATCTGTCGACGTTAGAAGAGATTTTTTTCCCACTCTTCCTTCCTCTTCCTCCACTCATTCAGTCTCATCTCCACTCTATCTTGTTGCTCTCGCTTCATTGAATATGGATGGCGATCCGAAACTGTGCTCTACCTCGTTTTATTCCTGTTTCTTTTTGCTGCTGTTTTCACTCGAGAGCAACAGAACCTTGGACGCGATGGGTTTTTAATGTTGCCCGAGACTTTTGGCGGGGTTCTGTTTCCAGGGTGGAAGACCGAAGGGAGCTTGGTGGAAAGCAAAGGATAGAGATTGGCGGAGTTTTAGAAGGCGTCATAATCAGGAGGGGTGGAAAGGCCCAAATCATAAGGGGAAAATGAAACTGATTTTTTTTTTCTGTCATTACTACCAGGTACAGCGATTATGATGGGAATAGCAATGTGCCAGTATAATAATCAAAATGAGGAATTGTGCATTTAGATTTTAGATGGTTTCAGGGTTTATAAGGTAATTAGGGTTTTTCACTCTATAAAACTATTAAGAATGATATATTTGAAGCTCGTTCAAAATATCTTCTTAGTAAGTTTTTGTTTTGAACTCTTGTTACAGCATCTTACATATCTATACTTTTTAAAGACAGAAAAAGGAATTAGGCTTGTACGTAAATTTTCATAAGTTAATTAGATGCTTCTTTGTTCAAGTGATGGCGATGTTATTATTTGTATCCGTTTTGAGTCTTAGAAATAAGCATTCTTACCATTAATTCCTATCTTTAAATAACAAATTTCGATCAATAAAGGACGAAAGATATATTCAGTTAATATGAAATCAAAGTAATTGGAAGCAGATTACTATCTATCGAACATAAATTATTAATATAAACTCAATATAAACTTACTGCTATCTAATATAAACAGAAAGAGGTTATTCGCTTCGAAACCTCCCATATAAGACATGTACGGATTCTTGATAGAAGAAAAATATTGATATCCGATATAATCCTATTTCCAAATCACAGGAGTTAGATATAGTATCAAATGAAATATTTTTCAACAAAAATGTTCAATTGATAATTATCTCATTTTATTGTAAATGTCATTTTGAATGAGATATAACTGGCATAGGAAATCCAAGTGTTAAAGGAGTCAAGCAGAAATTAAATTCAGTCAAACAGAACTCAAGAAGTAAAGAACTAAAATTAAACCTTCTTTTTATAAAAACAGTTCACTTATTTTAAAGTTATGTTAATATTTCATTGTTAAAAGCAACCAAACCAATGACAGAGAGGTACTATTTGTAGAGTATTCTCATAATATCATTAAGCCAACATTTGACTGTAATTAAAAAATGTGACAATTTATTCCACCTGTAACAATAAATGAGTATTACTTTATAAAAATGATTCTTGTTTCTTCTATTGAGAGGACATCTTCATTTAAATATTTACATCCATGATCTATGTGCATAACCTTCTAGAATTTCTATGATTCAGTGTATGCCATGAAGAGTTCGGTTTTTGAGTGTGAGATTGTGAACTTCATAAATGATGAACGATCTGTGAAGTGATAATGATCAGGATTTTTCATATTGTCTCAATGTGCAAGAAACATCGTTCCGGTGGTTGGCTCTGTGTGAGACATTTCCTAATTACACGACATGTAATGAGGGTCGCGTGCTCTTTCTCTACACGTCAGCGCAGGTCGACATTACACAGACTCACATCTGGAACTTCCGGTCGCATAATCACATGTCATCCGGCTCATGCATACAAGTCACGAACTTTGCTTACAAACCGATTTCCAACCTTTTTGACCTATAGGCAAATACATGCTAATCTTTATAAAATAACACCAAAAGCGCAAGTCTCAGTTTGCACTTCATAGATTGTATAATTAAAACTAGAATATATTATGAGTCTATTATCTCAGATTATGAGTCTATTATCTCAGATTATGAGTCTATTATCTCAGATAGAGTCTATTATACTCTATGACTCAGTCTATTATCAGTCTCATATTATAAAAGCATGAAAGAAAATTTGTTATATGCAATTCTTCTAGAATCAAAAATGAAGACACCAATATTGTTTACTTTTTATTTAATACTAGTCGCCTTTGATGACCAACTGGTCCGTCAATGCTTATTAAAAACTTCAATTAGATATTTTATGTGTTTCAAAATTTCAGACTTTGACAGACATGAATTCGTACTATTTAAGAAGCTTTAAACTTTCTATTCATTATAAGGAATAATGTATTATCTCTCCTGCTATTTCCCCTAAAATGTGAGATTTAATTTAGAGTAGAAGATTTAACTACTTCAGAAAAACTTTATCTCTAACAAAATTTCAAAAACTTATCAACAACAGGTCTTAAACAAAACCTGAAAAAATAAGCTATATTTTCATATATTTATTAACAATCAGGCAAGAAAATCCCAGGAGGAAATGTTTGTGGCAACAACGAAAACGATTTCATTAATGACATATATCGCTGTAAAATGCATTTCACTTTTAAAAATTCATTTAAAATAGGCAAATAATTCTGATTCAACAAAATTAGAATTAAAGAAAAAAATGCTTTTTTTATTTTTTAAATGATTAAAATTACTTTTTGGATTGTAATACTTTCCAAAGTTATGGTGGAAAAAAAAACTTTACAGTTTCGTTTCATTTTCCATAGATTAAAATTTCAAGAAAATATTTCCAAGGTTTCACACATTTACCTACAGAAGTGTATCTGTATCAGATTTAGTAGTTCTAAAACGAATAGTCTATCCGGTACACACAGAGAAGTACAGACACACATTAATCTCTATTATTAATAGAAATACAGAACCCAAATTTCAACATTTATTTTGTAACCAGTATCATTATCATTCCTTTTTCCTTTCTGGCATTTTCTCTTAGTTTTTTATAAGACTGCTCATAATATTATATATATTCTCTAATTATCATATGATGTTTTTAAAAATCTGACTTGATTATGCATTTAATTGAAAGTCTATTAAAAAGAAGTCAATGCATTGAAAAGTTAGAAAGAAAAAATATTCTATGTATAATGTTTTTCAAATCAGACTTCTCCAATTCTGATCATTGTGAATAATTCGCCCTAAATGAAAAAAAAAAAGAATTCTAATAATCTTTCAAAGTTTCTTTTGTTTCAATACCTGCGAAACTTATTCTATTTGGTTATCTTTTTGGCTTTTAAACTAAAAAAGAAATTTTTAAAAATTGATCATTCCTTTTCCTTTTCTCTTAGTTTCTTATAAGACTGCTTATAAACTTTTATTAATTTTCCCCCTCATATGGTTTCAATTATCATCCTTTTTAGTCTTTCGATATTTATTTACTTTATGCATCGTTTAATGAATTTTGAAATTTTAAGTAATGAATATTTATATACATTTGCCTCGTGATAATATGTATTTATTTCTTTTTAATAAAATTTCAGTTAATTAAGTGAAGGAAACATATAATAGAATACTTGAAATTTGAATTTTTCAAAATATCCGAAAATTTAAGTGCGCATTTCATATTTTTATATTTAATCCTTTAAAAGGCCCTTTTTTCTAATCATATTATATTAAAATATTTTCAGGATTGAGACTGGCTGAAGAAAAGTGATTCATTTAGCTTATTAAATAAATTAAATTAGTTCTGTTTATTAATAATTGATTAATGAATCAAGACACACCATTTTGTGTAAGATAAGGAACTGAAGCATCTTTCTGCCTTATTGAAAAATTCGTCAGAATTTATGCCAACCTACATAACTTCATACAAAGATTGATGAATTTCTTGGGAAGCTTACTTCCATGGCCCTAGAAAGGGTAAAAAAGAATCTCCAATATTCCTTTTAAAAACTACTATTCTTTAATCTAAGAATTTATTTAATTAATATCCTAATTGGATGATGCATTCAATTTTGTATTTTCATTGTTATTTCTATCTATATATGAAAACAACAGATACCTGAGATTCTTATACTAGTTAGACTTTTTTCTTTTTAAAATAATTACTTTTATTTTGTTATATATTTAATACATTATCAGTCGATGCACGAATCAAATATGTCACTGCAATTGAAATCGTTAAATAATCCCTAATGAAATAGATAAAAACTACCTAATTCTCGAACAAAACAAGATCTGTATTAATATCTTATTTTTTTATGATTTTAATAAAAAAATGTATTATCTGATTAACTTTTGTTCTAGAAAATCATGATGTTGATGAAGAAAAAATTATATCAATTATGCGAAGAGAAAACTTTATTTTATGAAATTTAGTTTTATACATAAAAAAAAACATTGAATTAAGAAAGGTCTAAAAGAATTAATTAATTTATGCATAACCTCCAGTTAATTAATAGATAGTATACAAAGTATATTTTATTACACTAAATTGAAGTGGCAAATAATATAAATGCAGCCAACTAACAAAACACATTTCACTTTTAGTTATTCATTTGCAAACAAAGCGCATTCTTCATGTAATCAGGGGTAAAAAAAAAAATCTTTCTTTTAGGTTTTTGCCTCTTTTTCTGCATGGATTAGAGAAAATATTAACTACATCAAGGATTTGAAAGGAAGGAATAACATTAATAACATATATATGTGATTAAATTCACAGAATAGACTGTTTATTTTCGCTATATTACAGAGAATGTTAGATAATTATACAATGCTCTCTGTTTGCAGGAATTTGCAAGTTTTTTATTTTTTTATTGTTAGTATAGAAGCTTATGTCAATCAAGCGGATGCTGAAAAGTTTTTAAAAATTTTGGAATAGCATCTCATGCATATATTTTGAAACTTTTCTACAATCTGGAAACATAAATAAGACTTTTTAAGCATTTAATTTATTGATCAAATATTGATTCAAAGCTATTTTATGATATCAAAAGTATCATACTTTTATCAGTTTATTTTACTTTTAATCTATATCCATTGATAATTATTTAAATGTTATTATCGATATTCAAAACAAATCATCAGTTGAAAATATTTTCAAAGATAATATGTTTCTGATATAGCATAATTATTATTGGATTAATATATTTAATGCAAGTGTTAAAATCAATTACTAAACTTTTTTTTTTCTAAAACGAACAATTGAAATAAATACATTTTGTTTCTTGAGATCCTTCCTTTAAACAGTATGAATAATTTTTATGATATTTCGAAATTAAGTACAGTATATTAAGAATTAAGAAACTTTTAAGATATGAATTTATATCTGGGAGAACTTGTATTTTAAAATATGAATAATAATTTTTGCTTTCTAAAAACATGCAAAAAAATTGGATTGAGCTCATTTTTTATTTTAATCAAATTTTGTATCGAAAAAGGATCACTTTTATTGCATTATTCTACTTAAGGATAGGCATTTATTGATTTAGAGCAAAAATACTTGTTATTTATCTTAGAATCTTCATAATCAATCTTAATAAAATTATTTTTTATAGAAAGTTTTGACATTATAGGCTGAAAAAGTTGCAATTAATTTGATAAATATTTTATTTCCTAAACTTGGGAATATTAAATCAATTCAGTTTTTATCTAATATGCAGGAGAAATTAGAAACTTAGTCAGAGCAAGTATTCGAGTAAGAAGTTAATATAAATTTGCTTACCGTTTAAATACTTCGCTGGATGTATATGATATTTGTTTACTAATATTCATGCGATACTGAATTCTCTCCCAACCAATACTTTCATTCCATATAATAAATATTGCATTCTATCTATAAGAATTGTTAAATCTGAGATTCTGTTTTATATGCAAAATTGCATAAATATTAAAATCACTGAAATTTGAAAATTTACAAAATTTTCCTATTTTTCCTGCAATAATAGTATAGTACCTACGCTGTTAAATACTTCATTAAGATGACAGAATTTACAGACAAATAACGCATCAACTTCACCGTAAATCCCACTCTTAGAAGGTGATCTAGTCTTTTAGTTCGACGAAAGAATGTCGTATTGATTTGTCTATGTATTGGACTCAAACTCTAATTGTAATGATACACACTTTACAACACTTTATGAAATCACCACATACATTTAATACCACATGTTTATTTGATAATTTGTATTTTAATTGAATGTCCAGTTTTTAAATTTCAACCTCAGCCCTTTCTAACGTGACAGTTTTATTTCTTAACGATTTAGTTGCAGAAAACCCTCATTTTATGTTTTCTGCAGCCGACTGAATTTTTTGTTTACGTATGATTGATTTCATCGTTTTGTCGTATTTTCCTTCCTTATAATATTTTTGGCCCTTTTATTAAAATGGATAACTTTCAAATAGTTAAAAATTCAAATAGTTCACCGTAAATGATTGTAAAACCGCTGTATGTTTCATACAAAATTGAATTTGTCTTATATATTAATCAGCCCAAACTCCAAATCAATTCTCCCGATTTTGGGGTACTAAAACTTTATAAGTGCCGAGAGCATATCATATTATCCAAAGGCTAATAAAATCAATCCAAATTTTGAATTTAAAAACTTTATTTTTCAGTTTTCTAAATTTTTATTTATGGATCTTCCATCTCAGAAAAACATAATTACTCGTTCACTGAAATATGAATTAATTAATGCGTTTAAATTAGTTCAGTATAAATTTTAAAACAAAGAAGCTAATTTCGGTTTAGTAATGGTAAGATTATTGACCTCCAGAAAAATAAAGGAGTTTAATTTTAGGCAACTTTTTGTAATAAATTTCTCCCAAAAATAGGAATAATATTAAAAATGATTATTTTGTTTAAAATGAAACATTCATTTGATGCAAATCTCCAATAATCTTAAATATTTTTTATTGCTATATATAATGATATTGTTTCCGAAGCATTACTGTATGTCAATTGATATTTCACTAGTCAATGCTTATTTTTTTAATATAATATATAAATATTTGTTATATATTATTATATATTTATTTAATATAGTATATAAATTTCTTAATATAATATATAAATATATTTTTATAAGTTTGAAAAATGCTATTGAATAGTCCAAGGATAGTCGTAAGGGTTAATAATCACGATTACAACTGCGCCATCACATACAATTTAAAAATTTATATTTTTCTTGGGAACTTATTACTGTCTGAATTAATTTATATTAAACTTTTATTATATAATGCACATTTATTAAACTTATTATATAACACCCACTTATTTTCGTTATGTTCAATCAACCATGATATAGCAAACTCTAGTTTTTATCTATAAATTGTGGTAAAGAACAATTAATCAAACTTTGAATAGTTTTTATACTGGATATTGCTATTCCCTAGTAAAAATTATAATTAATTAATCGATTCTTTGTCGAGTGTTAATAATTCAATAACATAAACGTAATTATGCATATGTTGTAATGTATAAGCATTCTTACCCATAATATGACTACTTAATTATTTTCTTTCATTGAAATGTTTATAAGGCTATTACACTGTCTGTAAATTGCGTGACGTGATATGCATGATAAAAGGCTGTCCAAAGCCGAATGTTGGAGCCGTAAATTTGGCATGTAGTTACTTTTTGGATAGTCAGTTCTCTTGAAAATATTTTTTTAAATTCAATTATATTTCTAATTAAAAATTAATCAAAATTTTAATATCTTTAAAGTATATAATCGCTCAATTGTTTTTATTCCACATTAAAATTTAAAAAAAAATTACTTACATCAGTTTTACCTCCTTGCAATTTATTTCAGTATTTTGAATTACTTTTTAACAATAGTTTAAATATGTCTTGTAAAATGCTTTCATTAAGTTGTCGAATTTATACACACGCATGCTGCGCCCATATTAAATACTAAATACAATTTTTATGTTCATGTATTAATTTCTTAATAAATTCAAAAAATTAAAATAAAGATAGATGAATCAGATTTAAAACATTATTATGCTATTATGTTCCGAATTAGTGACTAATCTTCTTTAATTTTTTTTCTAAAACATAATAGATTTTTCAAATATATAATGAATAATGCAAGATATTTTATTTTTACATTTTAGCTAATAATGAATATCATGAATTTGAAGAAATTATATGTTAAAAATCTGCTAATTCAGAGAGTTAAATTTAAAAATGTGAACGTTTTTTGAAATAGATAACCCTTCTAAAAATTTAATTGTATTTATCATTTATATTTGAAATTATTTTTTATTTTTATATTTTTTTCGAAGCAATATGTTCAAAATTTTATGACAGTAATTCCGAGTTATTTTATTATTTTGATTTATCAGAAATCGAATATATTTTCGAAATTTCAGTAAATGCATAATGTAAAACAACCAGAAGAAAATACACACATTAAAGGAAACACTTTTTGCATTTATTGATACATAAACTGAATTATTCATTGACAACAAGGAAAATGGCAACGCCGAAGGGGATTACAGAAAGTACAAGGGGCCTTTTGCGCAAATCATGGACTCAATAATAAATTCTTCAAATTCCTTTTATCACTAGTCAATATGTTATTTTCAAAGCCACGAAATAAATTAGATTCCAGTTCCTGCTGGTGTCACATTATTTTCCATTTTTTTTAAGCAGGCTTGAACAACTTTTGTACACTTATATTTATCTATGTCATGGTAACTATATACAAGCTTTGGTTTATAAAAGCGTCGTCACTTTCATTAAGTCTTTGTAGGAAAACATTTGGCTTTCTTCAAGAGTTTTTTATTTTTTTTCAATAAGTTTTAAACTCTGATAGTCACTTTCAAATAAATTATTAACAGCAGCTTGTCGCCCACCTTATTGATTCATCAATCCGCTGTGAAAGCATGTGCTTCGACAACTTTGAGTTTTTATTCACCGTAACTTTATGTTTAATCAAAGCGCTTGGAAAGATGTCCAAAATGAATTAGGAAGTATTGCAATCAAGCATTATTTGTTATGAGTTCATTTGCAACAGCTTGAATATTTTTTTTGTGTGTGATTTAATACTGTAAGACACTTTTATTTACATTTTCATTTATCTCTTCGTATGACAATTTGGGTTTCATAATGATGCCATAGTGGTTTTTCAATTTCTTCCAGTTCACTTCATAGATCTCTGAGAATATTGGAAAAAACTAAATTTTTCAAGACCATTTTCGAAAAATCATTAACGCTTTCTTGAGGCTTTGAGCTTTCAATTTCTTTTACGCTGTGGAATAACGAAGACGTCAACTTTTAATTTTCAAAGAGCGAGGAGCGATTTTTTAGAATATTAAGCTAAAAGTCTGCAATGACATCTAAAACACAAGTAATTCAAGAAAACTTCAAAAATTGTATTAAATAATTTAATGGCAAAAATTTATGCTTCTGTAAATGTTTTCATTAAAAATTTAAAGGCTTTTGAGATAGCATACAATAGTTTTTTCACGCAATTATAGCGAAAATATAATATTTGCTTTTAGTATAATTCAGAATTTAATGCAAGCATAAGAATATATTAATAAAAACAACTATCTAAATAAAATTTTGTTTCACTAATCAACAATTTTAGATTAATTAACAAGATCCATTAATTTTAAAAAGTTAATGAATACTATACATGGCATTTTAAAGAGGTAAATTTCCATACTATATGTTAAAAATATTTATCATTAGATTAAAAATTTAGTTTTCAGGTCAAACCCACAATTTTATTTCGATATCTTAATTAAGTACATTGACTACTGACGATCGAAAAAAGTTGATGTATTCGAAAAGTCGAAATAGAAAGCCGTACATTTCATGCATGAAGTATATCTTTCGTTTATCATGAATTTTTGCCCTTCGCAAACACTTGTAAGTGATATTTTTCTCTTCAATAACGTTTGATTCTTTTTGGTAGGCTTGTTCCAGAAAGCCTTCCCAACCAGTCTCTTAATCTGTACATTGTGCCGTGCTTGGCGATTCAGTGAAATTTCCATATAGTATTCATTTTTGAATTATTAAGAAATTACACGTCCTGGACTCGGTCCATTGTTGATGACGCTACTAGCAGTACTGCTAGACATTGCTGCTATCGCCGCCGCAGAGCTACTACTGGACGTCGAAGTTCGAGACACACCGGGGGAGTCCTGTTGAGGCTGGTCACTTGCAGACCCCAAAGAGCCATTGCCCATTTTGGAGGCCAAGCTGAAAACCGACGTAGGAGGTGAAGATGAACCAGCAGCAGCCGCAGCTGCAATTGCCGCTTTATGAAGGGAGAGCTCTCCAGCAGTAGCCGCCGTAGGAAAAGCTGCAGCTGCTGTCCTTAGCCTGTTGAGGGACGAGACTGCAGAGGATTCAGCAAGGGATGGTGTTGACCCGGATGGGCCTCCGCCTATTGGCGGACAAGAGTACACAGCTGATAAGGGGAATGTGCCACCAACACTTGTTACTACACTAAGATTCCCGAGAGTTCCTGCGTACCACGAGGCTGGTTTCGGATAAGGATTGAGGTAGGCTGCCCTTTGCAAAGGGCTCAGTCTAGAGGAAGCACCGGGAGGGAGGTTTGAGGAACTGGGACCTTGCGTCGATGTCGCTGTATCGACAATTGACCATATTCTAGGTTTCTGTTGTTGGCTTTGCTGTGGCAGTTCTGTCGAGGAAGGGTGGGGAACAGAAGAGTTCTGAGAGGATTCTGAGTCCTCGGAACCTAGAGAAGCGTCCGAAATTGGACTGGGCACTCTGTGTGGTTTGAGAAGGGAACAGTTTTCTTTGTCCGAGCTGTTGGTTATGACATGCCCGTCAGTACTTGTGGAAGCACACGATTTACAGTCATCGTCGACATCCACGAAGTCCATTTTGCCATCATCAGAACCTAAAACAAAACATAGCATTTAGACTGAGTTCATAATAAAATAAATATAATTTTGCAGTTTAACATAACAAATTTTGCATGCAACTTCGTACCAATAAAGGGGATATGCATTTTCTTTATTAATTTGCTTCAATATGCAGTTGAAATATTTGATACGTATAATTATATATCCTCTTTCTCAAAATTGAATATGACAGTTTTCGAGTGTATTGAAAAAATCACTTCTACTGTTTCGTATTTCTTTCTATTTTTACAATTATATTTTAAGACATACGGATTTTTTTAAATTAATTTTTGTTTGAATAAGCTTATAAATATCTAACAATATAAGATCTAACAAGACAAAAGTTTGATATGGCTGTTTATTAAAAAAAAAAAAGAATTTCTAAAACTATGGCATAATATAAAGAACATTTATAAATCTATCGTTGGTAAAATGTAAAACCCAATATCAAAAGATGTTTTTGAAGCCACAATAAAGAAAAACCGTTAATAAATAAAAAATAAATATAATATGAATTTAAAAAATACGAATAAAAAAATTGTAAATTCAATCAAGAGTATGGAAACAAATTTCCATAATCGACGGAAGAAGATTTTATTGCAAATCTAATATCAAAATTTTAATAAATGTACTATTTGATTAATATGCATGAAATTTGATTTTACCAACCAAAAAAATTGCTACCTATGCTAAAATTCTAACATTAAATAGTGTAAATGCATAAAAATCTACGCATTATCACGTTGTGAATAAATATATTCGTTCCAATGTCTAAGCATCTATGTGATAAGCAGTTCTATTATTATTTTTGTTTATATATAAATATAGAAAGAAGAAAACCCTAAGATATTAGATAGTGGTATAATGTATGTTAACTTGCAAAACTGTCTCCAAAATTAATCATAGCTCATTATTTGTTTTAACTTTTGATTTATGATTTATTTTACAGCCATACTGAATTTTCTCTTACTTTCTATTCTTTACCCCATTCTAGTTTTAACGATTATGTCAGACCGTTACGAGATGACATTATATTTCGTTACGGTTCCGAGACCCACTCCATCGAGTTAACTCGCTCCGACAGTGCAAAGAATTATGAGGCGCTTGCATTAACGCCGACAGAAAACTGAGGCAGACACTTAGTGTCTCTATGAGGAAGAAGGGGAGTACCAACCCCGTCGGCCGTTCGAATCCGTGCGGTCACGGTTTCGTGACCACCCATCTGCTGGACGTGAGTTTTGATCCTACCCGAGGGGGTGAAATGGGAGAGTTAAAGTGCTTAGCCAGCCGTATAATAGTCATTTGTGGTTAGGCACAACCTCGCCGCGCAATACTCATCGAAATAAAACATTGATATGTGAGGGGTGGTGAATTACCATCTTCGGAAGCTGTTACAAATGCTGCTGGTCAATGACAGTGGCAGCTAACCTGGCCGGTTTGAAAGATAAAACCGAAGAGAGGATGATTTTAAAAATATCCAATGCATTATTCCTAAAACTGTAAAATTTCTTTTAAAACTCGAAAATATTGCACAATATTTAATTATATTGTCATAATATTGTAGAACAATATTATGACATTATTGTACAAACTCAACGGCTATTAAAAGTAATTAAGTACAACTTTCTGTTAAGAAAAATTCTTGAATAATGAAGGATTTGTTAGGAGATTCAGATTTTTTTTTTTAAATACAAGTACGTCAAATTATCTATTTAATATTTATAAAGATATTTTCATTTCTTAAATTTTTATTAGCATAATTTTAAAAAGTACTTGTTGGCTAAAATGTTCTGCCTTCAGATGGATGTCAAGATTACATAATTTTTTAATTGCCTTTTGGATTAAGTTAGAAAAATAGTTGATTTTTATAATAATATATATCAAAGATTCTTTAAAAAGAAATTGTAAATAAAAAAAACACTATTTAGATATTTATTATATTATCCACTTATAACTGCAATTTTTTATATAAAATTAAATGGATTTCTGATAAAGTCCTTCAGTAAATTTATTTTCTTGTATTTTACTAAAGATATAACTTCTCGTTAGTTTCTTAAATTTCAATCAAAATTACGTAAATTCAAATTCAGAACCCCATAAAGTCGTTTTAAAAAATAAAATTCAGTGATAAATATTTTTTATAATAATAAAACAAAAATTAAAAAGATATTTGGTATGCACAACTGATATTTTGTATTCTTATTTGCTTTCTGTAAAATATTAAATTTCTGAAAATGTAAATTCTCTATTAAAGGAAATGAAATGATTAATAGTTGAGCTGTTTTATAGATGTTTAAAATCAGTTTAGTATTTTGGATGTTTAAGATCAGTTTAGCATTAATAACTTAATTTGTAGTCGTTCATCCAAGTCAAGTTGATATTGAATTTTAAAATGAAAAAATTGGATGTCATGCCAAATCAATTTGTTTCCTTTTCCTTATGTGTCATTTTATTAAATCTTTCGTGTCAGTAAATCATGCCCATGATAAAACAACTAGAGCTTAAGGTTATAGGTAGATTTCCCTGTTAAAAATAAATAGTATATTTCTGAAAATCCAAAATAGTATGCGAAATTGTCAAAAACCTGGTCTGCCATAAACTTTTTAAATGCGTTTCACATGAGGCTTTATTAATAAAAACTTACTGGTGCATTAATTCTAGATGTGTTAACTTTATCCCCATTCTTTTCACTTCAAAGTACAACGAATCCGCAGTAATACTACGTTTACGACTCTACGGATTTCAGAAAAGAATTCGTTGTAAAATTCGCAGTTAAAGTATGTGAAACTACCTTAACAGGAAATATAAAACTCAGCAGACCTATGTGAAACGCGACTTTTTTTCACCCTTAATAATGTATCTGTGAAAAAATAGACTGTTGTAAACAACATTTCCGTCAAAGAATCTAATACCGAAACACCACTAAATCTAGTCAAATGTCTTGTTCGAAGGATTTTGATTGCTTTGTCATGGGGCTAAAATCGAGACGCTGTGACATGAGATGCTCTTTATGGGAAATTCATTTTCCTTTTTTATCAATATAGCCCTTCAATTGAAAGATCTTTTATGGATACTTATTATAGACGATTCCTTTTTTTACACCGACAGTAAAGCTGATTTGTCTTTGTAGAAAATAGAAATTTCATGGTGTCCACGCAGATATATCTTAGTTGTTTGTCCACTGCTCGTGACAAAACTACCTTTCGGTTTATATTTTGTTGAATTTTAAAATGTATATTGCTATTTTCAATGATTATGACCAAAATTATCTTTGGATTCGATTTCATTGAATTTTTGAACATAAACTGCCAACTTATATATATATATATATATATGGTAAACTATAATTGAATTTTGATTAAACTGAAATAAAGATTGCCAGTTTCTACCAGTACTTAATAATTCAGTTATTGATTTCATTGATTGATTTCAATGAGCATATATTTGTTTCATTTCATTAACTTTTTCAAAATTTCACAAAAAAAAAAATAGAATTTTTTAATGTTTGATTTAAAGATCCAGTTTTTCTCTTTTCACAAACTTACAGGGTAATTTTGCATTTTATGTGATATAGAAGTCTTTATTTTGTTATTCGTCATTGTTTATCACAATTCAGGCGACTTGATCTATTTTAATATCAATTAGCCATCATATGAACCATTAATTTAATCAAAGGGGGAAACAAACATAATTTGCGATCATCATAATAGCCTTATGATATAAATATAATTTGCAAATGTGGTTCTTTACAACAAAATGGTTTATTGTCTTTCCAATATTTGATCTTAAATTTAAAAGTTATTTTCGTAACAACTTTCCTGTGCGCTGTTACAGTATATGCAAAGGAGTCTTGTCTAAATATTTATTGAAAAAAAGAATTTTTACTTAGACCAAGTATGACAGTTGACAAAATATACTATTATTTTGCATTTTTCAGAAGAAAAATTAAGAAAAAAGAATGAATGATTGGAAGAAATACTTGACAAAAAGTTTACGTCTTAAAAAGAGTAAGATATCTTTCGTACAAAGTTGTACTTTTCAGAACTCATATGAAATGGTTTGATACCTGTGCGCTTTTCTGCTTTAAATTTAAAATGAAAATTCCACCTTACTAAGATGTGTGCTCCAGGTATATATTATTAAATAAAGTGATGGTCATTATTGAGACGCTATTAAGATTTAAACAGCGGTTCAATGCATATAAACTAAACAAATAGCCTTCAGTGCCTTTTAATGAAGTCCTTAAATTTTCATTTTAGTTGGTAACTCTCAAAATTTTACTGCATCTAAAGTTCCATTCATGACTCTTTGTCTCAAAATAATCCAAATTCCGGTTTCAGAACATTGTGATCTCTCTGAAAAGAATGAACTTTTCAATACCTATTCACTCCCCATTTAGGCTTTGTCTCTGTACTTAGCAATTTGAAAGCAAATATCCCTTCCCCATCCAGGAGGCTTTTCCTGGAAAATATTCCGGATCACACAAACTTTCTAATTTCTATTTAAAAATGACGTCGGGCCTAAATGGAAAATCTTTCCCCGCTGCGCTGTCGGCTCAAAGACATTGAATCGCGACTATTCAATAAAGTCAATAGTCTTCCAGGAGGAAAGGGGGTGGGAATACTGGTTATAATCCTTTCGGCAGCGCTTTCAAACAGCCCATGCTATAATCCTATGCATGTGCTGCCTTTGGGGAATCCATTTCACCCAAGCGACAGTCTTCCACCGCAACCAATCGGTGCTCTGGAGGGATGACCCTCCCCCCGGTTTCTGGGAGGGAAGCAGAAAGATCGTGCCACAATGTGGAAAAGGGTCACGTGATGCTGCTGCCTCCTTCAGTTTGTGCCTCCTCCACCATCTTCGCCTCCCCATCCTCTCATTCGAATACGCGTGTCGCCATCTTTGTCCGTTCTGTCCATTATCTGCATCTTTTTATTCACTCTGCAGATCAACACACCACAAATGGAAGAAATCGAATACCCTCCAGTCCATCTGAGTTATTTTATTTCAAACAATGAGGAAAATTGCTTGAAAAAATAGTCATATTTTTCTTATTTCCCATTTTCAAAATACGAAAAGGACCAGTTTGTTTCTGAAAAATGACGGCATTTGGTTGATTTACACTATTAAGAAATTAAAATAAAGATGAAACTATAGTTCCTCTCGAGGACAGAGTCATGCATGCCACAAGTAACAACATATTATAATTCCATGTTTAAAAGTTTGAAAAATTATTAACACATAGCCTTTATTCAAGACTATATGCATATAAAAAAAACTGATGCCAAGTTAAATTCTAATAAAGTTATTCAGATTATATTTTAATATCATAGATAATTTAGGGTGACGTCTTTTCTTAGTTACTGGATATCTTGGTATTTCCGATATGTTTTAAAAACGTTACGAGATACTTACGGACATTTATTGAATTGATTGTTTACAATTGATGAGACCAAAAAATCTGATCGATTC
Organism: Argiope bruennichi; assembly: GCF_947563725.1. Taxonomy (NCBI): domain Eukaryota; kingdom Metazoa; phylum Arthropoda; class Arachnida; order Araneae; family Araneidae; genus Argiope; species Argiope bruennichi. The sequence goes on along the minus strand of NC_079152.1, from coordinate 117,009,683 downwards.
ATAAAGTAAGATATAGACTGAATTCTATGCATGCAATAATTTTCATTTTTTTTTCTGTGGTGCTTCAGCCTTTTTTAATTGTTTGACATTCTTAGCATTTCTACTTGTTTCAAAATCTTGATGAAGTGTTTATTATAATATTAAATAGCGTTTCAATAAATTGTTGACAAGATAACAGTAGATAAACGTCATAAAAGTATTTTACAAATCAAATTGCATTATGTTAGGCTTATTTACAATATCTGAATACTATACAGGTTCTTTCGCTCGCAACTCATGCCAACGACTGATCGCCAAAAATTTTACGGTTTATAGGAAATTATATCCTTTCCAGAATATCTTTATTAATCGTATTGTTAGATAACTGTAAAACTGGGATTCAGCCTGTTTAGATTTCGTATCAAAGAAATTTTGGGTACTAAATTTGGACCTGTATGTTTGATCTGCCTGGATCTTTGGAGCTTAATTCAAAGCGAAATGGAGGCATTTAGTTATTTTCAGAATTATAACATTCTACTGAAAAATCGGGATTGCGAATCTTCGCACTCATAAAGTAACGAATAATAATGGAAAGTATCAACATAATAACAGTTAAAATTTTTATTTTGTTGTGCTTTTTTTATAGTTTTTATTTCATCGTTTCTCATCAATGTTAATCGAATTAAAAGGTTTATAATTTTGATTTTTAAATTAATTTGATTATAATGATCAATAGGCTCGTTCGTAATAAACATTTAATTATGTTCACCCATGATATATGGTTGGTACTAAAGTACCAAGTTTACAATATATATTAGTGGCATGTTATCTGAGTTGCTAATTTGGAGTTTTCATTTTAATACAGAATATCACCGCGCAACATGTTTTTATGCCAGGTTCATTTTTAAATCCCTCAGAAATGTAGATTTATAGGAAATATTTTGATTTTTAATATCTTTAGCAGGTCCTCCTGCTTTCTAACTAGCTTAATCCTAACAAGTAATATAATTATATTGATTAATAATCTCAGCAACTAATAATATAACAGCAAATGTCTAAAAATGATCATTCTATCTTACCTGAGTTTTGCCTTGGATGGTGAGGATCACTCCTCCTCCTGTCCACGTCGTGGTCCTTGTCCATCCTTTTGGCATCGGATTCTTTGATCCTTTGGTCTGTATCATCTCTATCATCTAAGTCGTCATCTTCGCATCTGTTTCTTGGAGACCAAGTCATTTTGTTCTCTTTCTTGAGCCTTCTTCGGGCATTGGCGAACCAAGTGGACACTTGAGTGAGGGTCATTTTGGTGATGATGGCCAGCATGATCTTCTCTCCTTTAGTTGGGTAAGGATTTTTGCGATGTTCGTTTAGCCACGCCTTCAGGGTGCTCGTAGTCTCCCTCGTCGCGTTTTTTCTGCGTGCGCCATTCAAGTCCACCCCGTATCTGCACAAGTAATAAAAAAAATTATGATTAAGATGCATAATTAGAGTAATAATTAAAATTAAGAAATATGAGAGTTTAAAAATACTTTGTGAAAACAAAAAATTGATGATTACGAATTATTCGGTTTTAAATAATTGCCGTCATTCGTAATTGTATGAAACAAGGAATCTCCTCACAATACTTAGCAGTGATACATATTGACGTTATTATCTTTTTTTTTTCTTTTTACTTATTTTTTAGAATTTGAATTACTTATAGAAAATAATTACCATTTATTTGTTTAACTTGAAGAAGAAGAACTTTTAAGTATATAAAATGCTTATTAAACAGATTATAAGCAAAATAATAAATCCTCTTTAATTTACTCTTTTTTCACTAACAATGATTTACTCAATTTTAATGAAAGATAAATATTATGCAGTTTGCGAACTTATTGTATCTAATACCTCGTTCTCAGTTTAAGAAAAAAATTATTAGCATATAAATATTGAGAGGCAGACAAGCTCTTATAAACACAGCTCTTATAAACACAGAGCTCTTATAAACACAGAGAAATTCAATAAAGATTATGTTAAATAGAAAAACAATAACGTGCCTATCTATATTATATTAGTATTGAGATAAGCATATTTTAATAGAATATTTTGATCAAATTTTTGAAATCGGTTGTATTTCTTCCCTGAGTATATTCGTTTGCAATTATTTAAAAATCTAACAAAACCATTTTCTATTAACATATCTATCACTCAAACTTTCATATAATCCTACATGGGAATTTGATCCACAACCTAAGAAATCCATATTGGCAATCGTATTTTCATTACATTCAAATTATCATTTTAGTTAGCGAAGCATTAAAAAAATTTGTGGGAAAGGACCAACTTATTTATTAGTATTTATAATTAAATAAATTGTGGAAGAAATTTACAAAATATATGAAAAAATGGAAATTTTGATTTAATTGAGGAATTGTGATATTTTCGAAGGATATATAATAATTAATATCTGTGCAGAGCATTGAAATTTTAAAATTTAATAATGAGCAGTGTTATTTTTAATTAAAAAAAGCGTCTAAAAATTAACAACGCATTGATTTATTTAAACGTAAATTTTTCATTTTGAAACTTCAAACAGCTAATTATTGAAAAATAAAACACAACACAAGTTAGAATTAATATATTTTTATTAATGATTAGACTTGAAAAAATATAGTAATTAAAATAGTTAATTTATAGAGAAATTCTAAGGGCATCTCTTTCAGAAAATAAGGCACATGGAAGATTTCACAAGTACTAAACATTATAAAGAATTCAATTTTGCTTTTAATCAAGCCATTCAATAAAAATTATCCAAAATTTAATTTCATAAACTTATTTAAATTTCTAATGAATATTTTATTTTGAACTCATACAAATTTGAGCTTATTTCCTTTTATTTATAATTTCAGCATCTAAGAAACAATTCTATCGTATTATACACACGTTGTAATAAATGTTTTTCAAGTTATTTTTATTCAAGAGTCTTGTAGTGAAAAAAAACTACACAAAATTGATAATCATAACTGAAGATTTAAAAAAATTATATAGTTTTTATTTTCTGAAAAAAAAATATTATATTTTAATATATCAAGATATTTAAGAATTTACATGCATTATTTGCTGTGCGTTAGAAATACATTTGAATCACATTCCTGAAGAAGTATTTAAATATAACAACGTATCACGAATCCTGAATTATGCTATCATTTATTGAATGGAAGAATATTTGTTACAATTTTTGATATTCTATTTACTAATTATCTTAACTGTTCCATTATTTAATGTATCATGAATTTATTTTGAAATTATCTACATAAACGCTGTAAAGAACAGAAATAAACTAAAGGCATTAATATAAAGTCTTTACTTCATTAAAATACCGTGCAAAATGGCGTTAAAATCATATGGCTATCATTTCCAATCAATAACGGACGATAATACATACACCCGACGCAAAAGCGACCTGTGTTCCAGTTGCTGAAAGGCTAATGTTTAAATGATTGTCCGGCTAGCTATTAATATTTACATACCGAAAGTAGTGGTCAGTCGTCGAGGGCAATTATGGACAAAATTGCGCTCCACACTAATGAATGCCTCCGTGTTGGGAACTGGGCTTTCAATCTGCACGATATTGCCACGGAGGGCACGCTTAACTCACGCGCCAAGTTCTCCACCCCTCGTTTATTTTCCTTGCTCCGTCAGCACACCTGTCCATCCATTTACTAACAGCTCGGTTTATTTTACGTGATTCACGACGAGTTAGAATCGATAGACTTCACATGTAGGAATTTATAACAAACTGAAAAGGATTTTTTCTTCAGTGTAAGCAAAACGTGCGGAAAATTTGCACTGATATATCTTTATAGAATAAATCTTCAATTACAAACTTAATTTCATACTTTCTTGTTTGTATACAAAAAAGGGTATTGTAACAATGAAAATGTTCAAACTCGTAATTTAGAGGTGTATCCACGTTATAAATTTTTCCTAGTTCAGAAAACTCTTTTTCGGATATAGACGACCTTCTATAAATATGATGCGTCAAAAACAGAAAAGCGTTAACAGATCAGATCTATTATGCAGCTTAATGTACAAAATAGTTCATTACTGTCAAATTTTGGACTAAACTTGTAGGGAAATCGGACTCCCTGTATGCATATGAATATTATAATTTAAAAATAAATGGAATAGGGCGATGAAATTTTACATTTTTGTGACCGGAATTGTATATTGTAACAAATTTTCTAACAAATCTTTTTAAGTGTGCACTGTTTTCTTGTCTGTTGATCTCTGCGTATATAAATACGAAACAGAACTAAAAAATGCAAACTTTTCTCATCTTCTTTCATTTAAAAAAAAATTATCGCTATTTAATTTCGGGAAAAAAAATGATGAAAGATCTTATTTACGATTTTTCTTAAGTCCAACAATTTAATTGCAGTAACAAGCAATTTTTAAAATATGCGTAAATGAAAGCTTTTCAATTTAAATATTATATAGAATATAAATTTTTCGGATGTTCCACTTCAAAATTATCACTTTTTTATGTACATTTTAATGAATTCGGTTTTGCATAGCAGTGAATGTGCATTCAGTATAACTAATCGCTTATTATTTTTAATTTCAAAATGTAGACAATTATCTTAAAACTACTGCGTTTCCAAAGTTTTTCATTATCAATACAGATATTTTGTAACAATTTATAATAAATTAAAATATATAATAGGTCGATGTAAGAAATTACTGAAATAAAGAATTAGAATAAAATCCATGAAAATATTTGTTTCCGAAGACAAACTTCTTAAAATGCCAAAATAATTTCACCACCTTTTCCTACACGATTAAACTTTATGAATTTTATTTCAAAATATTTGAAATATTTCCATAGCAAAACATTGAGAAATTATTAGAAATATTTTCATCTCAAATGAATTTTACAAATTTTGTAACATTGTAGCGAGAATACAAAAACAGAACCTGCCTTGCCTGTCTTCAATTGTTCATTTTCAAAGCTTAAACAAATTATGAATTAAAACTTTTTAAAGATATCTGAAAGAAAATATTTTGATTGCTGAAGAATTTAAAATGCCAAACCACATCGCAGCAAAAATGCATCTGCATTGGGACATGGGAACATGAAACAATGTCATTTAGATTCAGGAAACAGGAAACCCTTCCAAGCATAGCAAAGGTAATGGGTAGCTTTAGTGATGATAGGGTTCACAGGGAAGAATTAAGCTCAGGCAATAGTGATGCCGAAATTGAAAAATAATACATGGTTTCAAAATAATGATGAAGATTTAGAAAATCGGCACTTAAGTAAAATGAATAATCTCTTCATTTATGTCGAATTGAGCTTCAGTCGATGAATAGAATTACTTATATTTTCAACTAGAGATATGTATCGAAAATTTTTGTTGCTGTATGGCTTTTGAAATCGAAATTACCACTTATAAATTTATTGCTGACAAAAAATAGCATTGTTTAACATCCTTTCAAAATTAATTATGCAATTTTAAAAAAATAATTGTAAATAGAAATTTAAATTTATTCATTCTAAAATTTACTACTTACAATCAAAACATGCCATAAATTTAACCTAAGAAGGAAATTCTCAAATGCTGATAAGCTCTTTATGATGTAAATAATACGAATCATTTTTCCAGGTTTTGTCATATTTTGCAGGGCCTATTTTACTCGCATTTGAAATATAATTTCAAATTTATAAACATTGTTCGTATAAAAAACGATTTTATGTGATATATCTGAAAGTATATATGAATTTGTGTGAATATTTATTCATAAGTGCATTTTGAAAATCTTCAAAAGTTGAGATGATTATAAATAGACGAATTTAAAAAGAAATTCGCTTTTTTTCCATATTGTCAATCTTTTTTAGAAGAGCAATTTCCTTTTCTATTTAGAATGAAATTTAAAATTTATTTGAATAATCTATACAAAGTCGGAAAAAAATCTATGATTGAGAAATAGGCGATGTATCTATTAATATCAAAGAAATCTTTTCTAGATATTATTTCTAAATTATTATTCTTTAACGTTTGAATACACTTTGACCAAGTAAATAAATATTTTCAAAAGTTATTAATTTAATAATCACGTTCATGAAATCGGTTAAACAAAATTTAAATAAATCTCAACATCGTAATCTTTGATTCAAAAATCCTATTTTTGAACAATACGTTGATATTTATTTACTGTGCGTGCTTGCAGCCACGCGCAAGGTCTATCAATTTTAATCGTATTGGCACGATACTTCACATGACTCCCACCATTCAATTCCAATAATTATTTGCACATATTCGTCCAATAACGCCCATTTTTGAATTGATCAGGAGTTGCCTGGATTTGCACGATGCTCGTGAACAATTGCAACATGAATTATGAAATCAGTTCGTGCGCAAAGCGCGTGTGCGGCTCCAACCATTTGATTCGTTGTCTAAAGGTCGTGACACCTGGATCCCGCGAAAAAAAAAATACTTCACTTTATAAACGTGTCGAAGTACCACCAGGTGGGATAAAACCATTCCATTTGTATTTTTAATAAAAGTGTGTCTGTGTAACATGAAGAAAAAATACAAATGTGCAACTTGTGACTAAAAAGACTAACCGAATATCATGACTTCGCATGACTTAATAATTTGGAATCTTGATGACAGCTGCGTATTCATTTCAACTATGCCTCTGTTTCTTTTCTCATTTTAACACAGGAAGCCGTTAAAAAGGAATTAAACTTCTTTAAATAAAGCAATCAGCTTCAACTGGATAATCGTTAATCGGACGTTCTACTGTTGTTTTATACGAACTCAGTTACTCGATAACCCAATTGAATGAAACAAGATTTTTTGGTCGAATTTTGTATAGTATCAATGGGAAGACCTCCAAAATTCATACTCAGTTTTCTTCACTATGAAGCCAAAATATTATATCTGAGACATGTAATGTTGCGAATGTACACGAGAAAGTTCAGGACACAAGACTCCTGCTGTTTCATTTGGTAAGCTTTTCTAAAATTGTTCACAAGACATGTCAACCTCCAGAAATAAAAGCTCAAATACAAAAAAGAAAATCAATCTGAAAATCAAAATTCTAAGAATACTGTATCTCAGCCATTCGTGCGTGAATGAGTTAATATTCTTTAGTTAATGATCTGAAAAGAGCAAAAAGAATAAAAATAAGTTACTATTTTTATATATAAACACATTGAAAAAAATATCTGGATTCAATTATTGCTGACTGAATTGAAGTCCGACTAATGGAATTATTTTTAAAGCATTCTTGGTTTCTCATGTTGATTATAAGGCTTTTAGTGTTATTTTTTTTTTCCTATGTCTTCGTGAAGATAAATTCTTGTAAGTACTTATTTCACTGTCGTTGTTCACTGTTAAAACCGAGTATTTATTTTAAAGAAAAGACAGAATCTTCTTTTGTGTTCCTGCATTGTACTGAGCAAGGACTATTAGTTGATTTTAAAACAGTCACAGACCATTACTCTTTCAAGAATGATATTTTTCAGTTTTCTGTAATGGAATCCTCTTTTCTGTAGTGCCTTTTTCAGCTCCTTTCAAAATATGTCAAAGAAGAGAAAAAAAAATATTTTAAAGCAAGTAATACACACTGAACAGCAAAGATTTCGCTTCGACTCCCCCCTCGCTCTCCAGACTTAACGTTCGACAGCTTTTAACATCACTCCAAATAAGCGTCCGCGAATGAGAACGGAGTAACCCAGTACAAAGCTCCAAGAGCGGGATAAAGGGTAAAGAAGAGAGTGATCGGGTAAAAAAAAAAAAAAAAAAAAAAAAAACGTCGGAAAGCATTTCGTCGTGGTAATTGGATCGAGGAAATAGGGGAGGAGGTACGGCATAACAGGGAGTATCAGTGGTCTTCGGAATCAAAGGAAGAAATGAAGTGAGTTCAACAGATCCCTTAGATTCCCGTTCCTGGCGGAAGATACGGAAATATGCAAACTGGAGTGAGCGGGCTCAAGTAACTGGAAAAAAGGAGAGGAAGGGCTGCTTATATGCAAAAAAATAAATAGAAAAAATAGACGCAAAAAAAGAGGCAAACTTGAAAGAAGGGAGGGAAGAAAAATATTCGGTGGGCTGTGACGGTATAAAAAGTTCAACCGAGCGATGCAGAAAATTCTAAGCGTTCCGCGCTTTTTATTTTTATTAACATTTTTTTATTCCTTCGAAATTTTTTTCTCCTTTTTTCCCCCCTTTCAGACCCTCTATCCCATTATCGGGACTCGTAACTGAGTGAAAAATTGGCGTATTGACTCGCACGCCCCTTTTTCATGGCTTTCGAATCTGACTGTGCTCATTACGGTGAATCCCTTCTTGCGGGCGCCCTGGCTTAGGGCCCCGTGAAGCCTTGTTCCTTGAGGCCCGGGATGTTTGTTCGACACGAGATCTATCAGCCCCCTCCTTTTCCGACCACCCCCACGTGGGCTTATTCAAATGCCTTACTCATGTCAGGTTTGGTCAGATTCACCCTGGCTGACTGATGTGGAAGCAAGAAAGAACAAAGAAAACAAAAACTCGCTTCCGCGCCCCTACCGCCCCTCTTCTGCGCCCCGGCGTTATCTGCTTATATACTTTTTACATATATAAATGCCTTCCAGGCACAAATTCCACGCACACATCTGAATTTGCGGATCCCGCATACATTCGCCCACCTTTGCTACCAGGCCGCATTCGTGGCTTATTTATATTTCGCCACAACTATTGCAAGGGCTGCAGAGCCCTGCACTTTTCATTTGTATACGGATTTTTTTCCTCTTTTACCCGGTTTTCGCATTTGTTGTTTTTCAAAAACCCTACTCTTTCTTTTTCTCTACATATATGTATATGTATCCATGCTTGTGTATATGTGTATATAAATATACGCATACATAAAACTCTGCGTGCACCCCTTTTTTTTTCTCTTACTTCCCTTCCGGACGCCCTGTTTTCATTTTCGGTGTTTTTGCATTTGAATGACAAAGTGGGAGAAGATGTTTTTTGTATGCTTTTTTTTTCCTAGGGTGAAAATTCGCGAGAGAATGTTTTGCATGCGTCGTGCAAGATGAAAACAGAGAAAGAGAGGAAAAACTGTGGAAAAAAAGAAGCACCTACCAAATTCTTCTAGATGAGAAAATACGTAGATATATTTATATATATAAAAAAGAGGCAAATGGAAGAAAAGGAAAATATCACTTTCAGAAACCAAGATATTTTGATGCAGCCTTAACATTCTCTGCGGACTTATTTTTTATTTTATTTCATCCATTATGTTAAGAACCATTTTTTTTTTTCATCCATAGCGAAAACTCCGGCACTCTTTGTAAATGTAATCGGAAAAAGTTGCCGATGCATTTTTATTGTGTAGGACAAGTTTCCTGCGCTCTCTTCTGTCTTTCTCTTTTTCCACCTTTTTTTTTTTTTTTTTTTTTTTTTAAATAGAGAAATGACTTGGAAAGCGAGCCATTTTTTCCCTTATGTCCATTTTTTTTTTACAACTCAGTATTGTTTTGCCAGATGAAGATATATTTTCTTACTCTAACCAAATAAGAATCCTGTCCAAAAAGAAAAAAAAAAATTGCATGTCAGCGCTGAAAGAAATTCTCAGAGCTAATGAACGTTACGATAAACAAAGCTTCGGGAATATTTTTTAGGCTTCATTTTACAAAAAAAAAAGTATTTTTTTTTAATTATTAAAATGGAAAGAATACTGTTGGGATTGGTGTATTTTTAACTTTCACAGTGCTATTATTTTTCATTAATAAAAAAAAATGTTTCATCCTACTTTTTAATTTTATAACTTATTTTTTCGTATCATTTGATTTTTAAATGATTTCATCAAATTAGCTTCTAGTTAAATTAAATTTTATTCAAGATAAATATTGTTATTTGAAATTATTTAAGATATGAAATTAAATAATCTGTATAATGTTTACATTATTATGAGGGAAAGAAATAAAACATATAATTGTTGGAACCTAATTAAGAAGCGTTTTATTTCATATATTAACCAGTTAACTGGTTTTGACGAGTGTACTCGTCATGGAAAAAGTACAACGTTTTGCGTTATGATGAATTTATTCCTCAGGAGTAATAAGTAGTGACAATTTGCCGTTTGAATTTCAATTTCAGTAAAAATGCAAATATATTCCTAAATTTCAAGATGTTTAAAATATTTTGAGATCAAGTTGAAATCAAAAGAACAAATGAGAGATTAGTATGCGTTGTACCATACTCAATACCATTCTCTAACAGCAAATTAAAACAATAAATTATTTTTTTAATGTTTGTTTTCGTTCATTTGCAAAAAAAAATAAATCAGTTTAAGTAAATAAATGTGATTATTGAAATAAAAATTAGAAGTTCATTTCATCACAGCATGATTTGACATTACATATACTCTGTGTTTGACGAGTATACACGTCATCGCTAAATTTTTTGACACAATTTAGATATGCATTTTCAGAAGAGGTCGATTTTTAACAGTTTACTGGTTCAAAAGGATTTACTGAAGGCTAAATAATTTTCCTTTTGAAACTTCATATTAATTATTACTAATTTTCCATATACATATTTTGCAAATGAAGTTATTATTCTAAAAGCTTAAAATATTTATCTCAAATAAAATGGTATATATTTTAATTTGCATCTTTTTTTTTTTTTTTTTTTTTTTTTTTTTTTGACGTACTAAACTGTTTGCTAAGTGTTTCTAATGTGAAGTTATAAATCTGATATTTTCTAATTTAAATATAAAGAAGCCATTTATTTTTTTAAATTGTATAAACCCACCTTTAAACGGCATTTTTTCGGAATTAGTTTTATATATGGAAAACGTAGTTAAAATTGATTAGAAATTTTAGAAAATATTTACTCACCCATTAGGAAAAGGATAACCCGCTAAGGCTGCTGAATCGTAAGGATAATACATGGATGCAGCATAGGGGAGACTTCTCCACGCTTCTAAATTGTCCTTCAAATCGAATCCATTGGCCTATAACGGAACGCAAATATTAAAAATCCGCGAATATAGTTCCACACACAAAAAATGCACTTTCAGAATTTTTGCTATGTTAAGATACTAAAGGAACCTTATTGGCTAATTGTTTAAGAAATCTAAAAGTTTTTAGTTTTCTCTTTGAAATTATCAACAAAAAGATAAAAATCGGAAAAAAACTGCTAATATAAATAACTGATTTTATAGCATTCTCATGGCTCTTAATCATATTAAAGGAGGATAAAGTTTGGTAGATAAAGTGTATTGTTAGTTATTCGGAACTTAGCACTCGAAGCCACGATTTAGTAAAAGAAAGCTGCCATTTATTTTTATGTTCACATGACCTTCCAAATGTTTTCAGCATGCTGAAAAACGATTGAAGAATTCTTATTTTAGATTTCAAGTTAGACAGTCAATACTTGATGTTTTTATCCGGATACTTTCGAATTGTGGCTCTGGAGTCTCTAGACGCCTTAGCCATTTGTCTCTTCAGATATCAAATATAGAAATATCCCCTTTCTGTTCTCAAAGTAAGTGTTTAAAAAAATCCATGCAGATTCAGTTTTCATAAGAGTTTTAGATCGAAAACTAAAAAACAAATAAACAACTTTCCCTATTCTACGGCCATACAAAAACTAGACCATGCTCTATTGTAAATAAAACTTGTTTTCATTTCTACGACTATTTTTGTAAATAAACCCCATCGCAAAAAAATAATGCCCATATGCAACTCCCCATACTGAAGTTAAAGAACACGAAAAGCGTTTGAAAATTAAAGTTATGGATTCGGGAGTAATAAATAAACGTTGAAAGATTGTTGTTTCTTTGAACGTATATATTTAGCTGAGCATTTCTGCCACTTCTTTTACGGATCGTCGTTTACATACGCGAAGGTTTATTTTTGCAAGTTTTTCTTTTTTTTCTAACCGCCTGTCTCAGTCAAAAGATGACAAAAGAGTGAAAAGAAAATCACTCCCATTTTAATAATTTTTTGCGGAATCTTGAACAAAAGACCATCATATGTTTTTAGCGTTCAACGAGCCAGAACGAGTTGTTTGAACGAAGCCGCCTCAAAAAATTCGGGTCCTTGGCCCATGACGTCATGGCCAACGTTAATCCGGCAGACACAATTGTTTAACAAACTTAACTTATCGACTGTCTGTCAGGATTTGTTATTAATTATTGTGTATGCATGCAATGTATGCCGCATACTTAGGAGAGGGTAAATTTATTCGAAAAAGCGAGTTAAATATATCAGAAATTCTATTGCAGTGCAGTTAGTTGATCAATTGAATCATACCTAACTCTTTAAATTAGAAATGAACGGTAAAAGATTGAGGGGAGGGGCATATGGAGGGAAATTTCACGAAAACCAAATATTTGTGCGTTTTAAAATCATATATTTGGTGTGAAAGAAAAAAAAATCCGAAATTATTGTTATCCTTTTCTACGTTCTTGGATAGAACTCTGTAAATTTATTAAAAAGGGATCGATTTCGATTCCAACATTTTGAAATGATTAAAGATTCATGCATCCATTCTAAGATTTCCACTTGTATCTGGGCCTTATTTGTAAAGCAATAAATCGGTAAAAATTGTTCATTCTTTGGGGAAGTGTTTCGGATACAAGGATCACTCAAGTGATGCCCCCGTCCTTTGACAATGATTCAGAATTATGAAGTACATCTAAAATAACTATCAACGAGCTTCAAAACAGATCATTAATTTAAATAAATCAAGCAAATATTTGTCACAGTAAATGTATTATCGCTTTTTAAAATATTGATTCTGGAAACAGAAAAACGAAATACAAACACAAGAAAAATTGCACGTAGGAAAATTCGTGCACCATGAAAATACGAACTTCTATAAGATTATAAAATATTTTTTAAAAATTCTATTTCATTTAAAATGCTACTTTAGATGCTACTACCACTGGATAAACAAAATATATTTGCTTATCACTCTTTTTTTTCATGTAAATAAAATACATGAAAGAAATTTGGAGCAGAAACGAGATTAGAAAAAAAAATTCCATTGTAAATGAATTGTGATGAGAAAAATTTAGAAATGCATTACAGTAGAGTAATGAATATCACAAATATAAAACATTTCTTGTATTTTATAATTTTTACATTTTCAGACAGTAAATGTTAAATATAAATTTTTTTATTAATTACATTTATTTTCCCTATCATTCTACATAAATTGAATAGTTGATCTTTTTTTTTTTTTTCTTATACCCTCAGTAAAGCACAATTTGCTTACTTTCATCAATAATTTATAATTCATTCCCCAAAATACAAGCCTTTTTGAGGTGATAAATATCTTTTTTTTCATTTCCTTTGTTGTTATTAATATTTCGTAGCTTGTTTCGACAAAATTTAGAACCGCTACATTTTTATTGGCTCAAAATGGATTGTGAAAGTAATTCTCAAAGTAAGAGGGCTCAGTATCACAAATACAAAATTTACTCTCGGACAAGATTTTATTTCAACATTCTCAAGCATATACTTTTGAATCTATTAATCTTATTTATAAATACATTTTAAACCAGCATTTCAATAATTATCGTGTAACTGTTCTATACAAGCAAGAAGTTAAAAGCAGATAAATGCAATTGTTGATTATGTAATAACTCTCTATTTTTATACCTTTAAGTAAAACTAACCAAATTATATGCATTTTTAGAGAGATGATAAAATTTTTTGAACAGAAATTTAATCATAAAAAAATTTGCAAACTCAAAATGGCACATGAGGATAAAATAACCCAGAAAATGTGGAATGCTGGATTCAATGTCATAATCGTAAAGATTATTTTTTACATATTTATTCAACGCTAACTTTTCAAACTTGAAGGAATACTTTTTAACAGCGAATATAAGCAAGAAATTTTTAAAAAATTTAAAATATAAGGTGACAGTAAAGATTTAAGACATTCTATAACATAGAAGATAAGGAGGAAAAAATTTTCAACTTGATGAAAATTCAAAAATTTTCAACTTTCGTTTTTCAACTGACAAAACGAAATATATGATGAATGTAAGATTTATTTTCTGCATTTTTGTCCCTTCTATATCCTTAAAAATTAATTCAATTTAGCTATTAATGTTTTTTTTTCATTGCACGTATAACTGAAAATTTTAAGAAATAAAACATTTAAGAAACTCTGGAACATAAAAACGTATATCACAAATTTTAAGGTTATTTTCAGAACTTCTATCACCTCTACATTTTTTTCAACTTGGATCTATAAATCTAGTTCAAAGTTACATTTTCCACACACTGCACATGCAGAGATTCTATGTAAATAGAAAGATGTAAAGGCAGATGAGTGCAACTGTCGATTATGTAATGCTGGTGTCTCTTTTTGCTGCTCCGAAACAAGCCATTCAAAGTGTTTCTACAATAGCCTCGTAAAAGACAAACATTTAATGCATATGTGCTCGGAACAAAAACCCATAACCCACCGCATATTTTATTCCACGACAGGTAAATATGGTCCGCGGTCCACATGCCGCCCTTACCATTACACATCATTTTCTCTACTGTAAAGGTTAATTGTAGCAGCATTCTGGCCACTTTGGTTACAAAACCTTTGTTGCTATAACGGCTGTAAATAATTCCAGTAGAGACAAACGAAAATAAATTTTACTGAGAAATAAAAAAAATATGAAAGAACTCTTCAGTATTCTTCTTGTATGTCGAGTTTTTTCGCCGAAAAGAGGTAAAGAAAAAAGTGGGAGAAAAAAAATGAATACAGAAGGCTCAGGTTTCGCTTGTATCGATCACAAACCATTGCGCTGTAAAACTGCCCAGTTAGTAAAATGTATGGCTGAGTACCCGTTGAGAGACAGAATATTTAGTCTCTGCAATAAAATGCATGGAGGAATAGATAAATAGGTTTGAATGTGATGCATGTATTGATGAAGATATGTCAAAATGAACAATGTTATAATATTTGAGTGATAGGAAGAAATCATAAATTAGGCAATAAACAGATCATAATAGCTTAATAAATGGACAGAAATCCTTAATAAATGCTGTTATGCAGAGCAAAACTGGCAGAGCTTATCCTGCATCAGAAATTTCTGTTTTAAATAAGATCAAATAGAAATAATTTCGGCTCATTAAAATGATGCATAAGGCAATAGATTATGCCTTTTTATTTTTATTATTTAAGATAAAAAGGTATATTATTCGTTATTTTTACCTGTTTTGTAATTGCAATCGGGGCGATAAAGTTTTAACAACAACAACAAAAAAATGAAAAACCTAGGTGAAAGGTTTATGATGTTTATTGGCGGAAGAGTCGTATTTGACTATACTGCGCCAAACAAAGGATAATTAAAAATAATAGGATTGTTAAGGAGGTTTAAAGAAGTAGTAAGCTCTTTTGCTTACTTTGCAACAAAAACTTTAAAAATTACAACTTTGACAAATTACAAAAATTCTGAAATTGATTACTAATTCATATTAATACAAAACTGTGAAAAATTCCACACAATAGAAAATTCAACTGTAATGTAATCAAACACTCCTAATATGAGTGGACATTTCTGAAATTTAGCCGTGAAGATCATAATAACCTTTCATATCCTAATGTGCTAAAACAAAAATGAAAGTCGCTGATTTAGAGATAGAAAACGCTTTTGTTTGTTGATTGTATATGGGTGTGCAAAGCATAAGCAATATAATTTTTAAACGTTCCTACCTTCAAAAAAATTGCTCATAAATTTTATTAATTTTATGTTTTTGCTTGTCTTTATGCCCTTAGTTAATATTGTTGTTATGTCCGCAATTATTATTATTAAAAATTGAATTTTTGATATTTTTAATTATATTTTTTTTATTAGCGTTATGTATCTGTTGAATCAGGTGATTAAATATTGAATAGTCATTAATTAAGGAATTACATTTTACATACAATAATTAGATTCAATAGCATACGGGACAGCATGTTTTTTTTTCTTATAGGGCCTATTCATATTTAATATTTATTTTATTATTTATAAATTGAAATAGCCTTATTAATATTTTATGCTACATTGGAAGTCAAATTTGATACCACATTAGTATTTTGCGAAATACTGAAAGTCTAGTTTTGTATTTATATCTACATATAATGTTGATACACGTGTAATTTTGTATTTATATCCACCCTTTCATTAAAACGCCATTTTAAAATACATCATGATTCATGTGTGAATGATCTTCAAATGCTTTATTATTGCCCTTAAATTTAAATTTAACTTGAGGAGAAACTGGGAATCATCAGTAGCAAATATCTTTCGTTAAAATCCGAACAATATTTGACCCATGTAAGAAATTCTATGTTAAAATTTCTTTTAAAAACCTCTCTTTAAACATTTATACCTCTGTTTCCGACTGGGGCTAACAAGTTAGACCTAGGTGAGCACATAATGTAATTCCTTTTTCTGACACTTGCACATTGCAGTTTAACTAAAGGCCGAATTCAAGTTATTTGAACAAGAAAGTGCTTACAACGGGACTTTAAAAACTTCTTGGACAAACTCCTTTTTATTGAGTCCTGAGTCAATAAAGATACTTTTAAGACTATCTTGTACAGCATGAGAAATCGCTCTGTAAAACAACCGAAAACAAATAACTTTTTCTTTAATGCTAACTTCACTGAAGTTGTTTAAAACCATGCTTGTTAAAAAAAATGTTTCTCTTATATTTCAACATTAGCATATTCCAACATGGATTTTTTTAAATAGGCATATAATTTAATAAACTTTTTTCTGAAAAGATAAGTGTATCTGGATTATTTATCTGTTTTATTTCAAATTTGCTTTCGACCACATTCACTGTTCCTTGAAATACTTAAAAGAAATTCAAATTCATATTTGAAGAATTATTTTATTTCTGCAATCCTTCATAGTTATTAATTCTATTCGCTATTTACAATTATATTACTATATAACATTGAAGTAAGCTATGTTTTCTATACAAGTTGCACTGAATGATAGAAAAATCCAAAATAATTTTTTCAGAATAGATTTGGCAGATAAAAGCAGCTATTTATATCAAGGATTATATTAGAACAGAGCTCGTGGTATTTTTTTAGCATTATTATTATCATAGAAGAAGGCGATGCCTGAGATGCGTTGCCTTTTTGAAATTCTTACATCACATCTCTGGAAGAAGTTTGGATATTCGTCTCCTTTAACTCTCACCATATCAGCGGACAAGACAAATTTAAAGAAAAATTGGTTTTCAGATCTACGTCAAAACTGAGAATTTGCCACTAAACCATTATCTAGCAGAGACCTTATAATTCCGATTCGCTACTAACAACATTTCAGAGAGCTCTATATAATAATGAATTGAATTTTCATTAATATTCTGCATTGAGTTTAAGTCCCTTAGAATCCATCGTAGTATTAATTTTCCTACCGGAATTATCCCATATGAAAAGGCAGTGAATTTAATTTCTCAAAATTGTAGTTGATGATATAGCTTATTTGAAAAAAAAATGTTCATTTGGTTTACAGCTTATATACGGCTTTCAATTAAGTAAGCAAAATTTATTAAAAAGCAACTATAGTTGTGGAACATTGAAATCAAAGTAGTTATATGCTAAATTATAATAAATTAGATTTAGCAATATTGATCGATTGTAAATTATTGTTGTATTACTAATTAAAAATCTGTTTGAAAGAACTCAAATCTTCTTGATTATGGAATTTATCAAATCTATAGTATTTGAAGAGGAAAATAATCGATAAAAATTATTGTAAAGTATGTGGCCTTGATTTGCATTAGAAATAATGAAAAGAAAAAAAATTGTCTTCGTTTAATATGTATGATCCATTTTTTTTCAAAATAAATTCCACACCAAATTATGAATGTTTGAATCAATATTAACGTAATGAATTTTAATCCTCCGTATAATTGGTTTCATTCAATGCCTTTCCTTTGCTAAGGGGGAAAAAATCATGATCTTCTGCAATAAATAGAATCCTTTTTTAATAGTCAAATCTAATGAGGAAGTATTAAAAAATAATCTATGTATCCTATCTTTGAATTTTCTTTTCAAATTTATAATAAATGCCTTTAAGAACCATGTCCATTTCTTCCACTGAAGTAGGAATTCACTTGATATTTAATGATAGCTTTCGAATCAACTACAGCAAAAGGGTAAAAAAAAAAATAATACTATTTATCGGATATAAAAGAAGTGTAATCATAGTCAGGGGCAGGGGGGCATTAAAGTTGACCATCTTTTACATGGCTATAGAAATTTCTGTTCAGAAGTTAATAAATGGTTGGCGGTGTCCAGAAAGGCCGACTCTCACCGATTAAAAACAAATCGGAAGATTTTGATTGGTGGAGAGAGATCTAAAGGTGAAACCTACATTCTTTTCATATTCTTTTAATAATTTCCTCTCGAGTTTTCCATCTTTTACAGTTCGTGCGTTTAAATAAAAGGGACGGTTTCTTTTAATGTTAAGTGCTGTTTATGGATGGAAACTGGTAATTTTGCTTCAGCAAGCTGCAGTTTTGTTGGAATTTTTTGAATTATTGTTCCATACATTCCAATTAGAATTCTAAACTACTGTTTTCAAAGTGCCTTTATAAAAAAAAAAAAAATAAATAAAAGTAATTGAAGAAGCCGTAGAGAAGTACCAGGCTGGAATTATTATTTTATTCAGTAGTCTAAACATGACCTGTTCAAACGTGAGTCACAAAATTACACTCACAAAACACTATCTTTATCATTACACGGAAACATCTATCTTTACATATTTATTTACTCCGCTTGCTTTGCCTCCCCCCCCCCTTTTCTTTTTTTCCCTCCAAGATTTCATAGTTTAAAGGTAAAC
The DNA here is from genome assembly GCF_947563725.1 of Argiope bruennichi. Classification (NCBI taxonomy): domain Eukaryota; kingdom Metazoa; phylum Arthropoda; class Arachnida; order Araneae; family Araneidae; genus Argiope; species Argiope bruennichi. The sequence continues at coordinate 116,990,858 of NC_079152.1, read as the reverse complement.
ATTAAATTGAAGGAGATGCCTTTTTTTATAATTCTTTTTGATTGGTTGAGCAATGTGAATAACTATTCATTACAAAGAAATTATGCTTTGGCTTTGTTAGTTTTCCAAGAAATTGTTTTTTTGAGGGTTGCCGCGCATAAATTAATTAATAATTTGCTTATCATAATTTTATTATAAATATTTGAACAGCCAATCTAATTTCATCTGATTTTGATTCAAAAAAACGGAAAGCAAGAAAAGTCGAGCTGAGCTTTTTGTTTAGTTAAACAATGATCATTTGTGAAAAATTATCATTTTTTTATCTCATAATTCAAGAAATGTCCGCATTTTCGCTTCATTTTTATTTTAAGTTTACTTTTAAATTTAGAATTTGTAATATTAATTTTTTTAAACGCACCTGTAATCGAATCTTGCCTGCATATTATTTAAAATAATGCTTCTTCAATACTCTTTATTCTTAATGCACCTATCAAGTGAAAAAAAATCATTAACTCTTTACTTTTAATGAAATTTCGCCTGGACAATTCAGTTCCAATTTTAATTTGACATGCATAAAAAAATACAAAAAAAAATGTAATTAAAAGTAACTACTTTACATGTTATAATGATATCTTTTAGTCCATAATGATTTGCTTGACTGTGTTTGGTCATAAATTCTATGGAATTTAAAGCAATAATGCTGTAAGATCATTTTTAAAGCTACATTTGCTGCTGCTTGCTGCATCTCTCTGCTGCTTTATTTGAGATGAACCCTCTTTTACGTCGACAATTTTAGAAATTCTTACAAAAATCCCCTGTTCATACATTTTATCATTTATAATTATTATATCAGAGCCGCAAGATCCTTTTCAAGTAGAAAAATCTGTTATGCACAAGATACCGGATAATATGTTGAAGATTATAAAGCTACATTGGAACAAAATTATAAGTTTCTTAATATATAAAATATTTCAATTATTTTTAAGGTTATTTTGTGGGATTTTTTTCAATAGTTCTGAGATATAGTAAAGTTCATTTTCTTATAGGAAAATCCATTAAAAGATGCCTTTTTAAACATCTTTATTTGAGAAATACTCATACAAAAAAAAAATAAGCGTCTAGGTTCAGTGACCATCAGTTGCATTTGTACGAATGATACCTCTAAATCAACTCAAACATCTAACCCTCAAAGTCATTTAGTTGGGCTGAACCTCTGGAACATTTTTAAAATGTGACATAATGCTTTTTATGAAACATTTAGAAAACTTTCCAATGGCAGAGTCGCTTGCCAGACCACACATGATTCATTGTATACAATATATCTTGCATTCAGTTGCGGCATGCTCAAAGCGCAGTTCATCCACAATCATAATTGCAGTTTGAATGAAAATAACCGCCCTGTTGAAGTTTGAGAGGCATGGACTGGCCATTTCAAAAAAAAAAAAGCATGGGTTAACTGAAGATTGTCCAAGCTAAATTTCTTCTTGAGACAATCTAAATCTTTCTAATCGAGGGTGTGTCCTGAGAAAAGCCCCGCCGATTTTATTTATAAGAATTCGTGATACCATTATTTGAAACTCATTGTCATCATCTCCTTTAATAAAATGAAGGCATTGTTATCATTTAGAAATATCTTTGATGGCTAAAGGTCAAGAGTTAAATCATTAATAGCATATATGTATGAATTCTTTTGATCTATTTTGTTAATTTTGCTATTAAAGAAACGTAATTGCTGCCAAATTTTAAAGATGTGAGGTAATTTGCTTTACACATCTTCTAATTATTCATTTGGTTTACTTTATTTATAATAGATGATTTCTTTTGATGATTTTGGTGCAATTTTACTCATACAAAAAGCTGATTTATACTTACTGTATCAATGAAAGAAAAAACAGAAAAATATTGACATGAAATTTACTGAATTAAAAATATTTGACGGTCACGAGAAATTGGTAACCAGTTATATAAATCTTCATCTTCCGAAGAAGAAAGTGAGAACTTAAGCCATTTTATGTAAATAATAATTCAAATTTTATTACACTTATTGCCGAAGCTAGTATAATTTACCGTTAATAGTGCAATGACTGGGAAATTTGATAATATTCATTTTACACTGGATAAGGAACTTATCATTAGCCTTATACATCACTGCATTATACCGAATTTTCTGTCGAAGAGAATACAGGTCCTCTGTTCTTGACTTTTGCAGAAGTCAAGGCGTAAAGGAGTCTCCTTAACTTATTTTTTTCCATGAATTTTCCCTCGCTCGATTTTCAAAGTGGGATGAAAACGACCAGATAAATATACATCCTAACATTCTAATGCTGATAACTATACCTGAACTAAAATGTGTGGTAGTGAGCTCATCTGCCTTGTAATTGTGGTATTAATTGTACAAACAGAATGATGCATTGTCATTCACAATGCAAAAGGCCATTCGTCAAAAATTCAATTTGGTTGAAACCCAAAAATTGACACCACTTCGTGTCGTCATCTGATATCAAATTACCAAAATCCAAGATGGTTACTTCAGGAAATAGTGTTATATCAAACAGTCTTATTTAATATTTTAGCAATTAAAGATTAAACATTCTTCTTACCAGGAAATTCATAGTTTTTTGAGTATTCATATATTATGTTCATTCCATTCACCATATCATAAACCTTGTTAATCACCATGATTCTAGGCACAGACGATTTGGCATTCGTTAGCAATATTTAGGACTACGAATTTTCTAACTGAAATCCTATAAAATGGAATTTTGGAATGTACAACTTTATGTACTGTGAGCGATGATTTACTTTTCTTGATCCACGATCTGGTTTCAAAATCTTGAATGATATATTTCGAGACTCGACACCTCCGAAATTCCACCATGTAAGTGGCTCTGGTACATAACTGACGTCATCGTAGTTAAGCGTCCTCCATTCAATGCAGAACGAACATTTAGAGAATAGTTTGCTTTCTCAGTTGTCATTCTCTTCATCAGACTGCAGCTCGAAAAGTTTAGGTTTACCCCAAAATAACTATGCCTAGGTTCAAAATCAGGCTAATCTAATCAATTAAGCAGTTAATACCGTTTTCTTGCAAGTGGAATACGAATTATTCACACATATAAAACGTGTAAACGAACGGAAATTAAACTAAACAAAAAAAAGCATCTAGATATTAAAAAAAGCTTCTCCAATAAATTGAGCTTAAATTAGTTCCTTATTGACAAATTTTTATAGAAGTTTTACATGATTGATTATTTTGTAGTTATATAAGGAAAATTTTTTTTTATCAGACATGCTTATCTAAATCAATAACATTGAATTAATTTCTGCTGTAGAAAGCATGTTTTATACGCAAATTATTTATCCTTTTTTTTTTATCTCTTTAAATGATTCCAAACCAAATATTATTCCATTCAGTTTCACCGCCTTCCTATTTAAACCGACGAATCTATTTCGCCAACAGGACATGAATCTTGTTGACAATCTGATCTAAGAGCTGCAGACAACCCCAGAGACAATATCTGATTTGCAAGGAGAATGACAGACGGGTGAATATTTAATCTACGAAAAGAATAAAAATATTAAACAAAAAAATACTGCTGATGTCGTCGAAAAGGCTCTCGAGGGAGGTAGCGTCATCAAGGTACACGTGGAGGTTCAGCAAAATACATTTATCACCCCCCAGATGCCATCCTGTTCCATTTACTTCAATGAGCTAAAAAGTGACAGAGACAGTAGTTTAAAAAGATCCTGTTTATGGGCATTAGAAGGGTTATTTCGTGTCCTAGAGTTTTGAGTGATGTTTGTATCATCGCATTTGTTTTCATCAAGTTCTTTACTAAAATTTCAATAGGGTGCGATTTATCTTTAAAAAGTGCCCCAAGATATTTAGTTTTTATTTTTACATTTTTCTGTAATATATTGATGGGGGTAAGTCAATTGAAAGCGTGAAAGAGTATTTATTTACTAACAGGTAACTTTGTTTTTGTTTTAAAAAAATGTGAAAAAAAATTATACGTAGCTTACAAATAGTAGAAATATTCTTGAAATGTAAGAAAACGTTGAAATGATAGTAAAAAGGGAAATAAAGATTTGCATTTTCACATAGTAAAGACGGAATTGATATTACTAAATGTTTGTTTTAATTTTATCTGGAATAAATGCTAAAAGGCGATATTCATTTACTGACTTTTCATATTTATTTTTTATTTCAATTTAATTTCAGTACCATTAGAAATTAGAATTTATGCAAAATAAAGTAAGATTTTTAAGAAAAATATTTATTTCATGAGTAAAGAAGGGAATTAAAACTTAAAATTATACTGATAAAAAAATAATATAAATTCTTGACAAAATATTTCAAAAATTTGTCTTTAAAACCTTTTATTTCTGAAAAATTTACATTTATCACTTATTTTATAGCACTTTTTTCTAATAGCAAAATCTATAGGCTACTGTTTAAAAATCAGACAAAATTAAATATTTTCTAATGAAGTTCATAAATGAAAGAGTAAAAAATTAAATATTGAAACTCCTCGATAGTATAAATTTTAAATAATTTATATTTAATGAGGCATGCGTTAACCAAACAAACAGTACATGTTCCATTGTTTAATTAATATTCAATTTTTTTTAATTCTGTAACTGTTTTATAATGATAGTTATTAGGGAATTAAATCATTTAATGAAAATTTGAAATAGTTACTTTAATTTATGATGAAAAATTAAAATTGATTATCCTGTCTGAAAATCTTATCAACTTATCAATTACAATGAATCTTAACTATGTGGTTGACATTCGGACTTGCAAATTTAAAAAAAAAAATTATGCTTACTAAACTCCAGTTAAATTCAATAATTATCATTCGCAAATACTTTTGACTTATTGTGTTAGGAAATATTAATAAAATTTCATATTTATTAATTAATTAATTATTAAATAACATTTAATAGTCATTTAAACGGGTTAATAATGTCAGAAAAACTACACAGGAATCAGTAAAAGATATGCAATAAAATGTATACTTATAAAATTATTTAAAAAAACTTTAATTAAAGCTAATGATCTTTTCTTCATTATAACTGGGAAATTAAATATTTCGAAAGATCGCCTTAGGTTCCAATAAATTAGAATTTTCATATGATTACACAGAAATTGGTTAATGAACTATTAAGCTATGAGAAAATTGTATAACTAACATCCATTTGTTTGTACAACAACCACATGCTCAAATTGTGTACAAATGATCACACATAATGAGATAAAAAAAATGGATAGATTCTTTAACTTCCTTTAGATTTAATGCATTTTGCTAAATGTTACCACACATATACAAGATACTAAGTCTTCCCATCAAAAATATCCCACCAAAAACGACTTAAAAATTCTCGGGAATTCAAGAAAATGAGCTGCAACAAACCTGGATGAGAAATCGGTTACATGCAGAAAATAAAATCACAATTGGTGAAAATACAAATCTGTAAGCGTTTGTATTATTTTCATGACTAATCAATAAAAACGATAAGGAATGATAAAATATTTATCTAGTGTCGTTTCTATAGATGATTCAAATTCATACAAATTCATAATTGATGATTCAAAATGATGATTCAAATTCATACAAAAAAAAATCTATGATATATCGATGAGGATCTATTAGTCTTGAAATCAGATTGAATACATCGGCTTTATGTGGATTATGTTTATTAATCGGTCCCTATTGCATATGTGAATAAAATATTATAGCTGATATATTATTATTAGTTGGTGTGTATTAATAAACGGAAAAAAACAGATTTCGCTATACTGCACCAACTGAATTATAAATGAAATCTAACAGTAGTTAAATCAATAAAAGGCATCTTTAAAAGCTATGTAAATCAACTACAAGAAACATGATTCAAAATGCTGATTCAAATTCATACAAAAAAAAAATCTATGATATATCGATGAGGATCTATTAGTCTTGAAATCAGATTGAATACGTCTGCTTTGTGTGGATTATGTTTATTAATCGTTCCTTATTGCATATGTGAGTAAAATATTATAGCTAATATATTATTATTAGTTGGTGTGTATTAATAAACGGAAAAAAACAGATTTCGCTATATGCACCAACTGAATTATAAATGAAATCTAACAGTAGTTAAATCAATAAAAGGCATCTTTAAAAGCTATGTAAATCAACTACAAGAAACAAGCGCGAGTATAAAAATGAAAAAATTAATTAAGCCAGCATAAAAAGAAAGAAGATATATCAGGACATTAAATTTAAGGGAAGTAAAATAAATCTGGAGTATAAACCCATAATAATTTGCAAAATGGCAAGAATCAATTAATCTTAACAAAATAAAAGAATAATATATTCAGAATGGGTATATTTATTCACACATGTCTTAGGAAAAATAAACGTAAATGATGGTAAAAATTATAAGGTAATATACCAAAATATGACAAATGGAAAAACAACATGATGTACCTTAATATCATGCTGTGGCATTAAATTCAAAAAAAATTGAAGAAAATGAGAGAGTCAGATTAATTTAATTTGATACTGTGTCAAAACAGAATTCTATGACCATAATAAGATAATTGCGCTAGAAAAAAAAATTTAATTTGATACTGTATCAAAACAGAATTCTATGATCATAATAAGATAATTGCGCTAGAAAAAAAAATTAATTTGATACTGTATCAAAACAGAATTCTATGATCATAATAAGATAATTGCGCTAGAAAAAAAATTTAATTTGATACTGTATCAAAACAGAATTCTATGACCATAATAAGATAATTGCGCTAGAAAAAAAATTTAATTTGATACTGTATCAAAACAGAATTCTATGATCATAATAAGATAATTGCGCTAGAAAAAAAATATCGAGGATAAAAAAAAGAAAAGCTTTGAGATTATTTCAATGCTGTAACTCGATCCATACGTTAGAGCTAGGAAATTCAAATCTTATTCTGTGTTCCCAATTTTCAATGACTTCTTGAAAGACTTTTCGTTTTCAGCTATCGATTCTTGGAAGAAAAAGAATCACCTCTAAATGCAGAGCTGTTGAGTCGGCACCGAATAGCTGTACAGCCCGAAAAATACGCGTTCAAATCCTGCGCTCTGTCGCATTCTGGGTTATAAATTTTCTAGCGAAGCGTAGCAATCTCTCGTGGGGGAACAATGCTACATATAAAAGAAAATGAATTTGATTTTGGAGAGGATAGATTTCTCTCCAAATATATCGACAAGCATTAAAGAATGCCAAAGAAAAACTTTCATAGGCTACCTTCTGTGCCGGAAAAATTGTGCATTGCAGTTGAAATTTATTGTATCTCTTTCTTATAGTTGCAAGAATATAGATACAGTATTATTTTCTTTATTCTTGAAATAACCTAGATGCATATTCTTTCGGTTGTCGAAGGAAAGTATCAATTAAACCGTTAAGAAGTTAGACTGCAAAGCCTCTGAAAAGATGTTTTTAATATGATTTTACTGACTATATACAGTTAATTTGATTTCATATTTCTTTGCATAAAATACAGAAATTGCAAACTATTTATTAAAACATATCCAGAAATAAATATTAAAATAAACGATGTATTTGAAATAATTTTATCCTAAAATTGTATTACATTTCCCTTTTGTTTATTCATAAGTACTTATATATCGATACATTACTATAATAATAATCATATTTGAAATTCTAAATTTAAGTTCAATATTATGTACATGGTTATTACCGAATACCGAATACAAATGAGTTTGAAACACTCATAGCCAAAATTCGGTGTTTCAGCCTTTCTAAGTTGCAATTTGGTATAAAGAGTACCTTCATTTGTAATTTCTAATATAAATTCTACAAGAATAAACAGTAAAAAAATTGAATTGGTTGTTAGAAATTAAATGTAAGAAACCATTTTAAATAAATATTATTCACATTTTTCTTTTAAATTATTTTTGAAATGAAACATTTCCATCTAATATGTTATTGCATTTACGGTTACTGCGCTTTCCCATATTTTGGTGAGAATTCAAATTCCTACAAATTGTAAGCTGCACATCTTTTTAACATTTTTTTTTTCTTTTGCAGAAAAGTGATATGAAGGATTAAAAAATACAATACAAAATTGTTACTGTTATATAGAAAAAAAAAATACAATGGATAGTGAAATGAATTTTAAAGAAATACATTTGCTGTATATGTGCTGAATATCATTATTGTTGATTTTTTTAAACAATATTTCTTGAATCTCTATACTATGATATATGCAATGAATATGCAAGTTAAATACAATGAATCTATCTATAATTATTGATAATTTTTATGCAAATTATCAATTTCAGAGCAGTGTTAGCTGTTTTTTTAGATATGATAGTAATAAAACAAAATAATTTTATATGTCACTTCGATGTTATATGGAAAAAAAAACCATGAATGCAAAGTCGTTCATCGTATAAAAGCAACGTTTCATTGCTATATTGAAAACTTGAATGTATTGTTACATCACAAAAAAATATCTGAATGGAAGTTCTTTAATAAATAACTAATTCCGATGAATTAAATGATTCAAAAACTAGTACAATAAAATTTGAATTCCAATTTCTCACTATATAAATGCATTTTTCATAAATAGCAATAAAACTTGGGTGTATCTTCTTTCATTTTGTTTTTGTACGGGCGCAAATTCGAATGAAAAGTTTCGCACACATCATATTAAAACATTATTTCGTTTTCGAATGAAATTTTGAATGTCTTACAACATTAAAAAGGTAATAAAAATCACAATTAGAAAATTCGCTGATAAAATGTCTAATTTTAATTTGCTTGCTTAAACAATAAATTGTGAAAGACCATTTTTCACTACATAAAGACAATAAATTTATTTAATAAAAATACCTTTTATATCGTAATCAAGCATAATATGCTAATCATCCATTTTCCACAAAGAACACCCTTCATAAATAGAATCAGAGCCAAGTTTCTTATTAAAGGTATTAAAACCAACTTTATTCTGAGATAAAAGGCCCTATCGCGAAAGGAACATAAAATAAAAGGAAGGGACTTGGCAGCAGCTACCGACGAACGAAAACAATTACGATATCGTGAAACAAAGAAAGGGGCAGGGAAAGCAAAACAAAGGGGTTACAGCAGTGACCGAAACAAATCCCTGCAATAAATAGTTAATACAGCTACGAGTAATAATAGCGGGAGATGTTGGGGGGAGAAAACAACGAAAAGGTAAAATACGCGGGGATGAAGCATAAAAATAGAGCTGAAAATATAAGGTAGAAGGAATGGTAGAAGAAACCCAAAATATGGATAAATCTTGGATATGAAGGAAATGTGAGCGGCAAGGGGGAGAGGGATTCGGAAATGTGATGTGAATGAGAGGGGAAGGTAGTGAACGCCTCTTCACTCCGTGTGTGTTCAGCAGAGTGACTTAAAGCCCCCCCCCCTTTCGTTTTAAGAGAATCCCGGTGAGCTCCAGCGCTTCTTGGATTGGGAGCGCGTTTCGACATTCACTCATATGCATGCAAAATAACGGGGGTCTCCTCTCTTCACTTCTCTTCATAGGGAAGGGTGGGGGCTGGCGCGAGGGAGGAGTGTATATGCATTTGAAAGAGTCTCGTTTGAATTTATTCCATAAGCTGGGGACAAAATTGAAATTCCGTTGTCGTATATATGTGAGATTCCTGGATGCTTTTCCTCTTTTCCATATTGCTCAGCTTTTCCTCGACCCCCCTCGTGCACCCCTTCGCCTACCCCTCACCGGAGGCTTTCGAACGGCCCCTACCGACAGACAGAGAACCATTCGCCCACCCCACCTCACTCACAAATAAAATTGACAGAAAAATAAGTGAATTTCGAAGCAAGGGGGTATACGAGTGATTGAGTGGAGTTATATGATTACCGCTGCTACACTCTACCCTTTCCCTCGTATATATATGTATATAAGTTAACATATATAACGGGCTTTCCTTTTTTAAAGGTGTGAAAAAGAATTTTTCGTATGATGGATATGTCGGGACGTGTCGAAAGATGATGTGAATTCGTTTTTGGTGCAGTTCGAACCCCTTGCCCAGCTCCCCCCGTCTTCCTTGTGGTCTTCCCCCCCCCCGCCCTTTTCTTCAACGACTGAATATTACTCATAACGTAGGCAAGAATTCGGATTTTACAACGGAATGCTCTTAAATGCTTTCAGATTTTAAATTTTCAAGACTTAGTTTGTTATTTTATTTGAGAATGTTTTTGTATTAAGTTCTACATATGTATATACTAATATTTAATTTCTACGTTTACAGGCTAGTTTTATGTACTTTTGTAAATTAAAATTAGAAAATATTTTTTTTTATTAATTTGAACTTTTTTTCTTTTTTCTGAATTGAATATATTATTATTATTTTATTTTTTATTTATTTATTTATTTTTACATTTTTAAGATCAAGTAACTTTAGAACCAAAAGCCTTAAGAACAGAAACAAGATGAATTTGCTGTTGTATTGAGTTTGTACTGAGTACATGAGCTATTTGTGTTGAGCTTCTAGTCAAATGAGTGAAGCATAGTTTATATATCAATAAAAGTTGCGGTCACAAACATGAAAATCAAAAGTGAGTATCATCTGATGCGGTTCGTTAAGAGCTCCGACGTTTGATAGTTTTCCAGTTCGCAATATTTTCTACTTTAATATTTGGCTTTTCTTATGCAATTTTAAAATAATGAAAACATTAATATCACTTTTAATACTTTGATATATCTCAAATATATGTAAAATTTGTTTTCATAAATAAATTATTGAACAATATTTTCATTATTTTTTATATTCAAAAAAATATTTTATTTCATTTTTTTTTCGCTGTTAATGAAAAAATTGTGAAATGAGGTATAAATGGATTTTTTTCCTTTAAACCAATGCATTTACTTTGCTTGGGGTTTGATTATTATTATTATCTGTCTAAGGAAATTATAGTGTTTTCTTTCGAATGTAAAATTTATATTCAGAATTGCTTGGCTAGTATCAAATTCTGAAAAGGTTATACATAAAGGTTAAAGAACATTCATCTGAATCTCTGATATGTTCTTAATAAATATGCTTCTAAAAATCGACAAATAAAGGAAAATAAGCCAGGCGATATCACAAAATAACTAATGATTTCAGAAAGAAAAAAAAAAGCGCTTGCGATTTGTTTCATAATATGTTTTCTTGAAAATAGACGATGAATCAGGTTTTAGAACCTAAGCAGTGATTATTTCCTTCCTGTGGCTGTGTGTAAAGAATAAATTGTTTTAAAAAGATTGAGAGAAAAAAAATATATGACTAACTTAACTAAACGCATCACTAGCACACTCTATTTCGAAAAACATTCATTTTTATACAAAAACAATTTGTTTTTTACGTTATAATTTTTATTCTGATAATAGCTTTTAAAAACTTAAGTGAAAACACACTTTATAATTAATTCTGCAATATTAACCCCGTAACTGGTTTGGTTATATTAACTTCCCGTTTGAAGCAACACTAGGGCTATTTCCCCGTAACTGGAAACGGGACTCAAAATGACCCCGCTTTAATCATTAGCTCTGATTATCACGTGGTATTTTGTCCTTGAATACAATCATCTCCTCAGTACCTTCAAGTTGCTCTTTCAGCAGTATGCTGGCAAAAGTCTAAGTATGAACGCGTACGTATAACCGAGTTAGTCTTTTTCGAAATTTATGTTGTTATTTATTTATAGAGTCACTGACTCCATATATCTGATAATTTGAATAAAGCAAAAAGAATAAAGAAATATTCTTAAAATAATATTTTAAAATATTGAATTCTTCCTTTTTGTTTGTTAAATTCCAACAGTTATTAACATTTATGTAATTTCGTAATGCCTAAACGAAGTAAATACTCGTTAGAAGATTGTTTAGATTTTTCTTTTAACATCTTTCCAACATTTAATATTTAACATTTACCATTTTTAATATTAATATTTTTCGTAACTACAGGATTTTCAGAATGTATTGTGTTTCCAAAATAAATTCCAATGCTTTTTACAAAAGACAAAAGAGAAATAAAGATGGAGTCATTTTGACTCCATGTCTCTGGCCGCCTGAGGAAATTCATGTCTCCAGTTATGAATTAATTCTGCAAATAAATAACATTGCAGAAATTCCAACTAACAAATTTAAAGTAATTGTGAATAGGGAAAATATTGATTTTTGCGTTGTCCTTAATTACACGTGCTGCACAAGATGAAATCAACGCTGTACCAGCTTAGTGTATGTAGAGAAAATAATTTTTCAACTCTGAAAGAAAACTGATATCTCGTACTCTCGGAGAATTAAAAAATATATACACATATATCAAGCGAAGCGCCTATCTGAAATCCCCAATTTGGCTACAATTGTCTCGTAACTCATTTCATAGCAGGCCTCGAACATAACACGTCCTTAGTTATCAGGGACGTAATGGAATCCCTTCTGAGCTAAACAGATGGTGTAACGTTACTTAAATAGATGCACCGCAGAATTTTCTCGTCATTTTTAATCTTATCCTCGTCCACACGAGCCACTTCCTCACTGTCGTAGCACACCCACCCACCACCGCCTTTTCCACCAGACGATAATTTCGCCAAGTGAAGCTGTCAGCGGGACCGAAATCACTGCCGATTTGGGAGTTCAAAATTACCCCGATAACGAGTCTTCGGGTCCTTTTCGCGACTCATTCTGTAGTATATCGAGGGGAGGGGTGAGCACATATGTCGTCGACAATCTTCGAGAAACTGCCTGCTGCAGACCTCCCCTTCCCCCTTCATCTCTTCATGAGCGACATCCTGTGACGCGATTCGTTGAAAGAAAGAGAGAAAAATGCGAAAGTGATAAAAACCTCTCGCGGGGCAAGATTTTGATTTGGTCATTGCGCGCGCAGCAAGAGTTAACTGTTTTTTTTAAAGGGATGGGAGGGTGTTTATCCCCCTTCCTTACACTTTATTCAAACGGATTTCCCCCCTATTTCACGGGAAGGAGTGAGCCACCTTCGTCTAAAATGCTCCATTCATAATTTGGGGGACCGTCAATAAATGACATTTTAGATAATGCCCTTACAGACACAATACTATGAGTGTAAAACTTTATTAGTAACAATAATGTTGAAACAAAATAGTTGATTGTGATTGAACTTGTTTCGGTAATTCTTAACCGATGCGCCTCAGTGGCATATAAAGACTCTAAATTATATAAAAAGTGAACAAACACACACACACAAAAATGCAATAAATAAATTACTAAAAAAATAAATTAAGATTGATTCGATAAATGCAAAAATAAATGGCTACTTTAAAAGAAATTTAAATGATGGAAAAGGAATTGTTATTAATTATTTAAATTCAAAAGCTTATTGAAAAAGATCGTAGCCATTCAACACATACCAGCAATTAAACTATCGATAAATAGATGAAATTTATTTTGAAGAATTGTATCAACGTTAGTGTAATAATCGTTTTAATAATATTGTCTTTTAAAGTCAATGAGCATCAATTACTCTGCTATATTAGTCATTTAGTTAATATTATTATGATCACGAATGCTACCAGGAATTTTTTAAATGATTAGTTTGTATTTTATTGTAACTGATTAATGATTTAGTTTGTTTTATGACTAACAGCAAACTGATTTTGCTTTTGGAAATTTAATTAAAATTATTTCAATTTTGAATAACATTGCTTAATTTTTGCTCCCAAACTAATAATTGTCTCATTGAATTATTTAGCAACATGTATTATTTTAACATCAAACTAATATAAATAAATAAAAATTGTAGAGTATTTTTTGTTAGATGTAGAGTTTAAAATTATAATAGTAGCATATATTTAAAAAATTCAATCCCAATTATTTATATAAAGAAAACTGCTACCTTAACACTATCTAATATGGCATCAATTTAAATTTTGAGATGTTTCATAAAATGCATTTACTGAAATTAGTTGTATTTTTTTTAATTATATATTTTTGAGTTTTCAGTCCTCAATAAGCTGCTAAGAAACATAACGATATCTGAATGTAGATTAACATTATATCTTTACAGTTACACTGACATTTGTAATCAATCTCTCCGCTAGAATCTTTGTTGACATGATGTATGCAATATTATTTTTTTTTTTAAACTCCCAAAGAAAAATTACTAGATTTAATTTGCTCGCTTCCTAATGAAGTAAAATACATATTAAGTGGGAAATCAAGCAGAAAATTTTACAGGCCTACGGTCTTAGCAGCAATTTCATAAGCACAAAGACACTGCCAATGTTTTCCCGTCCAGAACTGGCGCATGGGTCCCAACCTTAAAAATTTCTGAAAAGTCTCATATTATCTAGTTATGCCACTGCATTAGCTTCTCCTTTCTATTTTAAAAAAGATCGGAATAGATACTTTTTTTATTAACTTTAATTTAATTATAAAATCGTATTCTGACAATTAAATGGCAAATAGTACGCTCATAAAAAGGCTTTTAAAGCATGAGAAAAAAATTGTACTACATAAAATTTTATAACTTATTAAATGATTTTGTTTTAATAACTGAATTAAGTCATTTTATTCATCTTCCAGTATTACTTCCTGATTACTTAAAGCACCAAAGAAATTTAAACTGTTATTATTGATTATCCTCAACTTAAAGCAATCAAAGATTCTGTTCATTGATATCAATAATCAATTCATGCATTTAGCTGAATTTTGTTTGGTAAATTGTACTTTTCTAATCTGTAAAAAACAGCAAACATCAGTTTGATGATATTACAATTAAATGTAAAAAATAATTCAATCAAAAAAATTCGAAATTTTCTTCAATTGAGTTCTGAATTGTAATTTAATGAACAGCTTTGTTTCTTCCCATTCTTTTATTCATTAACTATATTTTGTGCATTGAATTTTGTAATCCCAATAATAGGACATTTAACAAATTTTTCATTGAAAAAAATTATAATATCAAAACACTTGCTAAGTAAAAATTTTCCAAAAACTGCAGAAAAAACATGCAAATTAGAGTAGTTTTTGTAATATTATGTAAACAATCATAATATCCTATAGTAATTTTAATTTTAAGAAATAACCTAGAAGTAGTAGAAATTAAGTCTTTTTCCCTCTTTAAACATGAAATATTTTTTAATATTTTCTAGCGCTAGCATAAAAATATTTTATTTTAATAAAAGCTTTTAAAACTACTGTTTTGGAAACTATATAGAAACAATCAGATACTTCGTTAAATGCTATATAAACTTTTTTCCCCTGTATCCTGTTTCAACTAATGTATACATCTTTGATAAATTTGCAGAGAGAGAGAGATAGTGGAATGTTAGTGTATGGGTTAAATTAATTTTTACTTGATAATGTCTTTTTTTTTTCATATCATTATTATAAAAAAACTTTTGTGTTTATTTCTGAAAGGACTCTAATGACTCGATCAACTTTTAAAATAAAAGCAAAATTTCATAACAAAAAAATACCAGTTTGTGTATTAAATATTTCTCAACTGAATGTTCCTGCAAAGTGAATATTTACCGAAGGCATGCAATCAAATGATATTTTGTTATGATAACATTTTAAGATTCAGAAAAACTAAATGAAATACAAAAGCATACACGGATGCATAACACAACGATTGAAATCTAAGTCTGTTTTTCTTATATAATTATTTGCATTTTGGAATTTTTAACCTGCTTTTTTATGCAACATGCTAGCTTAGTCTATGTTTTGGACTCAGTGTGTTTTACAGAATCCTTTGTTTTACGTTTCAAAACCGATTCACAACTGGTCTAAACCTAAACAATAGTCACTTCCGTGCTTAGTTCACCTTAACACCTGTTTTCGAATGGACGTACTTTTTAGCTTAAATTATATGTTTGGTATAAAAATTGATAGGCGCATGGGGTATGTTAATGCTTCGCTATATGAAAGAACAGTGTTAAAAGACACAAGAAAAACACTGGCCATGTTTTCCTGAAGACGAAATAGAGACTGAAAGTTGCCGTCTTCTCTCCCGGCATAAAAATATAAACGAAATAAATAAATTCAAGAGAAAAAAATATCTACTTTCCAACAACAATTCCAATAATCTAGAAAATATCAACGCCTCTTTTCTACACAGTTACGAACTACTGCCATTTTAAAAAAATATCCAAAAAAAGTGATGCATAAAAAAAATGCTTTGTCTTATCCTCCATCTGTTGTGTTGCTATTTTCCTACTCTCTTGTCTCAATCTACATCCATGCCAGTCTGCGGGGGTGGGATGGGGATAAATAATAATAATATAAAATTCTTCATGGTTGGAGGGGGGGGAGGAATAAGGCTGGCTGCAAAAGTCAGACTGAGCATCGTGTTATCAGTGGCTGAAGTACAGCAGGCTTAATTTATCTGCTGAACGACAGGGGCCGCTAGTTGCAGCTACTGCGTAAATATTTTATGAAAACGCTGGAGAAGAAGATGAAGACGCGGTTTAAGATGGCGGCGCCCCCTAGGGGGGAGGGTCGGGGTTTTGTTTTGAGCGCAGGCAGCAGCTGCAGACTAGTGTTGCGAAAGGTCTCCCCATTTTTTCAGCCTTGGTTTGCTGACAAATAAAACAGAGGTTGGTGTCGGGGGGTGGCATCGACCCCCACCCTTGGAATTAAGAAGACCGACCCTAAAAATCAAAGCGAACGGGAAAATAAAATATATAATTTTTTTTTTCTTTTATTTCTTTTCTTTTCTCTTTACGAATGGGAAAAGAAGAGAGCGGTTTTTGGATGGGGGTGGGGGCGTGAGTCAACAAAAAAAGAAAGAAAGAAGTTGACGATGAGAAGATAAAGAAGAAAAATAACAAAGGAAATTCCTGTTCGAATTCGGAATAAAAACGGAGGGTGATAATTTGTGCAAAAGTGATTTTTTTTTTTTTTTTTTTTTTTTTTGTGGTCAAAGATTTTAGAAGGCGTAGGAGGTGTATGCTGGGGGACGGGGGGAGAGTGGTGGCTGAGAGAAAAAGGTTTGGGGATCATTTGCGTTAATGCTCTGAAACTTGGTTTGGAAGAAAAGAGTGAATGTTTACGACTGCCAAATATCGAACAAAGCGGATATCTTTTTCTTCTTTTTAGGATTCTCATTCTGTATGAGATTCAAAGAATTTATTCCACAGAAGCTGGACAAAGATATATTTAATGAGTAGGATACACTTTAGAAAGTGGAATAGAGCTAGTGGATTTCTAAAATAATTTAAATTTTGACTCGAATAGTCATTTTGAGTACGTTTGTTTGATAGTTCGGCGTGTTGCAAAACATTGTTTATTCTTCTGAAAGGAATTGGAATATATTTAACGATCTCATCGAAGGATTTAGTTTAGGTGAATGAAAAAAGAACGATTTCTTTCTTTCTTTCTTTCTTTTCTTTTCTTTTTTTCAACGTTCTCTTTTTAAAAATGGTATGGAAGCTTGGTATTTGTTTCGTTTTTTTTTTTAATATATATTTATAAAAATTTGGCAAAGCACTAATAGCAATTCATGAAGAAAATATTTAAACCTACTCCAGAGCAGGCTATATATTTTTCCTTGTTGACAAAATGCAATAAATCGCTTTCCTTAAAAAAAAAAAAAAATACATTTTAGAGTTTTTAGAAAATGTGTCAAAATGTCCCACGTAATATGAATAACACTTTTGTTCATGTAAGGCAACATAAGTTATTTTTCGCGACATTTAAGATCTTAAAACTGCTGTCAAATAAAATTTTTGATCAAAAAAGGAAAGGAATGAGGGTTTCTTTTTTTTCTTTTTCTTTTTGTAGAATTAAAGTGATTAATAACAGTTCGTAGTTACATATAATTACTTTACGAAAAAATGTTCTATTCCGATTTTTCCGAAATTGTAAAATTGATGAACCTTACAAACAACTGTGATTTTCTGTTTTCTGGATTGAATTCGTATAAACTCAAACTATTAATTAATCAAAGTAATTTCTATAGGAAAAATAAAAATTCAAAAAATAAAAATAAAAAAAATAATAATAAAAATAAAAACATGAAATTAGAAACACAAGACAAAAACGAAAGAAAAAAGATAAATATTGATTGAATATATATTTAACTTTTACCCTTTTTGTGAATCCTCAGCCTTTTGGGCATGGGAGACTTAAGCAAGTCGAAGTCGCGACTTGCGTGTGTGTGTGTGCATCATGCGTTTGTGCGCGAGCGAGAGTCACATACATCATTAAAGGCAAAGACATTAAATGTACTTCCACTGATTATATTTACGTCAAGTGCACGACTCTCAGCAGAAATTAAAATAAAATTAAAAACATTTAATTAAAAATTAATGCTAACATAGCCAATATGAAGAAAAAAAATGCCATTCAAAATCCTTTACACTTTTTAAATTGAGTTCTAAAGCAATTTTTCATTTATTAAATAGAACCAGCCTAAATGAGGCATCTTCAGCGTAAAAGCTTAATAGATATACATAGCGTCACGGCTAATTTTGGAAATGAGAATATCTGTTGCCTCCCTCCCTCTAGTAGCCGCCGTGACCACTGCACCCTCTTTTAATCAATCACATCCCCCTCTCGAAAGTCAACTCAACCACCCTCATCCAAACCAAACCCCATCCCCAATCCGTGGATTTAGTCACTACTTCCGCTAACCCTCTTTCTGACGAAATAATAAAAGCGATATAAGCCCATTATTGTCCCCCCACCTCTTCGCTTAATCTCGCACTTCACTTCAACTCTTATTGAACGCCCCTCGAGGCCCCCATTCATTTAAAAGTATCACTAATGCTCACACCCTACGCTTACCCCCTCAGAGAAATGAAAATAGTCGTGATGATAAAAAGTCGGCCCGTCCTGTCCGCGTGCTACGGAGGAGATACGGAAAACGATTTATTAAATTCTGCTGGATTTGTTTGGTTTCTATTTTACTTTGTTCCTCCCCCTTCCTCCCCATCACCGTACTCTCTCCTTCTCTGTCCCAAACGTGTGGTTCTCCTAAAATATATTAATCTTTTCCTATGAGCCCGGATGCTGTAAAATAGAGGTATTACAGGGGTAGTAGGAAGCAAAATCTCTGGTTTCATCTTTTTCATAAACCCTCTCCTCCCTTGGAAAAAAATTTAATAAAAAAAACTTGAATAAAAAAATTCAAAAAAATTCCAATCGAATTGCTAAAGAAAAATGACAAAAATATGTATTTAGCATTAACAAAGCGTACAGAGATTCTTAGAATGTGTCTTGTAATTTAGTGTTATCACAAAGCAGTCTTTTAACATTTCTGATAAGTTTTGCTTTGGATTGTTTTCATTTTAGGTGATTTGTTTTTATACTATTTAATGCAATTGTTTTTCTGTATTCTGCAATAATGCATCATTCTGAACTTCTAACTAGAATTTTTTTTTTCTGTTTATTCTTCATAATATTTATGTATAGTAACCTATCTGTAAGGAATTGTATTTACAAAAATATTTCAACCCTAATCGAATGAATAAAAAAAGAATAATTATACTTGATGTAATAGAATTGCATAAGAAGAGCTAAATATTTATATTTATTTACAAAACTGATAAGATAACATAAAGAGGTTAAGATTTTAAAAATGTTAAATAGAAACATTATGCAACTCATATTTGACTTCCATCATTTTTTAAAAGACGGCTTTCCTAAAATATTTAAATATAAAACAGAAAACATTTAGGTAGAATCAAACGGTGTTTGTGTTTTTACTTACTTTTTTTTTAAGTTAAGTTTTTTCCTATTTTTCTTAACCTTTTGGGTACTTTTGACATATCAGTACGTTTCGTATTTGTTTAAATTTATGTTTCCATTTTTTTTAAATTCTAATTAGCTTCAGTTATCTCAATATCATGTAGCAGCATATATTCTGAATAATAAGAAATAAGTGAACTCTTACATAAAAGTTACTACCTTCGCATGTTCCAAAAATTAAACGCGCTTCAAATACAAAAGTCGTTTCAAATAAATCTGTAGTCAAAGTGTTAATAAAATTTATAAAACACAAATTTTGGAATAATTTATGTCTTAATAATTTAATTTATAGTAAAGAAAGATAAAACATTAATGAACAGAAACGCCTTATAAATTATGTTTTACTACTATTAAATATGAATGATTAATTTTAAAAAGGATTGGAATGTGAGATTTTATTTATTATATGATTTCCACTCAATCAACTGAATCTAGAAACTAAGACATCAATTAATAAATGTTTGTCTATAAATAATCTTTAAAATGAAGCATTTTTTTTTTTGTCTTAAATAATTTTAGTTATAAAAGTACTCGGCCATAACATTATAATCATTTAGTTCCAGTTACTAATTTCCAATAACCAATGATTTTTCCTTACAAAATATTTCGTTTCCGACCTAAAAAAAAATAATTCGATCTATTCTGTTAAACAAAAAATTTGTATTTGTGCAAAAGTTTGAATAGTTTGCATGTATGAACAGAATCGAATTGCAGGTTTTAGGAATAAAAAGAAGCAATATTTTATAAAGAGAACGTTGATTACTTCACAAATAGATGAAAATAAAAGAAAATATCTTACTATAATTCGTTACCTTTCTGTTCCAGAATAGAATGAATTGAGTTTTTGCATAATAGATATGATGATCCCTGTTTTGTTGAGTGTACTTGCATAATAAAATCGTATCCTAACAGCCCCTTCAAAGAAATTTGGCATTTATTGTTGTTCACGGACACCTGTATGTTCCCTGAACAAGGACAAAAGCTTCCACCGAACTAATTCCCGATCGAATTTGGGCACAAAGGTTTTCTATAATAATCAAAAAGTATTTTATGCAAAGAAAACACTTTGAAAAGACTTTCAATGTAGTTGGGAAAACACAATAGCATTAATAGAACAAATGTATGAGAAAAACATATGTTCTGCTTGTACATTTTTTTATAACTTTATTCTCTTAGAAAAAAGAACATGAACATAGGACGCACGCGATTTATTTGTATGAATTCTGAAATGTGAATACAAAAAAACTGGTGTTTGGTAAGTCTTTTTTGCATTAGAAAACGTATTTGAAATGGAAGAAACATATTTACAGTGATGCAAATGATTGAAAACATTGATTAATATATTTATGTAACTTTTGCGCAAGTTATTGTTAAAAATAGTTGCCAAACTAATTTTTAAATCACATTTAAGAAATAACCCAAAAAGATCAAAATGAAATCAGATAAACATCTTATTGAATAATTATATTTGTCGTTAGATATTTTTAAACATAAAATATACTAATAGTGTTTAATATTTTCTGCGTTGAAACCCGTTTGGTGACTGTTTCCTTTTTAAAGATAAAATAAATTTCAACATAGTAAAAATCTAAAAAAAGAGTTTTATCCAAACTATAACTTAATAAAATGCAAACGCAATAGTGTAATGACTACTAAACCCAAATTTAAGCCTGATGCTTTTCGCCATCTGCCATCATCATTGGCTTAACAAAGTTATTTTCTTTTTCACTCATTCGCCATATTTGGTGTTAAAAATTGGTATAAATGAACTAATACTAATATCTGACATCGTTCCGCCCCCTAAATCAACGCTGATACGTCGCCACTTCTTGACAACCCTGTCGCTATGTCATTTTATGTTAGGTAGCTTAAATATGATTATCAAGGATTAAAATTCGTTTTATTTTCTGTAAAGGTGCTTTGAAATCATTAGTTTTGAACTTCATTGAATTATATTAAAAATTTAAGGATAATAATGAAAGCAAAGCCATTTATGCATGAAAATGTTATCTAAAATTTTGTATAATTTGAAAGTTGTGAAATCCAATATAATGGTTAAAGTTAAATTTCTAATATAAGTTTCAATGAATGATTTTTTTTTTCTTCTTCTTTTTCTTGAATATGAAAACATGGCAAACAGATTTCTCATAATTTTAATCTAAAATCCCGATCAATGGACATTCCTTTAAAAAGAAAAATACTTGCTCCAAAACATCCTACAAACAAGCTTCTATTTCCAAACGGATTATTTTGGAACATTTGCCGCAAAAAAAGGCCACCTCTTGATACAGAAAAGGAAGAAAATGATGATAATAATAAATAACGTAAAACTACATGTTTAAACTGCCTGAGAAGCCCAGGAACCAGCGGACCATGAACACTACCAGAACCATCATTTTCCCCTCGTTCCATTGTCGAATGAGGCCTAAGTCTCGTGCCGCCATTTGTCGTCATTCCTTTTTTTCTCTCCCTTTTCTTTCCTTTCTTTTTTTCATAAATACATATCCGAAAATAAAAATCACCTTTTGTGTTCCTTGGTTAAAAATTTCAATACTGTTTTCTTTAACCCCGTTAAAGCAAAGGGGAAGTGTTTTTTAAACATTATACATTCCCTCATGATTGTAGCTAGATTGCGACAGACTGGACTGTCCGATCTGGAAAAAATTAAACTATGTACGTCTCCCACACGTGGTCCATTGTCCTTTTCGTGTTATTTATGCGCTGGTACAGACGTTCGTCTCTTATTTTATTTTATTATCCCCTCCCTGCCACCCTTCCAACTGCGCGCACTCGAAGACCACAGCCGGTCATTTTAGAACTAGAAATAAACTGGCTTTACTGTCGCTTTTTATGGCAACAAAACAACCTGGACTTCTCTTTAGAAGGGGGGGCAGACAATTTTCTCCACGGGAATTGTTTTAAAAAATGAGCCTTATTGTGGAAATAGGACAAACCTTTGTTCGACTCATAAGGCATCAGAAGGCTTGATTTACGCGCAATTACATGTGTGGTAACATTACGAGGGGCACCCGTTCTTGTGTTATTTCCGTATTTACTTGCTGTTGTTTTATTTTATTTTATCCATCAGAAGGGGGTATCATATATGTAACTACCGCAATCGTGGCAACAAGCGATTTCGGGCTTTGACAGATTTATGCATTTTAGAGGGTGGAAAAACTCAACTAGAATGTGGCTGGAGTACTATCGTTGAGCCCCTTTTCAACATTCAAAAAAAAGCAATGGAAAATAGTTGTTTGCACTTATATAAAGAAAACTCAACGGACTTAGGAAGTAGTGGCCCCATTTTTTTGAAAAGTAAAATTTGCTTCGAATGCAGATATGTCACCCGGGTAGTTACAATGCATTCTTTTATGTTTTTTGACGGAATGTTTATTGAGGGCAGTAAATATATTGTGCAACCAACTGCGAATGCACTTCCTTCTAGTTGTTGATCAATTTAATAATTAAATTTGTAGCGATGCAAACCCACACACACACAGGCTTTCAAACATTTATTTAAAATCTTGTTCTGATTTCATTATGACAGGCTGAAATAATGCTATAGCATTCGGCCATATCATACAAGCCTGTTGCAAATAACACTGTGACTCAATGCATGTTTCACATTAACCAACCCACCCCCTCTGCCCCCCCCCAAAATGAATAGAAGATTTATTTGGCCAGTAGAATTCGACAGTAAAAAATTATTTTGTAACTTCTTAGTATATTCATTTGCTTCACAAGAACTATATTTAAAATTTAAAAGTAATACATTTTGTCTCAAAATTTGGCATTTATAGCAATTTGTAACTGTAACCTTCGAGCCGGAATTCAAATGTATTCCGAATCTTAAACGAAAAGCGTGCAAGAACAAACAATTTACTATTGTTGGTGCACGAGCTATAAAATGCAATAAAAATACGAGAATGCTGTTTTGTAAGATGGCTAGAAGAAATATTTTTAAAATTTATGAATACAATTAAAATTATTCTTTTTATAAACGATTGTATAATTGAATTTTAAATTAATCTACAATATGGTTTCTGTACTGTCTTTTATATATATATATATATATATATATATATATATATATTATAAAGAGAACAAATTGCAATTTATACATGCGCAATTTACAATACATGGTAATAATATAAAGAGTTATATTTAAACGTTGCTTAAAAATGAAATGAATTTTAACTGGGGTTGTTTTTTATGTAAGTCGGAGAGAATGTACTTGCAATTAAATGCAGTGAAATAATTATATTGATTTTGTAAATTTTACAAAATGTTTTATATGCGATTAACCAGTTTTTTTTGTAAAGGTAAAAGCATATAATTTAGTTTTTTTTAAAACCATTTTCGGATACATTTTTTTAAATTATTTCTTTAAATAGCATATTTATATATAAAAAATATTAATAGTAAAAAACAGAATATATAAAAAGAAAATGATAGAAATTTTTGATACTGTTTTAGATATTTTAAATTCATTCTAACACATTTATATATTATATAAAATTTTGATCATTTAGAAAAAAATATTAAATTAGTATCCTAATTTTGTTTTTCTAATTTGAATAATTTTTCTTTCTAAAAAAAATTTATCCTTGAACCGACTCACGGCAATTCAAAGATTTAGAAGGCATTTACTATTACGCCTGCTCCCTAATTCAGCTCACGAGTAACAATGTGCACATACAAAATAAAGTGTTTTCCAGACGAGTCAAAGCAAATATCCACCGGAGAATTTAAAAGATAAATATCCTATTTTTAATGACAGAGGCTCTCTTTTCCGGAAGAATGAATTATGCTCCAGTTTTAAGTGCAGCACAAGGAAGTTTTCAACAACAGACAGCTTAACACGCGCGCCAACTCTTACCAATGAATGGACCTTAATCCGCTCACCCAAACCGTAATTAAGAAAGTACACCAGGGCTGGTAGTATCGAGTACTAGGCATCAAAGCGCTGTAATATGCTTGGCACACCAATCTTAATTTAAGATTCGTCCCTTCTGAAATAACAGAGCCTGATGAATCGATCTTTTACCAACAATGACGATGAAGGGGCCTTTTGTTTGTTTAGGAGAAGAGAAACAGCAAATGAATGGAAAAGGTCCAAGGGTTTTATTTCAATAACTACACTCCATAATGGGAACATCAGTATTTTGGGAGAAAGAGAGTTATTCTTTTAAGCCTGCAGGATTTATGACAAAGTCTTCAGCCATTAATCAAATTCCGGTGGCAAAGAAAATTTTTCGTAGAAGGGCGCCTTTCGTGTGCTTAATTAAGGATGAAAAGCCAAAGCTATCGTTTATCATTAGCTAATCACGGCTATACCTCGGAGCCGTTGTTTGTGCCTGTCCTATTGTTTCCTTCTGGATGTGGGGGAAAAACAAGAAACCTGTGCCTGACGGTTTCAGATTACGTTTTAATCGCTGGGTAGAAATTAATTTCTGACCTCCCTGGAGGCAGGCTCGACTAATAATTAAAGGGGATTCTTCTTCTAGCTGAGAAATGACTGGATTTTGAGGAAAAGTTTTAAGTTCCGTCAGACAACATAATAAATAAGTAATGAAAATATTTTGGTAATTGTATATATGCGCATTTCCAAGAAGAAATTAATCCTTTATCACATGAAAATGTTTAATTATAACGCATTTATAAATTTTTCGTGAAAGTTTAAACAATAAACTTTTATTCAAGACCACATGTTTCACCTTGAATGTATTGTTACAACAGAATTTTTTTAAACCAAGCTCTTGCTATTTATTTTTGGGGTCCAACATACAAGCAAACCGATTCTTATTTCATACATAATTCTGTCTATATTCCCTTAAAAAGTGGGTTCTTATCTTGATTAAAATTAATAAATTAAATTTTTTTTAATTCATTAAAAAAATTTTTGATAAAAATGTGTTATAAACGGGCGTATATATAAGCTGCCGATTTCCAGTAAAACATATAATTTACTGAAAATTATCTCTGCTCAACATCTGACTGGATAGTGAGAAATTTTTAATGCTTTAAGTATACCCATGAGTCAACACAATGAACCTATTATAAAAATATTTTCGTTTTGTATGCTTTTCCTTGAAAACTGAGCCTTTTTATGTGATAAAAAAATACTTTAATGAGTTTGAATCATAACGTGACTATAAAATTTCCCGAAAAATTATTTTAACGTATATTTAACGTCATCATCACTCAAACTTTCTATCTAACATGCAGTTATAGAAACATCTTTACGTCATCGCATTCTTTCATCATTCGCAATCACATGCCAAAACCTGAATGTCTACCTCATATATTGATGATCTTACAGGTCTTCAAGTTGCAATAATCATCTATATAACCGTGCCTTTAAGCCTTTCGTTAACAGATTTAGATATATTCGTTTTAAAATTCCAATTCCTCCTGCAATGAAATGTGTTTATTTCTTAGTTCAGTTTCATGTTTATTTATGGTACCATGGAAATGAATAACTTTTTGCTCTTATTGAAACTTTTGTAACAGTTTTAAATAACTCTAAAATAAAGTAATAATATTTATGAATTTTTATCTAAATTATAAAAGTCCCTGTACAATAATAGTTTTTATGTATCTTTGTAAAAAGTTTCAAACCTTTAGCGAAAAAAATTATAATAACGCATTTTTGTAAATTAAGCACTTTTAGTTTGATATTCCTCCCTCAGATTTTTTACCCAATTAAAAAACTATCAATTAAGTTTTCATTGATGATATGTTAGAAATTTTTATTTAAAGCCATAAAATACGTCATTTCATCTTTGCAAAATACAAAAACTAGTGGTTAATCGAAAACTACAAAAAGAAATCTAACTGCATGAGCCAAATAAAAAATAAAAAAAAATCAAATATCATAATCGAATAGATATAGATGCTTTGATAAGAAGTCGAAAATAATTTGCTTACTTATTAGAAAATTAATTAGTACTCAATTTATTCTCTATTTCTTTGCAACGAATGGAAAAGAAAATAATTATCAATTTCCAAATCAACTTACCAAGAAGACAATTAAACGATGAAATCGTAATCACACCGAAAGAAAACAACTCACAAAAACCACCCGATGCCTTCTAAATATCTGACAGAAGAAAATAAAAGAACTCTTTCTCCATCAACTTCTCTTTCGTGAAAGAAGAGAATTAGAAAAAGTAGCCGAAAATTCTCTGCAACACGTGTCGGAAAATTTGTCCCGAAGATAAAGCTTCGGTGATTGTCACAGCGCAAAGCATTTCTCGCCCAATCAGTTTAGGCCGTGACACTCACTCAGCCCACCCAGCACTCAGGTATTTAATGGCCCCCTTCATAGGGCCCGTTGCGGTTTTTATTAGGGCCTAGAGAGACCCGTAAATTGAGTCGGCTGGCCAAATCAAATTATTTTCCCTCTCACCGCCCCATTTTCGCTGCTAAAGCCACTTCTGTCATGGTTTCTCAGAGAAGGGCTGGAGAATGACTGTAATAGCCCCGGCAATCGTGTGATAAACGGATAGGGGCAATGGGTTTCCTCTGCTTTTAAAGACAGAACGACACGGCCGTCTTTTACTGCGGTTATCTGCTTATCTGTCTCCTGAGCAACTTTTAAGACACCTTCCGCACAAAGAGTGGTAGGAGGCTGCTTTAACCATCGCCAGGAGACGAGGCGCTGCAGTCTTATTTTGCATTTTGTTTCGCTGCAAATAGAATAAGGATGTCGAACAGTTTCAATTTCTAAAGGGATTTTCAAAAATAGATAAGATATATAGCAACGATGGGGTAAAGTATGAGTGGTTGATTATTTAATCCTCAGATTTTCCGGCAGGTAAGGAAAAAATGAATTGATATTAGAAAATTGCGATAAATTTGTATTTTTAATAGCGTGTAGGAAACATTTAAACTTCAATAAAAAAAAATAGATTATGCATTTGTCATGTGCTTGTTCAGATGCAATGATAAAGTTAATATAATAAAAATGCCAGAAGATTTTAAAGTTTTTAAAAGTTTCGAAAAACAAATCGGATCTAACGACAACGATGGATGTTGAAAATGTTATAAAAATTTGTGTAAGATTCTTAAATTTTAAATTTCTCTTTTATATTTTATATCAGATCCATGAATTACTGACTATCTTTTGTGCCTTATTTCAAAATAATTTGTTTCCTAAATTCCTATTTTGTGCCTAGTAACAAAGCTAAAATAGGTAATTTACATTTGCAGTAAATTTTAAATTATTCATTTTGTGCATCTGAAAATGTCAATGAAATTTAAATTTGTTATACTACACATTATGCCATAAAATTTAGTATCAGTAAAATTTAAAATTGATCGATTGTCTTCTGCATCAAGAAGTATCTTTTCGATTCTAATCACTAAATTATTTGCAAAGAAATTTAGCAACAACATTTTTTTTTTTTTTTACGATTTGATAAACCCACAGGTATTATTTTTTACCTATTTCTGCCTAATTTATTTTTAATATATTATATGTTAATTAAAATTAATACTACTGTGCGAAATAGTACGTGTATAACATATGCACATTATTAATTATTTAAGGTAAAATACTGATACTCAAATAAAAAATAAACGAAATAAGATTAGAAGCATATATAAATTCATATTATGATAATCTAATTTAAATTCAGAATATCACTTTAAACGGTTGCAGAATTTTATAAATGTACTTCGCAAAGCTAATTAAGATCGCGTGGTGGAATATTTCGACCAAAAAATCCTTCGCAGCTTCTTTTAGATTATACAATATATGGGTAATGTTTCTTCTTTTGTTTCTTTCTTCTTCTATTTTTATTGGGGGGAGGGGAACGAGAATTCTTCTGATTTCAAATTTCCAACTAAAATCTGCTGGGTATCTCTTTAAAAATTTTCCATAATTACTAAATTTGAAAAATTAGCAATTTTTAACTATGCCGAATTAATATAATTCATGAAAAGCACTTTATTTGTACCTGCAGCATGATATGATTGAATAATAAAATGAATGGAAAATATTCAGTACTGTATTAATACAGTAGATCATATAAATTTATAATATTGATGAAGCAAATCAAATGATGATCCAAAAAAATAGATATCAAAAGGATTTCCAAGATTCTTCAGTATTATATAATGGAATAAAATACCATTTACACATTTCTCATTTATATGCCGGTTCGTCACAATCCTGAATGATTCGTAACTCATTGTAAAAACATACACATTTTCGGTTATACATTGTTTTCAAAATTGAAAAAGTTCATCTTCTGAGAGCAGAAACCACTCTCTAAGAGAATGGGATTTCATGATACTGATATCACAAAATTATTCATAAGTGATGAATTAATAAGATACAAATTATTTCATGCTAATTTAAGAGATAAGGAATAAAAATTTGAAGAGGGTATTTTACCTTCTTTTAAATAAACAATTGACTTCCTTGAAAAAACCTTCAAACTTATTTTATGTATTAAAACACTAGAGAGAGAAAAAAATATTATGTTATTATAATTTGATTCTTAGTACTAAGTTTAATATCATCAGACAATTAGCATGTTAAATAAAGTAAACAAAGTATAAATAAAAATTTTAATTAAAATTCTAAATTAATGAAATAATTAATTTCTCATTCCCATAAATTAAAAAAGTCGCATAAATTAAGAAATGTGTAATTTTAATTTAAGATATACAATAAAGGTATGGTTTTTTTTTATTTTTATGCTAAATTTGTATTTTAAACTTTCATTCATAATACAGAAATATGTTAGAACTATCTTTAAAAGCTTTCTTATATTTAAATGAATTTGCATTAAATGTATTGAAATTGAGGTAATCAAGGTTGTTAATTAAAACATTATTATTGATTAATTAATTAACATTATAATTAATTAAACATTATTGATTATAAATCTTTTCATTTATACATCTTTTATATTAGTTTGTTGAACGATTTATTAAAGGTATGTTATTGTAATTATTATTTATCATTTCACCTTTTCATTGAAATTTACCAAATAAATAAGTATACCATAAATTATTTTTGTTTATCATAAAATAAATTATAAATTTTGAAACGAAATGTCTTACAATAAATAACTTCTTTTAAACAAAATAACACATTTTAGATGAAGATAAAAATTTACAACCTTCTAAATTATTATTAATATCTTTTACTTAAATATTGATAATAATTAAAATTTTGTTGATCCAAAAAAATTAAACATGGCATGTAAAGAAAATTTTCAAACAACTCATATCTCAATAAAATATTTCATATTTTTTAATACAAAAATCCCCGTTATTGGCATTTGAATTTCATAACTTTGTTTTGTCTAGAAGAAACTATGCTCGAAGTTATTAGCTCCTTTAATGCTTACTAAAAATATCATTGTTCATTAGCATAATAGTTAAATAATGAAAGTAATCAAGACAAAAAAAGGTAATTTTTAATAACCAACCTATGAGTAACTAAAAAAAAATTTTTTCATTAAACCTCAACTATTTAGCTTGCAAGTCTTAGCGCTACAGTTTTTGTTGCACAATCGTAAATAGTGATTATTCCTAAAGTCACATGGCTCACAGTACTTCAACAATTATTAAATCCTTACGTGTTACTTCAATAATTATGCATCCTAATGAATATGTTATTTCATTAGAAGAATTTTAGCTAATGAATAGAGGGAAAGAAAATCATGCGCCCTTAAAAACAACTATGAGTTTAACAAAGTCATGTTCGAGTAATTGTATTCTGTTCGCGCAATAGATTGCCATGAGCAGATAAGAGACACTTTAATAATCATGCAGCGGCAGTTATGTGTCTGCATTAACAACGAGCCTCCGGCAATAATGGAAACAAAAAGACTGTGCTAAAATATACGTTAAGAATTACCGGTTAATTAACACGACGTGTTCTTCGCTATCTTATTGAAAGTCAGCCGTGCATCAGGTCACGAGCGATGTGTATTACCTGAAATTGTCCATTACGGCAGAGCCGAATTTCGCTTAACACATCGCAGCGATGTCTTATTTACATTGGAGAGAGTGGCTATTAAAGGTTTTTGCGCCATTAGAAGATACCCAGAGATATCTTTATTTCTGCATATTTAAATTTATATTGATTTGAACGAAACGTTATAATTTTATTTATAATGCATTTAATCTGAATTAAATTCAGTTTATATCTTATATAATCATATAAATTAAAAGCCAATTCGATTATTTCTGAAAAAATTCTATAATATAAAATGTTCGAATTTTTGTATCTTTATAATGCTAATTCTATTAAAAGAGAGTAAAAATAATTACATTTGAAGATAAATTCTGTTAAGTTTTGAGAGCAAACATAAATACAAAAGGATATCATCTTATTTATGTTTTATGATATAAATAGATTCATGAAATTTTAAACCTCACGGCTTGAATATTAAACATTATTGTAAAGAAATAGATATGGAAATTCAAGGCACATAAATATAAGGATCATGATAAATAGTAATTAGTATTTTCATAGACATTTATCATTTTAATTTTACTAATTTTTTAAATATAAATTAGTATTGATAATAGAAAATTTGTTAATTTTCTTAGGAATGTAATAGAATATAATTTGTATTGCATAGGGGGAAACTAAAGTATTTAATGACATGATTATAAAAATCTTATTACAATTCTTTTGATAACAATTTTATTTATAATGACATTCATTGTGTTTATTTTAACGCATCAGAATAAAAATACCATAGAAAATTTTAAAAGGAAAAGAATATTATAAATTTTTTAAGACTTTCACAAAAAAAAAAAAAAAAAAAAAAAAAAGCTAAAAAGATTAAATTTGCAGAGATTTGATGTACTTTTTCACATTGTTATATAACATTCAAACATAATTTCTAGCTTTGTCTATAAGAAAATAACATTCTTACAAGAAACATTTAAAAAAACAATAAAATAAATAAACTGTTGGTAAAACGCCTTAATTTTTTGTAAGCTCGCGTTGTTCTTTTTTTTTTTGTTTGTTTGTTTGTTTAAAGAAATATAATAAAATAATAAAAATGTATTTTCTCTGTACGTTAAAAAATCTTTATATAGATTATATAAGAAACAATTTGAGACAATAATAATTTGAGACAAGACAATTTGTAGCAAAATATATTCATTTCCAAATTTTGTCTAGATAAATTTTAAAATTTTATGATTAGAATTCTAAACATACTCCTAAATTCTTAATAGCGCCTTTTATATTATGAATTTTACAGTATATGTCTATAAAATTCTGTGTATTAATTTTTAACAAATTTTTAACAATTAGACATTATAATACTTACCATAAATTTCCACTGTAGTTAAATTTCCTTAATACAAGTCTAATAATCTAAGAATCTAAATATAATAATCTAAGAATCTAAATATAATAATCTTAGAATCTAAACATAATCTAATAAAAAATTAACCAAAACTTAAATACTTTGCTCCTCAAATTTCATCAAAATATATTTTATACGATTCTTCGTTATTTTAAGACCAAAATAGCTTCAACTCCTTTATTGTACATAATTATTAATTTATATTTATCATAGAGTTGGTATAATTTGCTTCGTTTTAATATTCCTTAGTAAATGATCTAATTTATTTGTTTCGTTCGTTGTATCTATATCTTTCAGATCATGAAACTTCCTCCTGAGAAAAAGGCATAATTAATGTTTAAAAAAATGCTTTGTACAACAAAAAAAGAATGGAATTGAATAGCTTTCTTTTTTTCTTTTTATGAATGAATTTTACGCATAATATTGTGCTTAGATATAAATATATCCAATCAATAGTAAGTTTTAAATCACGACAACAAATCAGACAGTTTATAAAGTATTTGTACTTTCAGTCGGAGAGTTTAATTTTTAGATTTTCTTAACAAGGTTCGATCTGAACGAGAATCAGAAATATAGTTACATATCAACTAAATCCGGTTTCTTCATTTGATATTTAAGAATTGCCATTGTTCAAATTCAAACTAGAAAACTTTTTATCTGAAAAGCGTGCATCGATATATTTGGCAAAAGAGAAAAAATACTGCATCAAAAAAAATACTTTAAATTCCAGGTATTCAATTCCAAATTGAGTTAGTCTAAAGATTTTATATCACAGTTAGGTCATAACTCATCTAAAAAATATTGTCCAGAAATTTAACTTATGATGAAATAAATCTTAACATCATTTTTAAAAATAATGATTTTATAATCATATTTCTCTATTTCTATGAATAATTTTAAAAATATAAATAAATTTCTAACAGCTTAAAAAGAATAAATACTTTTTCAGTACTTTTATTAAACAAAAATATGTTTCTTAAATGTTTTCTTCTTTTTAATTTCACATCTATGAAATACTGTTTTCAAAAATTTAATAAATAAGACATCAACGTAATAAAAACAAATATTTCTTTTCCTATATATATATATATATATATATATATATATATATATTGTAATGCTATCATAAATGTTAAAAACATCATTATTCTAACATCACATTTTAAAATATGCTTTCCAAACTTTGCCTATATTTTGAAATTCTTTAAAATATATGCAAATTCACAGAGAGATAGATTCAGTTTTAAGATATAAACTATTCTATTGAGAAAGAAGCTTGACATTTTCATACTAATTCATATATATTGGATATATCAAAATTCAAATATATCGTTCAGAAAAAGGTAAAAACGGAAAACACGAAATGCATTAAGAACTTTTTTAAACAAGCCCTTATTTTTGAGTCATTCAACTCTGTTTCACGCCTTTTCTTCCCCTTTTGCATTTGCTTTAGATATACACAGCGGAAAACCATAACCAAATAACACTTTTAAAAACTTGTTAAGTGAGATCAAGCTTTAGCTGCATGTATATATCATTACAGAAAAACTTCAAAACTGATTTTCTGAGTTTTAAAAAAGAATGGAAGTTTTATTTTTTATTTATGAAAACATAGTTAAGTATTCATATGATAAACTATAATAAAATCGTTTAAAATTTCAACCCATTTTTGATAAGTTGCCTAAACAATTTTAAATCTTAATTTTGTTTCCAGAAGTAAGGAATCTTATAACCTCTCAATCTACTTAAAAGAAGCTGTTTGTGAGGAAATATGCGCATATCTTTAAGCTTACAGCTAAATTATTGTTTTTTTTTCACACTCAAGGAACCAGTTTTAGGTCTGTAAACAGCCGGAAGCTGATTTAAAGTCCATCAAATTGGAAAGGAAGTAAGATACTTTTGCAGTAAACATTTCAGAAATGGGCAAGATTGAAATAACCTACAAAAAAAAAAAAACATTTTTCATTTTTCTACAGCAATGTTAAGAATTTTTTAAAAGAAATTAAGCCTCTTTTTATAGGGAAAATATGTATAAAATATCTTTGATGTCTTTGTCGGAAGCCGACATCTTATAAAATTACAAAACAAACTACATTATTAAGTGTTTGAAAAATGAAAACAAACTTCCAGCCCATACCTTATCATGGTTTCTTTTTTAACAATACCAGTCTTATATATTTTTCTATCAAATTATCCACAGGTCGAAGTTGCTCGAATTCCTGAATTCTAACTTAAAGTTGATTAGTAAAATTAACTGATAAAATTCCGTGAAATAAGGTTAATAAATCACAAAACTGACAATAAAAAATTTAATTGGACATATGTTCCAAATGTTAATATGTTACTTTAAATTATAAGAGCAAGCATTTGTAACCATTTGAATCTCAATATAAATAATTTAAACAAATTTAATAAGTAGTCATCTGTTTCCAAAAATGGTTTCTTTCTCAGAATAGCTTATGCCGTGTTTTTATAAAATTAAATTCTGAATTCGCTCTCACAAACAAACTGGGTTGACTTATCAGAACTGATTATAATTTATAATTATGAGAAAACCATCAAAATTAAATAAGTGTACATTCAGTAATTGTGGTCTTTAAATAAAGAAGGGACTGAAACATTTTGAAAACTTTTAAATTAATTTTTGATCTTCTTTCACCAAGTATACCATTTAGTTTATACTAAAGTACTATTTTTATTAATCTATTTATGAAGAGATTACCAGTGGCATTAAAATTTGCTTGCTTCATTTTCTATATATTTTTTAATGTTAAGATGTTTAAAATTAATTATAAATTATCATTAAAGAAAAATAATAAACTAATAAGCTGGTTGCTAACCCAACGCAATCATATACTTAAAGAGATTGATTACTTCTAAATATCATTCTATTTTTTTTTTTTTTAGTTGCCGTTCTTTTATAATTAATTATATTAAAAAATGTATTTTTGCATTAGTAGAAAAGGTAGGATTATTATTTCTAATAATGCAAGTATCAGATTTTTTTGCAATAATTTTTAGGCTAACAGTTTTAATGTCGATTAATTCTCTACAATACCATTATTTTGTAGACAGAAAATAAAATCTGAAGCTAGGAATAAATTTTTGAGTAATATCCATAGAAATTTAATTAAAAAAATTCAGAAAATGGAAATCTATTTGTATCTATTTGTGCTGAACAAAAAATTCCGGCTATTTTCATCAATATCTATCAGAAAATCGCGATAAATGTTACGAAAAAATGCTTCTAAATATGAAAAGAACTATTACCAGTCAAGCAATGAAATAAAATAATAATAATAAAAAAAAACATTCTAAAAAAATTTCGTGTTTGTTAAAATCTGTATTCAAAAAATCAACCAAGCCGTTAACTCCTAAGGCGTTGAAAATGTCTTCATTGTAATAGCGCTTCTGCATCTAAAACCAGCAACGGTTATAATCGATTATTGGCTGTCAGCCTTCGCCCCTAGTGACGTCATGGGGGAGATGATTCCTTTGATTGTTTCATCAGCGCCATTTTAAAGCAAAATGGAAGGAGAAAGGTATTGCCCAGATTTTTTTTAAAAACCCGGTGCGTTAACTGTAGATTAAATGAGGGTTCGCTTCACTTCATTTGATTTTGCAAAGTTTAATAATAAGAATTTTATAATTTTACTGAGGACTTTAGAATATTTTAAATCTAAATAGTTTATAAAAGGATTTTGTCATAAATATTCTTACATTGTGAAGACATTAAACTGTTTGTTTTTTATTGGTCTAAACTTATCTTTTAATATTTGATGATAATTTTTGCACAACTATCAATATTTTGGACTATTATTATTGTAAGACGGTTAGTTAAAAAACGGTTATTCACTAAAATATAAACTTATCTTTCAACATTTTGTGATAATTTTTGCATGAATATCAATATTTTGGACTATTATTATTGTAAGATGGTTAGTTAAAAAACGGTTATTCACTAAAATATAAACTTATCTTTCAACATTTTGTGATAATTTTTGCATGAATATCAATATTTTGGACTATTATTATTGTAAGACGGTTAGTTAAAAAACGATTATTCACTAAAATGTAAACTTATCTTTCAACGTTTTATGCAAATCCTTGCATGACTATCAATATTTTAGACTATTTTTATTGTAAGACGGTTAATTAAAAGACAGTTATTCACTAAAATCAAAAATTTATAAATAACAATAAATTGTAAGTTTTTTAAATTAATATGTTGACTGCTGATGATATAGTGTTGTGTTATAACTTATTTAAAATATATTTTACTGCATAAAAATTTTACCAAAATTTAAATAAAAAAGTGAATGTTTTTGCAATGATAAATGGATAGAATATTTCAAACATAAGACTTCATAAACATGAAAACTTAAAATAAATTATAATTATGAAATTTTCTGTGTATTTTCGCCTTATAATAGCAAAATATGTTCTTTATAATAAACAAAGCACAAATATGTTTTGCTTTGTCTGTTGATTTAAGAAATAATTTTTATATAGCAACAGTTATACTTCTGACAAGCATTTTCCATTCAGATGTTTTCTTAACTGCGTCCGAAGTATATAATAAAATCAATACACGCAAAATAAAAGCATATCAAAAACTGAATAGATGCTACTTCTCTTTCAATAAGCTATAAATTAAATTTTTTAAATTTGTTAAGCTAAAATATTTTACAAATTCATTCTTTAGTTACATATGATAAACAAAGATTATCCCTTGTTTATTTTCAAACTGTGGATTTAAAATTCAAGACATTCTATAAGAATAACATACCTCTCATTTTAATATATTTGCTTTCTTTTTACGTTTAAACAATGGTATGTAATAAAACAAAAATAATAACAAGAATCTTTTTTTGTTTAAATTCAATAACAAATATTTCAGATTCTTCAGTAAATTTGGTTACAAACATGAAATCGCGAGGATGAAGTCCATAAACATAAGTTGAAACATCATGCAAGTCGTGCTTTTCGATCTCATAATTTGTCTACTTTATGATCTCTAACAAAAACTGCGTGACTTGGGCTAATGTACATCGCCATAGCCAATACTGGAGATTTATTTAACCGTGTGTTGGTGTAAGTATACGACTTGAAGCAATATGTACACGAATTTCAGCAGCATTAGAATGACCATAATGGTATTTACCTGCGCTGGAAGTTTACACGAAATGTACAGTATTGTTTTCAGTCTCTGTGTGCACTTGTGCGAGTTTTATTGGGTTTAAATAAACAAAATTAGAGAATGAAGACTTCACAAAACAATTTCAGAAAATGGCTTAAAGTAACGGATATATTTGCTGATATAAATATTTGCTTGGAGTGTAACAAATGCATTTAAGAATATGTAAATAGAACGTTTGAATAATAGATTTTCACTCGTTCTTACCAAAATTTTAGCGAAATAAGAAGTAAACACATTTAAAATTGAGCAAATAATGTAGGACGATGGAACACGCGTTACAGTTTATTTTAACAATAGTATTTTAGTAGTTAATAAACGATTTTTCAGTAGTTAATAAGCGATATTATTTAGAAGCGATTCCTGAATAATAGATATTTACTCGTTTTGGTCAAAATTTTGGTGAAATAAGAAGTAAACACATTTAAAATTGAGCAAATAATGTATGGCGATAGAGAACATGATTTATTTTATTTTAACAATAAGTATTTTAGAAGCTAATAAACAATTTTTTATGACTTATTGAACTTCAATATTTATTAAACTTGCATTTTGTTGAAGTAAGAAAATTAAGCAAATAATTAATTTAACGTTTTTTACTAAAGACAGAAAATGTATAATAATAGTATGATTACACTATCGGAATGTTCCCAAGTTGTTTGGAAATCATTTCACTTAAATATAATCAATCTTCATTCGTCGGAATCATAAAAAGTGGAAAAGTATTATTATAGATGGAATAAAGGAATAGAAGTTATAATAGATACTTCCCAAGAATTTAGTTTGCTTATTGAATCAAAATAAATTCTGAATTTAGATGCTTTGGAAAATGAATAAAAATTGGTTCTTATTTATTAAAACCATTGTGTAAAAAAATCATTCATTACATTCTTGGAAGTATAATATTATATTCACAATTCCTGTCGATACTGCTACGTTCAGTGGTGGCGGGGTGGTCGGCTGTATGCAAGAAGAAGACTATATTCACAACAATGACATATTAAAACTAATAGAATATTGTAAAAATGATTGCTTATTAATTATTTAGTTTAGATAGATTAATATACAGTACTTAAAATGTCCATGACAAGGAAGATTTGGAATTTTTTAATCTTAATAAAGAAATGTCACCTGTAAAAAAAAATCAAATCTCAATTCTCTTCCCATGCAACTGTAACACGACGTTATAGTTTATGCTTTGTATAAAAATATTAATAGATATGTCACTAATTTTATTTTTCAATCCGGTTTTTAGATCTTACAAAAAACAAATCTCATTTCATTTTAAATTATTTTTAATCAAAAGAAAAAGTTTCAGTTTATTATGTTTCAATTTTTTTCACTGAATATTACTTGACCTCATAATTAGATTATTTTAGGAAGTAACCGAGTGTAAATTGTGACTCATTAAACTTTTAGAGTACGTAGTTAATATTTTAATCCCATTTTTATAAAAAGAAACACGGTTCTGATCATGTTTTTGAGACTGTAATGAATTCTCAGGATCCTCTTAACTCCTATGGACTTTTAGTCCGTGTACGTTGGTCAAGAATTAGCTGCCAAGTAATCTTTCAAAATACTATCAAGGAATAAGCTTATGTTAAGTAACTAGAAAAAGATTAAAAGGCATAAAAAATATATATTTATGATAACTTTGGTTTTTAATCATTAGTTACTTAATTTTAGATTAATTATATAACTAAAGAATTAATAACTTAACCTAGGAGTTAGAAATTTATTTCAGAAATCGAAGTCGCAGCTTCTTAAAAGACCTTGTATAAATTACTTTACAATCTCAAAGACAACACCGAGTTAATTCTTCAGAATTTTTAAATCTTTCTATAGGCAAAATGAACAAATTTAAGCGAGAAAAATCTTTCAAGCCATAACCACCAAGCCAATATTTATAATAACTTAGTTTTTGAATAATTAGTTACTCAACTCCTAGATTAATTACATACTAAGAAATTAACAGCTTAACCTAGGAATTAGAAACTTATTTCAGAAATCAAATCACAGTTTCTTAAAAAACCTCGTATGAATTAATTTAAAATCTCCAAGACAACACAGAGTTAATTCTTCAGAATTTCTGAATCTTTCTATAGGCAAAATGAGCAAATTTAAGAGAGAATATTTTCTAAGCTATAGCCATCAAACCAACTAAAATTGAAATATTTCCAAATTTCATGAAACCTACAGTTTCATTTAACTCAATATACTCAAGGATTTCTAAAGCATTTTGTACAGCAAAACTGTACATATTCGAAAACACTGCAATTTCTGAACATGTTCAAAGATTGACAAAAATTATGAAATTATCCAAGATAGCTCCAATTTAGCCACTAAACTCAAGGATTTTTAGAACTTTTTGTTTGGCAAAACAGTACATATTCGAGAGACAACAGCTTCAGAGCCCACTTACGGTTTAACTCAAAAATGGGAACCCCAGTCCATCCCACCCTATCAGGTCGTTAATCATCCTCTTCGGTTCTTAGCTCTCTTCAACTTTACTTAACCTCCCACGCAACCTCTGTGGAGTGTTAACACCTGTCCCGATTGCATATTATCGCCTGTGTCTTATCTCTCTCTTATCTTGAGAATAGGCGTGTCTGCGCCACTCTTGCGCAAACAAGTATTCATCCAGCAACAACCGCCCACCCTGGAACATAATGTATGCAGACGGTAGCAAGGATTCTTTCAAATTACTCCTAATCACCTGATAATATCGAAGGCAGGTAGTTGTTCTTCTGAAGAATGCTTTTCCCTGGCAGATCTCTTTTCTTTTCGGTACAATATAGAGAATTAATAACAGTTGGAAAATGAACTTCGCTTACTTAGGGAAGAATTGTTTTGGATGTTGACTATTCATTATTGTGAGAAAAGAATGTCATTTGAGCAAATAGGTTGCATATGAGAATGTTTAGAATTCATATTTGATTGAATGTTTTCTGTCTGTTTCTTGTGATAAAAATCAAGAAGGGCATTGTTTGTAAACGAGTAAATAAAATATATTTAATAATGGAGGTGGTTCAAAGAACAATGAAATATATTATTGATTGTTTCTTTCGTCGAAGACGTTTTCATATAAACAAAACTTGTAACAGATGTTTCTTTAATTTATTCAATATAATTTGGAATAGAAATAGTATATTATTATTTAAATTCATCCTAAAAATTTTTTTAAACAGTTTAATTTTTTTTTCTTACTTATTTAATTCCAATTATTTCTGTTCTAAAATAATAATAAGTTAAGACATTTTTTACCAAGAATATAAGATTTGCTAAAATATGTAAATTAGGGCTAATATTGTTATTTATTCATTTATTTTTACTTTCTAGTGAAACATAGCGCTACAACAAGCTTTTCTTGTATATTCTTCTGTTTTTTTAAAGAAATATGCTGCCAAATCTCGATTTAATTACATTAATTATTTAAAATATCCAATAAAATAATCGAACTCATCTGCTTCTTGAGTGCAATATATGTAAATATATAAATTCCCTAATATTTTTTGGCGAATACATATTCATAGATTTATTCGAATTAAAAAGAAGATATAGTTGGATCTGTGATTAAATTCTATTACAGTTTATTCTGGTCAATTCAAAATACGAAAAAAAAATTCCAGCAGAATAATTCATAATTTTAAGTAGTTTCTTAGACTTCACAATTGGCAACAGATTTATTATATATTTTAGAATCAAAAGTTTGTTCAGTGACATTTTTACATACGAAAATATTTCTAACGTCTTTAACGAAATATTTTAATACCATTTTAGCTTTTTCTTGGAACAATCCTCTTTTCTGCAAAAATACCTTACAAATCCCGTTACAATTACAGCCCTTGTCGCAAATAAAACAATCAGGATTATCCACATCTTAACTGCACACTCCTCAAATTTATAATGTGAAACTTTCTTTCAAACTGAATGAATGAACACTTTTATCCTCTTTTATGTATTCTTTTATCCTTCAAAACATTCATTTTTATGTAATACATGCCAAAAAGCTTATTATCATTAAAACTCCAAACCACTTGAACTCTCCTCTTTCAGATTTTATTCCCGAATTAAAATCTCGACACTTGAATCAAAAAAAGGAAAAAGAATAGGAAAAAAATATGATATTAAAATAAGCACTCGTCTTTGAAAAGTGGCAAACTTCCATTTATCATTTATTTTCATTCTTCTTTGGCTGCGAATGAAGGAGGGGAAAAAAAGAACTATTTACATAGTATCGTCTTTAACAAACACATCTGAATAAAAATGGATTTATTGCCCTGAAAGAAAACATAATGCAGGTCATAGTGGGTTATTTCCCGTTTCATTGTCAAATTAAACACTGGAAGTTAATGTTAATAAAACCTGAAGGGGTTACGAATTTTTCTTTTCTTTCTCCGAGTACGAATGAATTCCATTTTGAAAAGGGCATTCTCTAGGAAAATATCGCTCCGATTCGAAAAGGAACTCCAAACATAAATCTTATTAAAGTGTCAATTCGTCTTTGAAGAAAAACCCTTTTGTCTGCTTCACGCGTAAGTTAAGAAAGAGCGGGAACTCTTTTTGGAACACACAAACGGCTGAAATAAATTTGAAATCCTCCTCTCTTCTTCTTCTTCTTTCCTATTCATCGCGTTGCCATTAAATCATTGGAAAGTTTTTAATTTTATTATTATTACAGTTACGGATCGGCGGGTAGCTATTGAAATGAAAT
Organism: Argiope bruennichi; assembly: GCF_947563725.1. Lineage (NCBI taxonomy): Eukaryota > Metazoa > Arthropoda > Arachnida > Araneae > Araneidae > Argiope > Argiope bruennichi. The sequence continues at coordinate 116,948,865 of NC_079152.1, read as the reverse complement.
ATTCGAAATCACTCAGGAATATATTTATGTTCCGAAGTAATGTTATTTCACAGACAATATTATTTCGCTTTCTGTTTTGTTATGATTTCTTCCGAATACTTCTTCGGTTTCTTTCCTTTGATTTCTTCGGCGTTTAAAGCAAAATAGTAGGAAAATTGATTTCCACTGATTCTTTCTTTTGGAATAAATGCCCTTTGAAATTTAAATACACACAAGAAATGTGAAGTACTTTTGTTACTAGCTCATATCGCGTCGGCTTTTAATAAGAGAATCTATTTTCTCATCGACTGATAATTTTAAATCTGTCAAAAGTTCTCCTTTTCTGACAAATTTAAAATATTTAAAGTTATTTATGTTAAATATTTTATGGCTGAATAATAGGAAGAATTTCATTTCGTTCCGCGCAATTTGAATAAAGTTGAAATGAACTCTGAAAACAACTACTCGGTTTATTCTAATAAAATTTATAAGCTTTCTTTTCTGCTGATTGAAATTCCTAACGTGTTTAATATTTCGATGACTAAAAATAGTAAATGAAAAATTAAAATTATTACTTAACAAGTTAAATGCTTCAAAAAGACTAAAATTAGCAATGTGTTGATTTTTTTTAAAACTCTTATCATCGAAGATTTTGATGAAAACTCAAGCACTAAAATAGGTGAATAATAATAGAGTGATTCAACTCATTAATGTCACCACTGCATATCAATAAGTAAACTATGTCCTTTTTTTTGCTGCCTTTACTAGCAAATCCTCATTTCATAATTAAAATTAAATGATCCTGGTAATTTTTTAACTTAAATGAAAAATTTGATTCATTATTACTTTATTTAATAAAGGCTTAATATAAAAAGTAATGATCCATACAGTCAAAATACGGGGCAAAAAATTATAAACTTTAGCTCTAAATTTGTATTATAAAATGCTCAGAAGCTATTCCCTTAAATAACTTAGAGGACAGCCAACTCAGAGTACTTAATGGACAGCCGAAATATCCATCTGCCACTTCCGAATGGATCATCTTCTATTATTGACGATCAAATTCAAACATTGCTGCTGCATGCATGCATATCCACTCAAGAGGATGCTTTGTATGCCATTAAACGTCTCTTAATGGAATACCCCTGCTAACTTGATTAAACGAACAATAAACAACATTTGGCTTAGATAAACATTAATTATGACCCATGAGGGCATACTCAGAGGTTCCCCAACAGTGCACAAAAGGAGATATGACACTGATCCACCACGATGCAAATGCATGTCACTCTGCGTGTTCTCCAACAGTTTGTCGTAAAAAAAAGTGCCACTGCCTCTCCATTTTCCACTGACGATTCCTCCTGGAGACGACCCCCTTCTTCCACCACCGCGGGGAGGATGGAGAGCCTATAATGAAAACACTTAAATCGGGAGACGGAGCTTCGAGAATGACCGGCCACGGAGATCTTTAATCCATATAAATGCCTCGATTACTCGAGGCACTGTACTGGGGAATGGGCGAGGTGTTATGCCCTGTTTCAGGATTGGGCATTCCCTTTCCAGCGATGAGGGCCATTCCCATGACCCTTCGGTCCTCTTTTACGAGGGTAGATTTCGGGCATAACTCGAAGCATGCGTTCACGCGAGAGCTAGTAATGAAGCTCTTTGTATGTGTGTCCAAGATCTGTGGACCTTCTTCATCTCCAGAAGTAAAACAAGTGCTTCGGGATCCTTTACGTGCTCGGACAGCGAAATGGACATCGCCTCCGACACATCTCCAGACTATTCCCCAGCGAATGGACTTAAAGAAGAAGGTTATTGGACACCCTGTCTGGAATTCGGAATTGTAGGGCTTGCCCTTTTACGGATTACCATACATAGTTCGGTTGACTGTGAATAGTAAAACCGAAATTGTGAAGGGAGCATGTATCTCTAGAATAAAATAGCTCTAATTAGTGGATTGGTACTGCTATCATAAAGAATGTTTTCTTGGTGATGAAGTGAAAGTTTTATAATCTCTCTTGCACAAACCAGACAATAAAACTGCGTTCAAAGAGTAATTTGGTTGTAAAGTTTGTGCATTTTTAACTATTGAAAATACAATTTATTATATAATCTACAGAAAATTAAGTATCTTCATACAAATACAAATTAGGGTTTCACATGTTACATTTTAAAAATATTTGTTTATCCTGTTGAATGATTCTTCAAATAGGATAATTCAGATTACTGCATATCAGAAATTCTTTGCAGTGGAATAAATAATAGGAATTTATTTCTTTCAACGATTAAAAATAAATGAATTTTTACACATAAACACATAATGCTCAATTCAAATTATGTAATTTTAGCCAATTATGTTCGAGTAAAAGTTCTTGGTTTAGCAATATTTTGCGTTTCAGATTTCAGAAAAAGTGAGTTAAGAGTTTTAGCTGCACATTCGGCAATTAATACATATTTCAAGTTATTCCATTTTCTATTACAACTATTCCATTTTCTATTCTGTTACAATTTCGGTGAAAAAAATGAGTTATTCTTTTATAAAGTTAAAAAATATTTTATTGTTAGTGTTTTGTACATAAATAATAATTCGCTTTATATTTAAAAAGAATATTTGTGTCATTTTGCATTGAATTAGCATCTACTCAATTAAAAAAAATGTATTTCCATTGTTAAAGTTTAGATTATTTTTAGCAATAGAATTGTAATCAGTAAAGCCTTAGCAAATGCTAAAGCTATGAAACGAAATTCAATATTTTGAACAATATTTGCAGGATTATTATCTTATAAATCCTAATCATTCAAGTATATAAGCATTATGCTTGACGAATTCCACCTTCATGCTTAAATTCCTAAATCAGCGTTGTAAAGTTATTCCAAATGTAAAATTGGACATATAGTTTGGTGTAATAAAAAATATTTGTTTCAATTTTAATTGACAAAGTAAAAGCATTGTTGATCCCAAAGTATTAAAATGCCTATTACACGAAAAGCACATTTTAAAACCTTACATCTGAATCATGGAGAATGCTTGTTGTGCATTATGGTTCATAAAACAAAGGGAAGTACATGCTAACCTAAGCACCAATCAAAGAAAACGTAATTTGAGAAATTACAAAATGTGCGAACAAGGCCTTTGTCCCCGATCCAGACAGCTAAATAGAATACAACCCAATAATCCCACGATCTCACAAAAGGACATTTCAGAGCACACACCTGCTAGTATTATTTCTCCTCATCATTAAGAGTGCATTCCATTAACAGACACTATTCTAAGAAAGAGGTTCATAACGACCTCCTACCAAAAAAAAAAGGATAATAATAAAATAAAATAAAAAGAATCCAGTAACAGTGTCTTGTAGCAGGATTTTGCTGGTCTTATTGATTGGGGGCACCGTAATCTCTTGCGCACAATAAGAGACCGCGAGCAAAACAATTAGCCTTGCCTCTGTTACGGCCGCAAACGCGTTTTGACACATCCACACCAAATGATCTCTTTAAACACTCTTCTAAATTACATATACCTCTCTACACCTACGCAGGAGTGTGGGAAAAAACCGGATGCAGAGCTCCTGGCAAGATTTGGTATCGGAACCGGTTCCTGCGAATCATTACGGTTTGATCGGTCCACTCCACCCTTTTCAGAGGTGGATTTGAGTAGCAGCATCTTTTATTTGCTCCATTTCCTCGCTTTAGATCCCATTGACTTCTTCAAGAATCAGAGTCAGATGCGGAGGTAAAAAATGATAGGCAGCTTGTTTCATTTAACTGGCCAATCGTGACTGGCAGATGGACGGTGGAAAATGGTGCACTATCAGGAATAACTAAATTTAGATGCTCTTAATTTAAGTTAGCTCAATAAACATTTATGCATATTTTGCTTTCTTGTTTTCTATTTATTTAAAAAGGGAAAGATTTTAAGCAAAATAAATGGCTAAGCACAAAGATATAGAAAAGATGTTTTATGTATTTGATATGTTATGTATAATATTGTTTAATTGCCAAAATAAGGTCTTTTTGATCATATAATATTTTATAATGTTTGGATCAGAAAATTGATCGAGAAATACAATATTATATGACAAAGCAACCAATATTTGTTATAAAAAGCAAGATGAGGTCATGAATTAGTAGGGTCATTTTGATCACATAATATTTTATAATGTTTGGATTAGAAAATTGATCGGAAAATAAAGTAATATATGAACTGCAATCGATATTTGATATAAAATGCAAAATGTAGTTTGCAGAATGTTATAAAAAATTAAAATTGCACTAAAATTCAAATAAATTTAAAAAACACAAAAGGAAATAAAAAGGAAATGTTAGTAATGGAAAATTAATTTTGATGCTTAAATCATTAACTATCATCAGTTCTAATGTTTATCAGCCTGTTAGTCAATACACAAAATAATTACTGGAATTATGACTTTTACAAATAAACTTTCTGTATTTATTTGTTGGTCCTTGTTTTAATGCAATTCCGACGAATTAAAAAAGAAACTAGAAGAATGAAAAGTTTTTTAAGTTTTTGAAATTATAAAAAGTAACATATAGGGTAATTCCAAGAAAATATTTTTAGTATGCAGTTTTTAATCAAAAAAATTTCAAAATTCTCAAATTTAGTGAAATTGATTTCACTTTAGTATTTTAAGGTTTAAATAATATTTTGAGGGAGGGCTAAAAGTTGATATAAGTTTTTCATTCAATGTGTACAAATAGTCAAGAAAATAATAAAAGAATTTATGAAAATAATTGCAGTTTTAAATACAATTCAGATATCTTAAAATGTAATTACCTTTTATGCCTTAATCCACTGTGATCTCTTTATTTTATTATTTAAGCTCAATACCCGATTGCAGCAATGAAGAAAGATCCTTAGAAAATGGATATTTTTTTCTCTCTTTTTCCTCTCCGTTTCTTCTTAAATCATTACTTTTACTTTTATACCAAGTATATACGTGAAATAATACACATTATTGCAATTATATTAAGACTTAGATTATTTCAAAAAGTGTCAGTTATTTTTGAATTGAAGTTGTTGTGATTTGGGGTTGTTGGGGTATCTGTTATTTTAGTATTGACGTTAAATAAGCAACTTATTTTTTCTCACAGATTTCTCTTAAGATTTCAATTTATTAGGAGTCATATAAAAGTAGTTTTTAAACAATGTTTTACATAAAATAGTATTTTCTATGCATACGTTGTTTGAAATTCCTTGATGAATTTTCATTTTTTGTTTTGCTCATCATGGAGAAAAATTCATAGTAAATTAATAGTGCATTATTATCATAAATATTAACGAGAATTCAATGCATTAGAACCTACTTTCATTATTCTGTCCTTACCTAATTTCAAAACATTTATACGAAAGAGTTATTGAGTGCAATATTGTAAAATGTTTACTATGAAACAGTCGCGTTCTTAAATTTTTTATAATCAAACTGTTATCGCAACTAATGCAAAAGTAGAGATTTTATATTCGATTGTAATAAAAATGGCATTAAATCAGAAAAAAGTTCGTAGCGTTCTTTGGTTCCATACTTACAAATCAGCCATTACTGTTCAATATGAAATTTGGAATTACATAAAGAACAAGAAGTTTGCAACAACAGCGAAGATATTGATACTCTCAAAGTTGGAATCATAGACCCTGTGCTGATGTTATAGCAGGTTCGGAATTTTTTTTGCGCAAGAGCCATATTTGGCCATGCTGCTCCGATGCTGTGTCTAGAGTATTGGAATCTTTTGTAATGAGGGAAAGACTTCCTAACTATCCTATGCTTCAGCTTCTTCATAACCGCTTCTATATTCTAATTTGGCTACTTTTATCTTTGAAAAGCGATGTACTATTTGACAAAAATTCGCCAATGTTAGCAAAAATAGTTTTTCAAGCTATCACTCTACAAATGGTAAAAATTCCTTCTTTAAAAGTTAATATTTGTCATTATACAGGTGCATAGATTTGTTTAATCTTTCCTATTTCATTGCATATATATATTGCACAAATACGCATACTAAAATACTATAATGTTCAGAAATATAAGGACATTGTTTATTTAGTCCATCTATAGCTAAAATCTTCACGATTGTTTATAAATTTATTCTCTAAAATATTATTAAAATTTATTATTTTATTATCTTATGAATCGGATATTAATAATTATCTACTACAAAGAATAATTAACTTCTTATAAAAATTAATATCTAAAAGAAATTTTGTAAGATGATATTTCAATTGAAAAATTCTAACCATTGCAATAAGAACTTCTAAATCTCCTTTTTCTCTCTCTCTAAGAAGCAATCCATAAGCTTCAAAGTTAGAAATCCTTCATAAATTTTGATTTGGTTTTTGGGGAAAACATGATGTTAACCTAAATGTTTTCCGTTTCCTTAATCTTCCTTTTCCAATGATTTGGCATTCCGATCACTCACGGAGATATTCTTTTTCTCGCTCTCTACACGTGAAAGGGTCTTTTCTAGGAAGATATGAGATCTTGCCAAGGGTGTAGGGAGGATTTCCTATACTTCACTATGTGACAGGAAAAGGTCCTTTAAATCCTCAGTCCACCAAAAGGAACGCCAGAGTGGTGAATGAGATCTGCCCATAAGGAGAGGGAAAAAAAGAACCTTTCGGCAGTTCCTTTAACCTATCACCCCTGGCCATCCTCTGGACACTTCGGTAGTCCATCCCCCGACAACTTCCGGCATCATGAAAAGCTTCCTGGACGTGACAGAGTTCAAAGTTGAGCAAGTGGACATATTTCCAGTGTACAACTGTCATTTTCTGATTATTTTTTTTTCCCCTATGCCTGGATGGCAAATTCATGGAAGGAGAGAAGTAGTAAAGATATGTTTTTCATGTTTCAATTAATATCACCGAATAGTGTTTAGTAAGCTGATGTAATTGTTTAATGTTTGTGTAGCATGTACTGATTGGCTAATAAGCTAATAGCAGATTATTTAATTTCGTTACTTATAATGCATGAAATGAGATTAATTATAAAAATTTTGAAAGAATCTTTCTCACTAGTGGATGATAAATTCATTCGAATCAACAGAATGAAAGAAAAAAAAACACTTCCATGTTTCTTTAAATATTAAATGTTGAATATCAAGTTACGTAAATAGATAATATCGAAAAATGGCTAGCAAATTAATTATTGATTAATTAATAAGGCATCATGTAGTTTAAATGATTGTTAAAAAATACATATTTCATTCATCTACACTTACTAAATTAGCCATTTCTGGAAAAACAATTAGCATTTATTAAGGAATATGGGTGCAAGTATGGCAAATCACGAAATTTTAACATCGAATTTTAAAGAATTTTCACTCATTTTTAGAAACAATAGTAATATACTGCACAGCTTGATAGACTTTATTTGAGGCAATTTATAAACTGAATGCAATTCTTTAAAATGTAGTACAATTTTTAAAAGATAAATACTGAAACTTTTGCTTGCATTTTCAATTTATGATGATTACGGAACGAAGAGTCTATGTTAAAAAAGAAAAATTCTTCGAATAGTATGCTTAAATTTCTTACGGCAGTAATTTTTTATTTCCTCTGGTATCCGTTATATTTGCAGAATTAATAAAACGCACTTTTTCTCGAAATTTATTGAATAAGTTCATATTATTCTAAAATAAATTAAGTGTAACAATAGCTAAAGATGAAATAGATTATAAACACCATATTTCAGCAACCACTTTTCCAATAGCGTTTACTTATATCACTGTATTACTATAACGTCCACCATATTCATACAATTGCACATTATACACTTACTTATTTCGGGCAAATGAACAAAATACAATAGTTTTATTGCCTAAAGCTCTAAACACATTATGACTTTTCATGCGTTCAAAAAATAAAGTGATAATAAAATGCTCTTTTGTTAAATCATATCTGAGTACTTTATCAATAAGCTCTTTGCATTTGTTAGGTCTTTAAATGTTGAACAATGCTACTTGAGAGCTGCGCGTTTTCGCTGTTCTCTTTTTTTAATAGACTTTCAATAATCTGGCTTTTAAATTCAATGAAGACAGATGTATATTAATTACTTTGTAGCAAATAAAAATCGTGGGTTTCTTTTTTTGGGGGGGAGGGGGGATGAATCACCGTTTTATTCGAAAGTTTATTGCTTATACTATTGTGAACATTGGTGTTAAAAGATTAAACAAATGTTCTCAGAAGCTTGTAAAATAACCCTTTAAATTTGAAAAATTTGTTGTTTATAGTAATCGAATACATTGAGAAATTTTTGTAGTTTACAGTAATTGAATACTTTCAGAATTTTTTTTATAGTTTATAATAATCGAATATTTTGAGAACTTTTATTAGACTAAAGCTGCTTTGGTGGATCTTTTCTGACTCATGTTTATTTCAAAAAAAGTTGCGATTTTCCAACTATCCTATTTTAAGAATACATAATGTATAAATGTTACTTAAATATCTATGAATGATTTTGATTCCTATTAGTATTTATAATATTTAGGCTAGAAATCTAATCAACAAATCATCTTTCTTCGACATTTATTACAAACATCGCAATACAATTTTCATGATATTATGAATAACTGAAGTAGCACTAAAAGTCTTAAGCGGTCTTTTGTAAGCGGTCTTTTGTAAGTTACAAAAATAATTCTAAGTTTCTCATGGTTGACGGTTTGTTGCAAATTTTAAAAGTATTTTTTTAACTGAAATTAAAATTTTTTAAAAATATTTTTCATTACAGTTATCGGTTATTATAGTAATTATAATCGGTTATTTAGAAATTATGGATAAAAATGTAGTCTTTGTCATTTATTATTATAGCTAATTTTGAAACAAAATTTCAGTGGCTAATTTTTAAAAACAAAAATTAAACCTATATCATAAATAGTTATTTAGATTTGGAGGAATAATTACTTTACGAATTAGTAGCGTGAAAAAATATGCGAAGCTTACAGCAATCTTATCAAAAGATTTACATATATGCTTTTGATAAAAAAAAAAAAAATTTTAAAGTTTTACTGAATACATAAATTTTATTAAATAGAATATATTGAATCTCAAGCTTCTTATCCTTACGAAAAACATTTGATATGCAGTTATTAAACCATTTAAAACTTTTAATTTGAATCTCAAGATTCTTATCCTTACAAAAGACATTTGATATGCAATTATTAAGGCATTTGGGACTTTAAATCTATTATATAATATAACGTAAATAAGAGCAAAGGCATTTTCACGGTAATTCTATTCAGACGGGCACTTTTAACAAATCGTTCAAAATACGATTAAAGCCATTCTATATTAGATATAATGTCATATTTTTAACTGTTTCTTCTGCTTATTGTTAAAAAGATGTAAAAAGTTGGTCGATATTTATTCCAATTTCTGGACAGTAATTCAAAATAATAATAATAATAATAGTAATAATAATATTACATAGAATTTCTTTTTTCTTAATGTGCTTCAATAAAAGTGATTCAAGAAATAATTTTCGCATAACACTATTTGTAAAAAATAGTGTTATGCGTATGTTAAAAAAGCCATTTTGCTAAAACTACGTTATTGATTGATAACTGTTTCAAAATGATATTTAAAATAGATATCAACCAAAAATTATTTTAAATAGCATTTTCTTTCATATTTCAATAATTAATTTGCAATTTTTTCCCCTTTTACTGTCGCATCAATTTTTTTTTTCAGTGAAAAAATTCAAGCAGCTCTGATGTAGAATATTATACAATATCTAAAAGTGAAATCATATTTTCACATCATTCATTCTTCTTTTCTATTCATTTTCCATTGAATAATGAGAAAAATATTTACGTAAATGTTATATTTACATACTTGCGTCCGATACAAAGTGCTTTTTATCTCTAAAAAATGAATACTGTGTGTCGCTGGGAACTGATAAACCTAAGAAAGAAAATTTTCATGCTTCGTTTAGCATGTAATAACTATTTGCTTTGGGGAAAAATCATTCGGAATTTCCTAATGTAGGTAAAAAAGATGATAATAATTGAGAAAGAGGCTTTATCATCTCATCTACATCTCATAAAGATTCTTATCTCTCTCATTTTTCAGATTTCGTAAAATGTTAACAGTACCATTAGATTTGTTTCTTTTTCCCTGAAAATTCGTAAATTTGCCAAATAGATTTACAACTAATGTAAACTCCAAAATGCGATGTGATCATTTTAATAATCGCATAGCATAACTTATAGTTGATCAATGTGACATGTTTTAGGAAGAGTATTCGTTTTATTTAGAAATGAATAAAAATGAAATATGAAAATGCATATTGCCTTTCCTTTATATATAGATTTCAATAATCCTAATTTTCAGATACTGTATCTCCATTTATGTATTGCTTTTTTTTTCCAAAATGCAACTCTTGCATATGAAGATTAAACTTATCAAGATTTTGTTAAATTAATAATCCTCTAAAATTTGCGAGAGAATCATTTTAGCATTGGCATCTACCCTTTAAACCTTCGTTAGATGTGAAAGCGATATCTTAATCGGAATCCCTCACTTCAAACTTTCACACCAAATTAATGTGTGAACAACATCAAATTTAGTCTACAACTGTTTTAAGGTAATTCTTTTCGAGCCTCTGCGGCAGATTTTCAATGGGGTTAAAATTTGAACACACAATCCATCGAAATTCGAACAATAAAATTGCCTCTTAATCATACTCTCTGATTTAAGGAGGAGATAAATATTATAATTCAAGTTTTAGAAATTCGTGTTATTTTCATCTCATTTGTCTTATGTAAACATAAAATACTATACTCTTGATATATAAAATATTATATTCATATACTCTTGATTCATATAATCATAAAATTACTCATGTTACAAATATTCATTAAATATGTATATAGTATATTAGGAGATGAATCTATTTCGTTTTCATGAAAAATATTTCCTAGAATTAAATCCATATCATATCCACTCACTATTAAAATTATTTTCAATATAATTCTAATTAATAATCAACAAACATAACTAACATTAATTCGTATTTTTAAGATTACTCCACATAAACCAAATCCCTCAAAACTTCCAAAAGAAAAAAAAGAAGAAAAGCACGCTTGCATTCTTCCATCCCTATCTTTAACCTGACATCATCAAATGCTTTACTTATAACGAAATCAAAATAAATCTTGCTCGGAGGAAGGCCGGTGTCTGTAAAAACACGAATAGGCGGTCCCCAAGTTCTGCTGGACTGTGACCAAAAAGAATGTAATCGTTTAGAACACTGTGGTACTTTTCAATATCGATTTTTCCTAGCGAGAAGACCATCCCCTTCACAGACGTTCACAACGGGCCGGACCTTCTCCTTCACCACCTTCCTCCCAGCCCTCGTTTACACGAAAGAAAGCGTATCTTAAAAAGCGAAGAGTTTTCTGGTGATGTGTTTCACGTACCGTGGGCGAGTAGAAAGCCGATTGCTCAGCGGAGAGCGGCAGGAAGCCTTGTTCGGTGCCGTAGGCTGCCGCTGCGGCGGCGGCTGCAGCCGCCGTGCCGTACACGTTGAGGGGCAGGCCCGATGCAGCAAGGCGCTGATAGCCGAGGAGTTGGGCGTCGTATTGGCAAGAGCAGACTGTCTGTCCGGTAAGAGGGTCTGTGAGCACCGGACGACCCGATTCGCAGCAGGGCTGGCCGGAACCGGATCCGGTTCCGCCTCCGCTGGGTGCCGAACCGGCGGACAACGGCGTCCCGGACTGTCCGGCCATCAGAAGCTGTAAAAGGAATGGAGAAAAATCGATTAATTGATTGGAAGAGGAATGATATACAAAACAATAACATGGTTAATGCTGTGTGATATCATATTATATACAAATAACAACGTGATAAGAAATTAAGTGAATAATGTAATTTTAAAATTGCATTGAAATGATGATGTATGATATTGAAAAGCAAAATTATTCTTCAAATAGCCATTATTAAAGTACATTACATCAAAGCATCCCTAATATGATCTTGTTCATAAAAGGTATTACCTTTAATGCTATTGTTTACCAGAATCCCATTATGTATACCAGTGCTGTTTGAATTTTTGCCGTTCGTTAAAAAATTTGCATTGATTTATTATTATACTTATTATCCAAACTTATATATATGCAGAAGACAAAAAGGATTAATCTTTAAAAAAATTAATTTTTTTCTCTACTATATTCCATTATTATATACATACATATATATACATATTCCATTGATTAATGAAGTTAATCAATAATAAAAGGAAGGATTAATGAATTTAACTTTCCGCGAGTTGCAATGGATTTGCCACGACTCTGTGAATACTGCTTGCTAAGCGATGGTTGTACCATTACTCTGCTGAATACTAATAAATTTCTAATATATGGAATTATAATAGTAATAAATTTTTAATATATGGAATTATAATAGTAATAAATTTTTAATATATGGAATTATAATACTAATAATTTTTTAATATATGGAATTCTAATATTAATAAATTTCTTATATATTTAATTTGATTACGTATTTATTATTACTGATCTCTGCTGGTAATCGCTGGCTCAATATATTTTTCTTTCCTGGTTTAAAACATACGAATTATATTTATTATGTAAAAATAAAATATTAAATCCGCTGTTTCCAACATTCTTCTTTAATTTAATCTGATTATTTTGTTTTAAAATTAATTTTCTTACAATTAACTTCCAAATAAAATGAATAAATCACTTATATATTTAAAATGTAGATGATCTTAATTGATTTCGATTGCTACTACTGAGTTTATTCAAGGTCACGAAATACATACATCTCCCCAATTACACTAAACGATCCATTTTTTTTTTTTTTTAATCTTATAGAAGGAAAAAAGATTTAAACTCAGAACTGGACATAAAACAATGAGCAGAAACACGATCACAGATGCGATAATACACACAGTTTCTTTTATCACGTGATATGAAGCCACTCAAATTCACTCCATTGAAAATTCTGGTGGTGGCATTTGCTGTCAACAAGTTACTACTCCTCCCAAAATTTTCAACTGATCCTTAGCCTTGAAGAATTTCAGAGAGTGATGATTGAAATTTTACTGTAAACTTGTCATTCAGTATAGAATTGTAATTACTATTAAATAATTGAATTTTGCCGAAATGATTAATAAAGAAAAATCTATTGACTTAATTGTGTATATTAGGACAATAAACGAATGCAAATGATTAAATTTTGTTTAAGTGCTTTGCAAGGATAAAATACTATTAAGTAGCGAGAAAAATATATATTCATATATCATTCTGTTTTATTTTTAGAATTTCGTATGAACTCTTACTTCAAGCTTATGCAAAGATTTAAAGCACTGATTTAAAATTCCTGAGTAGCAATTTTATATTAAATATATTTTTATTCACTATTGAATTTACTGCATGGTTTTATTATTTATTTTCCAATTATGGTTTTACAACAAAATTTTTATACGAAAATACAGTTGCAATTTTTTTTTTTTTTTCCATTTTTAACACATTACAAGTATTAAAATTTTAAAGATTCTGTTCTAATGCAATTAACAACTACAAAATACCAGATATGAAATAAACCTTCTTATAGCAATATGTTACTTAATTTATATTTATCTTGATTTTTATAAAAAATGTACTTAAATAAGCTTTTTCATGGACAATTTATCTTTTGACGCAACATATACTTATAAAGTAGGAGATCCTGGGGATTTGGCATAAAATATAAACCGAAATTTTTGTTTCTAATACTGTAATTGAAATTTATTTTAATTCAATCAAATATTTCTTTTTTATAAAGAAATATTTGATTTTTTTACGGAAAACGTATATTCAAACTGCGAATTCCTAAAGATTTGATTTGCCATACAAAGGTAAGCGTGGAATGTTTCAGAAATAGACTAAAGAGAAATGAAAGTAATTATTATATGATCTATCAAAGGAAATATAAATTATATTACAAAAATATAACCAACACAGATGAATTCAAGATTCTTTAAAAATGGGAATTGTTTTAAATATTCTTTGCTAGCAGTTTGTTCAAAGCTAATAGAGCATATTAGCATAAATAAAACCTGGGCATTTATCTTGATGTCATTTGCAACACATTTTGCTTGTGTACAACATAAAAGATATTTCTACTTAACTTACATAAAAGGTGTTAAACTTTATTATTTGTGACTTTTTAATTTGTGAATGTAATCCAATACCAAAAGGGAAATGAAATAAGCCGGAGTAAGTGGTCTCCGCAAAACTTTCTCACATTCTCTCAAATATATTTGTTATCCCTACTCCTTTTGTATAAAATGACGGACCTTGGATAAGACTTGGAATGCCTTGCTTGGCATTAGCGAATTGTAGTTATGAAATACAAATCTTTGGCTTGAATATAGCATTTTTACTGAATCTATCGAGTAATATTTGATGATTTATTTCTTTTAAATTAATCTTTGGCATACGATTAATATACAAGTACCCGAAAATCCTATATGTGTTTGGTTGATCAACTAGAATCAAAATTTGACTTAAAATTAGAAATGTAATCACATCACATACCAGTTTCACATATTTAAGTCACTGCATTTTTGAGTTATTATGTTTATATGCCTGCAAAAGTGCAGACAGACAGACGGCCGATCTCTGGACGGATTTAACTCAAAACTTGATACGGTTCTATATTTCAGACGATAAACTTGTGTAAAAAAATTTATCAATCAAGTTCTTCGTTCATTTGTCTCATACAGCCAGACAGACAAACTTCTCTGAACGGATTTCATTCTAATATTTTAAGTCTTGTAGCTATCGTGTTTATTTCTATTCTGATAGAGACATTAATGCAGAATGAATTTCATTCGAAATTTGATGAAAATCTACAAATTTAGTATGCATATCTAATTTTATTTGTCTAGCTCAAAATCTTTTCTAGTTATCGTGTATATATATAGACGGACATAATTCTAAAAATGTATTTTCTAGACTCAAAGAAATTCAAAAGAGAAGATTCATCCATATCTCGAGTTCCTTTTTTGACGATTCCAATACTTTCTTTTTGTATACTTTATATACGAGAGAATAAAAAGAGGCGTTTGACATAAAGGAATTTCAGTTCATAAAACACGCCTTTACTGGTCCATTTCTCTGCCTGATGCTGCCATAGCACACGCCCCTTTCCTCGCGAGTCGAAAAATAATGTCCTTAAGACCACTTCACTCATCCCATTAAGAATGGAAGCGGTGATCTCATAATTATCCTAATTAAAGATTTTGATGGTGAAAACTCAAACAGCAGAGAGCCATATCTACTTATCTCCCAATTTCATCCCATTGCGAGCATTTTCGACTGGTCCTGCCTTTGCCAGGAGAGATGACATTCCCCTTTTAGCCGTTTTAAAGCGCAGAAACGATTATGAGGCTTCGGTAATGGGCACTTTATAATGGCCATAAGCGGAAAGGGTTGTTCTTTGGTTATGATTCACGATGTTCAACATAAATTCAGTCTTGTACTCCAGCATGTTTAAAATTTATATACTGCAACCCTCCTGCTGTAACGCCATTTTAATGAATCTTCAGTGAAGGTACTCATTATTATTTGCTCTGATTGGGGAAGAAAGTGTAATTATATTAAGAGAGTAGATAAATTCATTCAAAACTCCCTTTTTGGAATGATAAATAGGAGGGAAAAAATTTCTTCCTTTGTTCTCTTTAATCTGCCCATTTTGTGTTTTCTCAGTGAAGTTTTTAACGAAGATTTATTCAGTTCAGTGTATTAAACAGGATACAGATAAATAAGGTCTGTTGTTCCCACTACGGAAAATGTTTAAAATTTCGAAATGAATCTATAAGAGTATCGATAAATGTTTCTTTCAAAGCCATTTTTTAAGATATATTTAGTCCGAAATGTTTATTATTAATAATATTAATAACAGAAATTTTGGACTAAATATACAAAAAGAAATGTCTTTTAATGTAAACTGAAAGTTTTCAGTGACTATTATTTTATATATTTTATTTCGTTTTTTTTTAATTTTATTTTTTTTTATGTATTTATGAGCAATGCAAAAAGAATTTTTAGTTTTCTTTTACTTTATTGTTTTAGATAAATGAAACAAATTTAACTAACATAACTAATCTTAACAAATTATAGCCATTTTGGCTTTAGGTTAAATAATCACTGGAAAGTTTGAAAAATTCAGGCCGTAAATATATAATGTTGGATTTTTGAATTGTATATCACAAGATGACTGGCATGAACAAATAACATTATTCATATTCTCTTTGTTATATTTAAATTATCACTTATTGCCATCCTTGAAATATTTTCCTTTTCTTAAGCGAAAAGTAGGTCGTTCAGTGATTATGAATGCTAATTTTCATTCAGTGCTTAATATTAAGCGCTTACCAAAAAGCAATTAATAAGCAAGTTTAATTGAAACCTGGGAGATAAATTCATCAATTTATTTTCAGGTTCATTGCTACGATTTAAAATTATTTATGATTTATTTCGCTTAAATGACTAATTTAAGTTTGAAAATATTAAAATAATGAATTTTTAACATCTTTCTCAACAGTCAATACAGTCTCTCATTTAGCTCAATCTGGGATTCGTTCCAATTTCATTTTTTAAAAAAATGCTACCAATTATACAATGAAATAGAATAAAAAAATAAGATCCGGAGTTTTTAACAAGTTAAATGTTTTTGGCGAGTACACTCGTCATGAAAAAGTACAACATTTTGCGTTGAGATTATTCAATGATAATTATTATATTTATAATTATTTATTTATTGTATCCATATTATATATATATATATGCTTATAACAGTTTAGATACGCATTTTTTGAAGAGGCCGAAACAGTTAACTAATTAATTTCTTATCGAGTAATAATCTCATCCAATAAATAAATATCGAAAATTTAATTCGGGATTAAAAAATGAGTAAAAACTATAAAATTTAAATTTTTTCTCAGTTTAATAATTTGTTAAATAATTTAGTTTAGATAAGTTTAAATAATTTAAGATATAATAAACTAAATTCCATCACAAAATGTTTCTCAAATTCTGTTTAAAACAAGCTACGCTTCATTCTACCGACCAATGAAGAGTCCCTAAAATAGCAAATAATTAGTTCAGTAGCCCTTATACGTATCGTATGACCTTTAAGTGGCATACTCCTTGAAAGCTTCGCAAAAAAATGACAAAATGCATCCGTTTGCTAAAACCAAACCATAGGATTGGTGTCACAACGGTTCTTGATTTAACGAAGAACAACTTTGCCACACGGCGGAAAAAAATGCTATCAAATCATGCTAGAAAAGTCCTAAGGCATCCTTGTGACCCGCTGCAACTTCAGAAAAAGGTAGCGAAATGAAAAGAGAGTTTTTACAGCAGATGGAACACGATAAGAGACAACTTTTCTCTACTGAATGGTAGAGATCATGGAACGATAAAGTGTGGAATGTGGGAGAAATTATGGGATTAATGAGATTCTTTGTGGGAAGCAATGGATGTCTTGTAAAGAGAGTGATTGATAAGTTTCTTTGTGGCTGAATGTGCAATTTGTCGGATCAGTAGCTGTGAGGTTTTTGAGAAAGAATTTTTCGAAGTGAGTGATGCAATCCAAGAGCGCATTTGTTACTTATCTGTAACTTATCTGGATTTATGTTACTTGATGTAGTAACAAACTAGGAAAAGCCTTAAAAAAATACGAGAAATGTTAGATAGCTTTTTAATACATCGAAATATATTCTTTATTTTATTCTCTTTTTCTTGTTCTGTTTTTATCCTCAATATCTTATTACTAAATAATTATTATCTATATATATAAGCATTTTATATCATTCCTTAATTTTATATCTTTAAACGAGTAATTTTTGTATATATATAAATTTATTTCGCGTATCTCGGAAACGGCTCTAACGATTTGAATCAAATTTTATATTTCAGTAAGTTTTTGCTTTTTAAGTTTATCTACATAAACGTCTTTCCTGAAAAGACTCAATTAAAAAAAAACTTAATTTATAACAATATTGAATGTGGCTATACATGGCCTGTATGTATAGTCCCATGTACGAGCGTATCGCAGATAGAGTAGTGGTTAGGGCTTCGGACTCCCATGCATTTTTCTCATGTTCGATCTCGCGTTTGCAATTCAATTAGATTTTGCTTATAACTTTAAACGAACCAAAAGATAAGGTTTTATTTACAATTTTACAAGAAAAGAAAAAAAAGAAAAACTGCCAAACGAAGCCTGGACTCCCAGGTACTTTAATCTATAAAATATGAAAAATTGCTGTTAAGAAATTAATACGAATCGATAAAGCATTGATTTATAATGCTTCTAAAAAAACAACATAGTTTAGTTAATTTTTTATAATTTTAATATTTTTGTCTTATTAGCAAATCCTTGTCTTTAAAATAATTTCAAACAATTTAAAATTTTGGGAAAAAAAATATATTACACAAAAGTGAAAAGTATCCTTTGAATTCACTATAATTTATGCATTGTTATTTAAACAATAAAATCATCCTTTTCGTTTTAGATATTACCGAATTTGATGAAATCCAATTTCCTCCACTTTCTTCTTATTATTATTTTATGTTTAAACTTGGTCTTTGGAATGCTTATCAAATAAATTTCCATTCCTTTCCAACTTTTACGACCACACATATCCGCAAAATAATATCAAAATAAATCGGTCAGAAATTTGTATTAAATATTCTATCGTTTAGATATTTTATAATGCTGAAGATTTTTCATATAATCTTTAGCCCTTTCAATGAAACCGTTTTTAACCTACTTTCCCTTCAATATTACATCACTATACAGAAATAGCAACCTTAAATAAATAAAGATACTTAAACTTTGAAAATTAACTTTAAATAATTGCAGTTTCCACTTCTGCGGCCTTCTAAAAATAATGAAAAAAAAAAGAAGAAAAAAAAAGATTTAATCATAACAATGCCTCCATGTAATTCCTTTTCCCTTTTGGAGAATAATAAGCAGATGAATTCTGCATCGTTCTGATCTTTTGGCATAATGATTAATTTACTTGGATTCCCTATTTCATGAGTATCTTTCTCAGAAACCATGGTATGGGAAAAAAAATCCCACAAAAAAAAAACTCTTAAATATGTCACGCATGATTATTGCAGTATATTGAATTGCTTTCACGGTAATCCCTAATGCTTTTAAATGGTTCAGTAAACAAGACTCGTCATTGAAAATTTGCAGGTATAATGATACATAAGTAAAGTAAAGAGTCAAGCTACTAGAAACTGTTTAAGATTTCGAATATCCGTAAATTTCCCAAAGGAAATTATCATATCGCCATTAAAAAAAAATATATTTACATTCTTAGACTCCATTTATTTTTAATCTTATCATCCTATAAAAGGCGTATTTTGTTTTTCCTGACTTCTGTAACATAGAATTACTATAAAAATGCATATGGTATGTGAATCGAATTTGTTTTTGATGAAGTAATTCGTGTTAACATATAATGAAATGTAGAATTTATTTCTTTTAAACCTAATGAGGCATGAATTATTTTCATTTAAAGTATGTTCTTTTCTATTTAATTTGTAGTTCTGTTTCGTTTTTTCTACTCTACGTAATTATAGTTAAACATGTTATTTTAAAAAAAAATCCATCGCAAAAGTATGCTGCTTTAAATAGGTAATTGAGGTTATTTTTTATTATAAGTGGAATTCCTAACTTTTATGACATTCTCATTGAAATGGCATACATTTCATTTTAATTTTAAAATTTTAAAAGCATTTAATCTGAGAGAAAAAATATTATAGAATAAAAAAAATCGAAATTGTTGAAATAAGAATTATATGCTTTGAATATCTTTACTTTAAAATTCAGAAAAATTAAATGATGTTTTAAATGTAAAATGATTTATCAGGGAATAAAAATGTAAGTTTAATCAAAAGAACTTTTTAAAATTAATTCTATATAGCTGATATTATAACATTCGTTTTGAAATTAATTCTTCTTAAAATGTGAATACCCCTAACACAAACATATTATTCCAAAATAGGTCAATTCATCAAAAGCATGCAGTCATCTAGACTGCATGCTTTTCTAGCTTTATTTTAAATGGAAGTGAAAGATAACAATTTTAGTTTTTATCTAAGTAGCTTTTATTGTGTTTAGGTGCATTTTATTTTAGCGTATTTTTATTTATTACAGAGCTTATTATTTTATTTATAAACTTTTGTAAGTAATACCAAGGTTTCTGTACAAATTTAATTCAGCAAAATAGTCTTGAACTAAATTTCCCTTAAGATATTATGATCCGTCTAGAGCGCCTTGGTACCGATATTGAAAATTTGTCGATAAAAAGCAGCTTTATAATATGCTGCATAGGCCTGAAATAACATTGTTAATGTATAAAATATTATTTTAAAAGAGTTATTCCATGAACAAATGCAATGTAATAATGATATCAATCATTATTTCGTTGATTAATCTTTTTATGGTAATCCCAGGTTTATTTTTAACTTGCATACATTAGTGCAGTCAAGCATTTTCTTGATGCATTAAAGATAAAACTATTTTAATAACCTCTAACGACCTTCGAAAGTTCTTTTCTGCATTTGGCAGATTGTTTTGAAATATAAATAGCTTGTTATTGCTAAAAATGATTTCGACGATTGAGTAATATAAAGAAATTATTATCTTGCTTGTAAATGAATAATAATAATAAGAGAAATATTTCGTATTATTCTTAAGCATTTGAATGAAGATGGAAATATGTTGTTTACCTTACGAATGTTTTGAAAATGTGATTTTTAACCTCTCATGATTTTATTGAAAGACAATTTCTTCTACTGCAATTAAAAACAAACTGATGCCCAATTTCCATTTACATCGACCAAAATGTAAACGATTCTAAAGTGAAAATATGAGTGTGAAAAGATTATTCATAACAATAAACACATTCTTTTCATATGACTGAAGGATGCGAAAATGTGGCCCACCTTGAAGAACTGTTGATAGATGTAGAATTAACTTTTCCATTGAATGTGTTTAATGATAACCTTTTACTATGCAATTCATGAAATTAATACTAAGGTCTACAACATCAATACCCAAGCACCTCCGGTTACCTTAATGCGTTCCTAGTGCATGCAATCATGAAAGGTAAATTCAATATTTGCGCAACAATATCAGCACCAGCGTTACCTATCTTTTAAATGTCACTCATTTTTAATGGAATTAAAGTAGCGAAACGCAGATGAATACAGAATTTCCTGCGTGTGGGTGGAGTTATTTCATGACGTCGTGATCACATCATCATCATCCCCTGGACAGGTCGTGATTATGAGGACAATGGCCAGTTTTCTATTTCCTATCACCGTTTATGCTGAGTTTGTTGTATTCATCCTCGGATAATCTCCTAAATGATGTCGGCTCTATTTAAACTACTCGTCAGGAGGTAAAAAAAAAAAAAAAGAAGGCAATGATTCATCATTAGAAGGTTCATTTTGCCTTCTCGTGTGTCTTGAAACTTTTAACTACTAATCTGTACCACGTGTTGGTCAGTCACTCCTGGTTGCGGAATACATTTTCTACGAATCTTAAAGACCTTTTCCCACCCTACTTTTAACATTTAATAACAGATTATGCTAAAGGGTTCGGCACAAAATGAGGACTGTGTCATTGAAGATGAGGTTTTTCTTGTGTATTTCTTCCGTGGTGAATATGGCGTGATCTTACGTGAACCCATTCTGTGATTGTTTGCTTTTATAATAGCCTTAAAAAAAGTAGAAAGGATACAGTTTAGAGGTCGTCTTAAAAGACTAAGGCTGTTTTTACGAAGTGCATTAATTTCTAGACAGTCTATCCTAAACATTTATGAAAGCTTAAGAACAGGAAACCAAATGATAAATATTTGAGACGATTTTCTAATAGCTAGAAGTTATAAAATGAATTACAGTGAAAATTAAATTTTTAAATACTTTGCTCTGAATAAAAGTTTTTCTCTGTTTTGTTTATATGCATAGTTAAAAATACTGAGGAATTAAAAAATGAAACAGTTTTGATGAATATTTTTACAAAGTAAATGCAAAAAATAAAAATTAACTCGTTTTTTTGAATACAACGTTTTTTTTTTTTTTTTTATCATTATAAATGTTATCCAAAATTACTTGTGGTAGTTAAAAATAATTTTCTTCGTGATTTACTTGATTACATTTCTTATTTATTGTTTAATATTTTTCCTTTTTTTACTTTGAAACTTTAAAATTAAATCTGAATCTAGACTACTACTAGAATAATAAAGATTTATTTATTTCTTCAGATATTGTATGAATGTACGATTATCATACCAGATATGCATATCATAAGATATGTGAAATAAACCAGAAATATTTATTATTGTGGTTGCCAAAAATGTAAGTTACATTTCTTCTCTTTTTATAAAATTTAAATTTAGAAAATCGATATAGGAGCTGTTACTTGTTAACAGATATATTCTATTCAGTTGAATTATAAAATATTATTTTATATTAATTATTAGTATTATTAAAATATTAATTTATATTAATTATTGTTAATTTATAGTTATAAAGCATTCGAAACATAATATTATTTCAAAAATAGACAAATTAGGTAATAAGTTGCTGTACTGAACTGCATGGTTCGCCAGCCCGATTAGGTAAAGCAACCAGTCCCTATAATAGAAATGTAATAGCTATCTTAGTGATAAACAATAGGAATAGCAGGCGGTTCTATGAAAAGAAAAAAGAAGAAGCAACAGGAAGTAAAAGCATAAATCAAAGTCTTTTCACACATTGATGAGAGATAAAAGTTGCTCTAATCTTTTCTAACACATCATCACTCTAAACGGAGATAATGAAATTTGCTTCCGATTTATTACAAAAAGGACAAAGTCCGCTGTCAAAAAAAGTTTGCCTAGGAAAAGAAAAATCATAAACTATGTTATAAATTATAATTAATAGATTTTTATTTCTAAAATGAAATTTCAGAAATTTAAACGTCTGTAAAAAATTAATGAATAAATAAATAAAACTGTATTCATATTATTTAACTTTTCAAAACTAGCAGTATTTAAATGAGGAAAAAAATGCATTTTATAATTTTCTTCAGCTATTCCAATTTTATAATATAAAAAAATAGAATAAAAAAGTATTTGATTTAGTTTAATATTTTATGAAATTCCGGATTCTCTAATCTGAAAATTCCATTTATTAACTCATCGTCCAAAATATTTCGCAAAATGTTTTATCTACTTATTTTATGAATATTCTCTGAGGTTTGTTAATTGCTCTTTCTCTAATTTCAAATTAGGTTTTTATTAAATGAAATAGAATGAAAGATATATATTTTAACTTATTCTTTAAGAATTCAAATATCCGAATATACCGCACCACTGTGTACATATAATGAAACCAACATTTTTTTAGGAGCAATTAAATTTTAAATTTAAACTTTTTTTTTCATTCAACGCATTTTTGTCACCTTTAAAAATCAATAGTTTGAAACAAAAGAAAAAAAATGAAATGAAAAGAAGAAGAAAAAAAAACTACTCAAGTAAAGTTTGGGAATTAATTTTAAAAATAAAAAGGCAGGAAAATAATATGTTTAATAAGTTAATCATCAAGAAAATTACAATATTGACATAAAGACTATTAATATCAAAACTTTTCTTTCTAAAAATGTTGCTACCGAAAATGAAGTGCATTCTAAAAATAGACATAGAATATCACAAGGATTAAAATAATCTAATCTGATCTGATCCTTGATCTAGTGAAAAGGCAGATATTATGTCAAATGAACTACACAAGCCTTCCTTTTGTTTTTTTAACTTTTAACAGCCAATATTAGACAGTAGTATCGTTGCATCAAGGTTTCAATAACACACAAGTTTCTTAAATTTTTCAAACCAGATTGTCTTAAAATAATAATAAAAAAAATGAATTGCATATTTATAGAATTTTATTATTTTTCAGAGGTGTAGAAAAAAATGCATAAAAATTCGGAAAAGAAAATGCTCATAACAGGACCACTTAACCCAACTTCAGAAGCGTGGTAACATTCGCGCATTTAAGAACGCGACGAGTCCCCAGAAACTCTTTGCGGATATTTGTTGCGCCGCCAGAAGAACAATTTAGAACGCGTGCAGGAAGCAAAGTGAAAAACTATTTGCGATTTAATGATGAAATTCAACGTTCTGCTTGATGGAAATCGAAACAAATCCAGTTGCATCCCTCAAAATTAACGAAAAAATCCAGAAAGGCAACGAAGAAAAAAAATCGAAAAGCAAAACAGTCGCACGTGGTCCGATCGGTATTTAAATGTTGCCACGGTAGCAATCGAAATGAACGGACAAAATCGTGATGATGCCATTTTCTTTTTTGCAAATCCGGAACCACGAGTTAAAATCCGAACTGTCTTGTTTGTAGAAGTGCGACCAGCACTCGAGTCAACCATCCGTGACTCTGTCCTAAAGGGTTTGGTATTTGTGGAAGCTTTTTGAGCGATAGAGAAAGAAAATAAACTCGCAAAGTAAAAAAAAAGGTTTCTACATAATGCTAGGAGTCAGTGAAGCAAGTAACAAAAATTGCTCGGGGATTATAAAAAAAATAGGAGTAAAAAAAAAATTGAGCACCTTGTAAACAAGTAATGCTGTAGTTGCTTCATAGTTCAAGGCTCATTTGTGAAAGAAAAGACTTGGGACGGATTTTCGTAATTCACGTCTCATGTTTCGCATATTGATGTATATATGTGCAACTGAACATGCCTCGCGTTGTTCTCAATGCTCAATGAGCTATTTTTGTTTGACATTGCCTGATAACAAATAAAATCTCTTTGTTAAGAGATATAAGAAACAATCACGTTACTTAATCTTTAGTGGGTTTTTAAGGATGAGTCAGCAGTCAAGCAAAAGGCCGAAATTTGGATAAAAGCATGTTGTGAGTGGAGTATTTTAATAAATAATTATAGATTTGTAATGGAATTTCAAATGTGATTTCAACTTTTGTTACACAACCTTTGATTAAGAAGATTAAGACTAATTTTCAAAGATTTGGAATATTAAATGACTCTTTATTGGCTATGAAAAAAGCTTTCTGACATTTTGAAGTCATATTTGGTTCAAAGGAAATGAATGACACGGAAGAATGAAACATCTGTATACTGCTTGTGATTTATATTTTTGGAAAAGATCCTCTAATGTGGTTTTTAAAAGAAATGTTACAATTTTTTTAAAATTAAGTTCTCAAAGTTTTCAATACAATTTTGACTGTACTTTGTTGAAAAGTACTGTACTTTGTTTGAAGAGTTGCTTTTATGAGGAACTTTTATAAGTGTTTGTTCGTTAAAAAACTTTTTACACATTTAAGCGTTTATTTGTTTATCAAAAACATCAAACCAAATCTCACCGAAGAATTTTGATTCGTAGTTGCCAAAGCGGCAGGAAATAAAATAGAAACCACAAGAATTGGTTATTTTCATTATCCAAATAAACATAAGCTGCAGAATGTTAACAATAAACCTGCACAAAAAATATAGATATAAATAAAGTTAGAGATAAAGTACTCAAGGTTTATGGTGATTTTTTTTAATTTAATGTAGAAGACAATTACTAATTTCAGGTGATTAAAATTCAAATTATTTAGCAACAATTAATGAATGAAAGTTTTTAATATAGCTTACGACAAAATTTCAAGTAAAATTATCGAATTAAGACAACAACTGATACATTTCTTAACATGGCATATCCTCATTATCATTAAATCTCTTTTGCCAAAATAACAGCCTGAAGAAAACAATTTTAACGAACATTTTTTCCTGGTTTTTTTTTTTTTTTTACTTATCACTTCAATCAATTTCAGTCAATCGCTTCCGATTCATTTTCTTCAGTTAGTTTTATTTCTTTCTTTTTTTTTTTTTTAAGGAAACAAAAACCATAAAAAAGTACCATATGAAGTTGATGACGTTAGATAAACATCGCCAAGTCTCCTACTTTAATCTAACAGAAGACTACCGTTATAATGACCATTCTCCTAATTGGCAGAAACTTTTTTCCAGTTGACGAAACGAGATGTCACACAAAAAAAGCGAGGAGTATTAACATTTGGTGACACGTCACAGAAATCGCTGTAACGTTATCAGCTTCTTATAACCCTCCTAATAGCACTTTGCTATGGTTACCGTCACGATAGCAGCGATTCTAATCTGTTGAACTGTTTGAGAGGAAGTTTATCACATTTCCAACTATTTTCCAATTTATTTCTAGTTTATTTAATTTATTATTATTTTTTATTGATCCAATTTAGGCTGTCGAAATACCTTTTTTCCTATCAGTCGCTGATAGGTGAGGAAGGGAAAAAAATCAGTTCCAGGCGTGGGTTGAACAGGTGATAACAGATTTAGACCTGTACACCCTGGAGTTGCAGAGACCAACAGTCTGAAGTGATCGAGAAGGTGTCTTTGTCCTTGATCGGTTATCTTAAATAAAAGTGCAATATCTCGTCAGATTCTCACCTTGATTGAAAGGTTTAAAAAAACTACGCAGTCACAATATATCAGATGGTAAAATTTGGTAAAAAAAAAAGTAATAATAAACTGCGCGATTGCTTTTAAAGGTTAGCATGAATTAATTGTCATAAAGCAATGATCATTCTTCATTTTTAAGATACAAGTAAGAAGTTAAATTAGAACCCAATTTAACATTATTCCTTTAAGACAATTGACGAAGTGCGATAACATAGCGAGCTTATGAATGTTGAATCCACAAAATATCAATTCAAATATAATTATAATTCTGCATAATAATTGATTATTTAATAATATTTTAGCTACAAATTACCAGAGCCTCAAAAATTCCGAATTATTTTTGAGAAGGGAAGTGTTTACAACTGTAATAAGATTTGTTCAATAATTACTATTAACTATTATTTTCTCGTTTTTCCAGGATTTCGGATAGTTTTTGCTAATTGTTCATTAGACTTTCAAAGAACTATGGTTGGAGTCTAATTTTCATACTTAAGCTTAATAATGAAAATTTAATTAAATTAAAATGTACCATATATTTGTTATATTATTGCTCAATCTGATACTTGAGTCACAAAGCAAATCAATTGGTCTAATGTAACAAGGGAAATGCCTTATAATTTTCTAATTCCCGTTTCTAAGTTTCATTATTTAACATTTAATTATCTACTTTTTTTTTAACTCCAGAAATTAATTTAATAGAAACTTATAAAAGGAGAAAATAAAAAACAATGCAAAACGGGTGCTTTGCCGTTTAGTATAATGTATGAATCAAATAATCACTTAAAATTATTCGTCATCATTATAATACAATTCTGATTAACACTTATAGTAATAAGAACATATGAAGCTTTCACTGATTAAACAATTAAAAAAGAAAAAGAGACGACGGAAAAAAAAGAAAGAAAAAAAAAAACTCAGAGCAAACTAAATTTATACAACGCAAAAGAAAAGTTAAAGAAATCTCGGTAAATTTGTGACAGCAACTTAGGCACAATTTCTCTGAAAGAACTTCCTCAAATACCAAAACACCCCTTCCTACTCAAGGGTTATTCCTAGGAAAAGTAATTTCGTCGACTAAAGTCGCCACTTCGCATCCACTTATTTGATATCCTCCAAGATCTAACCAAACAGAATGATTAAATCTCGGTTTGGAACCCTGTTTGAATAACACACTCCAGGTAGAAGCATAAATATGAAGCAGGACAATGTCTGGCGCCACTCTCTCCTAAACCAACCGCAAACAAACGATAAAACTTTTTCCTACCCTCGCTTCACTCCCTCATTTGTTTTACACCATGGGCCTTTACAAAACAAAAGATTGCCAGGGACTTCTCTTGGACCACCTACGTGTTGAGGACTCATGGACAATTACTCCAACAAATGTCGACAGCGGGAGGTCACTTGGAATTAGACGTGTTTACCTGGACAGACTCCTCCTCAGCAAGAGGGGAAGGGGGAGAGACAAACGATTTTTATCTCGGATGAGCGACTTGGAGAGGCCTGTTGTGACCGCCTCCATCCCTCAGCCTGACTTTTTAAAAGCTCTTTTTCTGCCCATGTTGAATCTTAATCTCTGAAATGAGGATTGAAAAGGGCTAGAGTATGTTGTCGCCCCAATCCATCAATTATTTCGCTATCGTTTTTTTTTTTTTTTTTTTGCCTTGCTGACACTCGAGTCTAGGCGGTCAGGTATGTCTTGTAAAATCACTTTGTAGAAGAGATCCATGTGTTTATATATATACATACTGACTTTGTACATTGGAAAAGGAATAAACAAAATAATAAAAGTTTTGTCATTGGCGACCTTTGGCTGAAATAGTTTCGCCTGGACCGAATGATGTCTGCTTTAGATAACTGGATGGCGTTTTTTCTCTTTCTTTCAATGTCTTATCTTTCAAGATGGATTTCTTGAACAACGGACTCTGTTTTCTCCTCGTTAGTTAGATAAGTGTTTTAAATCGGATATGGAAGGAATACAAACAGCATCTGTATGTATAAACATTCCGAAAACATGAAGGGCGGAGTGTCCATTACAATAGTTTTCTTCATTCATTATTGAGAAAGAACGGATAATTGTGGTATATTGAGAGCTGGCGTTCATCGCAAGAAAAAGCAAACCTAACATATATCTTTCTTCGATCCTGATTGAAGGGAGGAAGTAAATATTACATTGATTTGCTTTTTGTATCAAGCTTGTCTCGAGATACATATGTCAAGTAAAAATTTTCTTTGAAACAATTAAATGTCAATGTATTGATGCTTTTCTACTTGTTTATTATATTAATCAATGTTCTTTTATTTATTTCTTTTGAGTTTCATTAATCTCAACTATCCTTTTAACATGTAAAATATTTGAATACCTTTATAAGATGGCGAAAAATAATTGCAGAAACAATCTGCTTAATATTTGGATTTTCAATTTCATTTTTGAGTTCAAATTGCAATCGTGATTAATTGTTTTTAATTACGAGATATATTATGTTTAGCAGTAGCGGTATTTGCAAATTCAAATGTAAAAGAGTGACTGTTCAAAACGGAAAAAAAGTAGAAATTTAATTCTGTGAACAGAAACAAATATATTATTTTTGATAGATTAAATCTAATTATGTACTGAAAATTTCTATTTTATTTTTGAAATGCTTGGATCTCTAACGAATGTAAGCACTTGATGATGATTATGTTAAGTAAATATTCTGTGAGAAGACACTGAAAAAGTATTACCAGATCTACGTATAAAAAATATTTACATGATGAATGTAATTAAAAAAAGTAAAATAAAAATCTAAATTATTTTTAAGGATAAATGAGTGACATATTTAAAATTTGTGAAATTTTCGATCATTTATATTAACTTTAGTAATTTGGGTGTATATATCTATGCCACGAAGAAGTAATATTAAAATGTGAAGAAAAAACATGAAAATCAATTGAAGATCAATTCTTTGGGAAAGAGGCGTTTCACTACTAAGCAGACATATAATTTTTGCTTAAAAGAAAATTATAGATTATTTTTCCATCTAATTAATTATATGAAATATCAATTCTATATCTATTTTATATAGCTGACTTATATTCATATCTTTTCGGGAAAAATACACATGCGTATTAACTCAAGTGTAAGATTTTGAATATATATTTTTTATATATATTTGAAATTCAATGAATCAAACATGCTATATAACGTTATGCTAGAATATTTTTTAAATTTTAATTTCACAGTCATACAAATATTTTAAATCATACATCTTTAATTGGAAAAACCATTGAATTCATTCTAGAATTCACAAGGGTGGGGGGAATGAATTTTAAACCTGCAGATAATTCTTTAAAATAAAGTAAAGAAAGAAAAATAAAAAAGAATAAAAGAAAAGTTTTATCATTTATCGTTTATAAGAAAATTAACTATTAATAAATCGTTTGATTCAGTGTATTATGAACTTGCAATGAATTCAAATAAATGCCAACCCAGGTGTGTGTTTATCCCAATTAATTATAAATTAAGTTACCATTAATTCTGATTGGCAACAATATTAAAAACAGTTCAATATAAAAACGGGAAAGTAAACATTTTCATAAAGGCAGATAATCATTTAAGCCCATAGATGGGCTCTTACTTTGGGAGAAACCAATTTATCTAATATCTCCCCCCCCCCCTTCTTCAAACGATAATTCAGCATCCGTCACCACTAAAGTAACGGGCAACCCCCAGGAATCAAAGCAACGCTCATGCGCGTGGATCGTTCACGCTCCAGCGGTCAGTCGAACGACAACAATGGCGGCACTCCTTGACCTTATTAACCCCCACCAACCCCTCAGGGAACCGATGGGGGCTGTGCCTCTAGCAAACAGAAGTTGACGATGAGGATGGCCAATTAGTTCTTTTTGAAAGATTTTTATTTTTTGGTTGTTTATTGAATGAGGGGAGGGGGAGGGTCCGTATCTAACGAACCGACATCATCGGGCTGTCAAGTAGTTGCCATCAAACAGAAAGAAAATCCGTAAATGATGTTTGTCTTGTTGGATTCAAACTGCTTACCCGCTTTAGCTTAGGTTGAAGCTTTAGATTAGATGAAAGCGTGAAATGAGCTTTATGTTTCATTTTCTTGTTCTATCTCTATTGCGATCTTTGTTTCTCATTCCATTTATATCTAAGGTTGAATAAGAAGCGTTTATTATCTAAATATGACCATTTTGTTACTGATGACAATTTTTTTTTCTTAGAATTTACAATAAATTTCTGCCATTTGATTAGCTCGAGACACTAACTTTTTAAAATAATTTGCTTCTTTTCTTAAAATTTTTATTGAATCTTTATTAGTTTCCTTAACATCAAAATTTTCTCTTAAAAGTAATTTATCTGTCATTATTAGAATTTCTTTACAGATATTCATTTCATCGATGATAATAATCTTATTTCGATTCAGTGATGACTTTACGTTTTGTTTCTTACTCTCTTGGTTCTTTTTTACGATGTTTTTTCCATTTAAATAATATTAATTTAGTGATACCAGCCTTCGATGTTTTTCAATTGCTATTAGATAATCAGATATTAAGCCATTAATTAGGAAAACACTTATTGAAATGTGCAGGAAATTGCGATTTTCTTTATAATCTCGTTTGTATGTAATAATATTAATATAAGATTTTATTAATAGACCTTCAGTTTTAATTCATTCAAATCATTCAAAACGATTTAATAAATTACAAAAATCTACATAAATGACTATATCGAACTGATTCTTCCTCAACATAAAATTTTTTTGTTATGAAACAAAAAGTAATAAATATTTAGTTATGAATGAAAAATAATAAGCATAACAGTTAAATATTTTTGACAAGCAAAGGGCAAATTATGCTACTGTATACAAATTACTAAACAATCAATGGTTGTTAAGATAGCCTATAAATCTTCCGTTAAAAACATCGTAAATTATTGATTGCAATCACACATTGAAAAATTCATATGCAATATACATATTAAACATTTCTATTTTATATTAATATATATTGATTTTTGTAGTACCAGATCTTAAAAACTTTTTTAAAGTTTTATGTTTAAGTATTCTATGCTGAGAAAATTTTTAAATAATACATTTGCTCTTTTATAGAAAAGTTCGATAAAAATAACGTTTCAAAGAATGGATTTTATGGCAGCAATTTATATATTCAATTCTGCTTTATATGTGCAAGCCCCAAACTTTATTAGTATTAAGCACGCAATGATTGATATGATTTTCACAGAAAAAATATAATTAATTTTTGTAGATAATTCCGAAAAACGGTGTCATCTTATATACAAGATGTTGTCTTATAGATAAATAAATTTTTGCATTAAATTGCTATCTTTTTTAAGTTATGGAAGCCTTTTTTCCCCTCCTAGATATCTTTTTTAAACCCCATTTGAATCTTCGTCTTTACCACAGCTACTTTTGTCAGATATTGAACAAACTGTCCAAAATGAGAATTTATTTTCAGAACTCATGCATTCACTAGTTCGTGTCATAATAATGCATAATTTTTTCAATGTATTTATACTAAAAAGATGAATTTAGTTTTATTAAAATTTTAAATACTGTCTGATAGTAGAATGCATTTTATAAAATTAAGCCTTTATTTTTTTCATTAACATTATACTTTTAATTATTGCCATTATTTCAAAATGATGTATTCTTTATACTTTATACCTTCTTCTTTCAATTCTTAAATCATTTAAAAACATTAATCAATTATAAGTCATACATGTACATTTATAAATCATTTAAATATAACGTGTTATCAAAGCAGACGAAGATAGCATCGATTAGTAAAAATTTAAAATAAATAAGCAAATTCAAATGCATTTGTAAATCTGCATATATATTCTAAATGCAAATTTCAAACTAATAATAACTGATATCAATAAATACGGCTTTAATTGACATCACTTTTGCAATTTGTTAAAAAAATTAAACAATGTTAAATTTATATACTGATAAATAACGAACAGTTAATCTAACTACTTATCATAGTTATTCATTCGTGCGTGTCGGCGACTTTATAGCTATTTGTTTTCGCCACACGGAGCGGCGGCAAGGTTCTGTTATTGCTATTATTCTAAATTGCTAAGGATAAAAATTTTCATTGGCATGGTTTTGAGTAACGACTCTGTTACGAGTAAAAACTTGGAAAAAAAATGAAAGAATAAAGCAAGGAAATGAACAAAAACAAAACGTATTAATACTTTGAAAAAGGAAAAAAAAATTATTATATATTCTTAGCTTGTTCAAAAATTATTCTCATAATGATTATGTATTATTTATCAAATGCCTTTTCGCAATATAAGCCTTTAATTGTCAGCAAAATTTCTGAAATATTTGATGGTTAGTAAAAAATGATTAAATCCGAAATATTTAAAATTAGTTGAGATTTTAGAAATATTTTATCGTTTTATGAAGTATTTTTTTTAAATAGTTTTTCATGTTTTAAATATTTAGTTTTCCATGTTAGCAAACATTTCGAGCATTTCACGTGTATATATATGTATTACTCTATTGTGCTATATCATAATAGAGTCTATAAAGTAAAAATTTTCATACAAAAAAATATGTATGATGTGAATGATTTCTGATAAATACGGAATTAGAATTCTGGGGAAAAAGAAATATTTTTCATTTAATTTTATGAACTCATTTTTATCTATTTTACACATTTGCTTTTAGTTTATTGGATCTTTTTTGGTAATTCTTTAATAATTTTTAGTTTTAGGTGCAAATTTTGTTGAAATATTGTAAAATCTGTAGCCAGTAGCTGTATTATGGCTTCAAAGTTGATGCTTATGCAATAACCATTACTAATGTTTATGGAGTTTATAGTAAGATGTTCTTATGCTCTTCCTTCGAATTAACCTCTAAATCTTAGCACAGAGCGATGCAAAAATCGTATTTCAGTCATATTATCTCAAAGGTATTATGGGTTATTATATCGTAGGCTAAGGTATTATACATTAATTTAAATAAATTATATCACACTATTATTGAATCAAATCGCATTATAAAAGTCTATTTATTGCATATAAATAATGATTAATTTCGTAGAATAATCGTAGAATTCGTAATTCGTAGAATAATAATAAATAATGATTAATTTCGTAGAATAATCGTAGAATTCGTAATTCGTAGAATAATAATAAATAATGATTAATTTCGTAGAATAATCGTAGAATTCGTAATTCGTAGAATAATAATAAATAATGATTAATTCAAGTCTATTTGGATGTGGTACATCATGATAAATCGACGTGGGAGGTTCAATAATAATCAGATTTAAACGACAAAGGAATATATATTATTTAGAAACTACTATTTAAACTACAATTTAAATTCTTAAAGCAATTACAAGAACTCAGAAAAGACCTATTGGCAATCATAATGATCCAAATAAATTGATCTATTGTAAAACGCCAAAAAAATAAAATTGGCTCCTGAATTTATCGCCATGGCTTGAAACAATTCTTCCTGATCAATCATGACTCTAAGGGGCAGTTCACATTATCACCAAATCTTTTACGAGTGGCACTGCAAATCAGCAGAAGACATCGCCCGTATGAGTCCCCTGGTCATCGGCCAAAGTTGGATTGAATAATTGAAGGACTACAACAATGAATGGGCGCTATTTGTATTCCTTCGGAGTAGCCCAAGTCTTGGCCATATCGATCCAAGATGTTCCGCTCCGTGCTTAACGGCCGTTGAAGAAGAGTCCGGCAGTGGATGTTCGTTGCTAAATATATTCGATTCTTCTGACGATTTCCGCCTGGAAGACGTTTTGGTTGACTATACAATAGGTAACGGGAGAGTTACCGCATACTGATTTCTGATGCATTATCTCAAGGTTGGTTCAGAGGTCGTTAATGATAGGAAGTGGGCTGGAAAATCTGTGATTCAGAACTTCATTTCTTTTGTGAATTTTGATGATAGAAACGAGGAACGGAAATTCTGTGATAGCATAATTTCCGTAGCATAATAATTTCAAATTTGTGACATTTAGACGAAATTGTAGTAAGTAGATGGATTAAAATGGGACATTTCATAAAATTTGTTATTAAAAAATGTTTGAGTGTAACACCTGGTTAAAAAAATTGTCAAGGTATGTGTTATAATTAGAGATGGAATTCAATAAAGGCGGAAAGCTGTTGCACTTCATTATTCAAAAATGAAATTTCGGAGGAAGTTATTAGTAATTTAAGAATCATACAGGGATGTTTTACAATAATTCTTTTACTTTGAATGGTATAATTTCTAAATTTGATTAATCATGCAAGCGATTGTATATAAGGAAAATGGAATAAGAAATATCAATTACTTTATAAACAATTGTAATTTTTGATTTAAAATATTTTGATCATTACATCATATTTGTTTACACTGAAAGAGCAATTCATTAAAAAGACAATTTTGATTACATTCCAATCATTATTTTCGATTTGTTTTATTATTTATTTATCAATTTAAATTACAAAACAGACATTAAGACAAATTATTCTTTTCTTTTTTTTTTTCAAAAATCATTTTAAACCAATAAATAATTTTAAATGTTTGTGGACTTCTTATTTAAAGTTAATTGCTTTAATAAATAAATAAAAAGTAATTTGATGGTCCGGACTCCTCCAATTTTTTTAAAAATATATTCTTGAAAATCTATATACATCATTTCTTATAATAAATGCAATGTGATATTAATATTCCTTACGAGATTCGAAATATCATGACTAAAAAGGATATGTTCAAACTCAAACGATGGTACATTGAGAACGCAGATGATATACATAGTAATTGCATAAAATTAATTGCATCTAATGAAGTTTTTCATTATAAATTATAAATCTTGAAGATGTTTTTAGTGCATATATAATTTTTCAATATTTTTATTTTTAGTTCCTTTCTTAAGTGAAATTTCAGCTCCGTGATGAAACATAAAAATACTTATTTTTGGAAAAACTATTGAATTTGTTAGAAATTATTAAAATTCGCATAGCCCGTAGCATTTTGTTTTCATTTTTATGTAAAACTATACAGAGAGTTTCTTAATTAAAATTTCAAATACATAAATAATTTTTCTATCCAACGCACGGAATTGAGTTCCCCAAACCAAGGCACATACAGCGTTTGCCTAGTTATATCATTGTAAAGCTGAAACTAATAAATTCAATTGAAAATTTGTTGTGAAATGTTTAAAGTATGCAGTATTCATCTAAGACTTATAAAAATGGAAATAGCAAAAACTTTAGTACCTTTTAAAGCTAAATATCGGATGAATGTTATAAAGCCTTGTAAAACAATTTTTTGCGACAAAGAAAATATTTCAACATTTATATGCATTTATTGGTTTTATCTCTTAATGTAATTTTGAAAGGTTGCCATAAAACATAATTAGTGACCGTGGGTAGTATTTAATAAAATATTAATTTATTATTAAGTAACTTCACAAACATAATAGTAACACTTTTATTTTTCATTGTTTGATTATTGTACGTATTTAGAGCTGTGGCTAACGGCGATCAAGTCATCTTGTATATTACAATAAATTATGTATATATCAACTTCTTTAATTATATTAAATATTAGTTAAATTACATACAATGAAGAAGCTTTTATATAAACTGATTATTATTATACTATGCATGATTGTATTGAAACAATGAGACTTGAGCTAAAACTTTCCATCAGGTTTACATCGACAAAAAGTTAAATTTGAAATTATTGAATTAAATTAGTAACGGATTGATAAATTTATTTCTTAAACTGTATTTCAAAGCTTATTAATTCGAATCAAAGGCAAGAAACATTACAAAAGTGATATTAGTAAACTAAGTGAATGAATGCATCAAAAACAAAATGATCAGAATTTCGGAAGTACAAGTTTTAAAAAGAAAGATACTATTTAACAATTAGGCATATTTTAATTATTGATAATTTAATTTTCTATGCAAAACAGCTATATTACTTTACAAATTTCAAATACTTCATACCACAATAAAGTAATTTGCATGAAATATTATTTGTCGGACTGAAAAAGGGAATTTTAAGTATTGACAAAATAGAATTTTAAGTATGGAAGCGAAGCAATTTTGATAGCTAACTTAATGCAAAACGTCTCTAAAAAAAAGACATATACTCGCATTCCAAACAAAATAACATGACATTGGCAATATACAATGAGCAATAATTTTTAAACATCAATTGATAACTTCACTTCTTTAAAAAAAAAAAAAATGAAGTGTTTAGTTTCTTAAATGTAAAAAGCATTTCGATTAATATGTTGTAAAAGCAAACTACCAAATAAAACTTGAATTCAGAAAACTTTTTTCATATATTGACAATCTTTATACAAATCAGTATGATTATATAGTTTTACGTATCTTAAAGATATAAGTTTCTTAAATATAAAAAGTGCTCTGGAAAATGTATGGAGAAGGCAAAAAAAAAAAAATCATATAAGCAATAAATTTAAGAGACTTCTTTTACATAATGTCAATTTTTAAACAAATAAAGAGAAACTTTAGTATCCACTCATTCTCTTAGTGAGAAAATTTTCTGAAAGAAGGTCTTAGCTTAATATATTAACAAAAGAACTGTTTGAGGTTCAGATTAAGAAATTCTTTTTAAATGCTACCTCTATTTACTAAATACAAAATCAGGATTTTGTAACCCCCATCCCCTTATTAAGATGACAATTTGTGAAATTTCTTACCTGCGTTGTTGAGGATGATCCGTTATAACCAAATTGAGGACATGACATCTTTTAAGAAAAATTGACACTCATTCAAATGGGAGTCCGGTTGCTCCTACTGGTTCAAAATCCATCAGTGACTGGATATCATGCACTGAATTGTGTCCTGGCAGCCAAGAAAATTTCAAGCCATCCACCACCAACGCCGACTGATACAAAAATTTCTTCAACTGTCTGTGTTTTGTTTTGGCTTGACTGTCAAACCAGCTCTAATGTGACCAGTTCTTCCTTTTCCAAAACTACAGTTTCTTCTGTTATCAGCAAAGTGATTTTTGTTAAAGTTGTGAAAAATGTCTGATAGAATCTGAATAGGAACACTCACTCAAAATCACCCGTTGACTGACAGTAGTGTACCGCTTTCAAAAAATGAATTACTTTGGTGTCACTTCGGTGCAGAAAAACAACGTGGATAACTCGAGAGAGAACCAGCCGTATGTGCGTGGCGTAGTTTCGCTCGCGTCGACTGCCGACGGGACCGTTCGGCTACCATCGACGGTTGTTCGTGACTCCTCCCTTGGCGGACGTCGGAATCGCAACGGACGAACCAAATTGGAGAACCGAATCTCTCTCTTCCTAGATCAACTATTCCATTGGTTGGAGCACTCTTTGATTGAAGGCTCGCACGCCAATGATGGAGACTGTGTAACACGCCTACAGCCTTTCTGCTTTTCCGTGTGTGTATCGTCAATTGTGTTGTGGACAAATGAGTATGGATGTGTTGGGCAGAGTTTGTGGTGGTGTCCGACCGTTGCACCCCGATGATACCGGATGGTTTAATCCCTGCTCTTTCTTCTCACCCCCCCCCCTCTTATCCAGAAACGTGCTTCTCGTAGAATACTAGGCAGGGGGGGTGGGGTGGATCATCTCTTCTACCGCGACTAATAAAACGGTGTTCAGAAGAGATGTTACCATGGTACCTATTATGTCAGTACGGGAACATAGCAAAGGAGAACATGGAATTTAACTTGAGTATATATAGTAGGAGCAGTCTTTTTTTTTATATTTTAATCAACTTTTCTAGTATTTTTTAAGAAAAATCAAGCTATTATTCGTTTTTATTTCATTAATTAATCATTTGCTGAATTCCTTTTGAATTCGTTAAATTAATTTTTAATGCCTGGCAAAATTACCAAATCTTTTATTTCATTTAGCCTTTAGTAAAATGTACAAATGGTTTATATCGCGATTAATAGAATGGTATAAAGTGGAGGTGTATGCGAAGATATCAACTATATTATTACGGGAATTCAGAAAAGGAGTTTTAACTTCAAAATTGTTGGCATATATATATATTATTGAGTTACAGTTCTCTTTTCTTTTTTTAACCTTTTAATAATTTATTTGATAATAAAGTGTTCTAAATTAATTTTTTAACAAAAGTATTAAAATAATTATACATATATTAACATTCAATCTACAAAAGTAATTTCATTAAGGCCATCGCATAATAATAGGATATAAAAATTATAAATTTGCAATACATCTTGGAAAAATAACAGGAGTTTCGTTTAAAAAAAAATTGCTTTTAAGAGTTATGATAGCTGTGGAGCTCAGACACCTAGAATTAGAAGAAAGAATGCAAAACGTAAAAAAGAAATCTTAAAATGAAAAATTAGTAAGCAAGAATAATTATTTAAATTTGATAAATCAAAATGTTCCGTTTTTCTTCAATCAAGTTTCGAACATTTAAGGGGGGGAGACAAAAACATTTTTAAATCAATGAAATTGAAATCGAGTTTTTAAATATTATCTTTTAAAATTGTCTTTTTTCAAAACGTTTCGTAATTAGTTATTTATATATATAAATATTTCATTTCTACTTAAATAAGAATCAGCAATAAAATAATATTATTTATTTTAACTGAAAGGACAGAATTATATATGATCTGTTGATGATGGTTGTGATTAACAAACGACCGAAAGAAATTATTTATATATCAGAGCTAATATTTTGTAAAAAATAGTATTGGATTTGAAATAAAATGTGATAAGTTGAAAAAAGTATAGAAAAGTTAATGAAATTCAGTTAATTCATTCTTGAAAAAGTTAAACTTAAATTGCTTCAATTTAGATTGAAAAGAGACAGGAAAAAAAGTACTATGTTTAAATTTATGAATATATATATATATATACATATATATATTCTTGCTCTATTATAAACTATTCAAAAATCATTTTTTCTCTTGTGACAAAATTTAGAGACTGAACCCCTTTGCTGTTCGCTCATTTCCGGGGGTTTACTTGACTTTTTTTTACTTGTCATTGGAAAATATTTCATTCTGTCATTGGAAATAGAATATTCTGATTGAATAAAAAAAATAATGTATGTCTTTCGTATGTTATCAAACTGAATATAAATTATTCAGTAATTTATCTTGAATTACTTGATTATAGAATAATATATTATTCATAATCTAATTTCATCTAATTATGTATAGATTGCTTTCTGATTGTATATCTAATATTTCCTAATTTAATATACAATATCTCTGTAAATATTCAACATCATATGTCTGATAAATACAATTTATTTTCGAAATAATAAATGCACTTCTTATTTATTAACTAATTTTTCTTCCTAACATTTAGTTTAACGTCACTAAAATGACTTTTTTTTAAACCATCAGTTTGACAGTAATTTGGTAAAAGTTATTTAAATTTATCGATGTGTTATAATGTATCTGTAGATCTTATTTTATTTTTTGCCCATGGGAAATATTAATAGCATTTGCAAATAAAACGCTGTTTAAATAGCAAATATAGAAATACTATTTAACATCAAGAAAGAAAAGTATGATTAATTAATATTATGTAACCTATTTTTTTTTTTTTTTTTTCGTTTAAAATACGGCATTAAATCTATTCTCAAAATGGTAAATAGCTCTAAGTCAGTCCTCCTCCCTCCGGAAATTGAGTTTCCATATTTTGGAACACTCCCTCATTAATATAATAAATATGAAGAAAAAAAAATGTCGTATGTTACGCGTTTGATCGTATAAAATAACTAAGGTGCTGTTATCAAAATAAAAATAAATAAATGAATAAATTATGTAGCTTATAACATTTTTAACGTCTGCGCACATAAATAGTCTTTTTGAAATATATTTTCCACACATCGGTGAAATGGTTGCACAATTTATACAAGTGTTTTCAGGAATAGAGGTGAAAATATGTTTTCTGTGGATTTCGAAACCGAGCGCAAACTACAGGCAATATGTATTTTTGATGATCTTCACGGCTCATCCCTAACCACGAATAAAGATACGACACCCATGTGACCTACTACTTTATAAAACTCACAAAAAATGTTTTTAAAAAAGTTTTCTTTCTCTTTAATACCACACTCAATAACCTTTACAGCTCGATGTAAGCAGCATTTCCTTACCATGCACTCCCGAATAAAGCAAAATCAGTGCAACATGTTCAAAACCGTGACATCCTTCCGTCATTTGAACACCTGATGTTTGATTGAACACGACATTTTTTATATCAGTACTCTACGATACGCACGTTGTTTGATGAGCGGTGTGACACTTTTTATTATGGCAATAACAATAAACTCATAAAAATAGGTGCAGGTGAGGCAAATGAACT
This sequence comes from Argiope bruennichi, assembly GCF_947563725.1. Taxonomy (NCBI): domain Eukaryota; kingdom Metazoa; phylum Arthropoda; class Arachnida; order Araneae; family Araneidae; genus Argiope; species Argiope bruennichi. Next base: position 116,907,998 of record NC_079152.1, on the reverse strand, counting down.
TTTTATATAGGATTCCCGTTTCTTGACAAAACTCACTCTCTTAAAACCTGTGTGACCTCATATTGCCCAGGCTTCTTAGTGCAAAAATCTTTTCATTGGAAAACTTCCGTCAAGTTTTTTTATGACGGAAGTGCGGTGATGTATGGTCATGACACACGTAAATCAACCTGATAGCAAAATTCGCAGGTAATTTTACTCTTTTTGGGGTTGAAAAGAGGGAATAGTAAGGATAAGAGATAAAGAAATTCAATTCAGTGTTCTTTACTTCAACGGACATTGAATTCTGGTCTTCATAAACATTTTTGCTGATAATTTGGATCATCTATCTGATTAGATAAATCCTTCTTTACCATGATTACTTCTTAACTATAATAGAAAGTGGCTATACTACGGTAGATAGTAAGTGTGAATTACAGGCGAGTCAAGTGGCAGCCAATATATTAAAACATATATAATAAACATGATCTTTAGTCTTCGCACTATAAAAATACCTGCGCATATCGTGCAACATGTGATTGCGTTTTGCTGTATGCTCTGCTTTGATAATACGTCATCACTCCTCCTGTTTAACTGCCAGCGATGCACTTGATGTATATCACATAAATTGGAATTTATTCCTCTAAATATATGAATTTTCTGAATACCTTTGAATTATTTTTTATTAATTCCGTTTTAAACAATTATATTCAATTTGACATATGTAACATAATTCGTTAAAAAACTCTAGAGAAACTATTGCATCAGAAGTATCACATGAAAAGTAAAAAACAAGTATGATTTATAAAAACGAAATCTTAAAATAAAAATGATACTTTTCTAAAATATAATCAATAAAGAAATAATGGAGTTGTAAATAATGAGAATAATTGCTCGAATAATGTTGTTAATAAAATATCCATCGATATTGAATTTCAATCAAATCAAGTATCGAATTTATTCGCAATTCGGTCCTTGTTACAAAAATTTTAATATGTAATGATGTATTGAGGATTTTATGTGTTAGGTTTTTTTTTTTTATGTTTGAGGATTTTATGTGTTTTATGTTTAACATTACAAAAATATTAGCACCGTATTTCTTCGAAGTATTTATTCATTTTCTTTTTAAATCATATTTATTTAAAATCCAATTTATTTTCAATATAAAAAATCATCTTGGATTTATAAGAAACATTTTTTCTTAATTACTTTTTGTTCCGTTTTTTGTAATTCAGAAAAATAATGCATAACCACTTGAATATTTTTTAAAAAAAATATTGGATCTATTGAAATCACTGTAAATTTGACCAAGCATACAATTAAATATTTTTTTAAAAAAAGAAACTTCCGATGATTTTAAATTGGAAGATCACATGATAAGAAAAAGTACTCAATCATTCGCACATGAGTTACTCTAAACAAACGAAAATAACTTTTTTTGTCAAATATTTTGAGAAAACCAACTTATTATTGTTTAAAAATAGTTTCCATTTACGCATTCGTGTTGTCCTGAAATCCCTAACAAAATATGCAATTTTATTTTCTTTGAACACAATTACTTAACGTTTGTGACATCTTTGCCGTTCCTGATCACACCTGGAACAAAGCCAATCAAAGCTGAAAATGTAAAAAGAAAGCAAGAGCTTACGCTTACACACGCTTGACAAATGAGGATGATAAAGAACTTCGCCACCCTAAAACTGCTTCTCATAGCAAAGCTAAGCGAACTGCACATTACGCGATGACGAATCGCATCGCACGGTGGTGAGAAACACAGAACTACCAACATCAAACATGTGTCTCCAGCTCAAACAGAAGAGAATTCAGTGGGAAGACGATATATTTTTAGGCATTTCACCGAAAGAGAAGAGAGCGACGATGACGAGATGTCACTAACACTCCACAAAAAGAAAGAAAAAAAAATGTTTCTATTTCTTAACATCCCTTCTCTCATTGCTACAACCTAAATGAAACAAGAAATTATCCCTGCCTGTCCTTTCTAACTTTTAATTTACGAGAAGTACAATAAAATGCTTGTAGATGATGTAAAAGTAGAATTGTTCAGAGGTAGAAAGCTTCAATTGTACCATTTAAACGTTTCTATATCCCAAATAAAACAATTTTGTCTCTTGCATTAGCAGTATTTAAAAAAATGAGAGTAGAATTGAAGAAAAATAATTCTGTTTCGCAACAGCCCTTTTCACATTGTTTCTACCCCTCCAAAAAAAAAAAGCGCTTTGCTCCTCTCCCCTAAGTTTTTACTTATGAGCAGTATGTTTATTGATGCTGTAAAAGTAGAATTATTCAGTTGTATCATTTAAGCGTTTCTATATCTCAAATGAAGGTTTTAGAAGGTAAGAGAGAGAAAAATTGAAGAAAAAACAGTTCTGTTTCCCAACATTCTTTTCTCCTTGTTACAGCCGAAATAAAACAAGTACGTTGCTTTTTTTTTTTTTTTTTTTTTTGTAAACTTCATTTACGAACAGTACAGCAGAATGCTTATAGATGCTGTACGATTATTATTTGCTTCGTGTACGAGTTGATAGCACCAAACCACTGGAACCCAAAGGCCAAAGATCTGGCCAATTGCTCTTTGCTTTTTTGTCTTTCATTTACGAGTGGCACAGTAGTGTAGAATGTTTATAAATGCTGTTCAAAAATCATATACAAATTCATTAAAAATTTATTTTTTAAATCCTTAGAAACAAAAACATTTTCCTGATAAAAATTATTTTCTGCATATGATTATGTGAACCAAGTACCTAAAATTTTTAAATACAAGTAAGCATTTTATCATCAATAATGATACAATCAACATTTTATTTGAAAACCAATCGAATCATTTAGTGAGTGAAACTGACAGTAAAGTAGAACCTCGATTATATGAACTGACTGGGATTACCTCGGATAATCGAAAAATCAATAAATAAAAACTGAATTTTAAATTAATACTTTTTTACGTTCGATAAAACTTCCAATTTTTTTATTTAAAATTATAAAAATAAATCCATAAATATTACAACATTGATAATATTTTCACAAATACAAAAACCTACTAACTTGTTAGAAAATTCCTAAATATTGTGGATCTCCTTTCTTTACATTTTGCCAATGATTTTTTTTTTTTTTTAGAAAATGTTTCTTTACTCATTTTTTTCTTTACTCGTGCGAAATTTGCCATTATATTTGCAATGCCTTTATCTGAAGAATATGCATGGAATTTCACACTATATGTTTCTCATAACTAAAGAAGTAACTAAGAATGGAACAATGGAAAATATTTCCATTTCTATAAATAAGTACATGAATTATAAAAGATCTATCTCAATTGCAAACTTATATAATCTTTCACATTATGAAAATTAACTCCAATGCCAACTTTGACACCTTATCTGAAAAATTCGTTGACTTTATTGAAAAATGTCTGAAAAAGGCAGAAATTAAAGAAAAAGAAAGAAAGGAAAAAAAAAACCAATTCAATTTTTCGATGCCGATTCGGTTAACACAATTCTCAGCTTATAGATGATTATCGAGGCTCCTCTTTATTTAGAAAACTATCATTTGGATTACCAAAGATGTGTAATATAATTTGTTATTTTATGCTTCAGATGAATAAATAAAGAACACTATTATTCTTATAAATTATATCAATTACTTTTAAATCCATCAGGATCATATTGAAGATTATTTAATTACTCACAATTCTCCCCGTAGTTTATATTTCCAACTTGAGTTGCAGCCTATTTTAACAGCATCGAGGATGTTTTTCCTTCTCAGATAGATGAGAATTTAGGGTAAAAACGAGATATTTTTCTGTAGCTGCAAGGAGGGGAAAAAAAGAGAGCTCGACGATGCCAAGATACAAAATGATTTAAAAATAAAAAGTGAATATTTCTTAACATTCCTGCTCCTTCATTGCTACATCCTAAACGAGACAAGATTTTGCAACTCGCCGAGATAAAAGGGCATCGCAAAACCGAAAAAGAAGAGCAGAAAGAGTTTCGTATTACGACCATTCAATTTACGTGTAACTCGTCCCACCGACACGAGAAGTAGTTCTCTTTTTCCTATCCCCTTAACCGAAATATCGCAGCTGTCGGTACTTCTCCCAGCAAAACGACCGGCCAAAGTGGCACACCCGGGACACATAAAGACGTCCGTTCGATTCGGGAAGAATGTTTGCCCTCCCAACCTGCCGCCATCCCCACTCTTAATTCTTGGGCGTTACAATGACTTAGCACGCTTCCCGGGCGCAAAAAGAGACGCTCGAATAAAACTGACATCGCTCGAATATTGCCTCTTCTCCGATGGCCCATAGAAATGTCCTCCATTCCGGGCCCATTGGAATGGGCAGGCGTTGCCATGACGACCGGAATGGCCTCGACGCCTCTGGTCCATAAATTTCTCCGTCCTCTCTCGCTCTCTTTTCTCATTTTGCTGCAGAAGAACACGGTTGGCCGCAAGTTCTGGGGTGAACCCATCACTCACGCAACAAATTGGCATAACAATTTGGGCAGAATCGAGCCCGTGGGAGAACGAGACATCTCGGGATTTAGGGCCCCATACACGAGGGCCTTACACGAGAATGGCCACTTTAATGGTAGCCACGACTGGCATGGAGAGGGCCCTTGTTGCTTCTTCTTCTTCGTCTGCTCCCTCTTCCACCCCCTATCTTTTTTGACGCCCCTCATCCTGAATTTCTTTCGCTCGCTTTCGCATTTGCAGCGGGCGCAGATATTTCTCTGGCTTGTCTGGACGGTGTTTTTCCGTTGTAGTCCAAATAAATTGCCCGTGTTTCAGCTCGGAATGGCCGACGGCAGTTTTCTTTACTTTCTTTTATTTAAAAGAGATACCGCTTCGCAGATTTTAAAATGGTCTTTTATGGCGCGGGCAGTCTCCCCACTCCCCTTGCAAAAGATTTCGATTTCGCTGAATTTCCCTGAAGATTGCTGTTGCCGCTATCTTTCAGTGAGCTAGGTACAGTTGTAGTCGAGCCTCCATCCCATGCGTCCTTGATTCGACGCCTTGTTTTTATTCCAAATCGAAATTTCTTTTATGGATGCTAAAGAAAATGTTTGCATGGAGGAAAACTCTTTTCTTTTACGTCTTCATATTTTGAGAGTCCACTTAAACTGTTGTGCAGTTGATTTTCCTTCTCGGCCAATGGAGGTGTTTTTATAGCTGGTATTATGCAAATATATTTTTTATTAAAAAATTGCAAGTGAAAGTAAATTTGTCAAGTATTTACAGCCATATTAAAGGAATTTTAAAAAATAGAAATTAAATTGTATTTATATTTTATCAATTTTGCTGGATCTTCTTGCAGTATAACATGTCATGATACTGCTTTCGGAAATGTAATGAATAGAAAAAGATATTAAAAAGGAATATGATACTAACATATTACAACTTATTTTCTAGTTCTACATTTGAATTAGTTATGAAATTAGAAACCAAATAAGAATCGAAAATTTGATGATGAAATTATTTTCATAAAACATTACAGACAAAATTCAAATTATGTATTGCTCTAAAATTAATTATTATGTCATAAATAACCGTCGAATTACTTGTAAAGTTAGTTTCATTTTGCATAACAAACTTCACAAAGATAACTTTTAATTAATGAACTTAAAATTGTAAAAAAAATATTTGGTTCCCTATTTTTCATAACTGAATCAATTTGAATTTCTATTTTATTATATCTTCTAGTGATATTTCTTAAATCTTTAATCTGAAAACATGTAAAGTCAAAGAAAGTATTCTTATTTATTATCAGACTTAAGAAGGATTTTAACAGAAAATTTAACGCAGTATTACTCATAAAATTTTCGAAAAAATCCAAGATTCATAATTTCATTATTCTTATGATTTACGCCTTAAAGAATAAATCGCAACATCATTGCTGCAGATATTGATTGTGCAGAAGTTTCAATATAGGCAAAACAAAGATCGAATTAAAAAATAACTATGCTTACCTAGTTAATAATCGTTAACAAATTGAAAGCGTCCTTTACATATTTTCTATCAAGAAACAGAGAAATAATACCAAACCAAATAAGCTTATCAAAGCATTTCAGAACGTAAGCACGTGAACAAGTGGGTGAAAACTAAAATTTTAAAAAATCCTTTAAAGAATAAAGGAAACCAATATTCATTTTAATCTATTGATTCCTGGATTTATATAAGGATTTAACCAATTAAATTTAATTAATAAAGTTTATTATTTTACGTTTGCAATACTCTTTTATTAGTTGATTAACAGAATTGCTGCTCAAGTGCTATATTGTACCATGAAAATTTAATTTGATATCTTTTGTTCTATTTTGTAAGACGAAAAAGTATAGGAGGTCATAGTACAGCTTAAGATACGATATGGATTTAAGTATTAAATCAAACACACAGTTGCTTCAAATGATTCCATTATTCGAAATTTTTTCTTATTCAAGCAAATATTTAAACTGTAACCGTTGTCAAAAATGAGTTCAAGCAGAAGATAACTCCACTAAAACATTCATAATATCTTTTTCCAGATGTTTCTATAAGTGAAATCCTACTATTATTCCAAATCCAAATAAAATCAAATTCAATCTTCAACTCCATATCCTTTGAAATTTATAAGCAGCAAGTTATCAAAAACCATTTTGATTATGTCAAACTATTTTTATTATACATTTTAACAGAGTTGCCATAAAACTAAATTAAGCTGAAATGAAACAAAATATACAGAAAGAATGCTTTAAATTTTTATACGTTTCGAAAAATTGCAACAAAATGTTTGAATCGAAAATTTCGTGTGAGATAAAGTTCCTCTGGATATATATATGCTAGAATAAAGTTTCCATCTTCCAAATTATTGCATCACCGTCTACCCGTTTCTCGCTTGAAATGTCTCCATCAAGTGATTATCCTCTGCGGTGGCCATTGGACTGCGTGACAGGTTGACTTCTGCTGTAAATTATCTCGCAGAAATCTCATCAGATAATTCGATTTGGAGAGGACAACAGAGGATTTGCAGTCTCAGATCGAAATCAGGAAATATGTTTCAATCAGTCTGTCTCAAAACTTGCATTGTTACACGTATCTTAGTACTATTTTTTTTTTAAACTTTCTCCTATAGGAAATGTACAAAGAATAAGTATTGTATTGGTCAAAATATTTGAACTCAACATTGTGATGAATCTTCAATTTCAGATCTCTTTGAACCCGAAAAGGGTATTTTTGATATTATTTCTGTCTGTCTGTGAACACGATAAACCGAAAACGCTTTGAGTTAGACATAAGAAATTTGAAATAAGATCTTAACAACTAATTTGTACAGCTATTATGCTTTGGATGAAATCGATTTAGAGAAAGTCTGTCTGCTCGGCTGTTCGAATAGAAGTTAATACTATAACCATAAAATGAAGATAATCAGCTGGAAAAAATTGGTACATAGATTTAAATCTAAGATTCTATCTATACTGTGGTAATCTATGTGGTAATGTATCCTGGTATTACATCTTTTTGATAATTCTACCTCTGTACGGAGTGAATGCGGAAGGATGAACACATTTCTGGAGTTCTTCATTTAATCTTAATTTCCGTCCCATTAGATACTTTTTTCGTTCTGTTTTTTTTTCCAAGTCTATGTGATTGTCATGTAGCAATTTTATTGTAATACAAAAGAGAGTATTGATTGCTTATATGGCTCATTCAAGTGGCAAAAAAAATTTTACAACTCGCACGAGAAATATTTTATATAATATCATTAAATGTGACAGGGATTATCTATCAACGTTAATCTCAAAATGTTATCGAAAATAGAATAACAAATAAAGAAACCTAATTAGTTTTAACCTAAAAATTATTATTATCTTGAAAAAAAAAAGTGAATTACCGTATTCTAAGAGAAAAAATCTTCCACTTATTCATCGTAATTTAATGTTTAGACCCTTCAGAATCAAGAGGGGGGGGGGCAGCTCAGGTGTCGTCATCGTCATCTGACCGCGGTTCAAAATTACGAGGTCCGTTTCAAAATAGCCCTAGTGTTGCTTCAAACGGGACGTTAATATAACCAAACTAAACCCTTCAGAATCAATAAAAATTGCTCTAAACCATTTTTTATGAATTATTATATTTTTCCGACAATATTACGCATTACCTGCAGTTCAGCGTATAATCCGAGTTCACCTTATTATTAAATGTAAACATCTTTTCCTTTCATAATACATCTTTTCCTTTCATCTTTTCCTTCATATACTAAATAAATCCCTCCTAACACATGCGCAAATGTATGGAAGGTTTTAGATTCTGAGAATGAACTATATATATATATATATATATATATATATATATATAACAAATTTAGATTTCGCGAAAAGGTTGATCGTCTATCAGTCTCTACTTTTACACTTTTACATGCATATAAGCGCGATTAACTCAAAAACACAATGATTTAAATAAACAAAATTTCTTATGTGATTTTGTGTTTATAGTATTAATTTTGTATCAAATTTTGGTTTCAAGCAGTTAGAAGAAAAGCTACCAAAACACGCATTTTGCTTTCTAGTACTTTTGTATTTATCACTTCCCAACTATTAATCTCCAAAAGAAAAAAAAAGCCAAAAATGGCTTCTTGACAGGTTATAATAATTGTTCGCAATGATTATTAACTCCCTTATTAGAGGAGTGCACCGGCAAGTTTTAAAGAGATCACTCCCGCTGATTTAAAATATGATTTTCACGGAATTTAAGATGTTGGTTACTGTTAACCATCTACAGAATAAATAAATAAAATGTATTTTAATTAAGAGATAGAGAAGAGTGCTCATCTAATTAGGTTAACTATCCGAATTACAAGATTGATTATTGGCAACTAAAATGTTAACATTATCAAAAATCAATAAGCAATCCTTGTTGAGAAATGTCGGAACAATGAAAATTCAACACTTTTTTTTTTTAGTTCGTGTGCATTAATGTGTGTTTTTACAATTAGGTTTGAAATACAATGTGGTTTTAATTTTAGCATTTTTAAGTGAAAATACAGTATAAAATGAGAGTAAACAATATAGTAAAGTTATGGAATGTCTTTCAAATAAAAATAAAAAAAATATAAAACCTGCCTTTTTTTTAATTCGTTTGAATATAAAATCTAATTATAAAATTGCGCATCGACATTTATATGAATAAGCGTGCATTAGACCTTTGTTAGTTCGGAAAAATAATTTTTTGGAATTTTAACTGTCTACCTTTGAACACGTTACATCTAAAACGGAACAAATTTAATAATGAAATTTGGTATATCCTCTTAACACAAAATATTGTTGTAATGTATTCAGATTTTGATTTTTTTTAAAGTACATTGGATTGATTGTTTGTCTATTCATCCTTTCTTTGGCTTGTACTGAAACTTAATAACGCAAAAACTTAACAAACTAAATAGTTGAAATATTAGTCAGTGGATAATACATATATGAAAGAAATCAAGTTAAAAAATTATTTATATTGAATCCTTGAGATAATTTTGAAGATTATTATATTGTATACGATATTCATTTAGACTTTTACCTTACCAAAAACGATTTCTGATAGTAAATGCTCGATTTAATAATTTTATTTTTAATAATTTAATATTTTTATTTTTCATTCTTGTTTCATTTATTTTTATTTTTTTATTTTAATTTCGTTATCAATAAATAATAATTTAATCGAACAGCATAGTTTCTTTTGAAAGAAATACCATAGGCTTTTTAAATGCAATTTCATTTTATTTCTCTTTGCGATTTTTTTTTTTAATCTGGAAAATGATTGAAAATTCTATTAATGTTCTCCTTATATCAGGTCAATACAATGAAGGAATAATTGTATACGTTTTAAAATTGAATTAAATATTTAAAATTTTATATTTAAAAACTTTAAAAATTTTTTTAAACATGGCCAGAAATTGAGATAGGAATCACGAAGCAGAATCGTTTGATCGAAACAGAAACAAGTGATTTGAAATTTGAAACATTTGATTTAAATTTACCATTTATTTTTTAATAAACTTGAACACTTTATTGAATATGCTTTTCTGAATAGGTAATAATCGGAATTAAAAACTGAAATCCATACAAAAATTATGTATGTAGTAAATCAAGTGAAATATTTACTTTTCTTTTATTACTACTACTATTACTATGTCTAATTAATTTTGTTATACTTATTCTTATTTTCAGCTGCTGAATGACATTTTAAGAAAATGAGTTTCAGGATTTGTATATAAAACATTTGTTTTCAATTAAATAACAATTTCATGGTTATTATTTTCAGTTACATTATTATTTCTATTCCAGTTATGTATTAAAGTACAGTGTTCAAGAAATAACTCATAGTAACAATTTCTCTAAAAAGCAGGACATTTAAAAAATACATAAATAAAGGTAAAACCGACGGAAAACTAGTATAAATTAATTTCTGCTAGTTTATTTAGTTATTGCACTATATAATTTATACTATAAAACTAGTATAAATTGTGTAACCAGCTTTTCAAATTAAAACTATAAACTCAAAATCATGTTTATATTGTGAAAGTATTAATAGATTGTAAGTTGTAAGTTCTTTTTCAAATTCTTCTCAAAAAGAATTATTTACAAAAATTTCAGAATTATTTCGTTAAAAAAAGTGCTATTGGAAATTGAGATAAATCTGTGATACTTATTAACTCGCAAAATCAGCAACAATTTTATTTGAAAAATGATGACTTTTCTAAATTTATTTCTTGTTTCCCTGATAAGAAAAACACGCTTATATTTGTTTGTCAGTTACGTAAATAAAGTTAAATTATATTTACCAATCTGTGATTCCCGTTAAGAAGTATTTAAAATATTTTTTGGTAAGATTTGTTGTTTACTCTTGATTTTGAAACATTTTTATACTATCACTTCTTCGAGAAATATGTAAATAAAATTAAAAATAAAATAAAAATAATAGTTATCTGCATTAAATGTTTTGGATACAGCAAATAATATTTGAATAGTTTATAATTCGCAAGTGATTTATGTCATTAATGCTTAGAACTCGAAACAGATTTTTTTTAAAGCATTTCATGAATATAATTGCAATTTTAAAAATGTAACTTTTAACCAAAATAATAAACCGAACATTTTCAATCCATCCACTTCAGCCCAAATATCATATTAAAGAAAAAGAAATTTTGTTACAAAATTTTGACAACAACTTATAAAATAATTTGACTAAAAATTATTTCATGTATTGTAAATTATTGTAAAAGACAAGTGAACTAGAGATGAATAATGAACTAGTTGTCAGTTATTAATTCCACAAAAGTTGAATCATAATGTTAAACTTCAATTTTAATAAGAAATTTTTTTGATAATTCGGTATTTAAACATACACGAATACATATATAACCTTGTTCTCAAATAGGAAAAAAAAAAAAAAAAAAATGAAAATAATTATGCAGAAATTAATTATTTAAAAAATATGATAACACAATTTACCTTTAGTTTTTTTTTAAAATAAATATTTGGTACTTAAAATTGCAAGAGCTCTTTTTATTTTCGTAAAAAGAGCTACAAAATAATACTTTTGAATACTAAAAGAAATTATTCCAAACTATTCCAAAAGAACTATTTCCAAAATCTATTTATCAAACTTTTTACTAAAAGCGCTGTATAATAATACGAATATTTGTATCATCATTTAAATTGAAATGTAGGGATTGAGGCTTTTTTCTGCTTAATTACTTCTCTCTATTTAAAGAAATTTTCTTATTTAAATGCGGTTTCTTAAAAATTCTGTTTTTTCACTGTTATATTGTTGCTATCTGAGGACAATAAGATTATAAAAAGTGCTGGTTCCTTTTTATCATATTCAAATGTTTAAAGGCCTAGAAGTTAGGTTAAAATCAAACAATTTCCTGTTTTCAAAGTAAAACACATGACGAATCTTAACGAGAAGCCTATTCTGTTGGATTTTGAAATATTTATGTTCAAATCTTTTGAACTATGTTTTTATAAATTTTTCTAACAAAAATTCACAAAATAATGGTAACTTTCAATGTATGTCACCATTCAAAAGTTTGCAAGGCAACTTTTATGAGCATTAATCAAGTATAAAATATTTTAGGAAGAAATGTAATGATTTAATCATAGAATGAAATAAGATATGTCAAACATATCGTAAGCTGAATAACTAAGCTTATTAAATTATTTAGTGGTTTTCATACCTTAGTCATCAACAACAACAACAACAACAACAACAAAAAATGTTAATATATGTTTGAATGCTTGCGTTCAATTTTAGTTTCTGCCTATAAAAAGTTCATAAATTTCAAAAAAAGTAATCACAATACTATGACGTTTCACAAGCTCATTTTTTAATCTTATATTTCAAACGATGTTACTCTTAAGCTAAGATGAAACTGTAACAAACTACCTCACGAGATACTCTTTGTAACAAAATCCATCTTTGAAGCGTCAATGAAAACATATCTGCTATCACTGGTATCAGACTGCCATCTATTGTCGACGAGACACACTAATTTCTAATTCTCCCCAGATGGCGCCACAAATCAAAGCTTTTGTCTTTCAAGGTTCGTTAACGCTTGAATAGATTAGTAGCGCCTCATTCAAATCCCGAAAAGAGAACATTAGAATGTTTTCTGCCTAGTTTTTTAAGAATTAGTTTCTATTACAATAAAGATAAACGGGAAATAAATATAACGGCTTAGAAGAGTGTTATTGCAAGCTGTAGGAATAAGAAATAAATAGATGTTAAAAAGCATTTTGAATTTTTCATTGAGGTGTTTAAAGATCGGATACTAGTTTTCCAATAATAATAGAATTGATGAAATAAACCTTCTCTATCGCTTTCAAAGATTATCCTCAGAATTTTCATACAGTTTTCTCTGAAAAAATACGCATTCTAAACACTAATTACCATTTACTACCCAACTATTACTAAAATGTACATGTGCATTAAAATAAGCAAAATAACAACAAAATTATGTTTAAGACAATTGGTATAGAGTATTTTTCTGTAAAATATGATGATAAAATGTACCAGATATATTATTTAAAGTAAATTTCATCTGAAATTCCTAAATGAATGTAAAGTGCAAATTTGTCTCGATTTTTTTTTTCCTTGGATCTTATTTTTCTTATATTTTCTATATTTCTGATTGATCGCTGAAGTAAGTATTAACTGACTTAGTCTCTGTACGCTGATAAATACTCTGACCTTTATCCTATTCCGTTTTTTAAAAGTCAATTTGTAATTACATTTTACTATGTATTGAATTTAATTATTATGAATTGCTTTTTATTAAGGTATTATATCTTATAACTTTTATCAAACAATATATTACATATTATGCTTCATTTAATTCTTATTAAAAATTCCATACATGTGAATATTTTTATAAAATGTTTAATCAATTTTTATCATATGAACAAAAAAAATGATGAATAAAAATAATGGTGAGTCATAAAGATCAAAACAAAATGAAGAACATTTTGTACCTGAATTGATAGTAATTCTACCAATTCAGGTACAAAAATGCAATACTTCCATCTAAAATATGTAGTCGCAAAAAGACTTTATCGGGCTTTTTTATACAATTTAACTTACATATGGTATAGGTAGTGCCTTTATAGCCTTTTTCCTATAAATCTGAATTGCTGCGGATATCGTATCACATATCTATTAATTCTAGAATCACCATGTTGATAAATTTACTTTCCATACTATTGGTAAAGTTTGTGTTTGATTCGATTCATAGGTAGATTTCTTTTAGGAATACTACATATGCATTAGTTCTCATAGCAGGACTTCCGGATAAGTTAATACAGATCATCCGATCATATTCCCTAAAACTTTCTGGCATACTCACTAATAAATATTTTCTATTATTTACCCCATGCCATTGGCGAACAATAGTTACGAAAAATATTATTAGCGTATGACAATTAATTGCTAAGGTGCGGTTAATACACAAACCAGAACACCGAATGTGTAATTTGACCTCTTTGTCAGGACGAATTAAATCCAAATTGTCACAGAACAACGAATTAAATCAAAAGTTGTAATCACCAAATCACATATCTCATTTCATATATTTAAGTCATTGAGTATTTGAATTATCATGTATGTGAAAATGCAGGCCGGCAACGGTCAATCCTTTAACGGTTTCGACTCCAAATGTAATTCATTTCGATATTTTAGATGCTAAATTTCTGTAAAAACTCTTCAGTTTGTGTAATATTGCCAAATTCTGTTCAGACTGCCGGATTCTAAATGTGATTACTTCCTCTAAATGTGACTAGTTGTTAATAATGTATTTATTATTAAAAGCCTCACACAGTCGAAAATTTTTAATGAATCAAAGAATTGGTATTACTCAATTCTAAAAAAATGATTATATTTTAATTATATTATTACAACATTAAAACATTAAGAGTTTAATGAAGTGATTATTTATATAAATTTAAATGGAATATTCAGTTTCATTACTGGAAATAGATTTCCTTTATAGCGTGTGAAATCATGAATTTGCAATTTAGTGGTAATACAAGTTAATAAGAGAAAGCTTTAATGCATATTTTTATGCGGTATCAAACAGTCTAGATTTGTATTTAATATATTTAAAAGATAACGATATCTTTAAGTTAAATACGAATAACTAATATAAGTGAGATAACTCTTTTGATTTTAAAGCAAAGCTTTCTGATTTCATGGAATTCTTTTTACATCCGTATCATGCGATAACCGAAAATTGCATAATATATTACAAGGTAGAAATTCAGCCATTTTTAGTTTTCTGCATATTGGGAATCTCAGGTACCTCTGATATCTGTTTTCTTAACTTTCAAACATTTTGTTACACCGCTGAACTCCGAAACATCATGACGATGCCGTCGCCGTAACCTTAAGACCTTAACTTACAAATATCAAATATTAGTTTTTAAAAGTAGGCGACTACGTTAAAAGTTGATTCATATTTTTAATTAAAAGTTTAATTCATACTTTTTGTTTAAATTTGGTATATTAATTTTTCCATATATGTTGCAGTTCCTGAGTTAGAGAATAAGTAGTATATTCATTTAGAAATATTTTATAGTTTTTTTAGCACTGTACAGTGCGAAAAAAAAAAAGAATTTATTTTATTTATCAGTCAAACCCAATATTTAAAGAATGGAGAGAAATACAGCTTATTTTTTAATTCATAAGCTAGATAATATATTTCTTAAGCTATCTGCAAAATTTTAAACAAATTAGATGATAAACCGCTAAATTTAAAGATTTTTGATTTATAACTTTTTTTAACCCAAGTAAAGCCTTTTTTTTTTTTTTTTTTTTTTTTTTTTTTTACCAATTTTTAAGAAGTTTTGCCACTTGTCATATTTTGTTTTAATAGGTGTTTTTTCAATCTTTTTTATGTAAAAATTCAGAAATATAACTATTTTCGAACGCTTTTCAAAAAAATTCATCCCGAATGTAGTCACATATCTTTTAACAAAATTTTATGCGCTTCTTCGGATTATAAAAATTTATGAATGATTAAAATTGACGGAAAATTTCTCAAAAATTATCTGAATAGTTGAAAAAAATGCTAATACACCCAAATAAAATAAATGCTGATAAAAAATGAAATCTACGACCGCAAATTTCAAATTATCATGTGAGAGCATTTTTATTTTTAAGTCATTATTTGTCTTTATTAATTTAAGTCATTAACCAGTTCAAACCGGTTTGAAACAATTCACGAGACTCCTCTATCGGTCTCTCTCTATCTATACATATATATTTAAAACTTTCATTTTCAATTTTTCCAGATGGCAAATAATATTTTAGAGCTCGATCGATTTTGAAATAAGAAGAAAAAAAAAAAAAAAAGAAGAAAAAAAAACCCATCGTTTTTTTAACTATCGACGCATGCGTAATCTGATAGTCTCGTGATTCTTTCAAACCGGTTTAAACATGTTAATGACTTAAATTAATTAAGACAATTCGTAAGAATTCAGGGAATGTATAATTTGGAAATCAAGTTGTAACTTTAGTTGTCGATAAATCGCCAAATGTGACAACCTTCTGCATTATTTTCTAATAACCCCAAAAGCGACAATTTTATACCTCCAAAGCGATAAATCGCCAATTTGTTGCCTAGGTATTTTGAGGCTTCAACAATTTATTACATACGCATTTTGTGACTTCAAAAACCTCAAACCAAAACAACAACAACATAATTAAACAGCATATTTGCGTTTGATATAATTGACATTTAATATAAAATTCATGTTTCAAATTCATGGTAATGTTCTTCTTGCTAGGAAGGCTATTATTATGATTTTTTTTATAAATTGCTTATAATTGAATTGATCACAATGAGTAGTAAATGTTTTAAAATCATCGTCTGCGAATCAATAATGCGAATGTTTTTTGTTTTTTTTTTTCATTTATTAAGATTTAAAACACCGCGTTTATTTTTGTCATCTAGCAATAATTTAGATTTAATAGATTGTCTCCTTTTTTGAGCAATTACTATGTTATCCAGATAATTCAACTAATTTTCAATCAGTTGAATTATTAGCATCCGTAAGACATATTCAAAATTCAGATAGAGAATTTTGTAAACAAATTTATAGCACAGTACAGCCTTGTGTTTTTTGCTCTTTGAACTCAAAAAAACCATGATGATATGCAATCATGTATAACACAGAAAAGCTTTTATTTTATAAACTCATAAAATAAAGTTTGAAGATTATTTATCGATAATGATCACTTGTTCTCAACTTAATGCTGTGAATAGTTTATAAACATAGATCGCTTTTTTTCCTCCATAAAATTAAGCTATGCGTTTGTCTCGCAAAAATAAAACTGTAAGATTATTTTATTGCAGACTTCAAATGACAGTTGCTGGAATCTTTCGCTAGTCGTAAACACTTCAGATTGAGAGGAATTATATAAAATTACACAAGAAATTTATGGAATAAAATCTCTTTTATGACATGTCCTTAAATCGACTGCAGTGATGTGAAAATTTTACCCAGGAAACTATAATCTTATGATGCTTATCTGAAAAAAAACAAAAACATTTAGGGTTTTATGTATGGCAAAAAGATGGTTTAATAGAGATTTGTTTGTCAAATTTGGAATTAAATCCTGATTTATATTAGAAACTTTATCTATACTTTTAACTGTATTGAAGGTACCGACATTTCTAAAATAAAAACATGAATTGCTATGATTCCTAGAAAACGCTTTCTTGAGCGATTGTTTAATACACTGCAATTGATATTAAGCGAGGCGTAATATCAATTGCATTGTAACATATTTTTTTTTATTTCGAATTAACATATTTTATTGTTTAATTGCATTGTAACATATTTCATTAAGCACTATCGGTCTTAGTAAGATGCAGATTTGTCATTAAATAATAGAGACGAAACGATATCGATTTCTGAAGAAAACATTATGTAGTATTGATGTAGGTAAAAGGCAGACACTCAAAAATAACATTTTAATTATTTTTGAGTGCTTGCCTTTTAAATACAAAATTTAAAAATATTGAATAATTAAAGTGATAAAAATAACACTTTAATTATTTTAATGATAACATTAAATTTTATTAAAGAAAAGGCGTGTACGTTGACAATTGATCAAAATGTGTGAGCATTTGACCAACTGCAGTAAAATAGTATAATTATAATTAGATAATGTACGATATAATTAATGATGAATTATTATTTAGACATAATGTTACAGATACGAATATTATTTAATTTCCTTTTTTATTACATGTTTTACAACCTATGTAATTTTTTAATTTTTAGAACATTTTCTGTATTTAAAATTTTGTACGATGAGCAAATTGTGCTGTTTTATTTAAACTAATGTCCCTGCTCGTAAAATTATTAGAACAGCAAAAAAAATAATGTAGTGCCTTCAAAATATTTTATAGCCCATTTTGTGCACGTACCGGTACACGCAAATACAGGTAAAAAAAGAATTGAAAATTAAGAAAAAGGAACTAAAAGAATTTGATAGAAATAATTAAGATTTGAATTAAAAGATAGTTAAAACATTTGAACAGATATCATCATAGACTCATTACTCCGACCTGCTCAAAGACACACGGAAAATGACGGGACTGCTGCGACAGCAACACTGACGAGAACTGAGGTTGAGTCCTAAGGACCATGACCGGCGATGATACAACCCTTCCCTAAGAAAGTACGTCCCATCATCGATGGAAGGGGCCAACCCCCACCTTTCCGTATACCCACAAGGGTGACGAGAATCAACCACCATGCCGGAAGCTTCTCATTATCATTTACGAGGTGCCACCCCCCGCGGGAGTTTATCTCAACGGACATTTGAAATATTTAGCCAAAAGGAGACAAAAATTTGACTGGCAAGCCCAAATTCAGCGATAAGCTTTTATTTGAAATAAGGGCTCATAATTTTTTTTTAAAAAAAAGACTGAGATATTATTAATTATCAGTGTTCAAACTCTATATGTGCGTGATCTTTTCTTCATTCGTTCTTTATCTATTTATCCACTTATGATTCATTTATTGACTGTATTTTTTTTTAATTATTTTTCTCCTTGAGATAGATAAAAAATATTTAAGAAACCCTTTTCCCATTGAAAACATTTAAATATTTAACTGAAGTGTTTTGATAGTATAATAACAATGTAACTAATATTGATAGCAAAAACAATATGAATTATATCATATTCAAAATTGTAAAGAATAAATAAACACTTTTAAATAAAAAAAAGAATGTAAGTTCAAAAGTCAATTTGTGTCATCTGATAGATCCTTGTGAAATAAATCTTATCTCATTTTACATTATTTGCAAATTACGTAACGAAACCATCATTAATCACAACTCTTCCTGTCGTTAAAATTTTTATCTCGACTAATTAATAACGTTACTTAGAAAGCAAGCGGTGTGTGTCTGTGAATTGACAATTAAGGTAAATGGGTGATAACATCATACAACCTAATCATATGTGGCACTATTATTGTAGATAATTAATCTAAGTCAAGGTTTACTACTAGCAAATTTTTTTCTGTTGTCTGCTAACAATCCGGTTAGGCTTGTATTTCTGATGCCCATGATAATATAAAGAAACAATGTATGGAAGTAGGCTAATATTATCTCTATATTTGGGAGTTGAGTAAAATAAATTATTTTCTGTGAAGTTAATTTGAAGTTATTATTTAATGTTATGATGCTAGCATAAGAAATAATTATTAAAAGGATAATTTTATGATTGGGTTATATCGTTATTTCGGCATCATTTTTAACAAAATTAGTAAGGTTTTTCAATTGTAAATAGTTAAAAAATTATTTTCTTAGGTATTTAATTTTTTTTAAAGTTTATTGTTGTTAATCAAAAGATAAATTTCAAATTTAACTTTTTAATTTATTTTTATGTATTCGATATTCTTATTTATAAATATTTAATCATTTTTTAATATAAATTTTTTTAATAAATCAGTGTTTCTTAAACTGGGATTGATATTATTACCCTTTTCAAAACTTTGAGGAAGAAAATCAATTCAATTTAAATAATTATTATTAAACTTATCAAAAAATTGTAATTAATTTCTTTATTTTACCTTTAATGTTTCATGTTAAATAATTGATTTGTGTAAATGTGGAAGAAGAGGAGTGTCTCATTTTTTTAAATATAAATAGGACACCTTTGCCAATAAGCGAAAGGGGATAAAAAGTTTAAAACATAATTTTTTCATTATTGATTTGCATTAATAATTTTTTCCGTAAATTGATTGTTGACTGAAAAAATATAAGAAAATTAATTATATACTCTTGCCAGAAAGAATTAAAATCCTTGCATTTTCATCCCACACTATTATAAGTTAAGATAGGATTTTTTTTTTTTTTTTTGATTTTTCACAAATTTTCTGAAAATTGTGTTGTGTTTAATAAATATAGACTATTTTAACATTTTTGGAAATTAATTATTATTTAATCTATTAATCAAATTAAATATTGATTTCTTTTTTATTACTATACCTGGCAATGAATCTGAAGAAAAATTGATTTCAAGATTTTAAAAAAGAAGAAAATACTATTTTTACCAATTGAATAATTATTAGTTTAATATATTTTTTATTGATTCATTTATTTATCTGATTTATTTATTTAATTTATTTTGAAGTCTCGAATGAAAGTAGTTAAAGTAACTTATTATCAGAAGTATGCACGCAAACTGGAAAGATATTTAAGATAAATTTAAATCTATAATGTCTATATCAAATGAAACTCAATTGGCAACAGATTATTCACATAGTCGCAGAAGGCTAAGAATGTTTCGTTCAAAATTAGGCACCGATAAAAAAAAATCACTGTGTAAAGCTCACACACTAAAATGTAATTATTTATTGTATGTGAGTGTGCGTGCGTGCATGTGCTTTTGAATTACTATATTCACAAACGCGTGGACAGACAAATATACGGGCTATTCAGCTTATGGACGGATTTGTACAAAATCTGATATAGAGTTGCAATTCTGATTATAAACGTAGATGGAAAATTTCAACTGTTTAGCCTTGTTTAATTTTTCAGTTATCTTGTTCACATATGCACAATGGCATGCAGATATACAAGATTTCCATTGGCAAATTTCGTTGAAAATTTTATAAAAATCTCCGATTTCGGTTTAACTATCGAAAATCAAATTCATTTCGCCAAGGTTGGCGTGTTTTTGACTTGACAAAAGAGACAGAGAGAGAGAGAGAAAGAGATCTCATATCAGGAACAAAATGAATTCCAATCAGTGAGAATAGTCTCCCCGAATCTTTCTTGCACACCCTCTAATAAAAGTTATACATTCTTCACCCTATATAAAGTTGTGGACCTTGGCTAAGGCCATAAATGTTGTACATGGCATTGGCGAAAAATAGTTGCGAAATATAGATTTTTGACATCAATCTAATAATTTTACTGAAGCCAACACGCGTTCCTTGGCATTTTTTTTTTTTTTTTGTGATTAATCTCTGGCATACAGTTAGTGCATAAGTTATACTCAAAAATCGATTATGTATATTAGACACTTTTTTTTAATGAATTAAAATCAAAAATTGACATAGATCTACAGTTATAAACACAAGATCACATATCATTTTTAAATGTTTGCATTTATGAGTTATTGCGCTTATACATATGAAAGTTTGTAACCATGGCCTGTCACCCCTTTGATGGATTTATTTAAGAATGGGACTTGGATCTAAATCTCAAATGTTAAATCTATGCACCAAATTTTATTTAATTTTTTTATAGTTATCGAGTTTAAGTATATTCGTACAACTGAACTAGAAAGGTTAAAAAAAATTTTTTTCAAAATAGGTACGAAATCTCTAAATTTGGTTCAAAGTTCACATACCAAATTTCAACCATGTAGCTCTAGGAGTTTTTGGGTTATTGAGCTCACAAACATATTAATGAATACAATAGCATAATTCCAAAGATGTGCTTTTCTAAATCAAGGATACCTGAAATGCGGTGATTCGTCAAAATCTCGAATTAGAATTTGCTAGTGCTTACAATACTTCCTATACGACAAAATAAGGATGTATTTTTCTGACTTACAGAAATTTAAAATACAGAGATTCTTTAGAATCTAGAGGTTGACACTTTCAATAGTTGAAAGTTTTTTTCCTCCTTTGTTTCGTAATGAGAAAATGAAAATGATAAATAAATGTATTGGAATGAATTGATGAAGAAGATATATGTTTGATAGAAGACAGCATCTCAAAAAAAAGTATACAATTCAGTTTTATTAAACATAAGTATACAATTAATTTATTTTAGCATAAGTATACAATTAACTTACTTTAGCATAAGTATACAATTAATTTAAATTAAAATAAGTATAAAATTTAGTTTAATTTAGCATAAGTATACAATTTAGTTTTTGCTGTCACTGGTGTTTAATGACATGAGGAGCACATTATAAGTCAAATTTTTTTTGGATATAATTTTTGTTTCCGAAAAATTAGAAAAGTACTTATACTAATGACATTGATAAATTAGAAAATACTTGTTTCGAAAAATTAGGAAATGCTTTAATTAATGACACTGATACGAAAAAGCAGCAAAATTAAAGAACCCCTAAGGAACCTGGAACTCGATCCATGCATTTCAAATCACATCTCAAAACTCCTGCTGAGATATTATGTTTTTATGCATCTTTTATTACTCTTATCCCCTATTCAAAGTCGTTAACACTCGTTGGAGGTCACGGTTCTTCATCACGGAGTCCGAGATATTTATTTGGATGTCAACTTATTGTTTATGTCACATACTCAATCACTGATAAAGTACGCGGAATCGTTAAGATAATCCAGTCATAAAATGTCGACATCTACCAAGAGCTTATATTTCTATCTAACAAAACACGAGAAAAAAAAAGACAGTGAGAGAGAGAGATGACGATAAATTATTTCTGCCTCCCCAAAATTTACAAAAAGAACTAAGAAAATAATCCATAACATCTCCAAGACCAAAACTCATCCATCAAGTAGCATTCGATAAACTTTTAACTCGACATTCAGCTTTATGCAGTTACATCTTGCTAACGTTTGTTAGGGAGTTGTTTAGACAGGAAGATCTCGCTTCGCTATTGGTGCAAGTCAAAATTTCTAATGGTGTAAGTCAAGGTATTACCTTTTCACAGAAAATTCTATAAACTCCGCTTTCTATGAGTATTCAAATCGTGTACTGATACGTATTTTTTAAAAATATCTAATAATCTCGTAGATTCAATTTAAATTGTATCTTTTTTCGTAATATTACCATTCAACAGAAAATTTTATAAACTCTGTTTTCTATGAATATTCCAATCGTATACTGATATGACATTTTTAAAAATATTTAATAATCCCGTAGATTCAATTTAAATTGCCCTTTATTCGTAATATTACCTTTCAACAGAAAATTTTATAAACTCTGTTTTCTATGAATATTCCAATCGTAAACTGATATGACATTTTTAAAAATATTTAATAATCACGTAGATTCAATTTAAATTGCATCTTTATTTGTATTTATAATCATTAAGTAATTTCAAAGATCCTAAATGCCGTTTTCCATTTTTGTTTGTATTTGCAAGTCGTCTGATAGTTTCAAAGAACCTCTATGAATTTGTATATTTATGAGTATTTTTGAACTGTTTATTAATCTCACAAATTCTATTTAAATTGCATTTTATTTATAGTTGTGAACTATTTAATAGTGTCGTAGATTCAATTTAAATTGCATTCTTATTTGTACATCCGAATTATCAAATAATTTCACAGATTTTATATAAATTGCATACTTATAAATATTTTTGAACCATTTATTAATCTCACAAATTCTATTTAAACTACACCTTTACAAGGCCTTGTGAAATATCTATTTTTTTTCTATAAATTAAATTTTAATATCAGTAAAGCTTTCGTTATTCCATTAATGTCCAGATTTTATATATTATTTCATTTTAAATAAATTTTTAAATGAATTTTGGTTCTGTTTAGGGCTACATCTACACTAGATAGAAATAAAACAACGATAGGATAAGTTGTGGTGCTGGAGAGAGCAAGTTCAAAACCCAATGCTTACTAGAAATTCCCGTAAGCATGTTGTAGTTTCATTTCTATTGGTTTAAACATCTTGCTGGTGTGAGGTAATGTGGAAATGTGAAATGTACAGGGATATAAGAATTTTCTGCTGTCTTTAATATGGTGCAAGACTTGATGTTTGTGAAGAATTAGGAATCAAAAGTCGTTACAGAGTTGGGTGGGGATAATACTCTGATCCGTGGCTACTGATCATATTCAATTATAAAGATCAAGTAAATTTGTTTTCTTTTCATTGCTAATAATGCAAATTCTTGAAAATGCATTTCTTTGGAGAACTTATTTCCATTCTGCTGGAAATAACATGAGTTTCTTTGAGCTAATATTTGGACACAATTAAATACCTTTATTTATCAGATAAATTGAAGAAATGTGATGACAACTGCTATAGTCACCACAAACAGAAAATTTCGAAAAATCTTAATAACTATATACTTTTGTCACAAGAATTGCCAATCTAATTTCCTTGATAGTGTGGTTAAAATAAATTTCAATTTACCCATTATCATTTTAATAGTTAGTTGATACTATTGTCAGTAGTTCCGCAATTAAAATCAAGATAACTTTGATCCCATTTTTTTTAACCAAATTAATCCTTTGACTACCAATTTTTTAAAAATCTCTTTCTCTGCAATCGTGTAGAAAATTTAGATAATAGCTTTTGTATTAGACAAATCTATTCGATTTTTTAAAAATGCTTTTAAACTTCCTTGGCTAGGGCATGATACCCCCCCCCCCCTCTCAGCGCCAAAAAAAAAACTACTTTTACTTAGAACTATTTAAGCTGATTTTAAAATTTTAGTGGGATGTATATGCCCAGTTTGTAGTCAAAGGGTTAACGGAAGGCAAAAAATAAAATACTGAAATTTTTTCATTGGTTATTTTTTATCTGATTATTATTGAACATTCATTTACAAATGCGACAATAGAATCGATTCATGCTCAAGTAATATTGTTCAAATGCTCAGTGAAAATTTAATATTAAATATAGCAACACTTCACTAATACATTGGGATTGTCATTGGAAAAAGATCATTTATCTGATCGCAGTAGGATTTTATTCTTCAGTCCACAATACGAATAAAGATAGTTACATTTTAACATAATGCTACGCAAAAACTGGGCATGTACATTAGATTATCATGCACAGTGACGCTTCTCCCATGATTGTCACGTCATGTGAACTTACTAGATAGAAACATTGATACGATGGACAGAACAGCTTTATCCTAATCACAAACACTGCGAAGACATTGAAACATTCAGAACTCTATTCTAAGACTTGAGCCACTATCAACCTCATGGCCCATCGGCGAGTTGAAGAGGAATTTAAAAAAAACAGCGGCATTAGATTATTATTAATATTTTCGTTTCAGCTTCTGCCATCCATCAGGGAGGCTTGTTAATCTAGGCCCAGTGGAATTTCTACAACCTTCGAGTAGTGACAAAATGCTCCCCGATCCATCATTCGACTGTCATCGGAACTCAAAAGAAGCCCTCTCGGCACTTCTCGGAAATTATTTCCATTACCGAACTACGTAATTTTCCAGATAAACTATTTGACAGGCGGCCGACGAGCAAGATTGACTGGTGCTGCGCACAAGAAGCTATCTTAGCCAGGTTAATATTTCCACATTTCTTTAATGAATCACGGCTCTTGTCAGCAACGCTAATTCAAAACAACAACTTTGAGGAAATGAAAGCATTATTTATCGAAATTTCTGAATAAGTAGATTACAATCTACAGTTGAATTCTTGTTTGAAAATTTACTTTTAATGTAGTTTCATCATAGTAATGTAGTGTTATTCCTGTAAAAGTCACTTTATCGAACCTGTTGTTTGACGGTTTCTTGTTTTGTGCATGCTGGGATGTAAATTTGTAAGGGGCCAATATTTATTGAACTGTGGTTTATCACATATCTGGTGAATATGGAAACAGCTGGATTATTGAACTAGTTAAATATTTCCTAATATGATTTTAAGTAATTTTGAAATAGTTTATAGATTTGGGGAAATTTTGGTTTTACGCAATATAAATTTATACTCTCTATGATAAAATTCTTTAACTGAAACCAAAGTTGCTAAATTTCATGTCCCTACTGCTACATAAGACGAGCAAAAATATACTAGTTAAATATTTCTGATTACGATTCAAAGAAATTTCTAAATAGTTTACAGGTTGGAGCAAATTTTAGTTCTATGCACCACAAATTAAAATTCTTTAAGTAAAACGAAAGTTGCTTAATTTTATGTCTCTATTTCTATATAAGAAATCTAGAAATGTGTTTGACAGCGTTAGCTGTCGAACGCATTTCTGTCAAGTTTCTGATGAGTTTATTTATTTATTTATTTTGTTGTCAGTAAGTGCACTAAATAATAGCAGAGAAAGGGGAAAATGAGCTAGCTAACCGGTAAGCTATTTAGCTTCCTTCAGAATCATGGATATCGTTTGATTATTAAAATATTATGGATTGTTATGAAAAAGCGCATTTTAATTTATAGAACAAGAGAAAAGGAATTAGAAACAAATAATGAATGAAGGCATAAATAATTAATTATAATTCATTAAGGATAGAGTACAAAAATATAATATCTATTAAGACGGATTATTTTTGTATCTCATAGACTGGAATCCGCTAGTTACTTATTGAACCATTTGCAATAAAGGCATGAAAATGTTTAAAATAATAATTGTCGTATAAATTTAAAATGAACGTCTTTGTAGTATTATCTTGCAAAATATGCAGATCGGAGAAACACACACACACACACACACACACACACACACACACACACACACGCACGCACACACACACACACACACATATATATAAATAATATAGAACTTGCATATTACAGAATTTATAATTGTTTGAATTGCTATTACGAGTATTAATTTTTCTTACACTATATTTTGTCTTTATATATCGTTTATCTTGTGTAACTATAAATTATTTCCTTATTAAAAATTATCTTTTCGCAAATACTAATTAACAAATATTTACTGCAGAAGTAAAGCGTATTTGCTAACAAATTCAATATTATTTGGAGGTTTTTACCAAGATTTAGTAGAATTTAAATATCATGGTATTATCTTACTGTCATAAATAAATTTCGGAATATTTCATGAATATTTAATTAAATGCCAGAATTATCGCAATATACAATGCAGAGGTTAAAAGTAAATTGTTGAAAAGTCATGGTTCGATTGTTATATGGTTTTGAACATTTAGCTCGACGAGCGGCAATTTTTTAAGCATTCGTTCTATTCTTTTCTTTGTCTACATATCTTCACATGGAATATCTCTGTTAGGAATTTCAGCAATTAAGTTATGAACGAATTTACTTTCATTTTCAAATCCGTATTTTCTCTCATTTTTTACTATATGAACCGAAACACTATGCCATTATAATGAATTAATCACTCATAATAATGGCTAATTCATAAACTAACAGTGAGTTAACCTCATGACTGCGTAATTCTTAAAAATCACTATTCAGAGGCTATCTTCGCAAATAATTTCAAATATTTTTCAAACAAGAGCGAACTGACACTATATGTTACACAATAATAATATGATATAATAAAAATCTGTAATAGTAAAAATAAACACACTAAACTGCGAAAAACGTGTGGTGCAATAGAAAAATAGACTGATTGCCAATCCGCGGGATAAGCACCTGGAGGGTTAATCAGAAACGAATTTCATTTTATTTTTTCGATAATCGCACCTAATATGTAAATGTAATAATTGGACGAAGTATGTATACTTATACTAACTGCATTGAATCAGTTCGCAGGATTTGTGCTTGTACTTGTGTTTGTAGTCGTCTACACAGCAGTTACTCCCTCTTGTAACAGTCACTGTGGTGACTATTCTATAAAGGTGGTATTGTATAATATAATTAATGTAAATAAAAACTTTTGAATTAGTGTCATCTAATAAAAGCTTTTAAATAATCTTTTTCCGATCTTTAAACAGTTTTGTTGACTTTAGTAACCCGTTGAAAATGTATACGGTTGTAAGCTTGGAACCCACACATACTAATAAAGAACAATGGTTATGTACCTTGCATGCAAGTCTCTTCATAACAATGTATTAATAATATTAAATATTTGTATAAATGTTTATTTCTAATTTGATTTATTATTGAAAATAAGTCTTTTCATCTTTTTAATTCTATATTACTGAAATTGATTTCTGTAATGCATGATGTCAAGGAACTGTACATGGCATTCCAATCGAAGAGTTTTTCTATCAGAAGATGAAATATTCGTATTAATGCATGCCGTGTATGAGGAAGTAGTGCAAGTTTTACAATGAAATACAAAGTTATGTGTTTAATGATTAGTTTCCATTTTTCCACTGCCTGCCCTAAAAAAATTATTGGCCATAAAGCTTTACGATCACAATTGGTTATATCAGGTTATAAACGACATCGTTCAGAAGTCTCACCTGTAGACATAAATCTGAATTAATATTTTCTTTTCGGCAAAAATTCTGGATTCGCGAAAAATCTAAATTGCTCTCTAACGAGCAAAGTATGTGAGCACCTCTGGCAGAAGCCCTCCCACTTTCTTTGCGAAAGCTGAATTACGAGTATTTAATGATGTCTCTCGTTGGAAAGGGAGGGGTATGGCGGAAAAAATGTCATTCTCAGGAGAGAGGAGGCAATTGGGGTGGAAGAGTGGAAAAGATCGTTTGCTAATTGGCAGAGAGAAAGATGCTACAGGAAACCGGGAGCCACCAAGTCGCCTTTTCCTCTGTTTTACATAAACATTCCTGTCGCCGGCCTGTTCCTTTGGATAGGCCGAAAAATGATAATGGGACATCAAATGGTGACACTTCTTCATTCGAGTCTGCTGCTGACAAGAGGTGCTGGCGTCTGATGTTAGAGCTATTGATATTTCCTCTTCAGTGACCTCAAGAATAAACAAGCCCATTCTTTGCATATTTCATTAATTTTGTAATTCCTATTCGACATCAAATATTACAGAAGAATATGCTCATATTGCGAAATGTAACATTTCCGTTTGACAAGATGGAATTTTATATTAGAAATGTTTATATATTTATTTTCATGGCAATCGGCTAGCAGTAAGATTTTCAGAAAAAAACAGTAGTGGGCCACAGGTGACTACTTTAAAGTCTTAGTTTCCAGGTCGCAATGATGCAGAATCTCGAATTTGGATAAGAGAGTCCTAGGTTTTAAACTCGATTAAAATGAAGACCCATATTATAAATAAACTAGCTCATGCACTATTTGTCGAGGTCAATTATCCTTTCTTTTATAAAACTTAGAAAGCTGAAGAAGGAGTTCTTACTGGTTTAGGAATCCTCTCGTCGTCTGAACACATTGAGAATAATAAGATTTTTTTTGACACAGCAGGGTGCATACAAGTAGTACAGCGAGTATAAATAAGACTTATTAAAATTTCCTTTTATAAAATTCTCGATTGATGTAAATATTTTCAGTATCCATTAACATAAATGAAAGTTTTTGTTTAGAAATGTGTACTCATGTGAAGAATTTTTAAATCTGCGTAATCATAATATAATAAAAGATTAAAAATTCAACTTTGAATATTCATTTTATTAGAAATTAATTACTTGTATAGCAATATATATTATTTCTTATCACTTTGTAAGTATATTACACAGTTAGCAGAAGCAATTTTAATAACTCCAGTCCCTTGGCAGATTTTAAAATACATTTGTGAGGAATGGTGATGAGTTTTTAAAATATATTATAATTCAAAATTCAGGAAGTCACATACTCAAATGAAATAAATCTTTCAGTACAGTAGATTAAAACAGCGGCAATCTATATTAAGTCCCCACAGCTGTTAAAACACACAAAGAAAAGTATCCCTGATCCACTGGCGAGAAAATTGGCGCTGAAATAATATTTATTGGCGAAACTATAGGCGGAAATTTCAGTCTTTTAAAAATGGATATGCTGCTATAAGGGAATTTAATTTTCATTAAGTCTCATTTCGTTGAGCTCAAGCGTTTTTAGAAATCAGATATTTATTAAATTGCATTTACACTAGGAAACATATTCTATAAATAATAAGGAGGCGATTTTTCAATCAAATTTTAAGATGATAATGTTTTTAGGCTGAATACTATCTGTAAAACGTGAAACGCATTATTTAAAAATCGTTCAAAATCCTTCTAGAGAGACTGTTAAGAGATACCAAATTTGGTACTTGGTTGCTTTGTAGTAATCAGTACTTCAAAACATCCATAGATAGCAAGCTGTTGAGCTTAGACATATCAAATTTCGTTTTGTTTGCTTTTTGAATAATAAGTACTTTAAAACGCCTCTAGAGAGCAGATTACTGGATTTTTAGGCACCGAATTTAATATATAATTGTCTTTTAGTAAAAAGTGCTCAGTAAGTTAAAGTTTTTCAAAATATTAAATGAGTGTTTTATAAAGAAAATAATCAAATTTTAATATTTCTCCTTAATAGTTTCGGACTATATCATCGCATAAAGCTATTTTTACGGCACTTCAAAATCCGGAAAAGTAGTATTTCAATGGAGCAATTTTATCTTATTTCATTTTTTTTCCAATAAATTTTTCGAAATATTTTATAGTTATTTTATGACAATACTTATTATTG
Organism: Argiope bruennichi; assembly: GCF_947563725.1. Classification (NCBI taxonomy): domain Eukaryota; kingdom Metazoa; phylum Arthropoda; class Arachnida; order Araneae; family Araneidae; genus Argiope; species Argiope bruennichi. Next base: position 116,877,750 of record NC_079152.1, on the reverse strand, counting down.
TTTTAGTTACTGGGATAATATTGGTATGCGCTGTGATGATATTTAATGCATTTTTTGTACATATTATCGTTGCTGTGATTGAAAATAAAATTTTAAATATACATAGGCAGATGAATTAAGTCTAAAATATTATCAAAGTGCAGTATTACGTGAGAAAGAGATTTCTAAAGATTGGAAGCTATTTAACTCTTTTATGGTTGTCTTCTTAAAAATATCAGATTTAACTTAATTCTTAATATAAATAAAAAAAAATTATGATTACTTATGTATGTTCACCTCTCTCCTTAAAAATTGGATCGAAATCAACCAAAATTTTTACACATTTCCTTTAAGTCAAAAGAAGCAATATTGTCAACTTTCTAAAGTTCAAAAATTAATAAAATATTTAATTAATTATAAATTAATCAAAAAATCGTCTTTTTTCCAGAGTATTTGAGGGCAAATTTTTCCAGAAGAAATACTTTAAACCATTTAAAATTCAAGATTTTACTATTTCAAAGATAATAATAACATTCATGTATGTAAAATATTTCTTTCGATTGTTATTAATTATAATTTTTTTAACCCAATTAAATTCATACTATTTTTAACTACGTTACAATTAATTAAAATAAATTATTTTATTTAAATACATTTTTTAACGGGTATTCATTTGTTTCATTGTGGTAATTTAACGATATTTAAAAGAAGGTTGTTGATCACTTAGACGGTGGCAAGAAAAGTGAAAGTCTTGTAAGCAAGTGAAACAGATATTTGACAACAACAGCGATTTCAAACTACGAAAAATTAACCTATATTTTGCTTGTTTTATTAAGAAACTCCGAAAGAAATTTTTCTGAAAAAATTTACATAATCTTAAAATTAAAAAAAAAAAAAAATCTTTTCAACGATACTAATTTCTTTTTTGTGCAACTTTTTTAAGTAGTTATTCATTTTTTAGGAAATTTAACATACATATTTTTTTCTAAAAAAAGATTATTTATAGGCTTTACTTTTCTGGACAATGTTAAGATTTAGAACTACCTTATCAATACATTTTTTTTAAATTTCTCTTTTATTTCATTACATATATTTTGGAAAAGGTTTTGTATATTATAGTATTTTATAAAAAGTAGTTCCTGCGTTCAAAATATTATACAAGAAAAGATTTTAATCTCAAGCAATGTCAGGTGTATCAATTAATTTAAAATAAATGTTTAACCCAGTTAACAGTTACGATATTATTTTCCATCCTGAACTGAAAAAAAGCCAAGAATAAGATAGCTTTAGTATTATTTAATTGAATTTATGAGAAGAGATTCTCTTTGGAGTTATACTTCAAATTTGGAATGTAGGATAAATTTGTGCTTTAAAAAAAAATTGAAAATAATTGTTAAATTTAAACTACTGATGGCTTAGTTTCTCATCAATTCTAGAATTTTTTCCCCATATAATTTTTTTTTATTATTACGAAGTGATTTTGCTAACTTGTCTGGGCTCTTTACTGAAAATTTCCATAATTATATAAACAAACTGTTATTATTTATACATAGTGCATGGAGTGGATTTTTAATATATATTTGCCCTAATCTTATAATTTTCAAAGCAAATGTGTTATTTCTTTATTTATTTGGTCTACCATCTTCATGCCTATTTTTATTATTTCATTTGATTATTAAAAACTGAGCAACAAGATTACTTGATATTTATCAAGAATTTTACATTTTGAAATGCGATATATTTAAACAGAATAAATCTGTCACTGCAGCGTTTTAACATATGCTGTCTACGACTTATTTTAAGAGCTAGACACTATTTAAATAAAAAGAATCCAGTAATTAAGCAGTTGGTGTTAAAATAAATTTGGAAGAAATTCTCTTTTTCATATCAAGTCTTATAATTTCACTAAAATGTATAATTTGCATACCAAGTCAACCATTTTCATCATTATGTCAGTCTACTATTTTCACATCATTATTTCATTTGGGTATATTTAATATCAAAAATAATATAATACGATCATTTGATGATAGACATTTTTTTTAAAAATAAACTTAAGATCGTCAAAATGCAAACACTTAAATATATAGGATCTTCATTGAAGTATCTTTTACAAACATTGGCTACATTAAGATCTCGACGTTCTCTAATTAAAGATAAATATCTCTCCTATCCATTAACAAGAATATAAGTACTGAAATAATGTTGGCAAAAGTTTTCTAAAATTATACCTGGCCTTAAACATTCTAATTATTTTCTCTCGTTTTCCCATTCCACATTTCATCATTCTCATTATTTCATTAAAATCTATAATTTGATACAATGTCAACTCTTTTCATCATCATATCCGTCTCTCTTTTCATTTTAAAATGTTGTTTTTATCATTTCATTCATCTATAATACATTTCAATTTCATTTTATTTCATTTGATATTTTGTGTCAATGTTACAAACTATTTTTATAACATCATTAGATATGGAGAAAAAAAAATCTACATTATTTCATTTCAATACCAAAAAAAATTGCATAACCCGATCACTTGATGAAGGGCGTTCATTAAAATATAGTTAAACGTTTCGAAATGGGACACACTCAAATAAAATAAATCCTTCACCACAGTATCTTAACGCACATTGGCTACAATTTACATTACGATCCCGATGCTATCTAAATAAAAAGAAATATCTCTTCAATCCACTAATAGGAAAGTCGGTGTTGAAATAATATTTATCGGTGGGATTGTTGCTAGAAGTTTCAGTCACAAAAAGTGACGTATTGCCGTAAGGGAAGCTCCCAATCTCAATAAAGTACCCATTAAGAGAATGTAGCAACGCAAACAGAGAACAAGCAAGGGCTGCAACGGCAAGTCTGTCAGCGCAACTCCAAGAGCAGTGTAAATACATGTGACAAATGGACTTCTTCGCTCCCTAATTAAAAGTACCGCATTCACTGCCAAGAATTCTTCGCTCGCTTTACATCAACTGCCGTCTGTCTTTATTTTTTTCTTCTGCTGCAGAAAGCGAAGTCTGTTGGTTGATTCAACAGCGGTTGATCTGTGTTCTTTGCTGTCGTTGAAAGAAAAAAAGAAGCGGAAAAGAAGGAACTGTCGCCTGATTCTGTTGGAATTTGTCAGGCGAGACAGAATGAGAGAGTGTCGGAACACTTTTCATTTAGTCAGTGGATGTACAGACACAATGTCGATCCTTCATCTACTACTACTTCGGGCTGATATCTCTGTTTTCGTGGTGATTAGGGCAGGATTTCGATTCATGTTCAAGGAATCGATTTTTTAGTCCCTATACCTTTCTCTAGAACAAACATCGAGGTGCTTGTGTAATGAAATGTATGACTGTTCAAAAGTAATAAATGATGCAAAGAAATAAACGAGAAGTAATGAATGAGCGTAAATATTGCAAAGAAATAAACGAACCAGAACTTCAAGCAGGCTAGTACTGTCTGAATTTCATTGATCATTGTTTATTTACTTAGATCTTGAAGAGATGATTCCAACAATAAACTCATATGATTACATGACAGAATGAATTAAAAATGGTTTTTACTAAAGGTTAAACTTAATTATGAATTAAAAACGGCTTACGACGAAATTCAGTACTATCAGAGCTGTATTGGTAATAGCGTAGTAAGTATAAAGTGGATCAGGGGTAAGATGTTATTTCCTTCACAATCCATCTAGTCATAATTAATTTTAAACAAATACATAAATGCTTAGACAAATGCATCATATATATCAAGTATCTCCGACACTTCGAATAGGATCTCTATGAAGCATTTTGGTATATGAATACCTTTGCTTTTTATGAATAACTTCTTTAACCCTTTAAAGAGCCATTTTTTTCTAGTCATATTATGTTAAAATATTTTTAGGCTTGAAATTAGAATAAGAAAAAAGATTCATTTAGCTTATTAGATAAATTTAATTTGATTAATTAATTAATTTGGTTAATTAATAATTAAGTAACAAATCAAGGCACATCATTTTGTGTGTGATAAAGAACTGAAGCATCTAAGTTTCTGTCTTTCTAAAAAAAATTGTCAGAACTTATGCCAACCTACATAATTTCATACAAAGATTGATAAATTTGGTGGGAAGCATACTTCCCACGGCCCTAGAAAAGGTTAAAATATCACATCTTAAATTACAAAGTTTTTACTTGTCTGTACAGTTAGAAAAAAATGTGTTCATATATAGAATAATTATTAAATAAAAATTAAATCATGTATTCAAATTTCATAAATTAATTTATTAAAATGCAAAATGTAGTCCGCTGACAGAAATTTCATCTTTTTCCTTAATCACCATAATTTTTAATTTTTTTACAATTAAAGCTTAATTAAAACTACTCGTACGTAAATAATACCTGAATAACCTGATATATTTGAAGCATCTGGCTGATTATAATCGTTGTTTCACAGTAGAAGTACCGTAAGAATTATCAAGAATTTACTACGTTGGATAATTTGTTGAAGAATGGATTATTTGAGTCTTTCGTCTTAATAGAAGAGTGATAGTTACTTGATCTTACAAAAGAAATACCTTATCCCTAGAGTTTATGCTTCAAGATTAAGAATACTATTTCCCATGGGGGGGGGGGAATAATTCAACATTGCGATTATGAGGCGAAATTCACAATTGGTGAATAAATAGTTAAACTGAAAAAATAATTTTGAAGTCTTCTCTCCGTAACCTTTCTTTCAAGCAAACCGCATCTCATTCTATTTTTCTGAAGATATTTGAAGAACATTTACAGATATAGTATTTATAGATCCCGATCAATCACAACTAACAAATGAAGAATCAACTGTTTAAACAAGAATGTCCAAATGCTAATTCAAATACATTGACGATGTTACTGATTCTAGAGGTCAATTTTATCAGCCACGCCAAGAAAATAGTACCGTGTTAAAATCCGAAAGCTTCTGAAAGTGAATACACAAATGATAATATTTTAAGTTCATGTATAAATTAATTTCAGTCATGAGAACTTTGATATATATTATTAAATATTTTTATAATAGTTATTGAAAGTGTATCCGTATTTTTTAGATTACTTTTTATCCCCCCTGTCCTTCCCCAAAAAATAAATACTGCTCTTTTTATGCTTAATGGAAAGAAATACAGGGTGTTCATTAATTATTGTCGGGATTTCCGTACCTAATAACTTTCGAATAAAAAATATTACGCAAAAACCGATTACGTATTCGTAAATTACAACTCAAAGAATTTTATTAATGATATTAAAGTGTAAAGCATATGCGCTAAGATCGCATTGTTGCCAAGTAAAATTCTTTGAGTTGTAATTTACGAATACATAATCGTCTTCAGCTGAATACCTACAAAGTGCAAATTGTGCAAGCTTTTGCGTAATATTTTTTATTAGAAAGTTATTAGGTACGGAAATCCCGACAGTAATTAATGAACACCCTGTAGAATGAGACAGTTTGGAAGAACCTATTCTATTATGTTTGGTTAAATTGCTCTGAATATTATTCTAGCTTTGTTTAAAAACTTCGAACAAGTTCAAGCCGGATTTTGTAATTGATATCAGAAATTAATATACTGTGTAATGAATGGCAATGTTTCTATAGATCTGAAAATTTAAGGAACATTCACTGGTACAGTACAGTTTACCCATTTACGAGGTTAAAAGGGTAAAATGGGGTTTATTGGTTGGATTAAAACATTTAGGGGTATTTAGGCAATGATATTAAACAATAGAGGAAGATGGTAAAACTTTTTTTAACACACTCTAAATATTATTTAAATATATGGTCAGATGTATTTTTTTGTAATAAAACTACTCATCCTATCAGAATCATAAAGCAACGTAAAACAAATCTTGCAAAAGATAATTAATTATTGTTAATTACCTTTTAGAATGTTACTAAAATAATTAATATTGCATTATTGAAAAAATGATTTTATTTGAACAATTTCGAATGTACAATCCTTGTAAATTAAATGAAAACACCAAATTAACCCTCTGCACTCGGGAATGTAATTCGATGCATAGTTATTCACAAAGATTTGTTTATTGCTTTGAAAAACAAATATACATAATTGTTTCAAGTCGAATTTCTTTGAACAATTAATCTACATCTTTTTACCATTCTGTAGGCGTTTTTAACAATCAAAATTGAATAATAAATAAATAAAACGACAAAATGATGCGCCGTCTTGAATGGTGAGCGAGAGTCATCTTCCGAGTGCAAAGAGTTAAATTAATCTAGGAATATCACGAGAAAAATCTCAGCGCCCTAAATCTCCCTGAATTCAGGGGCCCCGAGGCAGTTGTCTACTGATTAATTCGGCCTTGTACGTACTGGCATTTTCAATTGTTTCTAAAATATAAATAATTCTATCAGAACTCAAACTGATATGAAACTTTTATTTCTTTTAAAAAAGAGCAAGTGAAAATTATCATTGAAAGATAAAAATTAAAAAGAGAGAGAAAGGGAGAAAGAGTAAAAAAAAAAAAAAAAAAAAGGAAAGAAAAAAAGATAGCAATAGCAAGAAAGGAAACAATCTTTTAAAGGCGCGATCCGGCCGATGGAGCCTCGTGACATCTGGAGTCGTGCCGCAGCAACGTCAGTCATCGCGCCGGTTGACAGCACTGCCTTGCGCCCTGCGAAAACTTTCATTAGGCTCTGAAAAAACGGTTGGCTCCAGTCTGGCGACACGTCACTTAGATACCCTTACAGAAATTACTTGCCCTTTAACCACCGGGGGGAGGGCTCACTCTGTTTACCTGACGCCCCCACTTTCTCTCGACACCGTTTTCTCACGCTTTTTCTTATTCTTTTACTGTCTTGACTTTTTGTTTTCAATAGCGGTCGCATCAACTTTTCTGTAAAAGATTGTTTTCTTTTCTTTTCTTTTTTTCTTCTTCTTTCATCTTTTTGATAATATGGAATGGTGCAGATAATTTCCTTTGATGTTAATAAATCTTGGAAACGATTTTTAAATAGAAGGGATTGTTTATGACAGATTTTTTTTTTCTACATAGGGAAAGCTTTGTGGTCGCGAAAAAATATTTTGTGACTATAAACGAACGAAGATTGGTTCAATATCCAAAGTAGAAAGTGATGCTATAAGTAAAAAAAGTTTCTGATCAATGCCATATTAATTAATCAGGACCAGATTATTAATTTATCAAGTAGATCCATATCGATTCTTTTTATTTTCTAGAATTTTGAAAATTATTTAAGTTTGTGCTTTTATTGTAATTATATACTCTGCTATCAAACTTATTTAAATTAAAATCAAGTTTTATTTAAATAAATTTAGGAACTTTATGCTAATAATATTACTATTTAATTATCTTTGGTAAGTTTTATGCTATTTTATAATTTTTTTTTAAAAAAAGGGGTGCTTTATCAGTTAAAAAATATTTACTTCTAAAATTAAATATTATTTAGTTTGTGATATAAAAAGTTTCATTTTTTACTATTTTTTAAAAGATTATTTTTAAATTTTAATTGTGCATACAACTAAACTTTAGTTTGAATATTATGTTAACAACATTCCTACTTCATGACTATTTGAAAATTTTCTATTATGTCATTTTATAAACATAAAACATCTAGCTCTTTATCATTTAAAAAAATGTTCACACTTATTATTATTATTTGGTTTGTTTTATAAAGAATTTTCTTTCTTTTATTCTTTCTTTTTACTAGTTTTTCACTTTTTATTAAAAAAAATGTTAGTTGTGCATATTTTTCATATGTGTATATTGAAACCAATATTTAAAAAAAGTTATCAATAATAAATCTATTTTAGTTTTTCAGAATTGTTTATTTAAAACTACTTGTATAAAGATTAAATTGATAAAAAAATATTTGGTTTTGAATGGTTGGAAGAGGAAACTAACTCTAAGATTTGCATTACCCTAGGGATACTATAAGGTTTAATCCAGCCATCTGATTCATAATTAACAAGAAAATATTTAGTTAAATATATTTATTAGGAACAAATAAATGAAATACAGTATACTCCCGATTATCCGCGGAATTGGGTGGCGCGGCCGCCGCGGATAACAAAAATCGCGGATAATCCAAAAAAAGCTAAAAACGGGTATAGCAAAAGAGAAAACAGTCATTCCAACTTTGAAAAATCGTTTTATGTACAATAAAATGTAAAATAAACAGCAGGAAATGTTAAACTAACGCTTAATATTTTAGTATATCACTCAAAACTAACCTTAAATGCATTTTGTTAAGGAAAACAGAAAAGTGCTTTGTACTTACGTGAGGCGTCAAGGATACACAGAAAAATTAATAATTACAAAAGCATAACTGTAAAACTACGCATTTTTGAAGAAATCAGTCATTTGTGTGTTTGCTTCTTGCTTTGGAAGCATTTTCTCTTTGGTTGGAAGCAAAAAAAAAAAAAAAAAACTTAGTGCGGCAGGCGCGGATAATCGGGAGTCTACTGTATTTGAAATAAAGTTGTTTTTTGTTTGTTTATTTTATTTATTAATATTAAAAATTATAGAAAAAAATCTCTAAAATTCCTTAAAAGATATTATTCTACTGCGGAAATATTTGCATGAACCAAAGTAATTTTCTTTTTTCCTTTCTTACGAATTCTGAAAGAATTTTCATAGTGCATTTCTTATACTTCATGTCCAAAGGTATGCAACATGACTGTTCGTTTCTGTTCACTAAAGAACAGGTTCAGCAAGAAAATTATAGAAATAGACAGTGAATATATAGCCATCGTTGGGAGAAGAATGCTGAAATCCACTAGCCCACGGAAATCGTAGAGTATATCTAATTATCATACTAACGATCAACCAATCCCGAGTTATACAGCCTTTGAGTCAAATGAAGACATCAAAATCTGGGGAAAACATTGAAAGTGAGAAAAAATTATATCAAGTAATAAAAAAAAAACTAATTGCTGAAACCAAAATAAGAAAAGGGAAAATAAGAATAAGAAAATAAAAATAAGAAAATAAGTAAATTCAGATAACTAATTTATATGTTTGATGTTAATTATTTAATATTCTTTATTTCAATATAAGAAGCACAGAGTTCACCAAAATTAATAACAAGAATGAACCCTTGTTTGGAAATGTGAATTCAAAATCCTAAAATATGAAGAGTCATAATTGGTATAATTTAAGTTTATTACCTTAGAATTACGCCTTAAAAATTAACTAAGCCTTACCGTAATTAAAGCCTTATAATTTACTATCAAGTCGAACTACAAGACTCTTGATATTAGAAATGAATGACGCTTGATATGAAATCTGTCCTATTAGATATCTTTCGTTTTATTAATTTTTCACACATTTTTTAATAAATCGTTCTTGCCCCTTAATTGAATAGAAAAAGAAAAAAAATTCTTCTATTCCGAAAAAGTTTGAATTAACAACTGTTAAATTTAATCCAAGCTAACTTGCGCAAGACTGGAGTGAAAACATTGTTTCTAGTAATTTTGAGAGATCTTGTTCTTACGGTTTGAATTTGCGTATAACCCTTAACTGCTTTAATTTTAAAATCTATTTGAATGCATAATAACTGATAACCTAAACACTTTTAAACTTTTCATAATATATTGTAATACATAAATCAATCCGAGTTCTTTGAATTCGTAACCTGAAAATTTTATAAATTTCTATTTAGATACATTATAATACATATGTAAATTTAAATTCGTCAATTTATTTTTTGCATACATATTTACATTTGATGATGCATTATAATGCATAAGTTTATCCCAGGACATTTGAAATCTGAAAATGGTAGCTGTTTTTGATAATTATGTAGATTTCAAAGTGTTGAATTTGAGATCTTCCCTAATTATTTATGTTAAATGATATACATTAATGTTTAAATCTATTTTGATGGACTGAATGGGGAAAATATCGTATTATAATTGCTTTTTGCGTCTAATATCATGTATTTCCTAAAATTATCAATTCATCTATTCTTATCCTACTTTTACGAAGTAAATCTACAATTTTTACACATGCTTTCCATTTGTTGCATGCAAGCTGCAGACACAAGATTTTCTGCCTCCTTACATTAAAAAACCATGTCGCTTGGCGCCTGTTGGTATTTCTGAATGACACCAAAAAGAAAGGAAAAAAAAATTGCGCACATTCTGTAAGCGCACCTTTTCACATACCGCGTGGGAGAGAAAATAGAAAATAAAAAGTGCGCAAGAGTCGGGGGGCTTCGAAAAAGAGAAATGGGGCTAATTACGGAAAAATACGGGCTTCGATTCCTTGAAGCTACAGTTGATGCATATGTCGAGGATGTAGAACAGACGGAGACGAAGTGCAATTCCTTCTATTTCGAAACCTCCCACAGAGAAAAAGCGCACCCCATCCACCTTCCCTATGGGACAGCCCCAGGAACGCAAATTCTTCATTCGAAATGGGAAGATGTTTCATCTTGGAGCAGAATATATATTTTTTCTACTTTAAGGTTTCCATACATATTCTGTTGGTTTCTCTACATAATATTCATCATGTTATTTCACGTGTCCGCCCCCCTTTTTTTTTAATATAACTTGTTTGAATAACGGAGATTTTCTTATTGATTAATCTATTTTGTATCCTTACCATGAAATTTTGAAACTTTTCAAATAACTTCAGCTAAAGGAAAAATTTTTCTTTTTTAATGTAACCGTAACAGCACAGCCTCTTGTACAATACTGTACAATATTGTGGGACATTATTTTATTCAATATTCAACAATATTATACAATATTATTATAAGTATTCAACAATATTATTACAATATTAATTGTTCAATATCATAGAATATTGTACAATATGCATATGCTACTAGAAAATGACACAGAAAAGAAAGCAGCATTTTGAACATGACGCACATGAAATTTCTGGTAAGCGTAAACTGTTCTCTAAAATTTCTGTATTTTGAAACAAAATTTGAAAAATTAACTGCATTTCAAACAAGAAGATTTCTTACGTTGCTGTAAAACTGATCTTGCCTTTCGTGTCAGAATTCTCCCGTTTCTATTTTTCATAATGTTTGTCTAAATAACGTAGATGTCTTATATTAGAAGTTTAATATTTTCTATAATTTTAATAAAAATTTATAATTCAGGCAATTTTTATGGGTGTAAAAACTAGAAACATATTTTTAAATTTTTCAATCTAAAGTGCCTTCTGAAAAACGCGTTTGACGAGAGCTATTAAATGTCAGAAACATTTTCGCATACCCAAGCATTAGCAAAGATAATTGAAATATGTAAACGTTATATTCCCTAAAAAATAATAAAAAAAGTTACAAATAGTAGTTTAACAAATTAAAATGATTTTTCTCACCATTTAAAAAACCATAAGAAACGTTCAGCCTCTATAGATGCAGCTAATCAGGCCTATTCCCCATAATTCCATTATATTTTCTTTATAATAGCATACATTTAGATGCTTCGGTTTCAAGTCAAAGAAGTTATTAATTATGTCATTAAATTATTACAGGTTGGAATTTTAAATGAATTATCTATTATAGATATCTTTTTACTTTACTTTACGATTATTTTATTTTTTATCTATTTGGCTAATTTCTGAAAACTTGATTCTCTTCATTGAATAATATCTGATTAAATAAGTTTTCGAAGTTTCTTTTATTGAGTTAAAGTAAGACAGCTTTCATATTCGGCCCAAACCAATAATGTCATTCAGTTTAAAAAATTACTACGATGCGTCAAATAAATGGACCTGTTACTATGTACGAGAACTTGCGTGTAAGGGTTCCTGGAAATGCATCAAGAATTTCACAATTATTGTTTTTAATTAATATAAAATAATTTCTGATTTATTTGTTTATTTTCTGATAGATAAATTTTAGATTTTTTTATCCATCATGGATGTATTTTACAGAAGCATGGATATTCCAAATTTGAAAGATTATTTTCATCACCTTATTTGGACTAATATTGATACAGTACATATTGAATTTCACGTTTGATGTTTAATTGGCATCAATGCAATTTCATTTGGATATCATTGATTTCAATAAGCAGATTTTCTTCCATCCATGACATAACCTAGTGATCACTTCTGGATAAATTTCTGCAATGGCCCTTAGACTATTCAATTTCCTCCCCCCAACTTTCAAAACTAGATGTATTTTATTGATCTTAATTTAATCTGATAAGCAATTTTTATGTAATAAATATCATAATAAACTCAAATAACTAAATATTCAATTGCTGATCACTTTCAGAGAGTTGGCGTAAAATATAAAATGGATTTAAATTCAGAGTTAATGGCAATCTTGAACAAAATAAAAATATTTAAACTGTCTAATCATTCTGATACTAACTTTGGTAAAATTGTTTGGTTGTGAATCATTGAGATACCTGAGAAAGAATTTGTAATTCGGAAGCATAAGAAGCATAGAAATCTTAATGATAATGTTTCAAACTCTAAATATTCTTTAAATGATAAGTACGACAGCATGAAACTTGTACATCAAATAAAATCACAAGATTATATTACCTTGAAGGTGCTAAAAAACTAAATCTCGAAGCATTCAGTTCCTCGAAATTTGAAGGGACCTCTAAGCAGTTGACCTTTTTTTCTCTTTTTTAAAGATCTATTTCTTATGATCAGATTTCTCCAATGCAGACTATAAGGTAATGAATTAAGATGCGTTGCAGTAGCATTAGTCAGAACCAGATAATGAAATATAGGCAAAGTAGAAAAGTACCTTTGGCTCCCAGACACTAAATTTCAGATACATTTTTTAGCGTTATTTTTTGATAAAATAAAGAGCCAAGCACAATAACTGATTTTTTGCGGGGTATTTGAAATACTAATGCCAACTTCTCAGTATACTTAGCGAGGCGGAGTAAATTTTGACGATACTGAAATCAATTTTTTCGGAAGAGTCCTATGATAAAATATTTTGTGAGATTATTGAAATTTGCTACATGAAAATGATTATATAAATAATTTAGACAAATAAAAATGATGCGGTGCAGGAAATTAGAAATTGGAAAAGGAGGCATCAAAAGATAAATTGCCTTAGAGCTGCTAGAGAGCTCAATCCGTCTCTGTAACGGGTAAAAGAAATCCTGTGTGGCTCAACAAACTAAATTTATTCAGAGAAAATTGGCAAATGCAAATCAAAAATTTACATAAAAATCTGTTACTTATAATAATTGTTATTTATGAAAGTTAAAAAAACTATTCTGAAAAATCCGCCTATATTCTTTATTTTACAAAATGAATGAATATGCCAGAAGAAAGAAGAGATAACATTTGATCGATTTGGTGGATATATTTTAATCATTAAAGAAAACAGAAATTGCAAATCTCTTATAAAGAAGTTAAAAATATTTTGAGATAATAAAAGATAGTTTTTAGATAAAAGATAATTTTGAAATAATAAACATTATTAAAAGTGAGATAATAAAGAACTTGCTTTGGTTTTTAACAAAATATTTAGAAATCTTCGCTCTGATCGTCACATGAAGTTATTTAGGTAGTCATAATTTAACATATTTCACGTTAAAAGGCGTCTAAATAAAGAAATGGCTTCTAATTTAGAAATAAATATTAAAGTTTAATTTTCACTGGCATTTATGTTTTTTACATTCGAAGAATACAAGCAATGTGAATAAACATTTGAATGGAATGTTAAAGGAAAAACTAATATCATATTTTAAGATACTGAATTAAATAGTAATGGTGTAATTAAGATAATGATAAATAAAATTTTTCAAAAATAATTTGAGATTGTGAAACATTCTTTTTTTTAAAGCTGTTAAAGAATACCGTTAAACTACACAAATCCTATGAACGACACAACTTTAAGAAATTTTGTAACGGAAACTGAATGCCCATAAAAGCAGATTCAAGTGTTCGCTTCAAATAATTTCTTTATTTATATCTTAGTTGATTAAAACTAGTCTGTCAAAAATCATTCGTTTTTACTTTAATATTAATTTATCAATACTTAATTTTATCATTTAAAATAAATTTTCAAAAATTCAATAAATGATAAACAAAATTATAAGCTTTCTTTTTTTTTTAATTCTAAGAGGAAAGGTGTTTTAATAGAGAACTTTTAATATATTTTTGATTAAGTGACTAATAACTGTTATTAAATTAAATAAAATAATATAATTAATTAATATTGAATTAAATATAGCCAATAAAGTTGTACTATAATTTTTTTTAGAAATTCTTACAAGCTTTTAAGCTCTTTTGTTTAAAAATAAAATAATCGAGAATGTAGCTTAAAAAAATTATCGCTCATAAAAATGGCAAATTAGTTCAAAGTATGCACCTGAATTTTTAAAACAATATAAATATTCCTAATTATCCATATAGCCAAAAAGAAGAAAAAACAAGCAAACCTAGTGATAGATTAGGAATTATGTTTTTAAATGAAATCTTGAAAATTTATTTGTTGTTCAATCTTTGAATCACTTCAAAAATCCTAAATAGCATTATTATATAATTCATGAATAGTTACATAGCTTGATTAGTTCAGCTCCAAAATATTTTTATAAACAGCTGCTATTGTAAAATATTAGAGAAAAAACGGTTAATGTTTCAGTTTTCTAATTTAACTATTACATCAAATTTAATCCATATTGGAGCTAGATAGCAAATATCTCTCAACTTGATGCAATTTAGAATAATGAGCTTGAAATCTTTAAATTGGCGAAGGTCCCGATTGCTTAATTTCTATCATCATTTTTAAATTTACGGTAAGAATGTGAATACTTCCTTACTACATTTATTTGTAAATTCCAATATTTAAAACAAATTAAATCATTAAATGAAAAAAAAAAAGGGGAGAACGGATTTGCTACTGTATAAAATCCTCCTATATAAGTTAAATATAAAATTAAATTAAAAAGACTCAAAATCAGAAAAGCAAATGAGCAAAACTCCACATACTTGTTCTTCGGCATTCGATGCCAATCGATCCTTTTTGCTGCTTTGTCTCAACATGCTGAAGAATGAGAATAAAGTCTGCAAGGGTCATCATGTCCATTCCCCCGATGATGATTCCCTTAACGAGGTGTAACACTTAATCAGGGGCACTCCGTTCCCGTCAATTGACAGTCAGCGTCGCGAAACCGGAGCCTTTCGCAGAAAGCAATTATCACAGGGGAGGATACACAAACCTCAAATGGCCCGAATATGAATTAATGATTCAGACATCTTTACCTACGAGCTCGGCGTGCTTTGAAAACCTCTTAGAAATGTGAATTCAGCTTTCGTGTGCATTTTATTTTAAGCATCTTGTGTGTCACAAGATGAAATGTGAATTCCGCTTTCATGTGTATTTGATTCTAAGTATCCTGTGTGCCACAAGATGTTACGAGATGCTATTAGAGGAAATTAAAATTTTCAGATAGATTACTTTTTGCCTGAATGAACTATATATATATATATATATATATATTTCATAATCTACTTGAGAGTTTTTATTAGTCGAATTCAACTAAAGTTGTTAAATAAAAGCAAACGGATTAAGGAATGCAGATATTTAAAAACTTTCAAGCTTTCTTAACCTTCAGATGCCTTCTTAGCCTTTCTCCCCCCCCCCCCCAAAATGCATATATTTTAGTAATTTTAAAACTTTTTTTGAATATAAAATTTTAATTAAGAACAATTATATAAACAGAATATTATGAGAAACTGTCAGAAAGCTAAAATTTTCCGATAATGTATAGATTTTTTATGAATTTTATAGAAAGTGTTTCAACTCTATATTGTACAAAATTTTTAAAAAACAAAAGTTTTTTTAATAGACTTAAATTTAAGAAATAAAGCAACAAAATTAAAAATTGTTATTAAATTTAAAGTTTTTATTAAAATTAATCGATTAAACAAATACTAGAATATATAAAAAAAGATTAAGACAATTTTCCTTTCAGGTCAGATATGTTCCTCCGAATTGATAAGAGTTTGTTTGTCATAAAAAAAATTGGAAGAAAGCAAAAAACAAATTTATATCAGCAGCAGGCTCTCTGCCTTTTTCTGTTATTAATTGTCCCGTTAATAACCTATTCTCCCTTCCGTTTGTTCCCTTTTTGAAGATATTATTTAATATCAAATAATATCTTAAGTAAATATTGCAAATTCCTTAAATAACCAAAGTGATAACTTCAAAAATGATTTTCTAACAAAAAATATTTTCATTTCTTTTGTTTAAAAATAAAATAATCGAGAATGTAGCTTAAAAAAATTATCGCTCATAAAAATGGCAAATTAGTTCAAAGTATGCACCTGAATTTTTAAAACAATATAAATATTCCTAATTATCCATATAGCCAAAAAGAAGAAAAAACAAGCAAACCTAGTGATAGATTAGGAATTATGTTTTTAAATGAAATCTTGAAAATTTATTTGTTGTTCAATCTTTGAATCACTTCAAAAATCCTAAATAGCATTATTATATAATTCATGAATAGTTACATAGCTTGATTAGTTCAGCTCCAAAATTTTTTTAAAATAAAAATAAATTTAAAAATAAAAATTTGAAAATACGAACCTTTCTTTTTCTTTAAATCACTTATTTTTACAACATACATAACATAACTTATTTTAATCCAGTAAATTTCATTTTTGTTAAAAAAAATAAATTATTATTCTGAGTGGTGCTTACGAAAGTCATTGTAATGCACAACAGAAAAAGAAACTCATTAAAAAATCCAAGGTTGACGAGGATATTTTACATGAACAACGCAATAAATTATGTTTTTATATAGTCTTGAGAAATTTGGATGATTACATTTAAAAATATGTAAACATAACTAATAAAAGTGGTTTGTATTCATGTCATATAATAATCTCGATTTCACTTGAAAATGCTACTTAATGATTTTGATGTCAAAAGAAAATTCTAAATATTATTTATATTTTAGCATATTTCATAAATATCTATGTAACCTCAGTAATGACTTCATTGTGACTTAAATAATGAAATTCATGAAATTTTAAAGTTAAAATAATATAAAATTGTGCTTAAATCATCTTTCTTACGTTTTATCAAAAAAAATATATTTGACGAATATTTAAACCATTGGTTTAAAATCGTCCTTAAGAGATAATTTTTCTAAAAAAATTCAAGAAAAATGTTTTAAAGTATATTTGTATAACATATACTTTTTTTTTAATAAGTGGTACGTTTTTGTTACAGCTCTTCGGATTTCAGATTTAAATTTCATTCTTGGAAAGAATCATTGATTTGAGATTACAGCTAGAAAAAACAATTTTAATTCATTTCACCTTTAGATTCATCAACAACTATTAATTTAATTATATGAGGAATTCACTTTACCGTTAGAAGTCTTATTTTTTAAAATTCCGGACAAAAATAAATACTCATAATACTATTTTTCGATATTGAAAATAAAAGAAGTAACAAAGCATAAACCAATGATAATCAAGTAATAAGAAATAATAACAAAATTTCATTCAATTTTTTTCTAACTCAATAGGGTTAACTAATGACTCTTTTTATTCTTAAAAAGAATTAAATAAAAAAAATTTTCTTGAAACACATTTTGAATAAATTTTATTGAAATGTTTTTAATCAAGGTAAAATTCAATAATTTGTGAGAAACAAATGATAAAGTTTATCACCAAGCAAAAATTGTTTAAGACTTTATTCTATTTATTTATGCAACGGGTCCTGTCCTCATATTTTGGTCCGGAATTAAAATTTAGGTTACAATTACTGAAGTTATAATTTTATAAAAACTCAAATATAAATGAGAATATCATTTTAATTAAGACTTTAAAGCATTCATTGCATTTTAGCAAAGACTTGATACTATTTTTTTATTCAATGGAACTTGACCTGATGTTTGGTCCAAAATTAAAATTTAGGTTACAAATTACTGAAGTTATAAATATGTTAAAATATAAATATAAATGAGAATGTCATTTTAATTTTAAAAAATCTCATTAAAATTTAAAAGCAAGCCCAATAGTTTTTTTTTCTCCCTCTCTCTCTATTTTTTACTAAATTTCCAGATTTTTTTTCCTGTTTATATCATCATTTAAGGTTGTGAAAAAAATGTTCCTTTATGGATGGGATAGCTAATTTAAAATGAGAAAATTAAGTAGTTCCGCCTTATTAGATAAATCTTTTCTCTAATAAACACAAGAACACACACAAAAAAAATACCAAATCATTGTGATTTTTTTAAAATTAAAAATCAGTACCTTTAAATACAATTCGTTTCTATTCATAATTATTTAATATTTGATTTCCTGCCTTTTCTCTATCCAAATTCCCAATTGATATTGGGAAAATAATTTTCATTCATATTTGGTTTAGCGAGAAAAAAAAAATTTAACCAGCCTCATTCTACTAGATTCCCTGAGCAAGCGCAGGAGCACAATAAATTAACTTAACTAAACCATTATTTTTATTTAGTTACACGTGTGCCTTCATCCCAAAAGCCACTTGAAATAATTCATGCATTACATAACATAAAAAGCAATTAAATAAAAAGAGGGAGCGAGGAATTTAATAATGAGTACATGCGGCTATCACATGAAGCATCCGGTCGCCGGTGCCGTGATGAAAACATCAGTGAGTGATGCTCCATGTTTCGGTGATATCAAAGGCACGAGCTCATTTAGGGACGTCACATAATGACTTTAATTTGCGCCCCACCGTCTTCATTGAGCAAGGACATTACGATAATTTGTTATTGGACCACTACTATTAAGCTCCGTGTTATTAGAGACGGCGGAAAATTAAATACACGCAGACTATACGAATGAAGAAAAATTAGACCAATGCCAAAAGCATTCTCTTCTATAACACCTTTTTAATAGTAAAATGTAAGTATATCTTAAGTTGTTATGAGAGACAAGACGTTCGCTGCTTGTTTGTGTTATTCAGGAACTGGTGGTAAAAGTTTGCGAAACTGAAATTTCAGGATTCATTGAATTTCATAATTGAAAAAAAAATGTATGGAATTTGTATGATAGTGCAGTCTTAAATGTTTGAGAGTATATTTTAAATACATAATTATACTTATTGTTTACTTGATAATATTAATAACTGGCAAAATTTTTTTGTTAAAAATTAATTAGTTATGTTAAACATAACTTATTATTATTAATTGATTGAGTAATTTTTTTATTGTCCAAAGTGCTAGTAATGACTAAGCTGTGCCATTTTTTTGCTATTGTTTTTATAGGTTTCTATGCATGCTGCTATCTTTTGACCACTTATATCTCATAATATGAACCATGTCTTGTCAAAGAATAATAATCGATAAAATCCAAAATAAAATTTATTATAAATTATTATTAATTTTGTTATTATAAATTAATTTATTTTATTTTTTAAATCATTTAAAAATATATTATATGGTCAAAGTAATCACCAGTATGTTTCACTTTATAAGAGGCATTAAATAATTTGTTTTTTTTCATTTTTTTTAAAGATTCTATATATGTTGCCGTTGAGCGAGCACATCTCATAATAACAAATATTATTACATATTAACATTAACTGAGAAGTGTTATTTTTCTAGAAGAATAAACATTGAGATTTTTTTATAATGATGTAATTTTACAATGATGTAATAAAAATTTAATAATATCACGACATACGCTATAATATCTTTGAAAAGGAATTGCTTTATTATACATTCAAACTGATCGATTGTATTTGCTATTATTCAATAGCTATACAGGAAATATTTTCATTTTTTAAATACTTTCTGTGTATGATTTTATACTTTGAACACTCATCACTCGTGATAGATATTAAACATATAAAAAAAAATGTCGATAAAATCCCAAATAAAATTTATTTTTCACTCGCTAAAAAAAGTCAATTGATTATGCTTAAAATGATCGTTCATGAATTTTTAACTATAAAGTTACCACAGGTTACTACATGTACTGCTGTATTTTGAGGGCGTGTCTCTCCTAATATGAAATACTTTCTGTCTAAGATAAATAATCGATAAAATTCATAAAAAAAGTTTATTATGTATACACATTTAAAAAAATACAGTTATATAATCAAAGTAAACCTCTGTTTGTTTCACTTTACAAGAGGCATTCAAAAACAAATTTCACTTTTAAAAAAAGTTTTTAAAAAATATTTTGCTGTTTAAAGAGTATATCTTATAATATTAAATCCAAACAATAGTCGATATGACTATAATATAAAACTGTTACTCAAAATCAAAACAATTCTGTCAGTGGCATGTAAGATAAATGTTTCATACCTCTTAAACCAACAGCTGATTAATTTAATGCTTGAGTCTCTGCGATTGCAATCTTTTGATAATTTATCTTGAGTTATTTTTATCAATTTCCAGCTGTATTCTTTGCATCGCTGTATGAAGTAATACTTCTAGAAGAAATATGGTTATTTATATTTTACTCACCACCGCATCTTCTACCGGTCTCTGCCTTCAAAGAAAAAGAAAGAAAGAAAATCACATCCGGTTCTGTATTATCTATCTTTTTCTCTCTCTTTTCCCTGCTTCCGACAAACAGCCAAGACTGTCGTCAAAGTCAGAATGACTATTTCAGAGATAAACAGTGATTCCCACGTTAGCGGTCAAAATGAAATAATTGACAATTACTTCCCGTTTTGATAGCAAGGGGGATATCATTCTATGTCTTTGGTTTTTAAATGTCTCTTTAACGAGATTTTGATTAGAAATTGTCACTTACTGTGTTTGAGATAAAAATAGACGGTTTTATATTCGGCATTCCCTTAGAAAGCTCTGCATCAGTTGATGCTGATTTTTGTTAACTCATTTCATCAATTGCAATGTAGTAATGGCTCTTCCATTAATAAATTGAACCTCTCTAAAACACGAGCAATAAAAGAAAGCCAAGAAAATATAATATTACGACCTAAGTTTCCTTATTTCCAGATGAAATGGGACGTTTTTTTGCTTTTGAATGGCACTGATATTTAAATTTCGTTTATTTCGTAGGGTTGTGATAAGAAATGGCTATATATATATTATTTGTAATAAAGCTATCATTTATGATTTTATTAAATTTTTTATGATATTTATTGTTAATTTCGACTCAATTGGAGAATAAGACTTGGTTTTTTTTATGACATAAGAACCATAAAGTTGAATATACCGAGCCAAGAAAAAGTTAAAAATCCTATTATTTTAAAAGTATAAAAGAACTGTGAAAAAACAGAAGAGGTAAGAGCTCTCCCTGGAAATTTCTCATATGCTCTCTATTAAATGTATTTATGTAATAAACGTATGCTATTGACGAAGAATAGTTACGGAACAGCCCATTTGAGTTCAATCTTTGGCGATTCATCGATGGGATGTAAATAATAAATAAGTATCAGAAAATCGAAAATGTATTTCGGATACCTTTTTCTGAACCAATATATTTGACTCATAACTACAAGTATAATTACAAAATCACATTCCAAACTTCATATATTTATTTAAGCCATTGCGTTTTTGAGTTATCGCGTTTACGTGCTTGTGAATATTCAGACCGACAGATAGTCAACTTCTCGACAAATTTGGTTCCATATTTACTACATATTTATATATTAAATCTGTGTACCAAATTTTATTCATTATGTCTTTTCGTTTTGTAGTTATTAAATTCACACGTACTCAAAAAGCCATATTGACTAACTTCCTCTTAATAGATTTCAATCAAAATTTGATAGAATCCTACAAATTAGGTCTAAAATCCATGCACCAAATTTCATCTGTCTAGTCAAATGCATTTTTCAGTTATAGTGTTCATAAACAAACGTAAATCAAGAAATATGTTTTTCGAACTCAAGATGGTCTAAAAATGTAAAGTTTCATCAAAATTTCGAGTTCGAATTTTTTTAAGGGTTACAATACTATCACTTTATGTATTTCGTAGACGAAAAAGTAAAAAGACACTTTAAAATTTTAAATTAAATGAATGGGAAAATTAAATGAATAAATGAAAATTTAATTGACTTTAAAAATGCAAAAAGATGATTACAAAGAAATTTCTGAAGTTGGTAACGAAACTTTACAATTTTTGCGGCACTGAAACTTGACCACTCAAACAGAATATAGCAGACTGCCATGTGACATTTGTAATATGGGCACGTTGGTGGTTATGTTTCAGCAACAAATAAAAATGTATAAATCTTATATGCCCTACGCCCCTAGTGAATTAAAGCTTTGACTGTTTCCCTGTTCGTTGGTGAAGGCCAAAGTTGAACAAAAGGTAGGAGAATAAAAAAATATGAACGCGAAACTGAGTTTCGTTATAAAATAACCAATTTTAAGACTATGAAAGATGCCAAAAATTCAAAACATTTTACATTATTTCACTTATAAAATTCAAATCAAATGAGAGAATGAAAAAAAAACCTTGATTATTATTTTAATATAATTTTGCTTAACGTGCACCAAAAATTATATATAAATATATATATATATATATATATATATATATATATATATATATATATATATATAAACACATATGATTTTCTTCAAGATATATATATATATATATATATATATATATATATATATATATATATATATATATATATATATATATATATATATATATATATATATATATATATATATATATATATATATATTCCTGTTTACTTAGAATAGTACATTTTGTATAGTAAAAAAAAGATGTTAGATTTCAACATTTTTACAGAATATTTTCAATTAGAAACATACATAAAAATTTTTACTCTTCATTTCGATTTTGTTGTATGTAATAAAACACAATTCTAAGCAGAATTTTGAAACCCAATATCTTTAAAAAATGATGAGATTAAAATCTTTTTAACAAAATGCCGCACGTTTTTAATTTAATGATCTTACTCAGGAAATTTTTTTTTAATTGTTTATGACTGTTATGAAATTGTCAGTCGTATATCTGAAAGGGAAAATTGTCACATTTTGTCACAGTTTTTCCATGGAAACTCTGGACGGCTGTAACCGTCTTTTACTAATCACGACATTTTTTTACTTCTTACAGCAAATGACGTCTCAGAGCAATCCATCATTTGGCTACATAGGCCAAAAATCGGGCGGCTATAGCCGCCCTTTGAAGCAAAGTATTAATTAAAAATACAAAGTTATAGAATAAAATAATTGAACGTATTAACAAGAAACTATATATAATTTTTCCATGATTTAAATTTTCCAAAAAGTATTAATGTGTTTAGAATCTGCAAATTGGACTGCATTAACAGATTCTAAATATAGAGAAATATATTCTAATTCATGACAATAAAAAGTCAGTGTAAGAAAAATGTTTGTAAATTTTTCGTTTTTATACACTATTTATTAACTGTACTACATAAATGCAGTGACTTTTTAAGTAAATTTAAGAATTAACAGACGTTTTATTTTTGAATAACGGAGTGTAAAATTCAAAATTTTTCCTTTTTCTTTTTATTTTGCAGCAAGCATTGTCTTTTTTTTTTCTAATATTTTGCATGATAACAAGAGGATATGAATATTGGTTTGTTTTTCATACGATTTACTTTTTTTAATTATTTGATTCGTTTTTTTTAATTAATTTCTGCAATGAGAGAAATAAAGTATTCACAGAACCATATTTAACTTTTCTAAAAGCACTTTTACTATTTTTTTATCAAATATTTTAAAATACTTTTTAATAACTTAAAACAGATTTCAGATTTACTGTTAAACACATCAACTACTGTTAAGACAGTTATTTTCTAAGTGAGAGGATACATTTTTGCCGCAAACAATATATTCTGTAAACTTTATATATTTGCATCATATTTATAATATTGGAAAAACCTAACAAATATATAATTAAGAAATAAATTATTTACATCCCATATATTGATACACAGAATAGTTCAGATGCCCGGGCTAAATAAGAAAATAAAATAGAAATAGAAATGGGGAAGGGGGGAATAGTAAATACAAATATATATGAGAGCAAAGCACAATATATATTTTTAAAAAATTACCTATGAGAGTAAAAATATCAACGTAAAGTAAAATAAATAAATGACTGCAGTAAACTATCAGTTCTTCATGATATTTTATGGAGCAGTTACACTTATGAGCAAATTCTGCTGATTATCCATCAAATGGTAAAAAAAAAATTAGTATTAATAAAAAATATTTTTATTCACATAAATTTTCAGTAGAGAAGCCACGCGTGCAATTATGGCTTAATAAATAAAAAAGTTCCTATATTTACAAGTTTTTTTCATATTTATTTTGCTACAAAATAATATTTAACCTTTCTTTTTTATTTTTGAGTTAAAGCATCTCCTATTTTTGCTTATGATTAAGATTTTTTTTAAACATTTTTTGAATTGGCAATCACACAAAATATTTATACTTATGAGCAAAAAGCTTATTGCAAAATAAATTCTAAACTCAAAAAAGAATTCAAAAAACCGTATTCATTCAAAAAAACCGTAATAATATTTACAAAACAACACTTGTAAACACACAATACAAACACAAAAATACACACAATACAAAACAAAGTGAATAACATTGATTTGCAAGAAGCTTTAAGCTTGATTCAATTTCTAATACGATTGAAGAAAATCCCTAATGTTTTGTGTATTGCGGATAATTATCTTATTGTTTTTGACTATTTAAAGAGAGTCTAAAACTGAGGTGAGTGATTCTGACTTTTTCAAACCTAAAGAAGATTTGAAAATAATTTAAACGATGATTTAAAAATTTATTAATTCTTTTATGATCTGTTTAAAAAATAATCCGAATTAAATCAGGCTTATTTCAGTGCTAGCTGTATTTTTGACATTCCGCTTATTATAATAAAATATCAACCAGCTGAGATTTTTTTTAAAAATTTCTTTATTAACATTTTATATATTTAAATTAATTTTTAAAAGTCAATCTCTATTTTAATTATCATGCAATACTGAAGTCGTGTATATTAATTCAATCATTTTTCTTTCACACATTCAGATTTCAACTCTTATTTTTGAATAAATGTATTTTATATATTTTTTTAGACAAATTCGATTACTCTATTTCCCAAACAAGTATATTCACTTTTATTATTTGTGAAATGCGTGCATTTTTGTAATCTTGTTGAAACTATAAAAATCATTTAACTTTCTGCTAAAATAATTTTTAAAAAGTATTGTTACAATAGAATAAAATTGAAAATATATTTAAAAAAATTATTGAAATTAGGGGAGAATTGTAAGGCACGAAAATTTCAGTAGTTTAAAATATGAATTTTTATGTTTAAGGTTGACGAATGAAACATTTTAAGCTATAATATTATCAAATGTTATAGTATGAAAAAAAAAAAAAAAAAACTCCAAAACTTAGTTATATTTTAATTTAAAAAAATTTAAAAATTGTTCCAAAATGCAGATTTTTTTATTATATTTGTGACAAATTTGGTAACTCTAACTCCCCAAACAAGAATGTGGGCACTCATATTCGTTTTTATTATTTACAAAAATTCGTCAGCCATTTCCAAAAATACTGAATACATGCAGTTAAATTATGAAGTTTCCTCAAATCTCTTCAAAACCAAAAAAATTGCTTTCTTCCCTATCACCTAACGTGTGCACCATATCGTCTTTTCCTAATCGACACCGGAAATATACATCATTTAAATTAGATCATACGCACTTCACTTGAAGCACACTTTGAATTTCAGCGTGGCGATAACTGCAGTTGAGTTCGATGGCCCCTGTTTTTACCCACATATTTTAAATAACGTGTCGTTCCGTTGATAAAGCGCAAGAGGCAGTGAACAGGAGCTACTAATGAAAGCAGGCAGGGAGATAGGAGCGGAATTTTTTGTCCTTGTTGGCAAATACTCCGAGAGAATGCATTAAGATAAAAAACGTCTGCTCGTTCCTTCCGACACCTCAGATATCTTCTTCTCCTCTCTCTAAGATTTTTTTTTCTTTCTTCTTTTTTACTTACTTACTTTCCTCGAAGATATTGTTAGTTATCTTCTTGTTGACCTGGTTGGTAATGAGTCTTCAAGTGCCAATAGAAGTTGAAGATAGAAGCATTGTTTCGGTAATTTTCTGTGATTGTCAAGCTTTTAGCTTTTAAGGCTCTAATTCCTCATCCCTTTTCAATAAAATTTATCAAATATTCCTTTCACATAAATAATTTTTGAATTTTATGTAAGTAACATATCTAAAGGATTTTAATCACGAGAAATTCCATATATATTATCTAGTTATACGTATATGATAACTTAATCAAGAATTTTTCAAAACACTTTGCTGTCAACTTCTCAAGTAGAATTTGCTTCATAACAACTTTGCTATGAGTTTAGCTTTGAAGTATGAAACAAGAAAAATTCTACACTGATAATCTTTCATCAATACAGTAAACAAACATTTAAAAAAAATACGATTTCGTGTTAAACTCTCAAAAGTATTTCAATAATGAAATAGGGACAGTCAGTCTATCATGGAACAAAGGTTTTGCGAGCATGCCAGGCAAAGAATCTGCCAACTATTTTACAAAAATTGTTGCACTGCGTTAAGAGGAACTGTCTTTGCACCTGATTCATTTTAAAGTATACAGTTAAAAAAAATTCTGTTAAATAGCAGGCAAACTATTAGATGAATTCCGAGAAAAGATCACAAAATGTTTCACAGAAATCACAAATGTTCACAGAAAAATATTATAAATATTTTTAATCGGAAATGATTCATTTCATTCGTACTTATACAATATCAAATTAGACAGTGCAGCAAATTATGTGTGGGCGACTCACAAGGATTTTATATTAGAAAATTTCATTTAAACGGAACCCCGGACGCAAACAAAACATCGCAGCTCAAAATTTTAGTTAATAATAATTTTGATTTGATGAAAGTGAGAGAAATTTTTAGAATTTCCAACTGCATCTGCAGGGAATCTTTGATTGAAAAAAATTCATCGGAAAAAAGTACCTATGATTCTCTTAACTTTTTAAAGAATTTTTGATTTAGTTTCAAGACTAAAACTTTTAATTTTGAAATTGATTTTAAATATTTATACATGCTGCAACAGGCTTTATTTTTTAAATTTCAAAATTTTATCTGATTTTTTTTTTGAATTTTTATTTGATATCGCTGCAAGAACTGGTAATTTGCTCTTAAATTCTTGATTTTTCTCTGAGGTGCGTTCAAAGTTTTAATAATTTTTCTTTGTTAATTCCATATCCATTTTGCGTAATTCAATGCAGATGTTATTATTATTATTTTTTTTGTGATGAAATTTGCTACCATCTGTTTCAATACTTTATACCTTCCGGGTAAACTGACTTGAAGCTGGTACATAAATAAAAACACAACGGCTTATGATCCAAGTTTTTCTGGTTTAAAAAAAATGTCGCCAGCTGGAGTTTAAAAAATTATGTTATCTTTTTTATCTGCTGCATATCATTTTGACAGCTTTCGTTAATCATATGCTGTAAGTCATAAAACCAGCTATAAGCATACAATTAAAAAAATATGATGTTTAGTGATGAACACAATACTCAGAAACCCTCATAAAGAGCATTAACAAGAAGTGGTTTCATACAATCAAGGCAAGTAATGTCATCTACTTTTACACGCATGGTCCCTGAAGATCGTATTGACAAGGTTTAGCAAAGGTCGTATTTCGTTCCCTACGGCTAAAAGTGTCTTTTAATGTTGGGTCTGTTTTTAAATGCGTAACACGACCCCACCTTATCACTAGAACCTAGAATCACAAGGGAGGAAATTAGAAATTTTTTCGAATAATCACTGTTCACTCATCCTAAGTGGACAACAGGGTGGGCATTTGGGGGTTGCAGGACCACAGTTTCCTGCTACCTTATCAATAAAGAGTGGCCCACCCTTGCTTCGTTATACCTGTCTTGATTTTTGATTGGTTGCATCGTAACTGCGGATTGGCCACCAGGTAGTTGAGATAAGTAGATGTGCCCGGCAATTTTTGTTTTATTGTTCTTTTTTTAGTGTTCGAGTGTGACGTTTTGTTTTCCGTGTCACGCAAGCCATGTCGAGAGGATTTTGTTTGCATCGTCTCTTTGGTTCCAGCCATAAACGTAAACATTATTTATGACGAGTGCCTAGAAGGTTTTTACGTTTGTTTGTACAAAAAATAATTAACTAGTACATAAAAATGATAGCATAAATATAGAATTTATTATTATAGCAATTTTATTGGCTCGTTTGAAGCTGATTTTTCTGAGAGTTGGAGCAATGTTGTTTAAACACCAAGTATGAAAATTATTGTTTTCTGGTTAACCATGCGTAAGATTGTCGGAAAAATGTGTACTCGCAGGACTGTTTCTTGCATTTTTATAAGCATGTGTAGACTGAAAAAAGAAAATATAATTTTGTTACAGTCCAAATTATCTCGATACGCCAAGTAGTAAATGGTACATTGGCAAATAGTAAAATCAATGCGTGGAAAAGTGTTTTTTTCTCTTTTACATTTGAATCAAATGCAGTATCAATTGTAGCTTATTTAGTTTAAGAATTCTCCATATAAAAAATTGTTTTTATACAATTTATCGTAAATATTATGCGTATTATAAAGAATTAATTATTGATCTTGATTTAAAGTACTTTATTGAGAAACCTTTCTATAATTGAAGTATATGCAAAATTACAATATTCATAAGTAGCATGCTTCATATTCATCGCTCACGGAATATTTATTATTAAATAGTATGAAGTAATTAAAATGATCATAAGTATTATTGAATGATACATTGAAAAATATTCTTTAACTTTTATTAAAATTAAACAAAAACTTATAGATATCAATGAACGTATTAAAACCAAAGATTTTAAGTTTTTAATTTAAAAATGGTTTATTTCGTAAATATCATAATAAAAATGATAAAAATATTAATTGAATAAAATTGTTAATTTTAAATGAATGATTGAAAAATGGTTTTTATATCCTCCAAAATTATTGAGAAAAAAACTTTAAAACTTTGATTAAATTTTAATTAAAAATATGATAAAAATTTGCAAAAAAAATTTTTTTTTGTTTCCAGAGAAATAATTATGCATCAAATTTGGAAACCTAACAGTATGTCCCGTGGAAAGTTTTGAAACGTTTTTTGTATTTGGTGCAGATGATATTATAGTCAACATACATTATATTGGATAATTATTATTATTACTTTAAGCAATATAAAAAAAAACTGAGATTATTCCTTTCTGGACAAGACTGTTATTTAAAATGTAATTATTTTGCTTAGGCGTAATGTTGTCAGATTTTTTTTTTGCATCACATCATTTAAAAACATCCGAAATCGCCATTTTGATGAGGGTTTTTTCAGTGCAAAAATTCAAAGCATACGAAATATTCGCCCATTAAAGGAAAAATATTTATGCACTTTAATTCTTGCATAATTGAAATTACAAAATTAAATTCCAATTCCTCGGTTGATATTTTTATTTCTTCGTTTAATTAAATTTTTATTCCTAACTCTCAATCATCTTTTTTATTTCTTTATTTTTAATTAAATTTAGCTATTGAAAATTCACTGATAACTTTATAGTCATCCGTTTTGAAATTTCGAAAAACTTCGGTGTTATGAATTCGATACAAAAACTATACATAATCAATAAACACCTTATATATTCGATGGATCTTTAATTGAATCATCACTTTTCTGAAAGGGAAAATGCCCTTCTAATTTGATATTAAAAAAAAGCAAAGTAGTTGAAGAATTAATAAATCAAGTCAAATCACTCGCAACGAAATACGTCAAATGTCACTTACCTATTGAATTTTGAAATCCACTACGCATCATACAAGAATTAAAATCTAAAACAACGTGATTAGATTCTACATAATATCTGATATTACTTTCCTCAAGTAACTATTACGCTTCTTGACTTGATTGCATTCTGATCTCTCTTCTGCATTACATTTTTCACATAACAGCAAAAAAGTTTTTTTAATGAAGTTATTTTATTATTTTTGAAATAAGTATAATATTTAATAAAATAAAAATAATACCTACATTATTTAATTTATAAAAATTAAGCAAATAATGTTTGTTTTTTAACCACTTAACTGTTTTATTTTCTTTACTATCTATAATCTATGTAATTTCTGTAGGCTGTTCAAGATCACATTTTCTATCTCGTTATTGGTTGTCTGGTACCAGTAATGCGGCAGAAAATGTAACATTGAACCGCCTATACAAAATACCCAAACCATAATAAGATGACACCTTCTATTTTGGGAATTATTTCCTTATTTTGATTCAAATGGAAAATCCATTGAATACTTGACTTATCTATGTATTCAAAGTAATTTTAATATTGAATTAGAATCGTTATAAATGGTTTATTTTTTTTTTACAATTATCAAAATTCGATAAATCGATGCACATATGGCATACGGGCAAAACAGTTAAGCGATTAAAGAAGACAGTCAGTATGTCATATCGATGCATATACCTACTATATAAGTGGGCGTTGATTAAGGATATATAAGTGCATATCCTTAAATATATATTTACTATTGAAGATGTCAACAATGGAAATAAATATTTTTAAATACAAGACTGTATCAAAAATAAAAATAAAAAAAATACTCCTTATTTACTATTTCAGAACAGAAACAGAAAAATTTTGTTGATGTGAATTATTAAATCATTTCGTAAATAAATTTTTTATAAACTTTTATAAATTCTAAATAAGCTGAGCATATTTTTAAGACATTCACTTATATAAAAAATCAGAATTTCATGGACAGAATTAAAATAACAAAGTTTCGCTCTTAAAAAAAGATTTTTCTTTTTAAATAACATAATACAATAAATAACGCTTTTTTTTAAAAAAAAATAATAACACAACTTGATAAGATTGTCATTTATAAGAAACTACAGATAATTTAAAATAAAAAATATCTGAGAAACAATAATTTATCTTATATTGACATCACTAGCTATGTCATATCTTCAACACGAAGTTCTATTCATCTAAACAATACACAACAGTAAAAAAAAAATTATTATTTTAGCAAAGTACATCAGTTCCTTCATGTATTCTGAATAGAAACAGTAGAAAAATAATATATATACATATGTAAACTGGACAATAAAATGTGGAAAATTTTATTCCATTATAAAAGACAGAAGTACCATAAAATTGATATGAGTTGTTAACAACAGCTTCTATTGTTTTCAATCATCTTTTTTTTTTTTTCATCCTTTATAATGGCATTTTATTATTATCATACTTATCGCTAAAATACATTAAAAGAGGAAATTTAGCCGCCATAAATGTACATTTATAATTTTGGCTACTCTAACGGAAAACGCAAGAATAGGATTTTGTAAAGTTTCAAAAATCACTCAAAAGTATTTTTTTTTTCTTTTATTGTAAGTTAATTTTTCTATTTAACAAATTTTTATCTGGCTTCTGTATTACAGAATTTATTGAAAATAATATCTTAACCCAAAAGAAGTGAGGTTTTTCTATAGCTTCCTCTTTTTATTTTTAAAATGGTACTATTTGCAAAGGTTAATGCCTAAATTTCATCATAGAAACTGTTTTTACCAGGAAATTTGAAATTCGAAAATTTTATAAACCTCTCTCTCTCTCTCTCTCTCTCTTTTTTTTTAACCCTTTAAAGGGCCATTTTTTTCTAGTCATATAATGTTAAAATATTTTTAGGCTTGAAATTAGAATAAGAAAAGGGATTCATTTAGCTTATTAGATAAATTTAATTTGATTAATTAATTAATTTGGTTAATTAATAATTAAATAACAAATGAAGACACATAACTTCATCTGAAGCATCTAACATCATCTGAAGCATCTAAGTTTCTGACTTACTAAAAAAATTTGTCAGAACTTATGCCAACTTGCATAATTTCATACAAAGATTGATAAATTTGGTGGGAAGCATACTTCCCACGGCCCTAGAAAGGGTTAAATAATGTAAACGAGTTTATTTTTTTTTTCGTTGAAAAGACTTAAGACTTAAGTTTGCAATTAAATAAACTTAATAATATTTGCAAGCTTCAATAATTATAGCTAAGGTTTCTAAATCTTTTATTTATAATAAAAACAAGTAAAATGGTTGAAAGAAATGCATGGATATTTTTGTTATATGTGAATTGTATCAACTGTAATTATTACTAATTTCAAAACGAAGAATATTGGTAATGTTAACTTCATATTTTAAGCCAATTTGTTACTTTTTTTTCTTTTTACGTTAAATTATTTAACTAAAATGAAGCCAAAGGAATAAACAAAAAAAAAATACTATATTAAAATAATTTTCAATGATAATTATATAAAAAGTTTAAAATAAACAATCATAAGAAATAAATTTTGTGATTGAATAAAAAGTAGGAATTTTGTATTATGAATTAAAAGTTTATTAAACAATACTTTTTTTAAGAAATTTCAGTTTCAAGATCAGTTACGAATAAAACTATATATTGCTTATTTTTCAAAATACAGTAGATTCCCGATTATCCGCGCCAGCAGCACAAAGTTTTTTTTTTTTTTTTTTTTTTTTTTGACTGATTTCTTCAAAAGGTGCAGTTTTACAGTTATGCTTTTGTAATTACATAATACATTGCAGTATTAAAACAGTACATATATATTAATTTTTCTGTGTATCCTTGACGCCTCTCGATACACAGTACAAAGCACTCGATACACAGTGAAAAGTACAAAGCACTTTTCTGTTTTCATTAACAAAATGCATTTTAGGTTAGTTTTGAGTGATGTACTAAAATATTAAGCGTTAGTTAAACATTTCCTGCTGTTTATTTTACGTTTTATTGTACATAAAACAATTTTTCAAAGTTGGAATGACTGTTTTCTCTTTTGCTATACCAGTTTTTAGCTTTTTTCGGATTATCCGCGGTTTTTGTTATCCGCGGCGGCCGCGCCACCCAATTCCGCGGATAATCGGGAGTGTACTGTATGGTTCGTATATATCTGAGAAGAATACTAAATATGTGAATGTGAAGATTGATTTTGAATTTTAAAGTAAAGAATTTGGGGAAATAAACTCATAAATTCTACCATATAAATTTAAATAAATTAATTAAAAGCATTTGTATTAAAATCTCATACAAGAATTAAAATATTCCTTCTTTAGAAGCCTTGATTGATTAAAGGAACAATAAACAACATTTTTTACAATCATTTAAAATTTTAGTCTTAAATCAAATAGTATTTGTAAGATCAGAATATATAAAAAATATATTTAAAACCATTTGGAATATTAAAGAAAGGGTGCACTTTATATCTTATTTTAATTTTCTTTTCATGATGGTCTAATAATTACTTTCTTGAAATCCAGTCAAACTTATGCAAATTTCTTTGACAATTTCTTGACAGTGCAAATTTCTTAAGACAAGTAAGTAATTTCTACTAAGTTTTATTGATTTCATTAGGATGAAGAAATTTAGAAAGAAAAACTAAAATAACGGAAAGTTTATTTTTATATTTCTTAAAAATTGCAATAACTTTACAGTGATTTAAGATCAAAATACCCCTCCACCTCCACCACCCCGAAAAAATCTTCCAAAACTGCAT
Organism: Argiope bruennichi; assembly: GCF_947563725.1. NCBI lineage: Eukaryota > Metazoa > Arthropoda > Arachnida > Araneae > Araneidae > Argiope > Argiope bruennichi. The sequence continues at coordinate 116,844,243 of NC_079152.1, read as the reverse complement.
TTGTAATTCTTTTATTAATCACTTGAAATATTATAATCAAAAGCAATTCTGCATGTGTTTTGTATGTTAATATTTTTTAAAGAAAAAATTGTGAAATACATTTTTATAAATATCAGCCTGATATTATCATATATCATTACCTAATATTATCAAATGTCATTTAAGAGATTCTCGAGAAAGGGTGATTATGCTTTAAAAGAAAATCAACAATTGTTCAAGAATTTCTGGCGATTCATTAGAATGAGAAAGAGTTTAAAAAAGAAAATTAAAATAACGAATCAACTAAACCCTTTATTTTCTTAGTTATCATCATTACATTTGTGATGAATTGCATAATTTTTACAATTAATTCAGCGACCTAAAAGACAAGAGTCTAGTATTACTTTTTTATTATTTCGTAACATGATTATGAGATCTCACAAAAATAATTTCAGCTCACTTTTTTTTACACTTTTTTATTTATATTTTTATTTAAATAAATATGTATTTTGGATAATTTACTTCTAAGAATCTTATCAAAATGAGTGCAGGCATTCTTTCAAAAATATTATTCTCATATAAAAATTAGAGATTTCGAAATACAATGGAACTCGGCTAATTTGGATCTGACAGGACTACAAAATGCATTTATTCAAGAATTTGGATTAAGAAAAATTAATTTGAAAATAAATACAACGAGAGAAAACTTTTAATATAATAATGGTAAAGAATTTTCATTTTTAAGCATTTACACTTTCAATAAATAATACATAACAATTCAATAAACATTAAGTAATTTAAAACAATATAGAGATTTTCCATAATTAAAATTAAAAAATAATTTCAACAATTTTAATTTCAAGAACTAAATGATTATATTAAATCAATAATATTAATACTTTGAATACAGCAACTACACTGAAAAATTTAAAAAATAAAGCTCATATCTAATGGGTTCCTAGCTTTTATAAAAAAAAAGCAAGATTTTTTCTTTGTTGTTTTTTGTATTTTTTAATGAATATATTATCGAATAAAATGAGGCAATTTAGAAATGGAACATCTGAAAACATTTTTTTTTCAGTTTTTAGTTTTGACTTCGAAGTAGTAAAAATTAATTTAAATTTTACATGATATTTTGATAACATTTTAACCGAAAACTCAAGGGATTTGACTTAAGAAATTTGACTTAAAAACAAATTAATCAATTTCCACTGTAAAAGTAATATTTCTTCCATTAATCCAAACAACAAAGTTTTGCCGATTATTTTTAAAAACTGTTTTGAATAAAGACCTTAGCTAAGTATGAAAGAAGGAAGAACTGACATGAATTCAAAAAATTTTTGTAAAATTTTTTTTTTCTCTTTATGATAAAAAAAGTTATTTTAAGATATCGTTTTTGTTTGTTTGTAAGGATGAAGATTATTTTCCTCGTTCCTCTTGTTTCATTTTTTTTAACTTCCTGTTCATTTTTTTATTTAAATCTTAACTTTAAAAGCTATCAAGAATAAAAAGATATCGCATATTCTTGTAATATCGTTAGAAAAAAAAATCCTTTGGTAAGTGCCGGTCAATTCATTCAGTGATATGTCTTTAAAAAGTCATTCACCTTTTAATATATTATCAATGTTATTTGGCATATGTTTTGTTTATTATCATAGACAGTAACTGACAGAGTAAAGCAATAGTAGTTTTTTTGCAACATCTCATAAGGATTTCATTTCCGGTGTTTGTTTGCTTTTTATTTTAGATTTTTTTCCCATTCATAATAATCGTAATTGAAAGTAAAAAGAAGGGAAAATAGTGAATGATAACTGTACAAAGATAATTTTAAAATTAATGATTTCGCATTTTAAAATTAATGATTGGTTTTCTTTTTCATTTTTCAATAATTATGAGATCTCAAATTAGAATAAAAATAATAATAACAAAATAAACATATATGAAAAATATATTTTTTGAATTCATTTGAATTTTCTAAGCCCTTCTATAAAATATATCATCTATCGATACATAATGTTTTAAAAATGCGATACTGTGTTTCACTTTTTTAAAATTTTGCATAAACTTATATGAAACATATATTTTTTGAATACATTTGAATTTTCTAAACGCTTCAGTAAAATATATCACCTATCGATACATAATGCTTTAAAAATGCGATACTGTGTTTTGCTTTTTTTAAGATTTTGCATAAATATTTAATTTGAATACTTTTTAGTTTTGTAAAACTGATACATAAAACTAAAAAATGAATGGATTAGGAAACTTAGCAAAATATATATTTTTAAATCTGTATATATTCATAAGGGTAAACTCTTTAACGTCAGAATTTTAAATTCACATATCTTATTTTTATTTAAGAAAAAAAAACGTATGAGAAAATTTGAAATATAAGAAAAATACATTTATACATAATATTACGAAATTCATCAAAGCAATTACAAAATCAACGATTTGCAACAATTACAAACTATTTAGTAAGTCATCACGAGTGACTGTCTCAGAAAATTCGTATTTATCGGAATACTAAAATTTCAAATATTACGAAATTCATCAAAGCAATTACAAAATCAACGATTTGCAACAATTACGAACTATTTAGTAAGTCATCACGAGTGACTGTCTCAGAAAATACGTATTTATCGGAATACTAAAAGAATACTAAAATTTCAATATTAATTTTGTTAGAAGACTTTTTTTTCAAGCAGATTTGATAACAAATAGTTTAATAATGAATTGACTCATTTTATATACGATGTTAAAAAATTGAAAGTAAATTTTCAAGCTTTGCAAAGGATTTATTTGGGGGTATTTTATGCAAAGAATTTCAAGCTTTATTGAAAATTTAAAGTGAATAGAAAAAATCTGTTTTAATATAAAAGCTAATTGTGATTTATCTTTTTAAATTTTTACCGAAATGATGAAAATTTAAAATTTGAATGAATTAATAATAGTCGAATAATAAAATTAAAAATTTAAATGTTACAAAATTAAATTTTACAGGGGTCTTTCTGTAAATCGGATTGAAATATTTTTTAAAAAAAAGTTAAACATTATATTAGCGTTATTTAAAAGATTTTCACTCGCTGCCAATTTTTATATAGAAAAGCATTAATAACTCCAAAACAATTTTTAATTTATAATAAAAAAGAGGAAATTCAATTAGAAATAATTATTTATAAAATTTTAAAGAATATTTTCAAATTGAGATCTTTTTAAAGACATGATTGTTTTAACTTTCTTGAATATGAAGTGAATAAATAAAAAAGTATAATAATTAGTAAAATATTCGATGCAGAGATTTTGATGAAATTCTTATTTAGACCGTCCTTTGCCGTTCAACCATGTCTTAAATTGTGTTCCTTTGATTATGAAAGCAGAACTCTCATTTTGAGTTCTGTCTGTGAATTGGTAGTCTGGCTGTGAAGATGAGTAATAAATTTTGGATCAAATTCGCCAAAGTGAAGTCTGTATGTTTGTTTGTTCGCGGAAATTTAAGACGACCTTTCATAAACATAACGATCTGGATAGATAAAGTGTGACATACAGTTTTATTACCAGAGTTCTAGATTAATCCTCTGACTGCGTATTTTTTTAAAATCACTATTTAGATGCGTTGTTTGCAAATAAGTTAAAATATTTTTCAAACAAAGTGAACTGATACAATCAAGACATAAGATATTATATTTAATCCTAAATGCAAATTAAATTTTAAAATGTCTTTAAAGTTCACCTTAAAATGACATTTTAATTATAATATCATTTGTTTTGTTTCATATAGTTTAACTTTAAAGTAACTTTTTTAATTCAGTTTAAGGATCAAATAAAAAGACTATTTTTAAATAAATTTTTATAATTTATATATTATATAAATGGAAGAACTATTTTCCAATTAGCTTCATGAATTTATTAATCAGCGAAAAAGTAATTTCTTAGTTTTTATTAATCATTTTTGTTGCGAAAAAACTTTCACGGCTCCAAACGAATGAGAAATAATAATAATTAAATAATAACAAATTGTTGAACAAAAGAATTTAAAAATATATTATTAATAAATAATGATGAATGAAAATTATAATAAGCTATAATTGAAAAATTAATAAGAAAATGAATAATCAAATTATGATAAAAAAGAAAAATTATTTTAAATTAAAAATTCAATAATTTTTTTAAAAATTTGTTTAAATGGAGTCGATTTCCTAAATAATATTTTCTTACAAATACTGAAAAATTCGAAACAGATGTACAATACAACTTTTTATCACATTTTAAATCTTTTTTTTTTAAGTATGATATCGTTATTATCTTCAAGATAACATTTGTAATATAGGAATATATTCCGCAAAGATTTTCAAAATTCTAAAATATTTTCTTATCATTAAATATTAAAAGATTTTTTAATAAAATAATAATAAGTAACATTTTAAGATTATTAAATTAAGAATTAAGATTATTAAGATTATTAAATTAAGATTTAAGATTATTAAATTAAGATTTAAGATTATTAAATTAAGATTTAAGATTATTAAATTAAGATATTAAGAATTCATACTGAATTTTAATCTAATTTATATGGATTATCTTTTCGTTATCATTTTTTAAGAAAAAGTATTTTAATAGAATAAACGTGTAAATTAAACAGATGAAATAAAATGATAACGCTATATATTTTTACAATACTTATTTTACGTTATAATGTAGAGTTCTTTAATTAGTGAAATAAAACTTGAATAAAATATTTTAATTAATTTATTTTAATATATTTGTAAATTCTAAAAGGACATTTTGCTCAAAAATATAATCAGTAATACTGTTTTTTTAATACAGCTGTCGAAAAGACTTTCTGTTCTATATTTGTGCAAATGTCTCCCATTTGCAAAATTTTAGACTAGAAATTCACATTTGCAAGAATATGACTGCAAATGTACTACATTTGCAGCTATACTTCTTATATTAAGAACCGTAAATCATTCGGTGATATTCTTTGTATTTATTTATTGCTAATGATTAAAAAGCAACAAAACTTCGAATAAATCTCATTAATTCGGGAAACGACAGATTAGAGGAATATCATTCGTTGAAATAAAAATGGAATGCTCACAAATCAACTTCTCTTAAAACAAACAGGTAGGTACTTAAAAGATACTTGCCAGGCATCGCATCATGTTGGCATTCGTAACACACTTGCCAGACCTCCCGCTATTCGAATCAACAGGCAGAAGATTTCATCGAACACTTATTATCCTGATAAAGCCAGTAGAATGTAATTCGAATTAAAACTCCTGAGGGCCACTCCCACTCTATCAGCTTAAATGGTCCTTTCTTTTTTAAGTAGAACCGTAATTTAGATAGCAAAGTTCTTTTTTTAAGGGAACGACAGTGTCTGTTTGCTGTCTCAGAACGGTTTCTTTGATGGTTGCTTTTCTGACGTTTCGAACGCTCCGGCGTCGGTAGTAAACTTTATCAATGAAATCGAAGCTTAATGCTTGGGAGACTGTAATTAAATTTTGAAATATACTTCTTTATTTTTATTTATTTTTTTATAGCTGATAAGCACCAAGAGCATTTACGACTTTATTTATCTGAGCAACTGCTCATCTTTGGAAAAAAAGAGCGCAACTGGTTTTTACCATGGCGATGGGAAAAAGCAGGTGTCTAAAAACTTCTTGCAGAAGATTCTAAGCAGGAAATCCTCCCTGTATCTGCAAAAATTAAATGAACTTCAGCGGTGCTTACAACATTCTGCTTCTTGCAGTAAAGATAAGAAACCCCCAGAATGACCAATAAATGTTCCTCGAATGCCAGAAGGGCTTTTTGGCGGGAAACCTGGATGAGACATTCGTTAAGTATAAAGGTACGAATTTATACAAGTCGTACATCAGCATTTTCGTATAAAATACATCTTAAAGATAAACGATTGTTCGAGGTACTAAATTATGTAAGTCATCCGATCTTAAATGTACCTTTTATCTTTTTTTCGTGTATGAATGGCGAGATGAATACAGTTGACGTGACATATTTTTTGACGAAGAGGGACTAGAGGGCAATTAAAAATGGCATATGCTTCTCGTGTGAAAGCGTACTGCAGATGACATTAAAAGATTGGAAACGTAACTTAACATTTAATGTAAGCCCAAACAGGTTTTTCTTAAGATAGTCGAGATGATTAAAAAAAAAAAATACTAGAAAAATAATATCCGAATACAAATGAGTTGTATTTGTTAAATAAAAGTGAATTCCTCAAAATTTGTATGTATAAAAAGTGATATTGCAGAGATTATTCATAAAGAAAATAAGAGCAAATTAAAAAAAAATATAAGATTTAAAACGAAGTTACTTGTGACTTGTTTTTTAAGTGACAGGGACACTAATTTTAAAAGATTTATGTCTTAAGTCATAAACCTGATTTTCATCAAATTAAAAGTATGATTTATTCAAGATAAGAAAATAGATTCATAATTAATTAGGAATATGCTTTGTACGAGAAATAGGATTTATTGGAAATTAATATTTAGCAATATATCATCCATTTTTCACACAAAAAGAAATCCAAATGCATTATTCTGTTGAACTTTTTTCTTTTTCTTTTTCTTAAATGTAAATATTATTTTGAGATAAGATTACAATGATGTAGAAATGTAATTAATTTTTTATTGGTATTTCCTTTTATAAAACTGCTTTAACTTCAGATATCAAATTTGAATTTTGGAAATGTGAATCTTTTTAAAAAAATTAATAATAAAGTATTTTTATCTTTGAATTTAATATTAATTATTTTTATTATGCACTATTAGATTGTACTCGGTTTTACATAAATTCAACAAATGTAAAGAAGTTTCTATTTTCCATACATTACGAAAAAATAAATAAAATATTTAAGCTCAATTTTTTTAATTATAAATCAGTTTTGCAATCAATATGGAATACATAAATTAAAAAGTATTTATCTACCCCATTTATGCTTTGAAAAGATAAATTTTTCACTTTGAAGGATACTCCAAAATTAAAATAAAAGTACTTTTGATTCTAATATTTTATCAATAATCAAACATTTTAAATATTTAGAAAGTGCTCTACCTTACAAATGAACATATATATAAAGTTTGAATCATATATCATCCTGAAAAAGTTCATTCATTGTTAAGCATTTTATTAGTATGACAATAATATAAAACTATGTATAGTTAGCACATATGAATAGTTAATAAATGAGCTAAATAATTAGGCACTTTTTAGAATCGGTTATTCTTGCAACCAATGCAAAAAAAAAGAAGATTACAAATAGATAAAAAGCAATAAATAAATAATTTAAAAATAAATTTTAAAAAAACCAGCGTTTCCTCCCCCAAGTTAAGAAAAGATTTTTGAAATTTGATTTGAAATATTGAATAATAAACCGAATAATATTTTTTGAATAGCAATTTATCAAGCTTTGGAAAACGAATTACCCAGCTGAATTTGCTTTAAATTGTGTAAATAATGACTTATGATTCAACATGGTTTCTAAGCTAGTAGACTTTTATATGAAACATTAGAAACAGCACAACATATGAAACAGCACAAAAGAGTTGATCTGTTTTTGTTGTTATTTTTTCATGCTCTTGTTTAAGCTGAATGACCCATTAATGATGTTTTTAGAAGCATTGATTTTTAATTTTTAATTAAAATAATAATTTGAGATGCGTAACAAATATTTCCTACAAGTTTTTATTGTAAAGAATAAATTGATAATAAAAATATATTTTTCAAAAACTGCAACTGTTAAACAAATAACTTTTAAAACTTTTAAGAAAAGCTAAGCAATGCTTAGTATCGAAGTATATTTTATAGCGATAAAAGGAATTTTTTTTTGTGCAGATCTAGTAGGATTGTAATAACTTAACAATATTACAAATTTATAATATTAGTTAATTATATTTACAAATATAATTTTTAATTAATCATATTTATATTTTTATTTATACTTAATTATATTTACAAATATTTAATAGACGCGAGATTTCAATCCCCTTTTATTTGTTATGAATAGGCAGCAATCAGAGATTTCTATAAGTTTTCATAATTTATTTATTTATTTTGCTACTTAAAAGTAGCAAAAGTAGCAACTATCAAATTTATTTATTCTTTAGCCTAAGCTAAAGAATAAAGTTCATTCTTTTTTATTCATAAATAACTTTTTGGAAAATAACTTTCTTTTTATATTATGAGAAGGGAATCCGTTCCACCGAAATTCATTACCATAAACGAAATTTATAATTAAAGAGATTATTAAGAAAATAGGTGATAAAATTTATCATTAAACAAGACTGTTAAAAAAATGTCAAAATATGTTGATAATGTTCTTAAATGGGTTTGTTTCCCAATCTTAGTTTTAATAAAGATATAATTTATAATGCATGAAAGCTGAGAGTTTTAATTTTCGTTACTAATAATGAAAGCTAGCGTGTGATTGTGTTGATGCTCGAGAGTAACAAAATGTTTAACCTAAAGCTAAAAGATTTGGCGCTAGAGCACTTCGGAAAATCAAAATTTGCACCAAAGGGAAATTTTTTTAAATTTTATTTTATTAAAAATGGGGGAAATTTTGGCTATTAACTGCACTTAAATCTTTAAAAATATAGTAGTGAATCAAAGATCTTTACATCATCTTAAAATTCAAAAAAATATTTTTTTTCTGAGATACCAATTTAATTACTACACAATTTTTTAATTACAATAAATTTCTAAATAACTTTTAATTATATTTTGCAAAATTATTTTTCATTATTTATTTAAACTCAAATATGTTTCCTATATGTACTTCAGTTTAGGGTTTTTTTTCAGTTGTTTATAAGCAATGTATGAAAATTCAGATTTTTCCCATATTGAGTAGAGTTTCCTTTAAAACTTATTTTATTTTTTTAAAAAAATCACTTTTTAAAAAATTTATGGCGTTTGTTTTTTACAAATTATGTTTAAACGTAAACAGTAGTGAAAATTTAATGATATTCATTCATCAAACGTTATAACTTAAAATATAACTAGATATATAAATCATAGCATAGATGTTTTAACACAAGTTTTTTTTTCTTATTAAACTGAAAGTTTTTTTATCAATAAACAGTAATCTTCTGAATTAATAAATCAGAAACATTTTTGTAAGTATATACAAAACCTCATTACTAAATGATTCTAGTTACTATACTTCCAATTTTTATCATCATATTTCGAATCACTAAGAAAATTTTCAACTGAAAAGATCGATTGAAGTTCAAACATTTTTTTTTGATAATTAAAATTCAGAATTTAGATGAGAGAACTGACCGTGAAGTACAGAGACTCAAAGAACAAAGAACAAATTGGTGCAAGGATTCTATTATCTATCTATCTAATTATGTACACATATTTTATCGTTATATATTTATCTATATATATATCTATATAATATCTAAATATCTATATATCATTATTTATCAAAGATTCTACATTAACAGTTAAAATTTTGTCAAAATTTAATGTTAAAAATACTTATTCTTAATAAATCAAATGCTTCAAAATCTCTTCAGATGAATTGAAATAATAAGGTCGTCTGAAAAATTTCTGTATTTTATCCATAAATTCTTTAGAAATATAGAACTTTTATAATTCACAATCGCAAAGCTTAAAAATCAATTATTCAATAAAATGCAGATAAAAAGTTATAGAAAAACTCAGTGCTTTTTTCGTGATATATATGTGTATTAAAATGGAACCAAGGAGTGGTATTCTAGAATTTAGTTTTCACAGCACATACTTCTTTCAAATTCATGAAGAGAATAATTCAGATAACCGATAAAATCAGTTGCATTTAAAAACAATTCAATAAAATTCATCAAAATAAATTAATATTAACATGTATTATTAAACGCTTATTTTATCTTACTTCATTAATTACGGCAAACTTTTTGACACATGGTGTCCTTGATGTCATGAAAAACTTGTTATATGAAGAGAAGAACAAGAAATTATTTTGATCGCAAATCCTTCAAAGTGATAAAATATATTTCAAGAAAAATCATCTTCTCGAATCTTCTCAATTTATGTAAATATTTACGATATAGAAAATTAATAACGATAGTTAATAAGGTTTAAAAACAAAAAAAGTTGTTACATCCTTGCTGTCATGACAAGTTTGTAATGTAAAAAAATGAGGACAAGAAAATTTTTTTACCCACAAATTCTTTGTTTATCAGATCAATAAAATTAATAAAAGGCCATATATTTTCTTGAATTTAATTAATATTGTATGAGTTTAATGTTAAAATGAATAAAAAACAAAATATTAGTTAAATGTTAAAATGAAAAAAAGTAATAATAATTATTTTTTACACGTACCATGGTAATATTAGATTGATAAATTTGTCTTACAAAATAAGAACTAGATCCTTCATTTTTTTTGGTCACAAATCATTCAGTGAGGTAAAATTAATGAAAAATACGTAAATAAGAAAGTAAGTAAGTCAAATAAGTAAGAAAAATCAGTTTTCTTTCAAGAAAGAAGTCAGATTTCAATAAAGAAACTGGTGTAAGGAAATGCACTTACCTAATCCTTCCTATACAGAGCATCTTAAGATAGAGACCGGCTGTTTCTCCTTTAATCTTGAACAATGTGAAAAGAATGTGCACTTCTGTTTTAAGAAAACCTTTCCAGGTTTTCGTTTATAAATAGAAAGTGACAAACATATTCGTCAACTCTTCAAGTCAAGAATCTGAATGAGATTCATTAGGTAACCATTTGATTGTCTTCACGTCACCAAGTGGAAATGAATGTTTTTTAAAAGCTGCGTTTTAAATTACGGGAACCTCATTGAAAGCTCAATTAAAATAAATTCGTTGGGATGGAAAGTAGTAAATAGATATGTAAACACTATAAAAAATTTATATAGTTATTTAGAATTTATCACTGTATAAAATAACAATTATTCCTTTAATATTTATTCAGAATATAATTTATAAAAGCTCTTAATATTTTCAATATATGCATTTTGCAATATAATTTAATTCAGCAATAAGATATTGATCGCTAATTCATCACCAAATTTTGAGCATGAAACCATATGAAAAAAGGGCTAAAAATACGAAAAAACTTTATCCCCCCAAATATGTGTTAAAATGAAATTAGTGGAAACAGCTATTTGCAAATGTGAAATCGATTTCTCATAAATAAAATAAAACTATAAACACCATAATACAAAATAAATAAATAAAAGCAAGTATAAAAATAAAATTCAATAAAAAATTAGTATTATAATTTAAGTGAAATGCAATAAAAGCCTTTAGTACAACAATTACAATAAAAACGTTAACATTACAATAAAAAGAATAGAACACAATAGGAATTCAATAAAAGCACTACAATACAATTATATTTAGTGTTGCAATAAATTGACACTAATAGCATTAATTCTACAATATAAATACAATAAATGTATTAGTATTTTTTTATAATAATGCAATAAAAATATGAAACAATACTAATACAATAAAAGTATTAGTATTGTTGTAAAATTGAAACAAAATTGCTACTGATATAATGTAATTATTATACAAGCATTCGTATTACAACAGAAGTGATATTACTATGATACAAACAAAAGTAATAGCTTTACAACATAAATACAATAAATGCAGAAGCAATTCAACTTACAGTAATCCTTTACTTGGCTTTTATCACAATAATCTCTGGCTTTAAATGTCTTTCGTAGATTTCTAGTTCAAAGAATAATTAGAAATTCTGGTATTTAAGTTTACGAATAGCTATACCAAAAATTAAAATTTGAAAGCAAATTTGTAAATTTTTTAAGATTATATTTATATTTTTTATTTTCAGATTAATTATTTTCTTTCCTGGACTTGAATTTTTACTTATGCAAAAAAAATCAAATGCTTCAGATTAGAGTCATCACACGGAAACAATTGCTGTAAAATTGATATTCTTTAGTAAGTCAACCATCTAACTCTCCGACCCGCCAGAAGGCACACGGATTTAAACCATAAAACTGAATGACCGGACCGCCGCAACAGCAACATTGGCGGGAACTGTGGTTGAGTCCGAAGGGCCGTTATCGGCCACGCTACAACCCTCCCCGAAGGAAGTACGTCCCGTCATCGATGGGAGGAGCCAGATCCCCCACCTATTAGTGTACCCTCCAGGGTGGCAAGATCCAACCACCATGCCGGAAGCATCTCATCCTCATTTCGAGGTGCCCCCCCTGGGGGGATATTCTTTAGTAAAGATGCTTTTCAGAGTTATATTTTTTTCTATTTCTAAGATAATTAGAGCTCAAAATGGAAAGAGCTAGACAATTAAATTTGGCATGCAAATTAAAAATCAATACTGTAAATTTGTGTTAAATTGTGGACAATATCTGTTTATGGGTGGCTTGATTGTTCACCTATAAGTATTTTAATTCAATAACTCAAATACCCTAGGAATTAGATGGATAAAAATTGGTATATATTTATCACCGCTAGTGTTGATCAACATCAAATTTTTAGTGAAATTCATCCAAACAGATTAATAGATTGTCCACTGATCGACTTTTTCAAAGGAAATGGATAAGGAGTCCAATAAATTAAATTATGTGGTCTTCAAATGAAAATGTTGCTCTAAAATTTTGGATTCAATCAGTCAAAGGGATGATATTCAAAATTCATATTCGATTCTCTTCAAATATATGAAGAGGATAAATACAAAGCACATCATATTTTGTATATATATGCAAAAGTTAAAAGATGACTTTACTTTTTTGTCTTTAAATAATTTAAATTTATAAACACTGCTGACCAATATTTTATTTGTTAATTCATATAAAAAAATGTCAATTATCAATACATTTATATAAAAAAAATTGCAAAAACCAGGTCAATCAGTTTTCTGGCCCCAACCAGAAGTCTGATTTCGTCTACTTTCCAATTTTCAAAGTCCAATTTCTATTTTATATAAAAAATTCATGATTACTAGATTTTTCATTAATAGTCACCAATTCGTCATCACACTGAATTTTCGAAATTCTATTTCACAGTATATTTTCAATGGGATAATATATAGATAGTATCTTCCAACCGCAATTAATGCACTTTTGTCATCTTTTTTTTTTTTTTTTTTTTTTTTTTTTTCCTTTTAAAGCTTATAAGTCCTAGGAACATTGTCATGGTCACCTACCTTCCACCCTCTTCATTTTCAAAAGAGATCGCAAAATAATATTTTGATAGTTCTCACTTCAGGTTGGTTTCGCCACTTTGTAATGCTTAACTATTAGAATGCTCTATATTTATTGGATACGTATATTTTTTTCAGTTGATAAGATGCAGTTCATCAAAGTTGATTGAGGTAGTTAAATTATTGCTATTAATTTGATAATAATTAATGAATATTAATATTATAATAACATCCACCCGCCCTAGATTCAAAATGAAATTTAGTTTTGATCATTTTATTTTAACGTTGAGAATATTTCATTAATTTTTATTTGCGAATTCTAGCTTATTATAGAAAAAACAATTATAAAAATAGATTTACGAAAGCACCTTTTTTTCTCCTGAGTGAATTTAGTTTAATTATTAATATTATCTTCTCGTTTCCAAATAATAGTAGGACTGTTTTGGGATGGATATCGTAATTTTGACTCAGGTCAGATGACAAGCAAGGTACCTGGGCTGGTGCCTCTACTCCAACATGCTGGCTGCCTGGCCAAGGTTGCTTTAAGGTGCAAGAGACTGATATATACGACATATCCTCAGTGGAATCGGGTTTCGGATGATGAAACCTCCTGCCTCGAAACCGGTATCTTATTGAAACCGAGGATTTCATCTATTCTATACTTATAATAAAGCTCAATGTGTTTGTGTGTGCTGGCGCTCTACAGGCCAAGCCGTTCGACCTACAGCTACCAAATTTAGCACGTGCATACCTTGAAAGCCGGGAATGTGCACCTCTTAGCAAATTTTTTAAATTTTTAATTAGAATTTTAATTAATTAAAAATTAAGCGAAATTTCGGAGGTTTTCCGCTATAACTTCCGAACATACTGCAGTACAAAATTGATTTTTCATCAATTTAAAGCTCAAAAAATTATCTTTTTAATGACATCAATATTTTTACCTATAAATTAAATTCCGATTTTTAACGAATTTTTAAAAGAAATATTTTAATTATATTTTTCAACAATATATTTCAGATAAAATAAAAATAATATTTAATCTGCACAAGCATGTCAATGGGCAAAAAATTAGTTTTTATCAACGTGTTGCCATCCCACTAACGGAAGTTCAAATTAAAAAATAATTCAACTATTAGTGCAAATTAAATATATAAAAGTGTAATTTTCAGCACGTGTCTGTATGAGGAGAAAAAAATTTGAAATATGATATTTTCTAAAAAGTAAAAGAAGGAAAAGTTTTTTATGGTCTTTTACAATATCCATATTATTAATACAATAAAATAGTTTAATTTAAGGCAAACATGATTTAATAAATATAGGATAATCACTCTAATCAGCATCCATCAACTAATATAGGGCATACATATGCTAACAAAATGGTCTAAATAAGCTAAATAATTATATTTTATGTAAGTTCAGTGAATAAATGTTCCGATGAATTACGAATTTTAAATTTTTACATAGGTCTTCTGCCCTTTGAATCATATTTAACAAAATATTCTTGAGACATCAATATTTTAAATAAAAATTGTTGAACTCCAATCAAATAAATCATTCACTAAAACTAAATAATTTGCGAAATTTTAATATCACTGTTCGGTAAAAACTGGCTTCATTGATTGTCTCAAAGTAGATACACCAAACTTCTGCCAGAGTTTCTCGACAGTGATTGGCCAATAATTATGAAAATGTTGTTTGTTCAAAAATTGATATATAAAAAAATTTCATAAATCGGTCAAATTTGATCGCAGAAGGCAGAAACATTTATTTATTTATTTAAAAATTGAAATGTCAAGAATATTTCGCAGAATAGGATTCCTTAGGGCAAAAGGACTGTGTAAAATTTAAGCTTCATAATTTTTTCATAACTACATTTATTGACTGAAATAAAATAAAATATTTTTATTTACATCATTTAAATATTTTGAGAGTAAAACTAAAAACTGAATTTTATGATGAATCTGAGAACTTTTTGTTGAAGAATTCCTTAAGGTATTATATAAACTACGAAAATGATTCTGCAGTGCACATGCAACTTCAATGCTGAACGACTCTGCTTTCAATTTTCAAATTAAAGAAAAAGATAAAGGTTTCAGTAAAAGAATGTTTTTATATTAACTGTATTTTAATATTTCCACTCTAATTTAAAGTTGAAATTTTGATGGAACACTGAAAATTAAAGAGAACGAGAAGTAGTACAATGAACACAACTGTTTAAGGCCTACATAATAGTTGGACTGAATTAGATAACTATTAAAATTTGAAGCTTAAATATATTTTGCAGAAAAAGCTATTAAGAGACCAAATTACATAAAATATTTAGCTATCATTAATATAGAAAGGCGGCTAGTTCAAAATAAAATCGCAAATAAACCTTCTGGAGGCATATTCTACGATTGGGCTAAACAGAATTATCCATTTTATTAAAACGTTTCTGAAATACTGATTCTGAAGTAATAAAATAAATGCCTTGATAATATAAAATATTATTTCTTAATTATACAATAAATTATATATTTTTTCAATTATAAAATACATGCTTTGAATAAACATTTTTTAATTGCAAACTAGATAACTCTCTATAGAAAAATTGAAAGCAACAGTTTCAATTGTACTTGTACTTAAATCTTTTGTATGTTCTTCAACTTTTTTTTTTAAGTTGGCCTCTACAATTTCTTATATATATAAAGCACAAAATACTGAAAAATATATTGTTCACGAAATTGTTGGACATTCAAAATATTGAACGTCATGGAATTATTGTACATTATCTTATGAGCTAATAGTACATTTAACATCTGAAATTCTAACACAATCCAATTTCTATTTAATAGAAGAAAAAAAAATATGAGTAAAAGAAGGATATAAGATCTAGAATAGAAGGAATATACAAGATCTAGAAGGAATAAACTTTCTTTACCAAAACAGTTCCGTGAAACTACGGCTCTAATTAAATTTTATTCAATAAAAACTATCATCAGATGTTATATAAGCGAATTTTGAAATCATTGAATCAATGTGATTTTTCTGAACTCTTCTTTGAGAAATAAATAATGTGTAAACAAATTTAATCTTCAGTAAATGCTATCATAATAAAGATTAAAGGAAAATCTTCAAACGCTATGTAAATTAACAATCTATAAAGGAGGAAATCCGTTTTTTTTTTTTTTTTTTTTTAACGTAAAGAATCACACGAAAAATTGCGTAGAAATAGAAGATAAAATTTAACAAAAGAAATTCGAGGATATTAAGGTCCGACAAGAATTTCGAGTGAATGACGATGTTCGATAAGGTGGTTTATTTCATCCCACGCTTTTCCTTTGTCACCTTGGAAATTATCTCTTTGCACGAAATTCGAACATTTTTAGTTTCCGATAACTGATAAACAATTTTTTTTTAAAAAAAAAAGAAAGATTTCTATTTAAACTAAGCATTCTTTACTACGTTTCTTGATCATAAAAATTACGTAAGGTGAGTTTTATTCTTTTAAAGGTGATATTTGAATTTTTTTCCCCCTTCAAATTATACAGGATGTTTAAAAAGTCTGAAGCAATTTTATCGCAATCAAATGAAGATAGGAGAATGTGTTTTGGACAGGAAAGTTTGAAATGAACCTGAATTTTTAAATACCAAATTGGAATTTAAACTCTGTATTTTCATATAATTTTTATCGTACAAACGTAGATATTAAATGTCACAGCTTGAATGTGCAGTTTGGAAGACATTTAATGGAACTTGCAATTATGCCTTCGGTTATGTACCTATTTCCCACCGTCTTCTAGGGGGAAATCTGAGCAAAAAAGAATAGCTAATGAGCTGTCTGCCACCTCTATGTTCCGGTATTTTTCCACTAAAGACTTGTCCAAGACGTCGGACTTGTAAATCAGCCTTTTTTGATTGCATATTTCATAGTTTAAATCATGAATGATTCTGCAGTATTTGGGAAGATGCATAACGCTGAGGAATGAGTGGTGTTGTGGTGGATAAGATGATGGATAAGGTGAAAACACTTTAAAAACAAAGCAAAGACTTTTATTTCATGTCGACATGAGGAAATGGGTACTGAAAGTTATTGCTAATAATGGCTTTTATATATGCACAGATACATATTACAGTTACAGCTAATATATGGGTATAAAAGAGTTAGATGGAATGTTGGTGGATAATCACCAAGATTCGAATCCGAGGTTTGAATCCGTAGATTCGTACAGTGTAATGGATTTCAATATTTCGATATATCGTCTTTCATTCTGAAAGTCACCTCTCAATTGCTCACAGCATTAAGCAGTATTTCTGTTTCCCATTTCTATCCTACCGTTAGAAAGACAGCTAAATGCAACGAAAGATGCGATCACTCGTTTGACAATTTATTTCCAAATTAGAAGATGGCGCACTGAAAAATTACAAGATGCCACTTTGATCGAAGTCTAATTTTTTATAATACACTGCTCGGACAATTGCAGAATCATCTAGTGATTTAAGTTTTAAATTATTCTCCTCGAAAATTCTAATTCTTTAATAAGAAAATTCGAGTTCTATTCATATCTTTTTGATCGTTTTCGAATTATTGATCTCTATATTTTCTCTCAATTTTTTTTAATCACTTCACATATAAATACGTAACATATGTGTGAAAAATGAGCTGCGAGCAGTTTCGTTTGTGGCAAATTTCAAAACAGTTTTCATTCAGATCTTTTATACATAAGTGGGTAGTCGACTGACGAACATATTCAGTCCAAATTTGGCAAAACTTTATTTTTATTATTTGTGAACCAATTATAAATATAAAATAAATATTTTTATTTCTTATTAATCCCATTTCAATAAAAAAAATCATAATCTCTGACTATATTTATTTATATGGAATAATGAATAATTTAACTACAAGATTCTGATGAATTTCTATGTATTAAATTTCCTTTACTTCGAAAAATCAGAAATTTAGAATTATGTCAGTCCATCCGTCCGTGTGTTGGGGAAAAACGAAAATTGAGAAGCAGAAGAAGCCAAACTGATTTATTTGGCTGACTTATGATATCTTAAATAGATAATCAATTTCATAATACTCATTTATAATCATAATACAGTCATATACGCATTTTTACTCAAAATATATCCATATATTCATTTATACTCGTAATATACTAATATACTCATTTATACTCATATACTCAAAATATATTCATATATTCATTTATACTCGTAATATACTAATATACTCATTTATACTCATATACTCATTTTTACTCAAAATATATTCATATATTCATTTATACTCGTAATATACTAATATACTCATTTATACTCATATACTCATTTATACTCATATACTCATTTATACTCATATGCTCATTTATATTCATAATATACTCATATACTCATTTATACTCATATGCTCATTTATATTCATAATATACTCATATACTCATTTATACTCATATGCTCATTTATATTCATAATATATTCATATACTCATTTATACTCATATGCTCATTTATATTCATAATATACTCATATACTCATATGCTCATTTATATTCATAATATACTCATATACTCATATGCTCATTTATATTCATAATATACTCATATACTCATTTATACTCATATGCTCATTTATATTCATAATATATTCATATACTCATTTATACTCAAAATATACTAAATACTCATTTCTACTCATATTATACTCATTTATGCTCATTATGCTTAATTTTTATCAAATTTTAAAACATATTCGCCAAAGAATTCATTATTTCTCCACCAGATAATTTATCTTCCATTTGTCAATCTGCATATTTGTAAACTAGATAACTAAAAACTTCAATGAGCTAAATGAATGAATTTTGCCATTTGCTCTTTGCATGAAAACTGTAAATAGGTCTAAAATGTTAGGTTGATCTAAACGGCCAAAGCAGAGAGATCCAAAATGCAAAGTCGCTTTTTGATTATCTATTGTTTTGCTTGGAAAATGACCCTTATTTAGGGGACGTTGTTTGTCCACATCATCTGTTATCCAAATGTATTTTGTCTTTCACTGCATTGCAACTTCAATTTTTTTTATCCTCTCTTAAACTGAGCACATAAAAAACAGTTTTTTAAAAATAATTATCAGCAGTGGAGAGAAATGCCATCAATATATATTTGATGAAACAATTTAAGCAGTTTAAAATTCATTCAACAATGCAATTTTTTGCTGACAATTATGAAAAAAAAAAAAATTAAAACTATCAAAATTTAAGAATACGAATTACATGAAAGTTGAAGTGGTATCATTTTTAAATTTTGAAATAACATATAATATAATATTTTCGAAAGTTACCGTAGAAAAACGTTTAATTTTTAATTGTATAAAATTATAATTATTTGTTTTTTAATCTCCCTCGGGTGTGCACTTTAACCCTCCAAAATATAACCTTGAAATATTTTCAAATTTAGTTACTCAAGATCAGATGGTTATGCCATTATCCTTTATTATAAAAAAGAAATAAAGATGTATACAAAAAAATTCAAGGAGAAATAGACCTCTTCCTTACAATTTTACTAAAAAATTCGAAAATAAAATAAAAATTTTACTTCAAGAAGCTTTCTTATCTACTTTCTGATAAACGTGCTTTTTATTATTAAAAGCATGCCATGACGAACAATAGTTATGAAAGAACTTATTAGAGGACGATTTTTGGTTATCAATTACTAAGATGCGGTTAATACGCAAGAACCAAAAAACTGAATGTGCATTTTTGATGCAATTTTTTCCAACTTATTAAAATCAAAATTTAACACAATTCTACGATCGTGATAATAAAATCATATACCAATTTTATATATTTGATTCATTCTGTTTTTGAGCTATTGTGTTCACATGCTTATGAAAATGAAGACTGACAGACGGTCTACCTCTCGATAGATTTGGTTCAAATTTCTTATATATCAACAATTTAGATGTTAAATCAGCGTGTCAAATTATATCTATCTAGCTTCCTTTATTTTGTTAATTAATTCGGATAGTCAAACTTCCTCAGAATGGATTAACCTCAAAATTTAATAGAAATCTACACATTTGGTGTAAAGACTATATACCAAATTTAATTTGTTTAAGTTGTCATTTGCACAGATAGATAGACATAATTTCAAAAACTTGCTTTTTCTGATTCAGTGAAGTCTGGAGAGCAGAGATACGTTAAAATATCGAGTTCGAATTTTGTGATGTTTGCAAATTTTTTTCTTTGTACTTCTTAAACAAGAAAATTAAAAGATCAGTTTTTTTCCCAGCTAGTAACATTTTTTAGTAATATCCATTTTCTAATTTATTAAACACCCTAATATAATCATTAGTTTACTAATAAACAACTCCCAACTTCGTTTTAACATATCTTTGAGAGTTTTCATTATAAAATTCTGAAATTTTGTACATGACCTTATTAGAGGATGGGGCACATTTTACACACTGGGAATTTTTTTTTGTATGGGGTCCGTATAAAAATTTAAATTTTGTATCTTTTAAAGTTTAATCCCCTAAAACTTTTAATCGATTTCATTTTGCACCTTTTTTTACACAACTTTGTAATTTACAGTATATGTCTATGATCAATATTTAAGGAATAAAAGCCGCGGTCAAGGTTTTTCAGACATCCTGTATATGTGTATATGTACATAAATTATTTTTAAATGTATGGAACAGTTCATAAAATTTTTTGTACATTAATATAAAAGAATCAGCTCTCTTGAAAGACATAAAATAATTATTTTAATGCACATTTTAGCGCTGAATAACTAATAATTCAGAGCTATTTCTATTCAGTATCAGAATTGCTTGTTCTTATGTTCTCAAAACGGATATCAGAATTCATTCTGAAATATTTTTTTAAATAATTTTTTTGAGAATATATATATATATATATATATATATATATATATATATATATATATATATATATATATATATATATATATATATATATATATATATATATATATATATATATATATATATATATATATATATATATTTCTACTGAAATAGTGTCTTGTTAGTATCATCACAGAATAAAAAGCAAATGACTTGAAAAAAACATTTTTTTTTTCCTTCGAAACAATTAGATCAACAAATTAATTTCTTTACTCCAAATTTGTTTAAAAAAGAGAGAAAAGTTTATTTTAATTTATTTAAACATGAAAGTATGCACAAATGCTTTATATCTTTACTTCTTTTTTTTTTTTTTTTTTTTTTTTTTGTATTATCTCATATATTTTCCTCCTTGTTTTGGAATTTGAATTTATAAACTATGTTGTTTTTTTCCCCCAGATCTTTGGCACTTGATCAAAAATGGGCTTAGTAAAATATCTTTAAACGAAAATTTCAAATTTCTCTACAAAAAAAATTGATGAATTTTTCTTTCTGATTATAAAAAAAAAATATTAAATAATTTATAACATTTTACTTCAAACTTAGTTTAAAAAATTTAAATTCTTTACTTGCTTTCTAAAATTAAATTTCATCACTCCATATGCAACATTTATATGTTATTGCTTTAATCAGATAAAAAGTATGTCACGATATTAGCAAGAAAAAAAAAAAGGAGTAAAAAATCAGATGAATCAAAATTCATTATTAGACAGATGAAAAAGAAGATCTTTACCAACGTCTTTCTTATCGTAATTTTACAAAAAAATTTATAACAGAGAGAAGGTGAAATAATAGAATTGATCGCCATAAATTACTGTGTGATTGTCTGAAATCTTCTAAAAATTGCTCAATTAAATTTGCTGAAAATTTGTTCAAACAGAAGAATAAAAGCAGTCACGTAGCTGTCGGCAATGAAAGCTAAGTCAGCAGTTTATCAATAATATCATGTATTATAATTTTGACTTTTCATTTTATTTATTTGCGATTTTATAATTTGAATCAATTAATTTCGGGTTAAATAACATTAAAATAACTTAACTGATTGGATAACTTTGTAATGAAACACCATGTTAGTTATTGTTATCCTGTTACCCTTATTTTACTAGTTAAATGCATTTCATTGGATAGTGTATATATGCATGTAAATTAATGAAAAATTTTGGATGAATCTTTATTTACATGGATGAAAATTTCATTATTAGAAAGGGATTAATGTTTCTTTTCCCTTAAAGTTATACAACTAAAGAAAAAAAGAAAATACTTTTTGATAATATTCAATAAAAATGCATCTGCCAGATTCATAGCTTTTTAGAAAATTAAAGAAAAAAATATTCAGATCCCCCAGTCTGTGAACCAGAGAATTATATGAAAGTGGGAAGAATCAAACGCCAATTTATGACTATATTAGGAACCAAATTATACAAATGAAAAACATTTGCATCTCTGATACAAAAAAAAAAAAAAAAAGCATTTGCAGAAAAGATCAAAATATCCTTTTGAGATTATTTCAGGTACTATTAACCAATTCTAATATTGCATTATCTCAAAAAATAATTTATCGTGTATGTACAGGGAAGAATAGACGACTGTTAATTGAAAATGAAAGTACTAATTGAATTACTAACTAACTAATTGAAAATACTTAAGTCGCGGTTTGCAAATAAACCCTCAACAACAGAAAACTTCGACAAATTTTATATTCTAGTAGCATGTAATTATTCTTAACAAAAAAATTTCATCGTAATGATTTTCAATGATAATTTCAAATATTTTCAAAATTTTTACAGTTTTTTATAAATTATGCATCTTGTCTCTTTTGGTAAGAAAATATTTAAATATATAGCCCCAAAAAATGTTTTTTTTATCTATCTGTTCTCATCAAAAAACATCAAAACATTGCTTTAACTCTTCACCCTTAATGAGTTCCATTAATTTGAAATAAAATATATTCTACTGTTGAATAAGCAATTCACGGACACATATTTTCTTGGTTTAAATTTTTATTCACTATCATCACATAATAAATCGCATAAAGAATTCTTTTTTTCTAGTTGGCCAATCAAAATGCATTTGGTAAATATCGACGACGTCTTTACAATCTTCAGTCATCGTTACTAATTAAGCTTATCAGTCGAGTAAATGAACCAATCAAGTGAATAAGCTTACCGAGAAATGCTGCGATAGCGTTTCATCACTTGCAAGCGGCATTTTAGATGTCAGTGAAAGTCTTCCGAGTTTAGCCCTACTTCCAAGAACATTCATACACTCCGATAAAAATAAAAGCCAAACAAATGCCCAAATCTCTCAATTACTAACTTAATCACATTCTGAAGGGGTGGAGCTTCAGCAAGAAATCATCATTCCTCAACAAAATGAATCGAGCGATCCAGCATATATCAGTAAAACCGTGGACACCCTGATGACAGACAGAAGTATCTCCTGATAGATAATAACAGAAGCGGAGGCGGTTATCCAGCTAATATTTGTTGCGTTGCCCAAGTAACACTCTCTCCTATCAGGCTAATGGATGAAAGAGCGGGGCTGATAAACCGAGAGCTGCAGCAGTTGATGGTATGCGATGGGCTTTTATTTCTTCAGATCAACTGGTGTGATGGACGGCCTGGTGACGATGACGGCCTATGTGTAGGCTGCAAGATAACTGGCAGATAAAAAGGAGCAACTTGCACCCTCGCTTTCTAAATGTTCTATTTGGTTTAGCATAATGAATCGATCGATTGGTGCTAAGCACTGCAACACGTGCTGCGGTTGAACTTTGACCCCAGATAGCCAACCACCTGCTCGTTTTTTCGAGAGTCTTGAATGAATGTGCCATCGAAGAAGAAAGGGTTATCGTCTGTGCACTGAAAAGGCCAAATCGTTTAATAGTACAAGAGGCGTATCTGATTTAATTTGATCGAGCAATTTCTTTATTCTTTTTTTTTCTTTCTCCCTCTCTCTTTTTAACGCACATACATGATGAAAAGCAAATGAACAGTGTGAAAGAGATTGAAAAAAACTTGAATTCCTCGTACAAAGTCTTATCTGATAAGCGATTTTCAGCTTTCTAATAGTTGATAATCAATTTTCTGATACGGTTTTAACTGTCCGTTTGATATTGAAAAGGACAAAATATTTAATATTACAAAAAGTGCATCGTTAATTTAATTCGTTTTTTTTTTTTTTGTCCACATTCAAGTGACAGTGAATAAGTGAGAAAAATCAACAAATTTTGCTACAGTGGAAAAATATTTTTTTTTTATAAATTTATTATAAAATAAAATGATTAATTTATCTTTAAAAATTCTAGATAAGCAAATACTGCACAGTTCTTAAAGCAAAAACTGTGTATTTATCATAAAAGAAAATGTGATTCAATTTAGAATATCATCTCGATATTTCAAACAATTCTTTATATAAAAATTCCAAACCATTAAATAAAAACTGCGTCCTTTAATTATTGAGATAAATAAATACGAATTAAATACTTTCCACAATTGCTCAGGAATAATGTCACAAATAAGCTTTGTCTCTTTAAGAAAAGAAATGAGCTTATTAATTAAGATAATTTTAAATGTAAAAAAGAGCAGTTAAAATAATGCCTTATATTCAAAATTTAAAAAGTTCAGCTGCATACACTCGTAAATAAAAATGAAATTCCGAAATACTTTGAGCTCTGCGAAAGATAAAGGTTTCTTCTAATTCAATAAGTAATCAGTTTTTGAAAATTAAAAATACTATTTCTACTAATGACAAAGATTTTACTTTAAATTTTGTTATTCTTACTGAATAAGAATATTATAGATATTTGTATTCGAATTGCCAATCGTTAAATTCAATCAAATTTTGTCTCAACCTTTAAAAATCAACAATAACTTAAAAGAAGGAATAAGTTTTCAGTAACTTATAAAACTTATAGAGGTTCTTTTTTTGTGTGTGTCGTTAAGCCAGAAGATTAGAAAAATTGTTTAATCTGACAGATATTCTCATTTAAATTAAGAATACAGTTTCAGTAAATAAGACAATTTTTGTTTAGTATACTTTTTATTTTAAGGAACATTTTTATTATTTTAATATATTTTATTTGCACATTTTATCTACATAAAAAAATGTGCGCTTAGAAAATGGCGTTAGAATGCGTCAGTTGCTCATATTAAATATATTCATATTTTATGACATACAACATTTGCACCTCGTAGCTGATGTAATAAAAAAAATTGTAGATTTTATATAATGTAACCTTTTACCACGTTATTAGTACTTGAAATTTTGCTCGCAAATACACAAAAGATATTATTAAAATGCACCTAGCCATTAATTAAATAATTCATCTTTTATAATAATTCATTTTTTGTTATAATTCATTTTTTATAATAAAAGAAATTTTTATTACTAAAGACGATAAAAAAAAGAGAAAAAAATCTTTGTTTTTATTAATAATTTTTAAAGTCAAGTTTTTCTCTCTTTGAACACAGACAGGAAAGCTTAAATTTTGATGTTGGTAATTTTAACCAAAAAAAAGAAAAAAAAAATGTAAGAATAATAAAAAGAAGAATTGAGCTATTGAATATTAGTTCTTGCATGTAATCTTACAGTTATATGATTCATTCAAAATTTCATTGGAAATTTTCTATCTTTGACATCCTGAAACAAATATCGAGTAAAATATAAACTTAGATCACTTTACATAGTCTAAATCAGTGAATCAAATAATGTGCAACATGGAAGGATAGAAATACAATTTTAAATATTAAATAAAATGATATTTTCAAGCAATCAAGTTGAACTGAAACTTTAAATTTATGAAATCAATTAAACTTAAAAAATTAATATTTGTATTTTTGCAATGAAATTCAAATATCTGTTTGAAAAAATTCGAAAATAATTCAAAGCAATAATGTTAGTCTTAAAAAAAAAATATTTAAAGATATCTTAGATTTTAAAATGAAAGCATTTATTCGAATCAGAGGCTTATTTTTTAAAATAAATTTTTAATCAGAATATTTACTAAGACCTACATTCAAATGATGATTTGAGCAATACTGTAATATATCTTACTCATATGTCTGCCTCAACATGTTTGCAATAAACACGTCCGTGTTACTAATTCATATAACAATTTAATGAGCAGGGCCTGATATGATTTAAAGCTTATATTTCAGATAAAAAAAAATCTGCCTGCTCATCTTTCAGAATGAACACACGAATGAAACTCATCCTATCTTACAGGATGGGGTTGAAGAAAAAAAGAACGAAGCAACACAAGTTTAATAGACAGTATAGTGTCATACAGAGAGTGGAAGAAAGAAAAAAAAAAAAAAAAAAGGGTCTGACATGTATTACCTTCTTGTCCAACGGCAGCACCATGTTGCAGATAAACGGCTCGAATTCATCGAGTTAATCATCTCTGGCTGAAGGAAGTGCGGGTTCTTCTCACGCGTATCGCTCCACATAAAAGTTGGTCTTGTCCAAAAAGTGAACTCGTTAGCTCGTCAGACGAAAGGCCGGCGTCTATCCCGCATGTCCGACGCAAGATGGTTTGGAAGACACCCGAATTAGAAAGTTTTTCTAGAAGTTCAAGAACAGTTCGTACAAAATTTCTTAAATAATGAATTTGGAGGCAGGAATGTTGTGAAGTAATTGTTCTCAGCAGAATTTGTTGGTATAAGAAATAAAAAACAACCAAGGAAATCAGATGGTTAAAATATCCCCATACATATAAGTATAGAAAAAAATAGTATTCTTAAAAACAACGCCTTATTTTTAAGAATTTCAAGATCTGGAGTGAGGTAAAAAAGGTGAAAAAATGAACAAAATAGTTTTAAAATTGTAATATGTTAATTACAGTCGTGATGAATATTAATTAATAATTATGACTGATATTGAAGTGCAAAGAATATAAATAATCGTCATAAACACATAAATGTCAGTTTAATTATTAAAAATAAGCTGAGATTGAAAGATAAAAAATGAGTAATGGTTATTCTTAATTTTTTGCTTTCATTCTTCTCCAGTGTTATGAAATGCATTTTAAGACCAATGAACTTACTGATCTTGATCTTTGCAGGGTTTTGAACCTGAATTTTTTTAAATTCCAGTTATAGTGTATTTCAAGTATGTTAAATAATAATTTTAAATTAATATCCTTTGTTTTATAATTAATTTGTTTTTAATTAGCTTTCTTCCCACTTTGCATAGTGTTAGCGAAGGAAAATTTCAATTAGATTAGCACCTTTTGTCAAGGATTTTAAAACTCCTTGTAAGTGAATAATAAAGATGCGAACTAATCTTTGTCGTCGAACGATATTTGAAAACACATTTTTAAGAGACACTTTCATTTAAAGATAAATAACAACATAAAAATCAGTTAAGGGGCTATAGGACTTTTAACAGCTAAAACAGATCTCGGAAGTTGGGCAAATGCGACTCTCCCTGTGGTTTAATAAACAATCTAAAAGTTAGTAGATGTTTTATCACAAATTTATGAGACATTTAACCTTAAAATTATGAATTTTTTAGTCAGTGAAATAATTTTCATTAATGAAAACATATGTGAAGAAAAAAAAAAAACATGTTCGTATAAATTGGAGAAGACAGAATTAGTTTTCCAGAAATTAATCAATTTATATTAGCAAATGTTACATCAATTTACTCCCAAGGAATATAACTTGATAATCATGCAAAGTGAGAAATATTTTAATAAATTTACTGGATTATTTTTTGTTTATGCTATTAAAATAATAACGCTTTTTTAAAAAACATTTTTGGCTATTAGCAAGCTATTGAAAAAAAGGTATACATAAAAATGTTTTGATTTTGCATGATTTCTTTATTATTTAAGTTTAATCATACCTAGTAATTTTCATATTGATACTATGAACCGTTTTTATTTTATCCTGCGCAAAAGCTATGAAAATGTAGTATTAAGAAAATTGACTTTAAAGTAAACGCTTCTGAGTGAAAATTCAACAGTGACCTTCGCGATTTTGACTATATCTTTTAAATTAATTAACTTGCACACATATCAAATACCAAAACAATGTTCAAAAGGATTCCGCATAAAAAAGACATCAAATTAAATCATAATTTTTTTTTTTGAAAAATTAATCGTTTAAAGGTCTTATAGCCCTTAAAGTATACAGGAAATAAGATTTTTCACTTTCTGCTGACTGGTAATCACAGGTGGATAATTTATAAGCTCTCAAGCATATTTTATAAATTTATTTATTTTGATAATTTTAAATATCATCTATAAAGTAATTTTTATCTTCCTATCAATCAAATAAGAAATGTTTGGGACTTCGCTTTTGAAACTACAGTTGAAAATATTTGATGTTAGTTTTCAAAGTTTTATTAATTAACATTATTTTAATACGACATACATTACATTAAACTTTCTTTTGAATTAAATTTATATTTTTTATTTAGTTTAAAATTTAACTTCCAAGACAGACAAACGTAGAATGAGTTCTTGAACAAAGAACGTTTTTAACACTTTTCATCTGTAGAGTGTTTCATATTAGGAATTCTGAAAAGTTTTAAATTTACAATTAATTCACAATAATTATTATCTTCCATAACTATAATAATTTTAACATTGAATGTATTGTCAAGTATTAAACAACTAATGTTCTCAAATTATTAAAGCTACATAAAATATTTTTTACCTTCCAAACTTTATGACTAATATCTAAAATATCTCGCTTTATATTATCTTGTTTCAGTTCTTATTTTCAATTTCAGCTATTAATTTTCAATTTGATTTTCAAAAATTTTCTGTTTATTGTATAAAAATTAAAATTGTATCAAAATAGAGAATATGTACTATGTATTTTTCTACTACTTATATACAAGACTTTCTTCTTCAAAAAAAAAAAATGTTTAAAAAAATGAATGAAATGTAGTAGCTTTTAAAAAATATATATTCGTAAGATAATGGCTTCTTTCCTATCTGCAAATTAGACTTAATTTGAGCGTCAGTATTAAAGAAATTAACACTATTCAATATATCGTACTAAGCATAATTAATGTTGTCACCTTTTATCACATTGTCTATAAATTTTAATGAAAGATGTTACTACAGAGTGGAATTAGAAAGGAGCAAAATAATTTCCGAATTTCTAATACCATTCATTCTGATTTTAAAACAGAGTTCTCAATTTCATGTAGAGAAGAAAATATTCTTAGAAACTTGTAGAGTTTATAGTATTTGTTTCGATTGCAGACGAAAAAAAAAAAAAAAAAGGAGTGCAAATTTTGCAGATAGTTTAACCTAATTATAACAACAAAAACTTAATTATTACTAGCAACATTAGAATTTTTTAAACTATACGCAACAAAAGTATTTTTACCTCTAGAAGAAAATTTTCCGAGATATTTTTATTTTCTGTAATACAGAAACACACACACACACACACACACACACACACACACACACACACACACACACACACACACACACACACACACACACACACACACACACACACACAGAGTTATGTTTTAAAATATTATTTTATTTCATCTATTATAAATAGCTTATTTAAACAAATATTTCTAATAATTCCTTCTTCCGATGTATGACAATTTTATTTTTATAATTTAATTGAATACTTAACTTCTGTGTGCCATTTCATTGTTTTTATTACTTAATTGCTAATTTATTCTCAGGTTATAAGTCAGGAACTTTTTTAGAGTTCTCTTCTCTTTCTTTTTTGCAACCCTCAGAACACAGGCTAAAGAGATATCGCATTTATATAAATTATTTTGAATAATTTTTAGTTAATATTTTTTATCACTTCAGTTTTCATCATCTATGACAAAATTTTTCATCAATAATTGGACTTCGGCATTTTTTTCAGCTGACAAGCGTATGTGTGATTCAAATTTAAAAAGGCTTTATTTACATCATTTGAAATACATGTGATCAATAAATATCAAAATAAAATCTAAAGCGTTTTCCCATACAAATTCTTTTTTAAACTGTTACCACTTCGTAACGAATTCTTACACAAAAATAAACAACCGGCATCCTTACATTTTTAAAAAAAATTTAGTTTTTACAACACTAAACAACTTGTTATATTAATTTAGATATTTAATACAATTAGATTAAGCAATTCAAAAAAGGGAAACAAATATCATATATCATTAAATTATCCAACTATAAAACAGTGCTTTATTTCTCTCCTTACATCATTAAACAGATCAAAACACCTCACCGACTCTTCTGTACAACACTGATCTTTTTATAGCTATTATTTTTTACTATCTGTCGGGATTGAGGGCATAAATAGGGGAAAATATGACGTCGGAAAGTGCCTGCATCCCCATAATAAATATTTTCAAATTAAAAGCGGAACCCCTTTCTCTACGGGCAAAATAAAACTAGGCGCAGTTACCAGTGACCCCTTGTCAGCAAGAGAGTGCTCTAATGAGGGCGACAGACTTCTTTCGCGCGCGACTTCAGTCCCCCCCCTCCCCGTTTCACTACCGTGGGAGTAAGTAGTGTCTAGAAAAAGGGGGGGGGGTATAAGAGGCTGACTGTCGCCAACGATTAGCGCCGTCAACCCCGTGCGCGGAAGTGTGCGTCCCCGCTTAGAAAAAAAAAAGGGAATGGAAAAATAATAAGAGGAGAGAGGAGGAAAAGATCTCGATGACACCACCAATGATGCTCGAAGAAAAGCATGAAAAGAAAAAAGAAAAAGTGGATACAGAAGAAAAGTGACGTGGGTGGAAGTTGGATCCCTATTTACACTGTTTATATGAGGGAGGAATTGAATACCGGTTATGTCCTACGTCATGTAAACAACGTGGACCAGAGCTCGAATTTCGGTGGTGGATGTAGTTTCGAAGAATTGTGTGCCACGATCTCCCTGGATTAGCTAGTTAGTGGTGACATGTTTTAAATGTAGTTTTGTTTTTCGACGGACCTGTTGCCTGTCAGCCACTAAAGGCAGAGTCAATGCGCCTCATTTTTCTTCAATGTCTCTTTTTCGAATGGTAAACAGTTCTCTGTGAAGATATGCGAGGAATCGAATTTCATCTTCAAAATTTTGATTTGACAGCCATATGGATCGTTTTCGTTATCGAATGTTTGCTAATTATGTTATAACGCTTCTAATGGGGATAGTCTTTATTCAGCACTTATTTCATGAGAACAATGTCAAGGATTTGTAGTAACGGATGGCTGTAATGAGCGACGCCGATATTTTGATGGCAGACAAGGTCAAAATTGTTTTCTTTATAAATGCCTGAAGCAGCGAAAGTGACATGCCCCACATGTCGCAATTAGTTCATGCGGCGTCTGATATTCAAATACAGCTATGTTTAGAGTTTATACGTATCTTCAGTCTGTAGTCCTTCTATTAGTATGAAGTAAAAATTCCTCTATTTCTGTTTTTCCTCCAATTAGTTAAGTAATACGAGAGAGTCGTCCTTTGAATATGGTTCAAAATTGTGATCTGTCTCATACTAACTTTCATTTTGTTTCAGCAAGAGATATAAATATAACTAAAATAAATTGAACGGCAATCTCATTCCTATAATAGAAGCACACTACAAGATTAAGGTGATAGTACAAAAATTTGTATTTAAAACTAAAGAAGAATGACTTGAAAAGTTGCCTTACTGTTCCTAAGGAATTTTCTGACATTGCATTCATTCCTAGGAGCTATTGAATTAATTCTTTTTCAGAAAAAATGCAATTTCTTCCCAAATATTCTGCGGGTTTTTTTTACTTTTTAAAAATTTAAAAGAATTCTTTTTTTGAAATCAGAAGACATCCATTATTTTCAGAATTTCAAGTACCACAGCTCATGCATGTAGGAATGGAGTTTTCATCTGCTGCATGCAATTGCGTAGATGCTATTGTAAAAATTATATACCATAACTGGAACCTAGAAAAATACTTTTTTGATCTACGGGTAGTTAAAGTAATTGATAATAATTAATACATTGCATTCGTCCAGAAGTCGTACCAAAATTAAACTAAATTCAACTAATTTGTCCACGCTAAAATTACTTTTATTCTAGAAAATAATTAATAATTCTAGATTTCGATTTCGATTTCTAGAACATAATTAGAAATTCTCAATCATTGCACCATAAAATTAGTCAAGAGAATCTTTTTTTTTTTTTTAATTTAATGTTACACATGAAAAAATACTTGGATAAGATAATTTCAGAAAGAAAATTTGGAACAAAATTAATGATTGATTACAATTAGTATAACATTAATATTATTTTACCATTATGTACGTATGTTAAAAAATGGTAATGGGGAATTTTGAATTTTTTATTGCAAGGAATCTTTAATGTAGATATCAGCAATTTCATGAAATAAATGAAAAAAAAATCGTATTATTTAAAAGAAAACAACTGCTTTCTTTAATATAACTGGATTCCCACCGGTGAGGGGAGGCTTCAAAAATGACGATGTGAAGCCTCCGATATGATGGTCGTTTCTCGCCGCTCTGGTGAGTACAGAAAGAGGTGGGGGCTGGCTACCTCTTATCGATGGCGGGACGTACTTTCCAAGAGAAGGATTGTGCCGTATCTGGTGATGCCCTTAGGACATATCATAGTTCGCGCCAGTGTTGCTGTCATTCAATTTTTTCCATGTGACAACGGGTAGGTCAAAATAGTCAGGTAGAGATTATTATAATTGGTTTCGTTTTTTTCATTCGTTAAAGCTTTAAATAACATCATGAAAATATATACCTGCAATTGAAATCACTTCGAGTATTTGTTGTTCTCAGAGAGAGACCATCTATCTGGTAGCATTATCGAGAAGGTAATAGTGGTGACCTGGCAGTAAAGTCTTGTCTTCGGTCAAAGGTAACCAAGGTCGGAATCCGATTCAATCCCAAATCCACTGTAGTTTGGTGCAGGCTTAAATTGAATTAAATCTGATGCAGAGAATGAAACGTCCTCTAATTAGTGATACGCAACTTTAGAGTTTAGGATTTTAGCTCAGGTGTCATTCTTACCATCTGAACCCAAATCAAAAGTGTGAGATCCTTCCCTAATTAATTGTTGTGTTGCTTCTAAGTGGAACTTAAGAGAACAACAATCAACATTGTTAAAGTTATCTCTGAAGCACAAGTCATTAAATTTTTAAGCGATGCAAGTAAGAATATAACTCGAACATAAATTAGATATATTTCGAGTGATAACTTTATGATAGATTATTTAACCAAGGCTTAATTTTTTGAGTAAATGATGATTCATGGTATTCAAGGTAAAAAAGATGAAACTGACAATTAATTTCTAAAAGTCGTTAAATTAATATTCATTCTTTCTTTCTTTTTTCAATTAAAGTAAAATTATTAAAAGAACCCACAAAAAATGAATCAAATGCTGACTATCTAATAATAGCAGCTAAAATCGCAATAAATCATATTCATGTTTCATATCTCTCATCCATATTTGTCCACAGCCACGAGCGAATCTTTTTCTCCCGGCGCACAGAGTCGCAACAAGGATTCTACCCATTTAAGCAGAATGACAAAAGGATTATTCACAGCGACTAGCACGGTGGTCGAACGAAGGCGTCAGAACATGATGGTCGCAGATGTCTTGCTTCACTCCTCTAAGGGTGAAAGTTCATGAGGATATAGAATAGGCATGATGGAAGTGCGGCAGAAAAAGCAAACAAAACCAAGAAAATGCTGGCTTTGTTGGCAGCAGTGTCGGTGTACCAAATGAGAGGGCGATTGTCTTTGTCAGCCGGCAACACATGTCGATGGGCCCCGTCCACCTCATTACAAAGGCCCTCTCTGTCGGCCCCACTTTGTTCGAGGCGCATTACGTCATGCATCATTAATATACTTCACTTGAATCTGGGCTAAGGCACTCCGCGTTGTCGAGAAACAAAGGCGAACCCTTTTTTTCGCGTCTTCAATCGCCGCTAAATAGATATCTTTTCGTTGAGTTTTTAATTGCTTTTATAACACGGAACATGGAGATTTCTCTCCAGTCGTGAAGATAAACACTTGGGTTTAATCGAACAAAGAAAAATCTGTGGGTCACTTTTCTGGTTAACCTATCAATCATTTTAGTTGGGAAATTTAATTTTTGTTATAAAACGTTGGAATAAAAAGGATTTTCTTGTACCACTTAGAAATGTTAGCAATCTGAAGAGAATTGTGTTGTGTTTGGAGTTGTTTGAGAGATCCTTTTTGTAGTGAACTCCTTTAGATAATCTTAAAAGTATCTTAGCAAGCGGAATTGTGAAAAATGGATAAAACTCAAATCTCAGAATGAGAAGCGATAATTTGCAAACTATGGCATTAATAAAAAAATATACACCATATTCACTATTAATGATTAAGTGAAAGACAAAGTAAGCAAAGTCTTAATTTCGAACTTTGGTTCCAATGAAAGCTCTAAATGAAAAAAGAAAATAATTAATAATTTTCTTTATATATATTATATATTTCAATATTCCTGTATGTTTTCCAGAAAATCTTAGTTCATTCATTTGCAATCCCATTAAGAGAGTTTTCAAAGTTATTTTCCTTGAGCTTTCAACGCAATACAGCCCTAGATATTCACCGATGTTCAATAAGGATTTTGATGATGTTTTTAAAAATAGATATGATCTATTTAAATAGGCCGTTTAGCTCTAGAAGGAACTCTAATAGCAAATAGTACAGAAGTAATACTAAATATTCCCAGGAGTGTAAGGAGATAAGATAATTCTATTTGAATAATTCAAAGTTCTTGATAAATTTACATCTTCACCACAAGTAGAGAAAATTCAACAAAACACTCTTTTTATAAAGCAGTGTCGATAATTATAGTACCAACAAGTATATATTCAAATTTTCTAACATGATGAGTCTCTTATCAGAAGCAATAGTTCAGTCTTCATATTAAATTCGATTTGATTTCAGATATCTTTTTCCTATTCAGTTCTGGATACTTTAGAATAAGCTGGCAAGCCCAGCATCATGTTCGAAAATAGTTATGTTACTTGAAGATGTTAGATGCAAAAAAGTATTTAATCTATTTTTCATTCTCAACAAGTTTCTGTTTTCCATTAAGACCATTTCTAAAATAAATAATATTTCCTCTTTATCTACTGCTGCATTGTGAGGGAAAATGGCATTAAGTTTTTGAAACTTCTTCTAAGGGAAAATAGTATTAATTTTTCGAAAACTTCTTCCTATTTAGTTTTAAAAAAGTGTCATAAGCAAATTAGCACTTTGATACCATTATATTCACTGAGACTGACATCTGGGAATCTTTTGATTTTTATCCCCCTCCTCCCCCCATTCTTCATTATGTTACTATACTGAACGAAAAAAATGAAATGAATATGAAAAATGCTCAAAATTTCATTCAATACATAAATATTCTCCAAAACACTGCAATTCAATCTATAAATAGTTTTTAGAAATAATTTTAAAGCAATACCACTTTTTCAAACACTAATCTGGTTATCTTTTCAGGGATAAAAACCCATTTTAATAATAACAACGAAAAAAAAAAAGGAATTAAAGGGTAATGAAAATTTATCACTTTTTAAATTTTTACTACGGAAAGGCAATATTTATTTTACTTCAGTGTGATAAGTACTAAATCTTTTAGGCTTTTTTATGGTTCATAATGCATAATTAAAAAAAAGTACTTTTTCGAATAATAATCTTAATCTTTTCATCATTTACTTATAATAATTAAATATTTTATTGAAATTATAATATTATGGAAAGTACGTAACAATATCTCCATATTCCTTTTAAATAATGATTTTTTTTTTATAATCCAGATAGAAAACTAAATATTATTCTTAAGTCTAATACTATTCCGTTCGTTTTATTAACAAAACGAAGGAAATAAACTGTGATCAATTTTTTGGATTTTGACTTCTTAAAATATTTTTCACTCTTAACTTTAACGGGTGGAAAAAAATGTTATGTTTTCCTTTTAAAATTCTCTCTTAGTTCAAAACTGAGAGAGTTAATTAAAAATGAAAAAATGAAACAGAGCTATATATAATCACAAATAAAATAGAAATTAACGAATAGAAAGCTTTTTTAGTGAGTTTTAATAAAATATTTTCAACAAAATTATTTATTTATTTATTTTAGTCTCTTTTTGTTCTCTTTCTTTACTAATATTCAGGACTGAAGAAGGCAGTATGAAAGTGTTTGGAACTAAAATAAGATTTGGAATAAGATTTTGATTCTACATCTTATTTTCCTCGTGATATCTTTCAGAAATCCCATAAAATATGGTATTTGACTATTAAATACTTTTTACAGCTCCAATAATACATTTACATGAAAATAAAATCCCACACATAAAGCATTAATTAGTTATAAACAATCACTCAAATGCTTTTGCTAAATTTAATAATTTTTTTAAATATTTTCTTTATTGCTGGCAACCTGACTACCCAAGTGTCATCAAAGCTTTTAGAATTGGAAATAAGGTTGCATGACTCCATTTAAGTTAACAACCATAATTTTAGAAGTCTTCTTCCGATTTGATTCCATTGACATCACGACCCACAATTACTAAAGAATAGTATATGAGAAACTTATTGGGGGTTTTTTCGTGATAGTTTTCAGCTATAAAAAATCCCTTGCATTAGTTTTTATAATAAATAAAATCTATCCAAGTTCAAAAATGGAAAAACAAATAAAAATTGGAACATTAATTAATTATATGTTAAAAAAGATTAAATTCATTTGGAAAATAAATATGAAATACTGTAAATCAAAATGATTTTTTAATGTCTTTACTTACAAATTGTGAAGAATCTGAAAGAAAGAAATTCTAAAACAATTTTTACTTATAACTTATTTGACTATTTAACATCGCACCAACTATAGGTGAAGAAATTTCGCCTTATTTAATTAAATGGGAGACTGGCAACTATTTGAATTAACCTATGTCTAAATAGAATCAAATACCGTAAGTTTCACCCAAGCATATATATAAAAAAATATTACCAGCCCACAATGTTATCTGGGCGGACAAATCTCGACTTCAGACCCATCCCATATATCTGTGCCAGAAAACTCCGGCTATCTATAAACGAGTCTATTTGTCAGATGGCAGCACGACTTGCATCCCTATCCAGGCATTTGTCATGAAATCTGGTGTTCCCACTATGTATTTCAGCAATAGTTCCTAAATTTTATCCAAGGATCACTATCTGCTTTTTGTCATTGTCAGCCAGCGTGCAGAGGCTAATGTGTTACAGAGTCCTCGAAGACAGTTTTATCTCTACTGACCGAAAGCATGTGTCGTGATGTGCGAGATATTTCGGCCCTTATCTTGTCCATCTGTACCATTGGAATTTTATTCACTCCTCAATGTCTGTTGTGCTGTATTTAACCTTGCCATTTGTTCTGAAATCCAGGCTCCCAGCCTGCATGAATCTCCCCGTTTTAGCAGGATGATGAATTTTGAAAGGCGTTCCTGGGACACGGTAATATGTTGTTGCTTTTCGGTTATCATCTGATTTGTCAGGATTTGTTGTAGTGACAGTGGGATAAGTTCAACCTGCAATTTCTGTCATGTATGTGTCTCGGATGGGATTTTATGATAAATGGAATTTCATTTTGATTTTTTTGCAGATGGGATACATAGCTAACTTTGACGATCACGCCGCATATAGAGACGTAAAAGATTATGAAGTTCAAAACTGGATGTTTCCCCCACTTTTTTACTGCAGTAAAGAGGCATTACAAAATCGCCAAATTATAATATTTTAATTTTGTAATCCACTGCGCTTCTTCAAAGAGAGTAATTATACGGCACTACAACACAAAATGAGATTTCAAATGTTGTATACAATTATGCTTATCATGTGATTGCGACGTTATGTGAAATCACTTCCATTTAAAAAAAGAAAATTAAACCTCACTCAATAGTATGTGGCAAGGCAAAAAAATGTGCTTCTATTTTTACCCACTCATGTTCTATCAGATTTGACAAATTATTGTTTAGCGATAAAATGCTTTTAATTACATTGGCTTCGGTTGGTTTTTGGAAATGAATGTTAGAAATATATGAGAAACATTTTAAATGCTTAACCAAAATAACTATTACTATACCTGAAATTTCCCGACTGAAATCAGATAATTTATGTCATAATTTTCTTCACTTTATCTCAAAAGAAAAGAGTTATATTAAAATGGATAAATTTGCTTATGATTACAATTAGGCTATGTAATTACGAAGAATTTTCAAATGACCAAAATTAAATGCTTAACCAAAATAACTATTACTATACCTGAAATTGCACGACTAAAATCAGATAATTTATGTCATAATTTTCTTCACTTTATCTCAAAAGAAAAGAGTTATATTAAAATGGATAAATTTGCTTATGATTACAATTAGGCTATGTAATTACGAAGAAGTTTCAAATGACCAAAATTAAATGCTTAACCAAAATAACTATTACTATACCTGAAATTTCACGACTGAAATCAGATAATTTATGTCATAATTTTCTTCACTTTATCTCAAAAGAAAAGAGTTATATTAAAATGGATAAATTTGCTTATGATTACAATTAGGCTATGTAATTACGAAGAAGTTTCAAATGACCAAAATTAAATGCTTAACCAAAATAACTATTACTATACCTGAAATTTCACGACTGAAATCAGATAATTTATGTCATAATTTTCTTCACTTTATCTCAAAAGAAAAGAGTTATATTAAAATGGATAAATTTGCTTATGATTACAATTAGGCTATGTAATTACGAAAAATTTTCAAATGACCAAAATTAATTTTATTATTTGATTTCACTTATCACGAAATTTAAAAAAATTACTTTATCATTTTTCAAATGATAAAGTAATAAGCAAGCATATCTAAAATTATTCATGAAAAGTTTACAAATATGTGTATAGTTTTATCTTTTTATAATTTCACTTTTATATTTTATTCCATGAATAAGTGTCAACCGTTTTTTTTTTTCATTTATTAATCTTAAACGATTGAAGTAGAAAAGATTGTTTTTCAACAGAGCCTTGATTTTTTCCTCAACAGTATTTAAAATTCAAAACATATTTGACAGAATATTTAAGCTTTATGTTTAAAGAAAAAGTTTTCAGTATTAATTATGATTTTAATAATTTAGACAGGAAATTTAAAACACACTCACCAAAAAAAAAGTTGGTGCTATATTACAAACATGAAAAAAATTAATAACAAATTATTATAAATAATTTAAGTGAAAAAAAGTCTACTAAATTTGCTCTGAAATGCATCACCGTTTCACAAGATATAAATTCATTCTTATATAGTTAAAAAACAACAACAGATATTCACTTTTGTAAGTGCTTTTTAAACTGAAAGATAATACGATTTTTTAAAAATATACATTCTAATTCTGTGTCAATTTTATGCCGGAAGTATCAATAGTATAATGATTTTACTCCTTTTTTTGCTCTTTTATCCTGTTAAACAGTTATATGAGCACATATTACCTAGATATTTCTTAGCATATAAAAATGTATCGTAAATGTATATCAAAGTAGCGATTGAATTTTGAAAACAAAAATCTTTTATACACGCTTCAATATCCTAAAATTCTTTTTTTACTTACATGAATTGAAAATAAGGTATGTCATCTTGTTCAGTGGTTAAATAAATTATATGTCAAGGGCTAAATTTTAAATACGGTCGAATATAAACAAATACTGAAATATTGCACAATAAAACTGAAAATTGTCATACAATCTAAATAATAGTTCTCATTACAGCAAAAAAAAAAAAAAAAAAAAAAAAAAAAAAAAAACTTCTGCTGTGTGCTTTACAGCAGCATGAGCTTAAAGTTTAATACAACCTATTCATTTGACAATAATGTGAAAATGGAAGTCGAAACCGACAAAGCACTTACCGGACATGTTGAAATGATAAAGCAGCTTTCGATGAAGAGATAGATCGGGAAGTGAGGTGCGATGGGTGCTCCTAACCTTCCGACCACGTGCAGGGGGCAGCTCGCTCGCTCCAGGGATTAACTCGACATTGAGTCACTATCTACACCCCATCAGCTTCCACCATCCTCGGATCGGCGTCATTTATGCATTGACACCTCCACCCAGAAGATTTATTCCCTCTGGACTTACCGTGGAAGACTGGACTCTGAAGTGATGCAAATGTTGTTGCAGTTCTGATTTTCAATAACTGAATTAGTCTAAGAAATGAATTCAAATTTCATACAAAAGCAAATTAAAGAAAACACACAATTTCAGTATAAAAATTCAATAACATTGGTTTTACATTTGTCAATTAAATTCGAGAAGAATTAAGTATTTAAAGGAGAAAGAGATTTTTGATAAAAATCAAAACTTTTAAGGACAAGTCATGAATACTATGAATCCTATAATATATTCTGTAGTATATCCTGTATCCTGAATACTAGGAATCCTTATGAATAGAACATATCTGGAAAAAATAGTCGATGCCATTTCGTAGACAAATTATTTCATTGAAGATAGATTACAGAGATAATTAGTATGTAATAATTTGTCTTTTATGTTTTGATCATTGGGAATAGTAAATTGTCGATGCCATTTCGCAGACAAACTATTTCATCGATGATAGATTATAGAGATAATTAATATGTAATAATTTGCCTTTTATGTTTTGATCATTGGGAATAGTCTCCAAAATTCTCCCGCATACTCTCTGTTAGATATTTTTGTAAAATTTGCGATGAAACTTGATTGCGGATCCGAAGTGTGCAGTGCTCCTGTTTCTGTTTCTGATTTTAATTTTCCTGCTATGATCTCAGGTGATTCGAATCCAATCTGCACGCGTTTCATCATTTGCGCTTAAAAACGATTCAAAGAAAAAAAATCCCTTTTTTTTCGGGGGGGGGGGGACATGTGAAATGCGTACGAGATCAGGGTTGCTTTTGTACTAACGAAATATGTTAGAGAGGTATGTTTCTCTTTATTTTTCTTTCAAAGATTAGTTTGGACTTGGTTTTATTTTATGATTAATAGATTACTTTAAAGAAAAAATCTGATATCATAACTGAGCTACCTTTACGACAATTCAAATCTGTTAAAAGTTGTCTTAAGACAACTCTCTCTAATAAAGATATTCCTCTCCGCTATTTCTCGTCATTGTTAAAATTGTTTACCTTGGGTTATATCCTGAATGTCACCAATTATAAGATTCATTCTCCCATAGAGAGTTATGGGCTTCGAAGTATAGTAAAGAAAACGGGTAATTGTGTATATTAATTACATGATATTAGAGAAGAATGAATGCACCTTCTTTGGATTGAATTTAACGTTTTTACTGAATCTAGAAACAATCTTTGGCAATTTTTTTTTCTGACGCATATTTTTTTCCCCGTTAGCATAACATTAATATAGAAGTTTCAGAAAATGTAATAGGAATCTTTGACACATTTTTTTCGACTGATTTAAACCAAAATTTAATATATGACTACGGTTGTAGTTACAAGATTATACCGAATTTCATTTACTTAAGTCATTGCGTTTTTCAGGTTACTGCGTTTACATGCTTGAGGAAGTACAGACCAATAGACTAGCAACTCTTTGACAAATTTGGTTAAAAAATTTATTACAATCTACATTTTAAATGCTAAATCTATGTGTCAAATTTTATTTATGTAGTTTTTTAAGGTTTGTAATAATAGTTCTGTATTATATGTATATTGAATGTATTTCGTTCAAAATTTGTTCAAAGCTTACAAATTTGGTCCAAAATGCATATAATAGCTTTCATCTATCAAGATCGAAGTATTTTTGAGTTATTTGGCTTACAGATAGACAGACATGACTCCAAAATCTCTAGTTCAAATTTTTTAGCGATCATAATACTTTCTTTTCTTAGTACATGAAAAAGTAAAAATATCTATGCAAAAAAAAATGAAATTAACATAATGCCAGAACACATAAAAGACTCTAAAATGATATAAATGAAAAAAAAATTAAATACTACGTAGAGTATTTCACCTAGAAAATCTAAAACATTAAATCATTTCCAATGAAAATTTATTTTATTTACTTTCTTTTTGAGATGGTGTTCTCAGTATCAATTCAAGTTTTACTAAAACACAAACGTATGAGTGACGTATTCTCATACCTTTTCATTTTTGTCAGGGGTAAAATAGTTGTATCAATGAAGCAATAATATGACAATGAAATCGACCAAATATCATTCAGTTTCCAAACAAAACAATTGCTGTTGAAGCTGAGAACTGTTTTGTCATATACATACTTCCATGTCAATTCCCAATTTGCTTTATTACGGAATATAAAATGGCTGCTAAAAAAAGAAAGTCAAGAAATTTAATGAAAAACTCTTAAAATATTAATGTGAACAGGTTAAAATACTATCTTTAAATTGTTTCATGTGGCATTCATAATTTAAAAAAAAATCGAATAGGAAGCTTTATATTACAAATTATTAGGCTTAGAGATACCGATTTTTTCAAGTAATTACTTTTTCGTTCTCAGTAAAAAAAGTTTTTTTTTTTTTTTTTTTTTTTTTTTTTTTTGGTTTCAAAAGTATAACTAAATTTTTATTAACAAAAAATTTACCAAAATTTAAAATTTATCTCAGTTATAAAGTAGGGATATTATAGAATAAAAATTATTTTGTACCGTTTTAAAATTTCAAAATTAGCCTTTCAGTGATATGCATTTTCTTCCAGTACAATTTTTTTGCTGTTATTTCTATGAATTTTTAATAATACTTTTACAATAATGTAATTGCATTTTACAATTATATTTTTCATTGTTTTAGTATCTGCGTTTATACACAAGCGGGTAGCAAAAATATTTAATATGATTTTTAAAAGATTAAAATTAAAACTTTACCATACTATGATGTTTCGGACCAGAAGTTTATGTATGTATGCATGTACATGCTCACCTTACACTCGTAATTCACTTTTCTTGTATTTATTATTTTAGATGTTTTCTAATGTTTTTATGGCTTCTTTGCTTGCATTACAAACATATTTAATTGTTATAAATGTGTCCTTCTATTTGTTATATTATATATTCAAATATTTAAAAAGCCGTACATTATTGTCCATATGTAGATTTTAGAGTGAAAAAAATATTTACTTTATTTTTATTCATTTGTTCTTTTGTTTAATGGCATTTTGAGAAAAAAATGGTGAACTAAAAAATAAGTTTCTTATTATAATTGTGAATAAATATAATATGCATAACTTTACTTTTGAAAACTTGTCATTTATTGCCTTCTATACCATTAATTAATCCCCCGGGGCACCAAGAAGTGAGGATGAGAAGCTTCCGGCATGGTGGTTGGTTCATGTCACCCTGGAGTATACATAAAAGAGTGGGAATCTGGTTCCTCCCATCAATGACGGGACGTACTTCCTTAGAGAAGGGTTGAACTGTGGTCGGTGATGGCCCTTAGGACTCAGCCACAGTCCCCGCCAGTGTTGCTGTAGCGGCGGTACGGTCATTTCATTCAACGGTTCATTTTTTTTTTATCCGTGTGTCTTCGAGGCAGGTCGGAGAGTCAGTGATATGACTATACCATTTATTATCTTCCTTTATATTACGAAGTTCTAGGAAATCTACGAGAACTTATAATATTTCAATATTAAGCAGCCATTGAAGCTGTGTAAAAATTAATTTTATTGATATGATAATCATTAAAAAACATATAATAATAAATATATTATTTAATAAAATAAGTTACAATACTATATGCAACTTTTAGGCATAAAAGATCATATTATAAAGCAAAAATAACAGTGGTTCAAACGTTTATTATTTCCTATTTTTGATATACAGAAATTATTTGAGGAAATTCTTTGTTCAAACATACTTTAAACGTATTTCAATGCTTTTATACTAATCTTCAGTTACAACAGCGTCAAAAATCTTTCCTTGTCTCATAGATGTCTCATAGATTCAATGAAACAAATTTTGATGTAGAACAACAATCTTATTTTAAAGGTTAACTGTTAACACTTTATATATGTCTATCTGAATGACATGGTTATGACCAAAAAAATATGAAAAAGAAACGAAGCAAAAAAGAATTAAATCCCAAATGTAGGCGGCGCGTCCAAATTGAGAGAAGGGAGGGGGATCCCAAGAAATTTGCAGTCAGTGTCCCCAAAACGTCAACCAGTGCATTAGTCTGACACTTTATTGCGTGTCGCTTTCACGTTTCTCATTAAGGGTCCTGCAACCCCGAATGGGTCTGGAGACCGAAAAGTCGGTCCTCCAGGAATTTCGACGTCCCTCTTCATGTTCGGAAGGTCCTCCATCCCCGGGGAGGCTGATAAGGGACGGGGACTAATGAAGAATTATGGCCTCTGTTTTCAATCTGTGCCTTGCCTTATCGATGCCGTGGCTTTTCGCTGCATTAACAAACTGATCGCCTAATATCATGATCAGCCCCCTAAGAGGAGTAAGGTCGAAGTGTGGGTTGTTGACGATG
Source organism: Argiope bruennichi (assembly GCF_947563725.1). NCBI lineage: Eukaryota > Metazoa > Arthropoda > Arachnida > Araneae > Araneidae > Argiope > Argiope bruennichi. The sequence continues at coordinate 116,799,737 of NC_079152.1, read as the reverse complement.
ACTTTTGCCTTCTTCCGTGAAGCATCATGATAAAGGAAGAGCAAGGAAATAGATCTTCTGAACATCAACATTCATCCTACAGTTTTGTATTAGCCTTGAAGAAACATGCTAGAAACATTAAATTAATCTGAACTATCATTATCACTATTTTAATCTAAATTACCGTTTTTTCTTTTTCTTTAGCTCTTCAATTAGAATCTGCTTGATATATAAGTGTTTTCCTGAATATAATATATATCGTAAAAAAGTTATTATTATGCTTTTTTCGATATATTGTAAAGACCTCCATAAAGGTTTTAAAAAAACACTTATGTCAATAAATTTCAATTTGAGAAGCCTTGGTAGTTCGAAGAATGTTAAGGAGATCCTCCGATTCCCGCCAAGTACTGCACAACATTTCGTCTGTCACTCTAGACACAGCTTCTTCTTCTTCTTGCGTACAGCCGACCACCCCGCCACCACTGAACGTAGCAGTATCGACAGGAACTCTAGACACAGTATCTGTGATCCTAATTTTGAATGCATCAATATTTTCGACTAGCGTTTCTAACACTTTATTCTTTGACATTGTGCAGTAATGACCGTTGTGAATTCATGGAACGAAAGAATAGATTGGTTCTTCTGTTGGCATCATTTTTATAATAATCGGATGTAAAAATCACCACTTATTTTATAATTGTATTATCTATTAGTATTAAAAAAATTTTAAGGGTGACTATTTATTCTATAGTAAATGTTTCATAGTGATTCAATGATTCTTTTGTAATAACTTTTTGTAATCAGGAAAAGACTATATGGCTACCTACCCTGTGTGTGATATGTAAATGTATCCTAGAAATGAGTTTTTTTTAGTTATATTAACGTCCCGTTTGAAGCAAAACTAGGGCTATTTTGGGACGGACCTCGTAATTTTGAACCACAGTCAGGTGACGAGGACGACACCTGAGCTGACACCCCCCCTCTCCACACCACGCCATACCAGCGGGAGGGCGTTTGGTCATGACGGATTTAACGTGCAACAGACCGACCCCCTTACACGATGGTTCTTCGGTGGAATCGGGTCTCGAACCTGAAGCCCCCCGGTTCCAAAACCGAGACCTTACCACCAGGCGTTCATTGCAAATAATAAAGATAACTAACTCTGAAACTAGATCATGAGTAATAAAAAGGGGGATGGACTCGAAACCATGGGATATGGACAGAAATAATATGGCACTGTAAAAATAAAGGCAACTAACTCTGAAACTAGTTCATGAATCATAAAAAAGGGAATGGACTCAAAAAACATGGCATGTGGATCGAAGTGATGATTAGTGATACTTAGCAATAGAAGAAAAATATTATCTAGATTATCCAGAAGACTCACCATCGTACTGCTAGGACTTGCGTAAAGGATATTTGTAATTTTTAATCATAGGGATGAGGAGTACAACTACAGTGAAAATTTGTCTCTAAGCCTTTCACTTGTATCTGTGATTTATCTACAGATTAGGGATCTTCGAACATAGCAATTTATCTAAACATCACCAATGATCATCAAGCATATCAGTGTTGCATAAATATGTTATGAAGATAACTTGCTACATTTACCGAAATTTTAGGAGACATTCAGTGGGATTTTCAGTAAAGCAATCCTTCGATTCACACTGCAAGCAACGCCAAACTATGTGTTCTCGATTGGCCAACATGTAGTTTTGCTCTTAACCTAATCCAGAATATTTGCTTCTTGATTAGGTTAAGACCAAACGGTGTATCATTGGAAATCTACTCTGTAAATGAACTTAAGATGTCCATCTAGAATATGCAGCATAAAGTTAAATCCCAAGTATTGCCACCGTTCCTCATTCTCAGATACTTGTTGAATGAGGGATATAACATTTTCTTTTTTTATCTTTAACTGCATACCAGTATCCACGGCATTCTCAAAGAAAGAAGATCCATACGGTGATAACCATCATACACAATCAGGACACGATTAATTCACTTGGCGTTGCACCATAAAATATAGAGAGATCATTTGAAATCATATCAGTATCAGCAGTTGAGTAGTCGTAAATTATGTAACTAAATTACCCTAATTCCTAAAAATGTATCGCCTTAATGGTAATCGAAAGGAAATGGAAAAGAACTGATTATAATTTATTAGAAAAGCTTATTTTTGTATAATTCATAAGATTTCATATTTATATTTATTTATTTATTGGAATTAAAAATTTCTGTGTTGTAATACTGATATGATAATTATTCAAAGCATGTACATATTTATGAATATCCAAATATTTTCTGAATAAAATATCTTTCAAATCTTTACTTTTACTTAAAATAAAGATAAATGTTAATTTGTTTCTTTGTTTGTTTGTGTGTGGATGCGTGCGTGTGTGTTAGCATTCTATAAGCTAGACCATTTGATCTAGATCTCCTAAAGTTGGCACATATGTATTTTTTGAAATATTAATTTAAATTTTAAATGAAAATTGAGCGAAATTTCGACGCTTTCCAGTGATAACATTCGAAAATATAAAAATAATTTTTACGTCGTCGTAAAACACACAAAAAAAATTTTTCAATTATACCAATGTTTTAACATATAAATTGTTTTTATTTTTAATGAAAATGAAAAAAAAAATCTTTTAATCATCTTTTCCAACAATTTATTTGGCTCAAAATAAAAATAAAATTGAACCTGCACGAACACATTGCGCGTGTATGGAGGAGAGGGGGGCATAGTTTTTATCAATGCATTACCGTCACTTTGACAAAAGCTTAGATAAAAGATTAAAATAACATTTACTGGAAATTAAACCTAAAAAAAAAAGTGTGATTTTTAGTACGTTTCTGTAAGAAATGAAATAAACATGGAACATGATATTTCCTAAAAAATAAGAAAAAATATTTCTGTATATTTTTAAAGTATTTTCATTATTATTTCAAAATTCGGCACTATTTAAGTAAACATGAATTGTGTTCATAGGATTACAACACTTAATGTCTAATTTATTAATATTAGGTATATACACCTAATCGGGAAAATGACTTAAATCAAATAAAGAATATTCTATTTTATACTGTTTGAGTCAATAAATGCTCTGATGAATTACGAATTTTATATTTTTATACAGACCTTCGATCCGATGAGTCATATACAGTAAAATATTCTTGAGGCACTAACATTTGAAATAAAAAGAATGTTCCACACTATTTTGACTAAAACTCGGAGAATTGTGAAAACTTAAATAATATTATCTTTTAAAAACGCCCCATTTTAGATTACTCAGTTGAATTCTTAAAGATATGCCAATCAGCGTCCGGAGTTACCCCACGGCTGATTAGAATAAATTGTGAATTTGTTGATTGTTTTAAAATAGTTGTTTTCAAAGTTTAATAACGAGATAAGATTTGGTCACAGAAGATAGAAGAGTTTTTAAAAAAATTATTATTTAAAAGTTGGAGTGTCAAGGATATTTCATTGAATAGATTCTTTGGGATTATAAAATCCTATAAAATTTTAATGTCCTTAAATTTTTTATAAGTAACTATATTGATTGAAATTAAAAAATATTATTTATTTCATTGAAAGCCTTTTGAAATTAAATTTAAGTATGATTTTTTTTTGAATCAGTGAAACTATTGTAAATAATTCTTTGAGATATTAATAAATTATATTTATATAAAAAAAAATCTGTAGTACACATAACAGCTCAATCCTGACTTGTTTTGTTTCCTGTACTCATATTTAAAAAAAAAATATTTGGCTTCATCCAAAAAAATTGTATTATTTGAAATTAAATCACTTCGACTTCAAATTTTACGGGGGCTGAAAGAAACTTAGAGTTATGCATAGAACAATGAATAGATCTAATAGAATGAAGCAATGAATTATCTTATTATTAAAACTTAAAGCTTAAAATATATTGTTGAAAAAGTTATTAAATTATTTATTTGAAAAATTCGGCAGGCATTTATCTTGGCGAGTAGTTGGTCTCCAAAGGTGGAGAGGGGATAATAAAATAAAAATTTATTAAGAAGTACAATAAATGAACGATAATGTATACCAAATAAAGTAAAGGGATGTTTAAAAAACAAGTAACTGTAACAAAAAACACTAAAATTCAAAATTATTGATTTTGGAATTAAAAGGGAAGCTTTAATTTCATCTTATAGCGGATTTTTGATGAAGAAACAATAAAGGTAACCCCGGGTAACTAAAGATTATGTTTGTGGCTGGCGTCACCAAATTGCTGTATTCATTATTCATTCCACGTTAACTTCATTTGACTACTAGTTCTAATTATGAAAATTCCAACACAAAAGTAAAACAATCAGTCAGATTATTAAATCAGAGACAAATTAGTTTAAAGAAGGTGGGTTGGGAAGTGTACTCTGCACTAGTAAAGTTACAAAGTTAAATATCCCGCTGATATGTATCCACTCCAACGTATGAATCATTCATAAGGAGAGGTTAAGGGGAAAAACAACAATATATAAAGGTTGTTGTTATGATCAATTAAGAAATATCAAATATTAATTGACTAAAAATCCAAGCATTAATCAAATATTAATTGATCAAAAATTCAAGTATTAATTGACTGAAAAATCAAGTATTAATTTATTAAAATGAAGTTAAACAACTAAAATCTAAAGATACTTGCTCTTTTCCATCAAAATGAAATCAATGCTATGCCAGCATAGCTAAATAACCAAACATACAGGTGATTATCAAAATAATGGAAAACTACAAACTAACACAAGAATCTTTATTAATATGGCATAAGGCATTGGCACGTAATACAGCTTGGATTGACATGAGAATCGAATCATACAAGTGCTGAATAGTGTTTAAAGGAATACTGGGTCATTCTTCATGAGGATGCAAAAGTTCCTGCAGGAATGCCGGTGGAGGATATCGATTTCGGATTGAACGCTCTAAAATAGGCCATAACTGTTTGATTATATTAAGATCAAGGGACTTTGCAGAGCAAAGTAGATGATTTCACTTCATCCTCGTGTTCTTCAAACTGTGGAGAAGTGCATGAATAGAAGCATTATCATCGCCCAAAGTTCGCATTATAGGATGGACCAAGTCAACTAAAACTTCTCTTCGGTGATCTTTCCTTTCAGGGTAACGTATGGGTCAGCAGAAAGTTACGACACGTCAGCCTATATCATGCTAGATACGTTTGCATGCCTGACAGCTATGAAGAGACAAGCACAATCATACGCTTGTGCAGAGGTCCTCCGAACGCGTGTCGCCTTGTTGTGGGGAAAAGCATGAAAGATGATTAGTCTATCATATAACTGTCTTCCTCTTGTCAATCGACCAAGTTTTGTGGTTATGGCACTACTTTGGACAACTTATTAATATCTGTGACAGGTGGCTTGGGAATTCCTCTTCTGTCGTAATTTCTCTGTTTATGAAAGTCCTCCCAACTACAGTCATTCTCATTGGAGAATCCAAATACTGATTGAGCTCTGCAATCACCCTGTCTGCCGCCGTTTTCTTTTGAGACATTACAATCATCTTCAATACTCGTCGGTTTCTTTCACTCAGCTTCTCCTTCCGTTCATTATTTTGCTTTGCTGAACTTGTCACGCCGCATTGGGAGTTCGGTGTCATGACTTTAGAAACCGTACCTCTAGAAACTCCTAAAACCAGGGATGTTTCGGTCACTGTCACTCCAAGCTAGACGGACGCCTACAATTTAGCCTCTTTAAAAGTCTGTTAGGTTTGACATTTAACCCTTGTGACAAAAATTCAAGACTTATATAATTTCTCTAAAGCTACCTCATACTATGAAATATATTTTTTATATTAAAAAAACTAGCAGGGAGGATTATATTTTAATGCTTAAGAAGCTCATTCTTAAAAGACGCTTTTATTGACAGGTGTTTCTATAATTTTAATAACCACATGTAATATTCAACTGCAAAATGGTTGTTGCTTATTGAAATCATGACATCACAATCAAATCACAGGTTCAGTTGCATATTGTTCATCTTCTTATTGCACGTTGTCTTACTATACTCTATAATTTTATGTTTTTCCAATTGTAAGAAATGCAGTGGATCAAAAAATTCAAAGCTGAGCTTTTTACTTAATGTTCCATATAAGCACGATTTCATTTCTTTTTATAAAAGAGAATTCAATTTAATTCATAATTAAAAATTTAATTTAGAGATGTAATTGTATTGTAAATTTTTGATTATCAATTTAATGAAAAAATGATCTGTGTCTCCATAACAGGCATATTACTGAATGCAAAAAATCTTGTGAAAAACAATCGATGTTGTTAAAAAAAAATCGATAAAAAATTCAAGAGTTTACTTTCAAATTTATTATTATTATTATTTGAAATACATCATTCAGGATTTCTTTATTCATAAACTGAACAATATTATATTCCGTTTTATAACTATAAAAATAGACCATTGGTTATTGCTTAAACATTTTTAAATTATTGCGAAACTGGAATTATAATTATTAAGTATAATGATTCGCTATTTAGGTAATTTGATAATTCTGAGGTTAATACAAAGTTCTTGATCTTTCTTTTTAATTCATATCTCATTTGAAGAAATATACATAATTTATTTTTAGGATTTTAAAATAATTTTAAATTTTACCATGCATTATAAATTATATGGATGGATTAAAGGCATGCCGGTGTAAGTCACATTTTCTTTGTTTTCTAAAAATAATATTATTGACTAATACATTAATACTGATAATATACAATGATATTAATAATAATATTGGCTAATAAAGTACTTTAGTGCATCGCAAAAGTGCTGTATTAGTCAAGAATAAAAATATCGGAATGTTTTTAGCAGTTTTTTGGATTCAAATTTAACATAGGGATTCAATTGAACGAAATTTGTACATAGGTGAACAATTTTAAACTTAATCCTGTTTTTTAAATATGAAAATTGACTTACAATCCCTTTTACTTTAACCTGATCTTAAATTGAAGTGCCACTTCTGTTTAAATCTAGATTATTGAGTTTTAAGTAGCTTTATGGTTTAAAAAAGGGACTATCAAGGAAAAGTTTTGTCGTAGAGTCTATTATTACTAAAAATGCTACACAATTACAACAAATACGAAAAAAAAGCAAAGTAAATCAATTCCCTTTGAAAATATAATTATAAATAGAGGCGTAGGATACATGTTTTTAAAATTTTCGCCTCTGGACCAGTTTTTTTCCCTATAAATGATTTAATATAAAAACTATGTATATACTTTGATGAAGTATACTATAGTGAGTAATTTTAGAACATCACTTAGCACATCTTTTGGTCTCAAATTCGAATATTTCCTATTGATCGCTCTCCTCATCCCCCCCCCTTCAAAAAATCTTGATTCATTAATCTTCAAATATATATATTGATGAGATATATTGATAGACAGATATAATATATTGATTGATAGATAAATTCAAATTTGAGAATGACCTCCTCACCTTAAATTTACTTCTCCAAAAACAAAGAAAAAAAAAGGTGGACTGCTGCAATAAATGCAGGTATTGTGATTTATAGCTATTGAAATAAATATAACTGAAATAATTCATTATACCTGATAAAGAGAATTAAGTTTTATTGTAAAATTCTGTGATAAAAATTCAGGAGAGAAAAAAATGCATAAGTACAGCAAGTGAAGTTAAAGTTGCCTGCTGCAAACAAAGCGCTGGGATAATCCCTAAGTAAAAATCGAATTTTCCGAAATTAAGATTCCTTAAATTTTAATAATTACAAATGTTTCTAGCATTATCAGCATAATATATTAAATCATCACGGAATTTTATGAAAATAATTATAATAATATTGTTTTCAAAATTAAATTTATAACCATTTTTAAATTAAATTTACAGCTATCTTAAAATTAAATTTACAACCATTTTAGAATTAAATTTGAATAAAATTTACAACAATTTTACTGCACATTTTCTTTTGACACATTCTGAATTACTTTTCTGTAGTATAGAATCAAATAAAAAAAGATATTTTAAACTTTTATGCTGTGATTTTTTTATTTTTTTTTACTCAGACAAATAACTTACAAATAAAACTTTACTTACAAATAAAAAAGCAACCTATATATATATTTAAAAGAAAAATCTCTTCCACATCTCAGCATGCTTGAAAGCATGGAGCATCCATTAATTTTGGTCAGCGGGGCATTTTTTATGTGAAACAAAAATTGAAAACGTTGACAGTCAACTTTCCGCTCGTACTTTATCTACCCACAATCTGAATGAATGAATTAGTTCGTGATCCACCCTCCCTCTCTGCAGATCTCTCTCCCGACCCTCGTCTCCACAGGGAATAGACCTGTTTCGCCATCATACATAATCTCAGAAGGACTGTCACCCCCGCCTTCATACTATGCCCAGCAGGAACACTCACGAACAACATTAAAATCATAGATATGTATAAAGAACAGAATATTTTGAATGATATGTGAGACCCTTAAGATATCTGATATGATAATAGTTTTTTTTCCTTCATATGACTTTAAATCCTATTATTCACACATTTTTATATCAAGTCGTACATTTTGCTGTTGCATGATATTGATGTGTGAGTAGTCACAGATTTACACATGTAAAAAGAAAAATATTTTGTGTAATGCATATTATCATCCTAAACTCCATGTATGAATATAGAGTACATTCTTTTGGATGATAAGAATCTAAACGAAGGAAGATGATTTTCTTTTTATTTATAAAAATTCAAGTTAATTAATAACAAGCCGCTCTTGGCGAATAGTTAGTCTGTCGGGGATGATGTTTGTATTTAATTTCACTCAAATCCCTTAGACATAACTTTAAGTCCAAGATTGCGCCAAACTATTAGACATTAAAGCCGTATTATTTTAACAGCCATATATCTATTCTGTCCATAGTGTATTTGAACTAGCCTAATAAATTAAATCTTTTGTGACATCATATTGCTATTAAAAACGTGAGTGTCTGGTCCATTTCCTTTGCATTATTTTAAAACTTTACTTTTCATATTTTTTACTAGTTCGCCTTTGGCAACTAGCAAGTTCCCCATAGCTTGTTGCCGAAGGCAAGGGTAGTTAAAGATAACTAACTAGCTATTGGTTATATTTAATATTAGTGAAACTATTTAGATATAACTGCATATCCATGGCACCATGAAACTTCCAGGCATTAAAGATATGTTACTTTGTTTTATTTATGATCCTCTCATAGTCTACATGAAACTTTTTAATGGAGACCCGTCCCATGATATCATGGCGCTATTAAAAATGTATTCGTGTGGTTCACCTATTTTATAAATTTCGTGGTATTGTAATTTTATTTTTTATTCGGCCTGTAAGCTACACTCATTAGACATTTCTTTAAATTTTAAAACGATTTAGAATTCATTTTTGTTCGATAATATTTTCTGAAGTAATCCCAAAAAACGCCATAATTTAGCTCAGTATTTAATTAATTAAAATTCTAATTAAAAATTTTCAAAAAAAAATCATCCTAAGGTACATATTCTTACTCTCCAAGTTATACATATGCCAAATTTGGAAGCTGTAAAACAAACGGTCAGACCTGTAAAGGTCAACACACACAAGCGCGCATATTCATGCTTGTTATTAGTAGAGATAAGTATTAATTAATGAATTATGAACCGCCTCGTAATTTATGACATTGCCTGAGGAGCATGAATCAAAAAATTGGGTATAACTATCATAGGAATAATCTGCGCTCTTGACTAATATATATATATATATATATATATATATATATATAAGTTCTTTTAAATCTCAAAATCTAAACATTTTAAAAACATATTCATTATCACACAAATTTTGGATTCATTCTCTAGACAGTATTATTAATAAAATATATGTCGAATTTCAGACAAATATTTTCAATGTTATTTTAGCTACCATACATTATAGTAGCAAAGAAAAGAAATCTTGCTTAGAAAATTATTCAATTATGTATCAATTCAATAACTGATATATAAGTAATACATAATACAATAATTACAACAATCTCCTCAAATTTCTTTTTCACTAGAAATATTCTATATAGATTTATTCTTTTAAAATTATTTGTTTCCTTGCTTGAATTTAAGAATTCATAATTATTTTTCTTACTTTTTATAAGAATAGAGAGAAAACGAATGATCAAAACCTTTATTTCAAAGGTTGATAAACCCTATAAAAAAAGTGGGAGAAAAAACACCCCACACTTTGGAATTTACTTTTCTGCTGATCAATATTTGAAAACTGGAATTTCAAAAATTTTCATAAAAATTTTTATACGATACACACAGTAAATATCATAACGTTTCTAAATTTATGCATTTCCTTTTAAGTTACTTCAATCTTGATTTTTTTTAAATGTTTTGTCAGTAAAGATCTTAAATTACATTTCTTACACATACTCACCTCCATTTTTTTTATTTAAAAATATTTTCCCAAGTGGATTGATTTACTCTCCAAAGAGCTTTACCGAATGAATATTTTGGCTGTAAACTCTCAGGAAGCTCCTTCTTCTAAAGATTTATACCACCATCATGCATCCTATTTAAGTTTTTCTTATACAAAAACCCAAATAGAATGCAAATTCAAATATCCTTCGAATTTCTTGAAGGTAGCTGTATACATCATAAATGATTTATGACTTTCTGCAAACATATTCTGTCATAGCATGTTTTTTAAATGGGTCCTTATCTACAAAATTCATTAAAAGAAGAAGAATATTTGCCAGTTTTCGCCCGTATGGGGGTATATTTCATTTGCCCTTTTGGAACAACTTACGGTTGTCCTTAGTTCAGCAACCCTCACGATTTTTCTGGGGAAGAAAAAAAAAAGGACAAATGTGCTCGACATCGAACATACATTACTTTTATCTCAACTTAGCGATCAGTCGCTCTAGTAGGCTGGACGTGATTTATTCATAAAAACGAAAAAACTACCTAAAAACTGATTTCATTCATGATTATCTCCCTAACAGGTGTTTGCCAAGATATCATCGACTTGTTCTTCTTGTTTTCCTTACTCTTTCATGGCGTTTCTAGACCCATTTTCTTAATTAATTACTTTGCAGTAGAAGACTAAGTTATGTCAAATGAATCTGTAATTAGCAGAAATCTTGTAAATAAGATACAGTAATTTATTTTAGACGTAGACAGGTTTCGTTGGGAACTGAGTAGGTGTCTTCGCAATGCAATTACGTTAAAATGATATAAGCACTATAGTTTGTAATTAGTAACTTGAATTTCATTCTTTTAGAAAGTTTATATATTGAATCAGATATGCTCTATTTGATATGCTTTACCTTATCTCTAGATAAAAATAAAAAGATGAAAAGTCAGATAATTATTGATAATTATTCAAATTTTTCTGATGTTTTCGTCTCATAATAGTAATATTTGAATTGAAAGAAACATCGAGTAAAAGTGAAATAATGAAATAACATTATCAGAATTTGATTCACTTGATTTTAGAAGCAATACCATTATCAATTGACCATAAGTTCCTCTTAATTGAGCTTTGAGCTTTTTACAGGGAATCTACTAAACGCATATACAACGCATAACGCAATTACATTAAAATGATATAAGCACTATAGTTTGTAATTGGTAGCTAGAATTTCATTCTTTGGGATGTTTATATATTGTGTCAGATGAGTTCTATTTGATATTATTTGCCTTATCTCTATACAAAAATAAATAATCCGAAAAAAAGCAGGTAATTCTTGATAATTATTCAAATTTTTCAGATGTTTTCCTCTCAAAATAGTAAGGTTTGAATTTATCACTGATAAAAAGCAAAACACTGCGTAAAATGGAAATAATGAAACAACATTATCAGGATTTAATTCAATTGATTTTAGAAGAAATGCCATTAATTAACCATTAATTGATTTCAGACACTGATCCAATTGATCGTAAGTTCCTCTTTGGTATCTGGAAGACCAGGCTTCATTCAGCAAGTGTTTTTGTGTAAAATATGCTTTTTCGGAGAAAATATTTAGATACGATAATGTTGGTTGTCGGACAAGTTGATTGGTTAACAAAATAATTGCATTGTTTCTATTTAATGTGAGCTGATCGTATTCTTATTCGAATAATGTAATATAGCGCCATCTCACAAAAGTTTGAGGTACTAGTAGATTACCATCCTATGGAAATCTACTAGTACCTCAATGTAGTACTAGTACAACAATGCAAGTATTACAAAAGTTTACGAGATGATACTATATAACATTACCAGCATGAGAGCAGATAGGAAAAGGGCTCTAATAGTTAGTTGTTGAAAAAAATTGTGTGTGTAAAATTCCGTTTTTTCACGAAAGGCACATATATAGATAAACTTAAAAGGCAAACCCTTATCTAAATATAAAATTTGATTCAAATCAAATTAAAGCCATTTCCGAGATGCACGAAATAAATTTATATATATAGAAGACTTGCTCGTTTAAAGTTACGAGTTGCTACGGAGAACCTACTGGTTCACATAAAAAATATTTCACTTACAATGAAACACCTAAACAGAAGAATTACAACACCCTTGCTTCAGCAGAAAAAATATCGTAACCTCTGACAAGCATGGTAACTATCCCAAGGGAAGACCTTTATTTGCTGAAGACACATTTCTACCTATGTCCATTACGAAAATACACTGATTCTGCTTGTGGTTGCTTATCTCTACAGTAGTATATCCTAATGCTACTGACTACCACTGTAGGATAAAAAGTTGGTTGGGAAAAAAAACTTATTGCCGGCGAAAATTATTTTTCTTGTCCTACACGACACTCTGGGGACAAATGAAAATCTCCCCCTGGCGTACCAGGCTAAAAAATGACCCTCTCATCATTGTCGAGTTCCGTGCCCACAGCAAACACAAACTCATCTAGTCCACACTGGACGAATGTCTATTGAAGAGACCCCAAATCCCAAACACGGAGTCGCCAGGCCCATAACTGTCATTCCTAAACATGAGACAAACCGCCATTAAAAAAGAAAAAGGTTATTTTTTTAAAATCTGGGTAAAGAGGACTGCGACTGTTGGTATCCAAGATTGTAAAAGCGAAACTGCGCCTATTGCTGTGTCCATTCAGGGTGAATTGTCCTTTACGCAGGGCCCGTGTGTTTTGGAATGGAACATTTAAAGGTTAAAAATATTGCTCCCATTTTTTTAAGACAAGACCCTTTTGTGTTCAGATAGAATTTGGCCCTTGGACTTGTAACAAAATGGGATATGGAATAGAATTTCTTTTTTGTTATTCCCTCTTAAAAGTTCACTTGTAAAGATAGGCAATTCTTAATATAATTTCTACTTTTCACTTTCTCGTATACGTAGTAGAGAGAAAGTATAGTAATCGTCAAAAAATCTGAATTGGAGATTTTGAGGAATCTTCACATTTTAGTTTGGAAAACGTCGTATGTCTGTCTATCTGTGACAAAGATAACTCGAAAATGCCATTCAAATGCAATGCCCAGTTGTTAAGACCCTTGAGTTCAAGCTTTTCACTCTCTCTCCAGCAAAACGGCAAGGTAATTGCTGATAGTTTAAAGAAAATAATTTAAAAATAATTACTTCAGTAAATTTTATAGAAAACAATTATTTTTATTTTTTATTTTACTCTTTGAAACATTTGAGAAAAAAAATAGGTCGTCCAGATTTTTATGATGACCATTTGTTAGACAATGACCTACAATTTAAGTAACTTTATAACAGGAAATGAAAAATTCATTTTACTCATTCATCATTGATTTATTATAATTGTCGTTTCTCATCCACTTTTAAAGAAAAATTATTTATATACAAAGTCGTAAGGATTTGAAAAATCTAGTTTTTTCATACCATTATATTTTTAAATATTACAAAAATCAAATTTTACGCTCAGGTGGCAAAACGTTATTAGTCATTTTCTAAAAATCCGTGCATTAATATTTAGAAGGTGGGAAAATGTGATAGATAACTCTGGTAAAACGTTTGCACGTGTAAAGCACAATTTAGTGTTTTTTTCTTGATAACTTGATCTTAAAATAGCTGTCATGTAAAATTTAAAAAATTATATACTTATAACATTTTCTTTCTGTATGGAGAATGATTCTCCTTAAGAGGGTGATAAAAATTAACCAGAAATTATCAGAATATCTAAAACTTACTTTCATGATGATTCTATAATATGTAATCATTTGGAATGTGTCTCATGTACTCTCTAATATATTTACTGAGCGTGGCATGTTTTATATTTAGCCTTGCAATAGTGTAAAGAGACTCGAGTTAATCTTTTGGGTATTTCATGTCTAACAGATTCAGTCAAAAATTTCAGACAGCAATATCATTTTTGAGTAAAGATCTTATATTAAAAATTCATTCATCGTGCGTCTTACGAAAACAAGTGTGATGCAGGAATGGATAAATAATCGAAAACAGAGTTGGTCTAAGATCTAATTTAGATCTATAAGTCTAATAATAAAATTATATGCCAAATTTAATTTATCTAGCTAGTTATGTTTTTATTTATCACGTATATATGTATATGAATGGTTAATATGATCATTGTAATGTGTTTTTTCATTTATCAAATATATATGTATATTCAATGGTCTAACTTTCCATCAACGACTTCATTCAAACTTTGATGGGAACCTTCACTGGTGTAATGATCCCATAACGAATTTAATCTGTTTACGTCGCTGTATTTTTGAGTTATCTTATTAATAAATATAATGAAAAGATAACAAAAGTGTGTGTGTGTGTGTTTTTTTTTTTTTTTTTTTTTTTTTCGGATTCAATGAAACTTTATGACATTTTTTTGCGATTTCAATAATTTCTTTTCAGGTACGAAAATTTAAAAATATATCTCATAAAGTATAGAAAATAATGTTTCATGTCTATACCAGACGAAATAAAAAAAAAAAAAATCAAAGAATGGTCCATAAAGTTTATGCTTTCCAATTCTAAACTGGCGCTAGCTGACATGAAGCTCGCTAACCATCTAAAATGTCTGTGCCACCTTCTTTGATAACGATCTTCTGAAATCTGTGTAATTTAAGGGTTTACCTTGTATTCGTTAATCATAATTTTAAAATAACACTCTTCTCCAAAAATAGACATCAAAGGATAAATAACAAAAGATATCAATTCTTTCTTTTTCGAAAACAAGTCAACCAGCAAGATATATGACAGCGCATGAAAAATACGTTCTGTTTCGTTCCGCCATTTGTCAATGAAACGAACTCCCGAGTTCGCGAAAGATTCAGAATTCTGTAAAGCTTTCGCGACAATCCTTTGCAAAGTTCTATGTTTGCGTAGGACGCCCTCTTCGATTAGCCACCTTCGGAAAAGATTGTGCAAAAAGGGAGGCAAGGACCTCTTCCCGATAGAACAGATGTGACACTTTTAACCTCTTCTAACGAACGACTTTTGCATCGCCAGGTGACTCATTACAAACTCTGGTCTCGTAGAGCATACCGTGAACAACGGATGTTAAAAGTTTAGCAGATAACAGAAGAAGGATACATAACTCAACTCTTTTTACTGCCATAGAAAAGAAATGGCTATTGGAGCCTTATCGCCAGCGTTCGCTCGACAATGGCCATTTCGTTAAACATTTGTTTCGAGTTCCTCTTGAGGGTAAATGCTGATAAAAGCGCAGGGTGTGCCTACTAATTTTCCATTCGTACGAGCATGTTTAAACTTCGGAAACAATGACAAAGTAACAATTATTTCCGTTTTAAAAGAGTGCTATGGAATTGTTATTCCTTGAATTAGAGATTCTTGTGTTTTTTCATTGCTAAAGATTTCGGATTTTGGGATTTGGTTAATACAGTATTTTCTAATTTCGCATAGCTGAATTTTTTCATTGAGTAGAATTAGCTAGTTAAATATATATTTTTTTATACTTTTCTGATTTTTTTTAATTAAATTCAATTTCTAAAGAAAACTTAAATTTCGGAAACAATGATTTCGCAATGATTGTTTCTGTTTTAAAAACTGATTATGACATTGGCATAACATGCTTCGACATTCATATAATTTTCATTAATCGTGGCTAAGGAATTCTGATCTCAAGATTTTTCAGAAAATAAACGTTACAATTTTAAAAAATGAAATTGTTTCAAACAGACAATTATCTAACTGAATTTTCTTTTCATGTTTTTGTTCAATTTTACCAATTTCAAAAAAAAAAAAATCATGAAAAAAAGTATAATTATAGTCCTTTTCTCGTTTGTCCTTTGTCACTGCAAATCCAGATTTTGGAAATTTTATTTAATCCTTCTTCAAAACAATGGATAATAACTCGAAAAATGAGATATATTCTTTTGAATTTGGATTTGGCTATACTAATTTTCCCTCCAAAAAAGTAAAATTATTTTTCTGCGATATTTTAAGCGTATCTCTGTTTTAACCATAATTATAAAAATTTATCTAACGGTTGCCTGTGAGAAATGAAGAAGAAAAAAAATCTTCAAATCGTGTGTAAATTAGATTAGAAAAGGCATCAAGAACATTGTAAATGTTATTTTATCTAACACATGATCTTCTATATGTATTTAAGTTTAAATTAAAATTTTATGGGAGAAGGATCATGTAAATAATTTTAAATAATTTAACTGATAAAATTCAATTATCATTTATATTCCACTTAGATCAATAAGAAATTTAATTTTAATTAGTTTTTCGATAATATAACACTTGCGAAAATAAAATCCAGGTGTCGATATTGAAATTATCTGATTATAAAATTTCATAAACCTAGTTACAAATTTCTAAAACCTCAAATGTATGTATGTATTCAATTATGTGTATATGCATGTACCAGTAAAACCGTATTCCAATCCAATATATTCTATAGCATAATCTGTACCGTATATTATATCAATTTAAACATATATATATATATATATGTATCAATTCATATATATATATATATATATATATATATATCAATTTATACACACACACATATACATATATATATATATATATATATATATATATATATATATATATATATATATATATATATATATCAATTTATACACACACACACACACATATATATATATATATATATATATATATATATCAATTTATACACACACATATATATATATATACAATTCTACATATATGTACAATGTATTTTATAGCATATATATATATATATATATTACAATTGTATGTATTCCCATCCAATTTTTTTATTTCAAATTTCATCGTCAAACAATAATGCAGAAAGTGTTAATGTATAATATGTTATTTGACAATGACACGAGCATCCTTAATAATTAAACAATAGCTTCCGAATTATCACATAAACATTTCTTTACTTGCCATTTATAATGTAAGTGAAATTTAAATTTCATTCAGTCTTGTTTCTTAATATTATAAGTATCAGATTTTATAATTTATTGGAGAAAAATCAAATCAAAACTTGAATAGACATGACAATAATACTAGTTCAGAATTAAAAAAAAATATTACTAATTTTTTTAAAGAACTGTGACTAAAATATAATAAAAATAAAATATTAAATAAAATTCATGAATACCTTCGATAAATTTTTAATAAAAATTTATTCGAATGGAAATTTGGAGCATTTATGGTAATATTCAATACTTAGAAGTAGCTTAAAAAATGCAATTATGTAGCATAGAAAGTATACCTCTTTTTATTCAAAACTGTAAATTGTTGCAAAGAATATAAGAAATCATAAAACATAATGATATATGAATGGAAATAAACCTAGACTTTTGTTGCAGGCGCATTACTGAAAACTACATATACCCTTTTTGAATATTAAACTCTATTTTTGACAAAGAACAAAGTCAGTTATTTATACCCACCAGCAAGTCTATTGGTGTGGATAGCGCTGCTAAAAATAAGTATTTTTATTACAACTATAAAATGTTATTCTCTAATATTTTATTGTACTGTATCCGTTGAGTAATATTAAATTGCTGATACAAGTAGTGCACTAGAATCAAGAATTATCGATATTGTTTTGTCAAGTTTTTCAAATACTAACTGCGTGTCTGCGTCAAACGCGCACTTTTTTTCTGCAAAATTTTAATCAGGTTTTTAGTATAATGAATCGCATTATAGCATCTTATTTCGAAAGGAATATTCTGGAGTGTCGTCCTATTGCTATTATTCGTTTAAATTTGAGAAAACGCTCATCCATGATTTCACATCTGACAATATGTAAATGTAAACAAATTATAACTGTTAATAATTATTTGTAACTTTTAAATTCAAATTTCATTTTTAAGGCTTTTAAATACTGATTTTATATTACTTCTTCGCACTGTTATTATGTGCAAAAATTATAATATAGAGAATGATAAATAATATAGAGAATAATAAATAATATAAAGAAAAGAATAAATAATATAAAGAAAATAATAAATATTATATAGAAAATAATAATAGAGAAACATAAATAATATTGTTACTTTTTAGGGACTTTTTCAATAATCTAAAGAGTGTTCCAAAATTAAAGCAAGATTTGAATTTGTCACCATTTAGGTAATAAAATGTGGGCAACCCTTTTTTAAAAAAACATTTGACAGCTGATAGCTTAGGGTTAGTAAGAATGGACCGTTACACAGTAGAACAACGTGTAAACGCAAGACTTGAATTAAATAAAAAAAACACAGTATTTTTCTCTTTAAATTGTTATGTTTTTATTGAATTGTAAAGTACACAGGATAGCGTTATGTATGGAATTACACACACAGGGCAAATGAGCTCCACGGCTTTGTTGGCACATACGCACTCATTTGTCGAAATTTTCCATGACCACTTTTCATAAATAAGATAGAATTTCGTTACTGCAGCATTGAATTTCTACCTCCGATGCACGTGTACTTGTGGGCTTGTTGCCATAGACCTTTGACTTCAAATAACCCCATAAAAATAAATCCAATGGTTTTAAATCACACGATTTAGGGAACCAATTCTCAAATTTTTGAACTGTGGCTGCCAGACTTTCATTATTTTTGAAATATTGTTCAACAACGAAAACACGTTGTTCTCCAATTTCATTAACCCTAAACTATCAGCTGTTAAATGGTTTTTTTAAGAGAGTTGCCAACACTTTACTACACGAATGGTGACAAATTCAAATCTTGTGCTGATTTTAGGACACACTTTGCAAACAAATTATGGTCATTTTTAAGGCATTTAAATATTGATTTTATGTTACTTCTTTGTACTGTTACTATGTGCAAAATTATAATATAAAGAATAATAAATTTGAACACAAACAATTTTGTTATTTTAGAGACTTTTGCAATAATGTATTTTTGTTTTATAGTTATTTTAAACTATCCGATAGCATATATATGATAGGAGTTTCTTGGAAAAGAAAACAGACATGGATATCTGGAAATCACACTCATTTTCCTTCAATATTAAGAAAACATTTCCATTTTTTAAGTTGTGATTGAAAAATTCTTTGCTAGAACCATAAACAAGTACCGGCGTAGTCTATAAAGGAAAGCTGAATGTAAGGAAAGGAAACCGTATGAAAGTGTTCGGAACTCATATAACTTTAGAATGGAATTCTGTTGCGAAAGAAATATTGATCTCAGCATATAGTTACTTTATACACACATTTACATGTATAAAAATGTTTTAAAATTCGTGGTAATTAAATTAGAAAGTAATAGAACACAATTGGATCAGCGCACAATGTATTTTCGGAATGTAACCTGCGAAACATTGAAGGATCTTTCAAGTAGTTACTCCCATTTCTTTTTACGAACACAATAATTAGAATAAATTTAATTACATTTGAACCAACCAACACTTTGCCAGGAGGACGGAAATTTCTGCAGAGCTCGTAGATGAGTCATCCTTCTAAAAAGAGATGAAAATGATAAGAAAATTTTCATTTCCTCATTGGTGCTGCAATTTCTTAAAAGTCGAGGACTGAAAAAGCATTTTTGTTGTCCTACTATTTAAGATATTTTAAGAGTTTGTACTGAAATAACCATGGAAATATATAATACGAATATGTAATAAATATGAATCTCTTTTTTTATTATTTTAATTTTAATATGGTCATATACGTTTTTGATGATCTTTCTGAATCCTATTTGATGCGTCACGCAAACAATCTAAGAATTAAGAGAAAAGGAAGGTGTTTTATCTCCTATTTGTCAAAGCATCTTCCGATCATTTAGATCCAAATGGATTTATTTTCATTTAGGTTTGGATTTACATCCACCATACATTTAATAGATGAAAGTAGGTTTCTTTCCAGAAGGAATTCTAGGGAAAATTGGCCCTTGTTTTTGTTTTCTTTGAATGATTAATTATTGCGAAACTACAGAGCAAATCTTAAGGAATATGTATTGGCTTTTCAAAAGATCCTTCAGAGAAATCTAGATTTTCATTGAAATGTTTTCAACTGAAGGTAACTATGCATTGACTATTTTTACAACCCAGAAACAAAGTCATTTTCTTAAAAATTATCTATTTAATAAGTTGCCGTGTGAATCGCATGGCACGTACTACTAAATAGACGACCCCTTTTCTACCATAATTTAGAGGAAGCATAAAAGCGGTCATCTCATTAAAAGTTCAACTCATAAATGAGAGTGGTGTCAGCGAACGTGTTAATAATATTTCTAGAAATAGTTTATATTACTACACATATTAGAGAAATGATGATAAGAATCAAAGTTACACATCATTTAAAAACCCTCCAAATGATGAAAATCAAAAAAACCTTATGGGAACAATTCTCATTCGAAAATGTTGTTACAAATCTCAAAACTTCTGCAACTTGGAAATACCCTCTTTTAAGTTATTTATTCATTAATAAAACAGGAATAGCTCGCTCAGCTAACTTATATAATTACCAAAATTACATATAAATAAAAACACTCCCCCCCCCCCAGATATAAAAATCAAAATTATTAACGTTCAAAAAAGTTTATTGCATATTGACATTTTGCGTAATTCGGCAGCAAATCACGAAAGAACACTTAACAACAGAAAGAAAAAAAAATACTCCACTTATGGGCCTCAGTCTTCTGATTAGTATCGTCTGCTGACAATGAAGAAACGAGGCAGCTACACATGAGATGTACCGATAATAGACTGATGAACGAATTGAGCAATTGTTCCTTGCTGGTTGTTTGCTTTTTAGTCATTCAATACCTGGGAAGGTTTTGACAAGGGGCGGCCATTGTGTGACAGCCGACTGTCGGAGCATTGTTTTTGGAATCGGGCTCATTACAGCCCGACGTAAGAGAGGAAGTCGAAGATGGCGAGTCCAGATTGTCGGCTCCCCGCCGCAAAGACTATCGGGTGTCTATGATTACAGGGAATCCAGAATGGAGACTCATCCATCATGTAGAGGGATGGTTGATGGATGCTCTTTAATCGCTAATTGATTGTCGTCATTAAAAATTCGTGATCTTGCCCCTCTGACTGGAGGTTGAGGATTTGATGAGGCACTGAGCAGTTGGCGCGCTCAGAATGAATTGATATCAGTTTTATGAAAGGATATTAAAGGTTTCGATCTGTTCTTTTTCAAATTTGGAGAATTGATCAAAAGCTTTACGGACGACAGAAATGGCACGTAGATAGAAATTGATTAAAGTTATATTGTAATAATCTTGTTGATCTAATTGTTTTATCTCATTGTTAATGCTAAATGAATTAACAAAGTGGAATTGATTAAGAAAGTTAAGACATTTACCTTTAATATTTTATACTAACTTATGAATTCTATAAAAGAGAGATGTTCTGTAACTTTTGAATTTTTTTCCTTCTTCTTTTAATCACATTCATTTTTATTTGGCAGTTATTATTACCTGCCACTATTGTCATATTTTGCGCGTAAATCAATGATTAATATTGCATAGATTTTAAATATTTAATAAGAAGATAGAATTGTGAAAAAAGATAGTTTGGGATAATTATTTTTAAGCTACACATGTGAGTAGAAAAAAATAAAAGTACCACAATTTATAGTTTTTAAACACACACCCACATACACACATAATATATTCGTTAGTAAAAGGAAAATTACAGTTAGTTGATTGTTAATTTTATGCTAAAACTATAAAATACTGTTAGATCATATGATGAGATATTACATTAATAAGTGTTAAGTCTTTATTCTAAATAAATGATTAATAAAATAACCTTATACTTCATTTTACGTGCCTACTTTGCTGAATTTTTAAAGGTTATATTACATTTTCACTAATTGTATCAACAAGGTTATACTTCTTCATAAAGGAGAATAAAGTAATATGTATGCGAAATTACTGTTTTTTATTTTAGTTTTTGAAAAACAATGTTTTGACGTTCGCATATATAAAGAATAACAGAGATTTTGTCAATTTATTATTGATTATTATGACTAATCTATGATCTACTGACTATGACTAATGACTATGATCTACTAATTTGTCAGTTTGAACAAGCAACTTCTTGTGTTCACCTAATTTTTTTAAAGAAAAATTTATTGTTCTGATTTTTTAAAAACGAACCATTATCTTTTTGTTGTTAAAGAGTCGTAAGATTTGAATAGGAACATTCCTTCTCTTTACAAGTATGACCGAAGAAATGAAGAACATAAAATTGTTTTCGAGATTTTTCAACCTCCACTTTTCAAAGCCATTCTAAATCTGAGCTGGCGTCCTGGCATAGGGGTAGCGCATCTTACCCGTGATCTGGGCGTCCCGGGTTCGAATCCTGGTTCGGGCATGGTTGTTCTTCAGCTGTGTTCTATCTGTGAGGTGTGTGAATGTGCCCCCCTGTAAAAAGGGTTGTGCAAGTGTATGTGTGAGTTTTATCTTCATATGAGCTAGAAGTCAGACTTCTGCCCTCGGGTACTCAGGGGGTCTTTACCCTCAGAAGTTACTGCACTACCTTTCCATGGTATGGTAACGCGAATACATCATCATCATTCCAAATCTGAATAATCTGCTTTTGAAATTTACGTGAATCTGCTTGCCTATGAAGCATGACTCAACAACGTCAAAGACAAATGCAGTTTTGATATCAAATAATTGATCAATATCAAATTTCCGTAGAACCGTTTCATACGGATAACATACATTTGTGCATATGAAAGTCAGATGATAACTAAAGAAAGACAAAGAGCTATATTAATAAAATTCAGCATCTAGTTCTGTAACTAAAATTATAACTAAGTGTTAGTAAACTCCGCATTATGCGTAAACAAATTGTCTGTATATGTTGTTTTAATATTCACGAGTATATTAATGCGGTAAGTTAAAGTAGCAACAAACTAAATAAATAAAATTCAGTATATAGTCTTGTCGTTAAATTTTAGACATATTTGACGAAATCGATCAAAGGGAAGGGATCCAAAATGCACTCCAATTACATATAACGAATTTAAACACTAGGTATGACATATTAAGAAAGAAAGTCGCGGGAAGAGCGTTCCCACTAATTTCACTTTCAAACAAAGACTGGTGAATTTTTTTGAAAACAAAGACTGATGAATTTGGTTTGTTATATATTTTTTAATTAAATATATGAAAACAAATTGCAAATTCAGATGAGAAATCTTGAGCAGTTTCATCATTCTTTTGAAATGGGCAATTTGTAACAAACCTAATGTTAAATTTTAATAGAATACTATGAAACGTAATTGCAACAAAATTAATTCTCATATTTATATTTTAAAAAAACTCCGAGTTGAATTTTTTTAATGATTCCTATAAGGGATTCTTTTGAATGCATTGGATATATGACTCATTTTTTTTAAAAAATTTGTAAGTCAATTGAGCCATACATAAAAATGAGATATATGAAAAAAAATTAATATTATTTAAATAAGTTATAGATTAAGAACAGATTAAAAATATTTTTAAATATTTTTTAAATGCGTTTTCTTCCGGTATCACCATGGTATTTTACAAAACTTTTCTCACAGTTTGTAATATTTTAATTGGATTAGTTACTTAATCGAAGTGATAAATTGCCATCATCGAAAAAATAAACTAACAAGAGTGAAATGAAAGCTTATTTAAAATTGTTTTACAGGCATTTTTCTAAGCAATTTCTTAATTCCACGTATAAATCCACCAGCCATTTAAGGAGTTGATTTGATTTTCACTTTAAACCTTTAAAGAGAAATTTTTTTCTACTCATATTATGTTAAAATATTTTTATGCTTGAAATTAGAATAAGAAAAGGGATTCATTTAGCTTATTAGATAAATTTAATTGGATTAATTAATCAATTTGGTTAATGAATAATTAAGTATCAAATCAAGACACATCATTTTGTGTAAAATAAAGAACAAAAGCATCTAAGTTTCTGTCTTTCTAAAAAAATTTGTCAGAACTTATGTCAACCTACATAAATTCATACAAAGATTGATAAATTTGGTGAGAAGCATACTTCCCACGGCCCTAGAAAAAGTTAAACTGAGGTATGCCATATTCAAAAATATGAAGTTAAAAGGTTGCATGAAAGAAGTAACTTGTTGAATTATTTTTTTATATTATTTATATTGTTATGCTATTTACTAATACCTTTATGTTATTATGCTATTAAATGTCAATATGTGTTTTTAAAATTATTTTTTGAATCCTATCTGTTAACATGAAATCTGTTATTAAGGAATATGAAGTTAAATAGCTTTAAAAATTTAAAAGTTATTAATTTTTACTAAAAAAATATAGCTTTTTTTTACGGCACAAAATTCTGTGCTTGATTTTTATGTTATGGAAGTTGTCTAATTTTTTTTGAAATTTGGCCTTAATTATATAATTTGTTCTATAAATGTGCTTAAGACTTCAGAACTTCGATTTAATTTGTTAATTTTTGTCGGTATTAAAAAGCCTTTTTTTTTTATCTCAGTTTGATCCGTAGAATTTTACAGCCTTCCAAAAACGGAAAAGAATCAAAGAAATGAATATTAATTATAAACAAAAATAAACACATTTTAAAAATAGTTTTGAAAGAAATTTTATCAAATCTTCTTAAGCCATGACACATATTTTTGTTCACTTCCTTTATTAGAAAATTTAAAGACGGCACATTAGAAGTCTTCACAACCCATTATATGTACGACCCCCTTTATGGTCGTGAATGATGCTTTAAAAAGAAATGCATTTTGTATAAAGAAATGCATATTTATAAGAAGAAAAAAAAATTGGTTCAAAAATAATTTTGAAACAAATTTTATCAAATCTTCGTAAGCCTTGACATAAATTTTTGATATTTTCTTTTATAAAGAAAATTCTAAATACAGTGCTCTAGAAGTCTACATACCTGTAAGATTTACGGGCCTTTTTTAGGGTCTCGGATGAAGTTTTAAGAACCGTTGATCTTCTTTGTATACCTCATTTTAAAATTTTAGTGAGTAGCAAAGTCATTTCTGTCAAAGTCAAATTAATTTATTTTAGTATGTTTGCAACCATAAATATCCTGGAAATCTCTTCATAGCTGTATCATGTATCAAAATTAAATAGATAATTCAATAGAGTTGTGAATGCGAATTACCTGAGTGAAATGATATATTATTTTTCAGTATCAAATTTTTTGTATTTATTTGTAACTCGAGAGTTTTTTATTGATCAATAGAAAATTATTAAAAAAGATTTGGTAAATAAATTTGAAATAATACGTTTAATATTAATATATCTATTCAAAATCAGCAGCTGGTAAAAAGGAATAAAAGCAGATTGAAATCTAAGATAATGCCGTCATAATATAAAAAGACTCAGAAAATTAAATGTAGTAATTGTAATCATATTTAATAAATGCAAATATAATAACATAATTTTTAACAGCTGTACAATGGAAGATATCATACGTGAGTTCCGTATATGAAGGATACTAAGATCTATAGTAAACAACTTTCGAAGAAAAAAATATTTCCCTTAAACAGTAACAGTTGGTGGAATATTCAATGAACATTTGATTTTTCACTTTTGCAACTAATGCACGTACGGACATGAGAAGTTATTAATTATTTACTTTTCTACTAAAGGTAGTTTGCGCATTCGTTTCTAGCAGAGAAAATATTTGTTTTTCTTTTCAAACTCCCAACTGAATCCATAAATTATCCTCATTTGAAAAAATATCTCGCTTTTAGCGTCCGTTAAAAAATTAATTTAATTAATTTTTCCATTTACGTCTCTTTCCTTCAAGTACGTTTTGTGCATATAAATATTAACATGATTTTAGATGCCCTTAAATCTGTATAGGAAGTTATGGTTACCATTGTAATTTGTATAAATTGTGTATTAACATCTTTTTTTTAAATAACCTTGATAAATAACCTAAAAAATGCCGAAAACTATCCAGGTGTGTTTATCATCGTTCTACTATAGAAGTTGTGTGTTTTCATTTGACCAAAACTTCCGAATGTTTGCGCATGTGCCGGTTGGCTTTGATTTTACTATCAAATAAGCAATGTATAGAAACATTATGCAAGTTTCTTATTGAAACAAAATGGCACATTTGAAATAAAAGTGGAAATCAATATAGGAATAATTAAAAATAGGGCGTGCCTAACATAGAACCTCATAAGATCATAGAATTCTTATCTACTGCTTTATAACCTATCTGAGAAATAAAATCGTACAAAAATAATAATGCAAATTTCTGAAACGAATATGTGGTACATAGCAAATTAAAATCTTTCATTTGTAAATCAATTTTCAGAAACAGCTATTACAAAAATACACTGTCAATTACAGCTTTCGACAGTTATTACGGTTATTACAAAATAATACCCTTAATGACCATAATAAATTTAACAATAAACATTCAAAAATTAAAATAAGCAAAATGTCTTATAAAATTTGAATTCGTGTGAATTTAATTGTCAGCATCAATATTATAAAAATACCGCCTGTCATAATGAAATTTTTTAAATATACTGAAGTTTCCTTAGGAAATATTAATAAGAAGACGAATATAAGACGAACATTATAAACTTGTAGCGCAGCCGAAATTTTTAACGTAAACCTTTCGGAAATATTTATTAAAAAACATATATTTAAATATTTATGTATATAGTATGCCGTGTTTTCTGTATCTGAATTGCATCCTTAATTTTTTTTATAAAGAAAATCATATGTTGATACATTAGGAAATAACTATAAATAGTTAAGATTGATTTATATAAAAATTGTCAAACTAGAGTTTTACATTTAACGAAAAATGATAGAAATGTATCTGGTGTTGTTTCAGAAGGAGAAAGAAAAACTGTTTTATCATTTTATAATCACCAATGAGAAAACATATGAAGAGTTTCTTAGTACAATAGGTAAACTGATATTCGATTTACTTCATAAATAAGATATCTGAGACTTTTTTGGATACAGCATAGTAATTTTAATATAATTATCAAAAAATTAATCCATTATAAAAGAAAAACAAAGAAAGGTTTTGACAAGGTACTTTTGAAAAACTTTCGCAGTTTTAAATGATGGAGATACGGGAGATAATACAGAGAGAAACTCCTTCGGAAAAAAACACCCACATTTATAAATATATCAGCAGCCCTTGGCGACCTGCTGATTCGTTAGGAATACAGGCAACGTTTAATTTCAATTAAATCTCTTGTGCATAATTTGGGCATGCTTCCATTAAAAATATTTTCAAGCATTGAATTGTGATAGACATTTAAACCGTTTATCTCAATAACTGCATACTTGTTCTATTTATTATGAACATGAACCAACCTAATGGAGTCAAATTCTATGGCATCAGAAAGCTATTAAAAGTTATTTCCCTTCAGCGGTAGTTTTATTCAGCGGGTAGTTATTATCGCACGTTATCATTCACTATATTCCATCCTTATTTATTTACTCATGCCATGTTTTAATCTCAATTCTCTCTCTCTCTCTCTTTCATTTCTTTTTTTGTTTATCAAAAATGAATATTAACTTTTGGTCTTGATCCTGGCTATTTTTTTTGGGGGGGGGGAGGGAGGAGATAGTTTAGTTTAGTTATATTAACGTCCCGTATGAAGCAACACTAGGGCTATTTTGGGACGGACCTCGTAATTTTGAACCGCGGTCAGATGACGAGGACGACACCTGAGCTGGCACCCCCCTCTCCACACCGCACCACACCAGCGGGAGGACGTTTGGTCATGACGGATTTAACGTGCAACTGACCCCCTTAGGGAGGGAGGTGATAAGGGTGTTTCAACTTTAAATATTTAGGTTTTAGATCTCAAATAAAAAATTTTATTTAAATTTCTCAAATTTTTAATGAATATATCTTATCAAGATGTATAATTAAGATATCGAATTATCAAGACTTGGTCTCAAAATGTAGTGTATTTTTCTACTAAGCTTTGTTTTGTAGAGATTCTGTTACTGTGCATGCCCTTAATAGTAAACACAATATTATATTAAATTTTTATTTCACTTGGTTTTGTTATTGTTTCATCGATATGAATGAAATAGGGAATAAAAGTGAGTAATGATCATGAATTTTATTCTGACATGATAATGATGTATCATTTCCGCTAATTTCATTATCAATTATCATTTCGTTCTGGGTTGAAAAATATCTATCATGGGACTGTCAAGTAAAGAAGCATTTATCAAATAGAAGAAATTAAAGATGCATTGTTTTGTCTAACTATCATATTCATAATCTCCACCAGCTGGTGATGTTTACGGCTATTTGCTTTTTCAGTAATTGTCTTAAATCCTTCAATAAATGAAGTCTACTCGTTATTTTGACATAAACTAATCTGATTTCGTTTCAACTCCTTCAACCTGAACAAATTACTACTTCCTTAAAAAATAATTTGGTTAACTTGGCATTTTTTAAAAATTGAGTTTCCTCGATAGAGGATGATGAATATTTTATGTAAGTGGAATGGACCTTTCAGCTGGTTGCCCAGACGGTGGTAAAATTTGCGTTCACCGTCTCGCATTGTTGAACTTAACATGTGAAAAACATAGCACGTTGGTACTTTGTATCAGGAGTAGAAAGAATTTCTTTCCAAAATGTGCGACATTCTGATTCCATGATATTGACAAAAAATAATAATAATAATAACTGTAAAATGTACCTATTTCTTATTTAACTTCAGTATTTTAAAAGGAAGCGTTTTTTTTCTTATAATTTTTATTTAATTCAAAAATATGGTTGTTGTATAGTTACCGCCAATGTCAAATTAACTGAGTTTACTGTTTAATGTATGAGTTCTAATTTACTGCAGAAGACAACTACAGATTTGGTGGCGATGACCAGCAATCCGCCTTATGTAATAGGCTTTTATTTTCACACTATATGCTTCTACTTGAAAGAAAATTGCAGAAAAATTAATGATTTTTAAAAAAAATTAAAGACAAAATACATAAAAGTCTCACTGCTTTCCAGCGCATGCTTTTTCGTTAAGTGTTAAAAAATATAAATTAAAAATTTTTACTCACTCGCATGTAAATTACACACGAAGAGAATATTGAGATCATTACATTTTTAAACTCCGAGATTTTGATTATTTTCTTCATTTTAGAGAATCCTGAGTCCTAAAAAATGGATTTTTGGAAGTATCCTTGTATTTCTAATAAGCTAATTGAGAACAAATCATAATTTAAAAAATTCAATCTGTTAAAACGAATAAAATTTTGAACGTGGTCACATAACTTTCATAGACTTTCATCAAATTTTAGGCTATACATGTTAATAATAAGGAATCTCTCTAAATGATATATGATTAAATATGAATATAGTAACTCTTTTATATAAAAGTTGGTAAAAAAAGGAATAAATAGTGGCATATGGTGCAATCACTTTATTAAATGTCTGTTAGTCGGTCTATCTATTCGTTTGTATGTCAGCCCGATAAGCTAGATAGAGGAGTTTCAGTAGTTTTCCATTATACAAAATTATCTTTAAACAACCAAGAAAAAGTCTTTTTTATATCTTGAAATCAACACATTTTTGGAATCTGTATTCAATTTTGATTCAAACAGGTCAAAGAAAAAAGCTCAAAATGCCTATTCATTTTTTTCCTTTGCATTAAAAATATATCAAAAGAGAGGATGTCTCATATTGTGAAAGCACATAAGATAATAGAGGAGAAAACAACTTCCACTAAAGGAATTTTTGTCTTTTATACAAATGATTATTTTTTTACATTATTCTAGAATTTTTAGTGAATTAATAAAAGTACTCACTCGCTGTACAGCAGAATGAATGTATTCTATATCAAGTGTGTCTAATTAGTCTACATAAATGATAGATATTTTTTTGCATTATGAGCTTGCACTAACGACATTGAATAAGCTGCGTTCCGTTAGTCAATTTAAACTAGCGCCAGATAGTTTTTGCACTATCCGCATGTACTTATTTTATTGATTACCAGTACCTCTTCAGTCTATTTAAGTCAGTACTAGATATTTATAAACTAATCAGTACATCAAGATGCAGCGATTTCATTGCATAGTTGCATCTAATTAGTCTATTTAAATTAGCATCAGCTATTTTCTGAAAATTACGTGTAGTTCTTTTTCTTTATTTTCATAAATCAAATGTAAAATCTGAATATTTTCATCGCATTCCAATGCAATTTTTTCTTTATGCAAAAAAACATATTTTAAAGAAGAATTATTACCTTTCATTTCATTAGTTTATGGTAGAGCAACAAATATTCTAACACCATTTAACCAAATTTATTTGAGGGAAAAGGAAGGAAATAAAAAAAAAACTTTTTGAAGTAAAGCGAATAAAAGTGGCTAAATAGGGCCTTGGCTTTTATGTTCGATTCTTAATAGTTCTTATATTTTGCTGCAAGATGTAGTTATTAGGTATAGAAAAACTGAAATTTTTCGTAAATATTAAATTAAACATTATAAACGAATTTAGATTTTGTAACCATAAGAAAAAAATTTCTTATCTGCTATCAGGATATTCGATTATCCGTATCGAATCCGGTCACATGATCGGGTTTCTATTTTCTTACCTAAATATAAGTAAAAGTCATGGTAGCAATGTATGAGTGTATGTTCCACATCGTCCCTTAAATGAATGGAGCGATTTCAACCAAATTTGTCCGCGCTTATTCTTCAAGACAAGATAAAGAATATACTGTCAACTTTTCAATGTGCAAAAAATTAATTAAATGTTATTGATGAGAAATTAACCGAAATTTTGCATTGTTTTTCAATAATTTCGGAGCAAATAATCTTAAATTTCAAAATCCTCTTAAAATTCAAAAATTACTATTTGAATTATATCAATTCCATTTTTAATAGCACTTTTTTCAATTATAATGAATTTAAACGAATTTAAAAGCAATAAAATCAATGCTGACTTTGAGCTATTCCGTAATTTTTTTTTTTTTTTTTTAGTTTCTGTTCTGTTTTAATAATACATATTTTTTACCAGATTTTCGTTTGCTTTAATAATTTTACAATGTCTAAAAGAAGGCATGTCAGTCGTTGTGATAGAAGTGAGAAAAATAAAGCCATTTGGATCAAATGAACTCGTCATCACGCGCTTCAGACAATGAGAAAATAATTCAATTTTTCCCTTTTTCTTCTCAAAAATTTTAGAGAAAACCACCCAAAAAATGTTTTCTTCCTTATATTTACAGTTCTGATGTAAAAATAATATATAATTTAATAATAATAGTGATGGATAGAGTTCGTTCAAAATTAAAAGTGGATAACCTTAAAAACAACATAAAACCTTATGCCGCTCTTCATTTATCTAATTTGTTAAACTTTTGATTTCTCGTTTCGCAGGCACACAATTGATCAGATAGATATGCATCCAAAATTTAAGAATAATCTGAAATTTTAATGCAGAGTCGGTATATCAAATTTCATTCGTCTGATTGCTTGACTTTTTTGTATTATCATATTAACAAACAAACCGATACATATAACAACAAAAAGTATATTTCGCAAACTATTTTTTTACTTTGTCGTATACATAGTGTAGAGAAAAATAATAAACATCAAAAAAAATTTGAACTCGAGATTTTGACGAATCTGCACGTTTTAGATCTCCCTGAGTTAGAAAAATTCATTTTTTGGAAAATGTCCGTCTGTCTGTCTGTGACAAAATTAACTCAAAAACACTTTGAAATAGAAGGTTGAAAGCTGGTATATGGTGTTTTTTGCACCAAATTTGCAGATTTCTATCAAATTTTAAGTAAAATTTGTTCGGGGAAGTCCGTCTGTACAGCTGTTCGAATATAAAGTAACAATATAATCATGAAACGAAAAAAAACTAGATAGATATAATTTGGTACGCAGATTTAACATCTATAGTATAGACACCTGCCAAATTTTGAGCCAAATCCAACTGCGGATTGATTCTCTTTCTATCTGTACTTTCCAGGATTATGCAAATGCGATCATTCAAAAACATAATGACTGAAATATATCTAATTTGGTATGGAATTTTGCGACCATGAATGCAATTTTGTGTGAAATTTTTTGTTTCAATTGGTTGAGAAAAACGTGTCTAAAACACAAATTCAATTTTTGGTTACTATTAATGTGTACCAGGGATAAATCGTCTTATAACTCACGAAAGATGACACGACAGATTCAGTAAAAAGGTTCAATTCAAGCCAAAGGTTAATATTTCGTAACTATTGTACACAAATGCCAATATTCTCTGGCATGACAAAACTTTCTACCAGAGAGTATGAGAGAAAGTTGTGGGGAGACCATTCCTATTGGGTTCACCCTCTTCCCCCATTTAGCATGATTGACGCATGGAGATTTGTCCAAATCTCGAATTCTTGTATTAAAAATAAATAAAGAGCTCAAATTATGAAGATATTTGGTTAAAGGTACATCGAACGCTCAAATCAAAATTGGCGACAAAATCAAAAACTACGATGCACTAGAAATAATGAAACACAGAAAGATAAAAACAGAAGTATTTTCTGGTCATTTGCAAGACAGAGAACGTGGGTCCAGAACATCAGCCATGAAGAAAAACGATGCACTAAAAACCCGTCTCAAAATCATTCGTCACGATTAAAGCACTTTTTCCGAGGGGGCAAAACCTCCGGCATCTCTGTCGGTAGCCATTATTCAGAATTGGGCCTCTAACAAATCAGTCTGTAGGCAATACCTGGAGGTGTTAAGTACTCTTTATCCTGTAGTTTGTTGGACGATTAGCTGCCGCAATTCTTTTTACAGGCAGAAGGTGAAATTCACGCCATCGTAGATCAGAAGATTAGCCTGAAAAAATAAGTTAATCCTCTTTCTTGTGGCCTGCTACAACTTCTTTTTGGATTCACTGTGTTTGGTTATGTTGAGATGTTAAGAAAGCCATTAGTCTTTTTGAAAAGGTGATTCGCTTCTTCTTCTGAGATAGGGAAAGTACTTACATGTGTCAAACACCTTTAAAATGGGATCATTAGTACAAATATACAATCAAAAGTCATAGTTACTAATGATTCATTTTTTATAATAAACTGGGGATTTGGTTTTTTCTGCCTCTTACTATATATCTTCTACTTATATTTTCTTAGTTTGGTTCTTTGCTTGTTTACGTATAATTCTTCTTTATTTTATTGTTATTGTTGCTTTTTGCTTACCGCTCAATGATGAAAGTATATGTAAAGCTGAAGAAAGAATTTTTATAATGTTATAAAGAGTAATTACTTTTCGCAAAATGTTAAAAACATCATCTTGAATTCTAAAATTTTATATATATATATATAATTTAAATTCTAATTCATTTCTTAATTTAGCCTACATTAATTTCATTCTGAAATGGTCTCTTATTTCCTGATCTAAATCCACTTTTATTTATTTAATTAATTTCACATGTTCTCTATAAAACTGCTGAAATAAGCAGGTTCCCCCGCTCCGAGTGAAAGGATAAAAATCCTTAATGCTAACAACAATCTTTTAAAGATACCTAAAATTCCCTTACCTATATCGACACGTATCAAAGAAATCACTATAAAAATATTATTGTAAAAGCCACTGAAGGGAAAATTTCGGGCTGTTTTTGCTCTTCTGCTCTTGTATCGCGATGTAGACAGGCACATCTTGTATGATCGTTTCTTTTACAAATTATGCCTCCCGGGATGGAATAAAGCGAAGTTTTAAAATTTCAAAAGTTTCTTCTATTCGGCCATTCATCTGAAAATCAAATTTTGATAAAATTAAATTATTAACTAATAATTAAATTCTAAAAATAGAAAATAGTAATCTACCGGGAAGTCTCTCTTCCTGGCTGTCCGAGTACAGTAAGCACGATCACTACAAAATGTAAAGTGCTAGATTAAAAAATTGATACGCAAGTTTAGCATCCTAAATGTAGATTCTTATCTAATTTTGAGCCAAATCTATCAAAGTAATGACTGTCAGCCTGTACTTTCGTATGGCCGTAAACGCAATAATTTAAATAAAAGAAATTTGGTAATTGATCTTGTGATTATGATTGTAGCTTTATGTCAAATTTTAGCTTTATTAGGTCAAAAAAAAAAAGGCGTCAAAATACATATTCGATTTCCGTGTACTTGTATTTTTACTATTAATCGGCAAAGATCGCTCCCTAGATTCAACCCAAAGATCAATATTTCATAACTTCGTCAATGTTAGATCCACAAATTTATGCAGCATAGGAAGATGATGCATTTATTAAAAACAATGTGAATGAATTTGGAGGAAACCACTCTCGCTGCTTTTTCTCAAATTCACTACCAGATAGCATTTCGCCTATTAAATCAAAATTATATGAAATCAATCATTTAATTGATAGTAATATTTTGTAACATTCCCCGTTTCCCTGTACTGATACGACATTTACAGCCAGCTGTGTCGTCGCTATTAATTACTAAACTCCTCGAGATAGACAGATGGTGGATCTTTTCACCTGGGTGGTTTCGCATCTGTTCATTAGTGACTACAGTGAAAGACCACATGTGGGAATTCCTCGTCCAAGAGATATTGATAGTATCTTCAAAGAGAAAGGGATGTCCAAACATCTGTATGCTAAATGTTTCTCATTGAGGGGGACTATGATAAATCCGTGTTCCAGAATAGTCGGTTATGAAAGGTGTATCACTAAAAGGACCTTCCCACGACCGACTGGCTCCGCTGAGGAAGCATATTGCTGAACCCCGATTGGCCGAAAGGGAGCTCAAATGACCAATGTAAATTAAAAGGCGAAGATTGTCGCCGAAATAAAGTGCGGAGATTTTTTTTAGGGAGAGGAGAAGAAACGCATTGCAGGCAGACTGTTGGACTACAGGAGTTCGGAGTTCCGAGAACTACCCCTGGAGTGGTCGTGTTGATTAACAACCTGTGGTTTTCTTTCTCCGTATTGATGGAAAACTGAATTTCAAGATAAACCTTCGACTTCGGCTGTTGTGTCTCCTACTACAGGTGTAAATAACTATTTATTTAACCAAGATTAGAACAAGTTGTTCTTTGTATATATAGGGCTGTAAAATAAAGAATTATCTTTAAATTCTGCTTCGTTATTTGATCAGTCTAGATCAAGACATTACAATTTAGAAAATATCAAAGTATTTCCTTGTTTTTGAGGAAACACAACAGTAGTAATTATCAGACTTCAAGCAAACAATAAGGAGAATTTCTAGTTCTAGTAAAGAAAAATCGATTTCAAAATTCCACCTTCACAAGCATGGAAAGTCCTACTCAATAAAATGATTCAACAAAATTCTCTTATCAATGAAGTAAGTCTATCAAATCCAGCCAGTAAAAAAAGCCTCTGAACGCGAACTGTTGCTTGAGATAACCCAAGCATTTCTTTTAAAATATTCTTGCACCAAATGTAAATAATTTAGAAGAAAGATTTTTTTATTTAGTTTTAGCCACAATTAATTTACAGGCCTGAGATTCCGACAATTTGCAGTTCCATGCGAATACATTATTATGTACAAGCCGCTTTTAGCAATCAGCTGTTGAGCGTGAATATTGGTTGCCTTTCATTTCAATTAAATTTCTTATGTATTAATTAGTATGATTCCCTCGACAAAATATTTTTAAGAATTAAATTCTGACAGATAAGCCTGTGTTATCATAATAGCCTTACACCAGCTCTGCTTATTGTGTACATGAACCTTCTTAATGGAATCAAATCTCTTGAAGTCCTAATACGTTAAAATTTTAATGCCCCTATTATATAGCAAATTGCACATCGTCGCTTTCCGTAATATAGTTTTATTTTCTTATTCCTCATGTAAATTGAACAGATAATAAACAACATTTTTCCACTTCAATAATAGAAAAAAAATTCACATGATTAAAAATTCAATGATGTAATGTAAACGATTTGAATTTCATTTCATCGATGAAATCTTTTTTACAAATTATGCAAACAAAGAGGGAAAAAAAGGCATTTTTTTTAATTTATCAAAATTTATCAAAAAATTGCAAGGTTATTTAATTTATGTGTTAATTTTGAAATAGTTTAAAATTAAAAACATGATTAATCAGTTTTCTGCAATATTATTTTTGAAAACTATTAAGAAAAAACTCTTAAAATCTCGATTAATTATTAATTCTCTTATTCAAATTTTTTAAGAAATCGCTCCAAGCTGAACATTCTTACTCTCAAAGTAACATTCATGTCTAATTTAGTAGTTCTAGGCCAGAGAGCTTAGCCTGTAGAGCACCAATATTCACCTTTATTAATAATAAAGATTCATCACATAAACACGTTCCATGTTTTAAAAATTGGAATTTCTTAAAGAATCTGTTCCTTACATTTATGGGGTGCTTGTGCATGGATAGCCAAGCATTTCCCATTGAGTTTCCACCCACCCCCCTTCAAAATCTGGTAGATATTTATAATTTAAGCATAAATATTGCACACTAAATTGAATGCTTTTAACTCAATCTGTTTTTGAATGAATGCAAATAGACAGGCGTAATTCAAAACTTATCTTATGTACTTTGAATGGTCTAAAAATACAAGATTTTTTAGAAAGTCGTCTTCGGAATTTTATGCGATTATTATATTGGGTTGGCAACTATGTAATTGCGGATTTCACTCATAGATGGCTTCAGTTGAATTTTTAGGTTTGCAGACGTAGTGCAAATGTAAAACACATTTTGTTATTTGATAGTTGGCAATTCAGCTGTCAATCAGTAAAAAACGTTTTTTGATCGGTTGCGTAGTTTTCGTTTGGCGTTCGTTGAAAAATGGAAAATCAAAAGGAACATTTTCGTCATATTTTGCTTTTTTATTTCCGCAAAGGGAAAAACGCATCGCAAGCTCATAAAAAGTTATGTGCTGTTTATGGTGACGAAGCCTTAAAAGAACGGCAGTGTCAAAATTGGTTTGCCAAATTTCGTTCTGGTGATTTTTTACTCAAAGATGAAAGACGCTCTGGTCGTCCAGTTGAAGTTGATGACGACCTAATCAAAGCAATAATCGATTCGGATCGTCACAGTACAACACGTGAGATTGCAGAGAAGCTTCATGTATCACATACATGCATTGAAAATCACTTAAAACAACTTGGCTATGTTCAAAAACTCGATACATGGGTTCCTCACTGCGTTAAATGTGAAATGTGCGTTAAATGTGAAAGAAACACATTTAACGCAACGCATTAACAGCTGCGATTTGCTAAAGAAACTTAATGAAAATGATCCATTTTTAAAACAACTGATAACTGGCGATGAAAAATGGGTTGTTTACAACAATATCAAGCGGAAAAGATCGTGGAGCAGGCCAGGTGAACCAACTCAAACAACATCAAAAGCTGATATTCATAAAAAGAAGGTTTTGTTATCAGTTTGGTGGGATTACAAAGGAATTGTCTACTTTGAACTCTTACCACCCAACCGAACGATCAATTCTGATGTCTACATTGAACAACTAACGAAATTAAACAATGCAGTTGAAGAAAAGCGGCCGAAGAATTTTCTTAGTGTTGAAACTGTCTTACTGCAAATATATAAATATACAAAGCAAAACGCGCTTGTATTTCATATTGTATTTAAAATTTTAGCGTCGATGTTGTGTGATATCTTGATTAATAGATTTTCGTAATCTATACAGCAAATATGTGTGAAAAAAATCCCACTTTGCCTGCAATATAAAAAAGTTCGCCTATCTAGTTCACAACCAAAATAAAGAACAACATGCAAAACATTCCATAAAAACTATGTTAAAAATAAATAAAGAAAGTTAGCTACTAATTGAATTTTTTATAACTTTTTTAAGCACGTTTATCGATTTTTTAGGCACCAGCTCATTAATCAAAGTGTCAGAAAGTGTCCCAACTGATTAGTCTGAAAATTTACTAGTACAAAAAAAGAGGGACTCGTTTCGAATATGAATTGATTTTCAATGAGTTGAGAGAAGAATTAAAAGCTGTCAACTTTTCTTTATAGGACAATTAATACTTTGAAAAAGTTAGACATGTCTTTTTTTTAATAATCAATACATAACAAAATACTTCTAATATTACAATTTGCACAAGTAGAAATTCATTGATTATTTTCTATTTTAGAATTAATCGCTATCTT
This sequence comes from Argiope bruennichi, assembly GCF_947563725.1. Lineage (NCBI taxonomy): Eukaryota > Metazoa > Arthropoda > Arachnida > Araneae > Araneidae > Argiope > Argiope bruennichi. The sequence continues at coordinate 116,761,282 of NC_079152.1, read as the reverse complement.
TTAATTTTTAAACAGAAGTGCTTTTCTTTTTTCTTTTTTTACAGATTTTTAATAATTAAGCAGACAAATTTTAAAAGCACACCGGGGTTGTTGTTTTTTTGTGTACGTTAATCGTATGATGAATTAATTGAATTAATACATTTTCTTTTTATTTCTTTATAGATGAAATAAAATTTAATTTACATTTTTCTCACTGTTTGACGATTTATCTCTTCCCTATTTTATGACTTAAAATGATTGCGATGAATAGCCTCTTATATTATTTAACGGAAATATCTTTATTATTACAAAAATTTGTCCGAAAAGGCAGAATAATAAGTTCTAATAAGTTCGATAACGAATAACGAAGTTTTATTCCACCAGAAAATATGAAGCACAGAGAGAAACCGTAACTGAAGTTTACACTTAAGAACTCCCAGTATGCAAGCAAACAGAAAATTATTATTAAACAACAGCTCAATAGCGCTCGAAATGCAGCTAGAGAGCTGGCTTCGCGATACATACTCCAACGAGAGATTTGATTTCTCATGTGAGGGCTTCGTCCTTTTATAGTCTTCCATCATGGAGTGGAATTTTCTGAAAGAATTAGTGGATCTCGTCTTCTAATGTATATTTGGCCATAATTCTTGTACTTTCCAGAACTTTAATATTCGTCACTGACTGGTCGCCAGTGATACGAATCATTGATCGTCCATTTAGAGTATCTTTAAATGTCTCTTTTCAGCAATGAAACTAACATTGCAAAAAAAGCAATATTACAAATTTATAACAAAATTTTTCAATCGAATTGATCTCGCATCACGATTAACCATGGACATAATTTGAGTGGCAAACTTAATTATACAGTAACTTAATTACGAATAAACTACGCGTAATTCTTGCTTTGTAGTACATCCGCGGAGCACTCCAGGAAGAAACGAAAAACTTTTATATTCAGTAGTTACTTGTCGCTTCTCTGATGAGGGTTGCAATGTTGTGAAATCGAATTACTTCTATTCCAGTGACGGAGCATACCTCTTTCGGAATGGGCTGTACTATAATCTATACAGAAAATCAAGAATTTCGGAATTGACTTTACTTAGTAAACATCAGGAAGAAGTAGAAAAACATAACTTAAAAGTTAGCTGCAAAAACTTTTAATGTTTTTTATACTGTTGTTTGGAAAGATCCAGTTTCTATTGTTTTAAAGCTTTTACAATTAGAACGGCATATTCAGAATTTTCAATTTCATTTTTAATTTATTTTTTTTATTTACATTTGTTTAATTTTATTACGATATTATATATTTCTCTTTCCAAAAAATTTCCTTCAACCATTTTTTTTTTCAATTTTTACTAATCATTCAATAGTGTTTCTTTGATCGTTAAGTTAAATTAACAATTTTTATAGAGCGACACTGAAACAAAAAAGTTTTCTCCAATTATAAAATGTCCACAATTAAGGATTTTCCAAACTTGATTTTGATATACAAATAATTTCTGATGTTTGGTACACCATTGAAAACCATTTTTATTTAAGTTGTCACTGACGTTGTCATTTGGCTATCACATTTGCGATATAGCTTTAAAATTTAACAAATCTTGCTACACTGTTTCTGGAATACTTGTTTTGATAAATCATCTTTACTGTAATATCACTCATCTTTCAACGCTCCTATGTCCATAATGTATTCATTCAGTGAACCTCATCAGATTGAGAAAATTTGGTGATTACTTTTTGCAGATGTTTTACAAGTGCGATTCAGATGTGAAAGTATATCAGCAACTGACCAAAAACGGTTGTGACGTTCTAGGAATGTGCGACAGAATTATGAAATGCTTTTATACTCTTTTTAATCATAATTGTAACTGGACTTTGATAATTTTGAGGAGAAACTCTGGCCAAATGTATGTTAAGCGAGCACTTGGCCGTGAGACTTTCTACTCGCTTTAATCCCTGAATAGGATGAATTTTTATTCCGAAAATTCTCTCTATTTCTCTCCTTCTCTGTGTGTGTGGATATAGCATCTTTTGATTTTATACTAGCTGGTACCCAGCTCGTTGCTGCCGCAGAAGAAATAATTTTGGAAATATCACTTGAAATTTGAAATAGCTATCTTGTTTAATAATGCTTGATAGAAAGAATGATATTTATTTTCTTGTCGACAGTGAATACATTAATTGAAATTGAATGATATATAAAGGAGAAGTACGAACAATATTTATTCTGTTCCTTTTTTTTTTCACTTTATTATTCAAGTGCTTTAAGGTAGACAATATTTTTTTGTTTTTCGTTCTTCAGCAGAAACAAATAAATTTCTTGGCTGTCCAACTCGTGAGCATTCAACATACAACTGGAAAAGTAAAAATAACATGGATTTTCTAGCTTTAAACCGCGCACTTGAAGTGATTACCCTTGCGCCTTGTTGATGATCATCGAGAATGCAAGTCGAATGGGGGAACTGCAATAATTTGAAATGTGCAAAATGTGCTGCGCCTTAAATTTGCCTGCACCACTGGCTCCTATAGGAATCCCAGTTGTGGAGTCCTCTGCGATCTACCAATTTTGTATGGCCCTGGACTTGACAGCGGTGTACCGACAACGGCAGAATGCAGTGTAACACCAAAACAGTCTTCAGTTGTCCAACAATGTTTAAAACTGGCTTCTTCGGTTGCCAGATGCTGCATCAAAAACTGTCATCGGCATCTAGATGCGGTTTCAAAGACTGCCATCGATTGCAAAATGCTCTTTCAAAGATTGTCGTCAGTTAAAATATATTGTCTTGGAATCAAGAAAGCCATCAGATGTAGCAATGAAGGGAGGGTTGGTGGGCGGGAAACGAGAGTAGCTCACCTCCACCCTGTGTTCCCTGGGCAATGGGGCAGTTCCCTGGAACTACAACGGCTAAGAGGCTACTCAAAAATAAATATAAATAAAGAATGTTTATTTAATCTGGCAAAAAAGTGTACTTATTATTCATTTTTTGCCTTGAAGATATACATTTACATCCGTGTTACAAAATTTCACTCCTTCCATTAAATATTGTTACACAAATTGTATTTATTTATGGTGCAATATCTATCGAATTTTAAAGCACATGTAATTTACTAATTTCTTGCAACGCATTTTCTTTGAAGAAATGCGACTTGCCTGAGTAGAAAGTATGTGCAGTTTAATGGATTTCAATCCTGGATATTTATAACGTAGACTACATGATCTTTCTAGGATCAATAAAAATATCTCTGTTATATTATAAAATCGCCATATAGAGTTAATAAGTATTTTTATAGGTAACTAGCCGCCTTTGGAGACCAGTCGGTTCTCCAATCTTAGTGCTCGTTAAAGTTTTCAATTAAACATTTACCTTAGTCTCTTAATAGTTTCTTCAGTAAAATAGTTTTAAGTTTCAAATTTCTATAGTCACATAGCTCATATTATTAGAGAATCTTGACTATTTATCCTTATAATTTGCTGTCAGCTTCCGTAAGATTTAAATTTGAATTTGTAATGGAAGAGATCGATAAAGAGAACTACAAAAGATCGAATCCCTCAGCATTGTAATCTTATGCGAACCACAAAATTTAAAAAAAATAATTTTTATAAAAAATAATATTTTAAAGAATTATTCAAAGATTACAAAATATTTTAATCTTGCTTTGATTAAAGAAATTTCTTCTTTGTTTAATCAAAGAAAGTAGAAAATTTCTCTGATTCATCATAAAATACAGTTTAACCTTCAAAAAAATATTAATGCGATAAATAATATTTTATTTTATTTCAATCAAGAAATGTACATCTGAAAACAATTATGAAATCTGAATTTTATACTGTCCTGCTATCCTGTAAACAATATAGAATAAAATTATTTTGACAAACTAATATTTCAATTCTCTGCGATCAAGCCTGACAGAGTTATAAAACTTTGAATATCATTAATTTAGGACAATCAACAATTTCAATATTTTAAACAATCAGTCTCGGGAAAGTCCAAGTGTTGATTGCCGTATTTTCTTCAAAATGGTGGATGGAGTGTGTGTGGAGTTAAAATCTTGCGTTTTTAGACCTTAAAGTAGAGGCATCAGAGAGATTTAAATTTTGATAACTCAATCAGTTTTAATTGTAAAAGAATGGGCATTTTTTTTATTTAAAATATTTGTGTCTCTAAAATATTTTATTAAATATGACTCTAAAAATCGAGGATCTGCATAAAAATTTAAAATTCGTAATTCATCGGAACATTTATTGATTTAAACTACATAAAATATAATTATTTATTTCATTTAGTTTTTTAATTAATAAAGTTTAAAAATTAGTTGTTGGGCACTGAATAGAGTTGATATTATGTATATATTAAACTATGTATGCCTGAATTAATAATAAAACTATTTTAAAACTTCAAAAAAACTTTTTCTGGCATTTATTTTTTTAGAAAATATCACATTTTATATTTATTCCCTTTCGTGCAACGCTTGTTGAACATTACACATTCCCAGGTTTTTAGTTTACCACAAGAGTTTTGTAAAATTTAACTTAATCTTTAAATTTGAGTGTTTGTTAACGTCATAGAAACGGACTGCTAAAAACTAATTTTTCTCACTCACTCATAACATGCTCGTGTGCAGGCTAAATTTGATTTTCCTTTTGTGCGAAAATTGTTAGAAAATATGATTGAAATGCTTCAAAAAATTAAAAACAGAAACTTAATTTATAGGTTAAAACATTGGTATCATTGAAAAGAATACTTTTTTGAATTTTAAGATGATGCAATAATCAGTTTTGAGCTGTAATATTTTCGAAAGTTATCGAGGAAATAATTAAAAATTAAAAAAAATTTTTGGAGTAACTAAAATTCCAAAAAAATATCTTCGGTGCATTCAATTTCATCCTTCAAAGTATGTATGGGTCAAGTTTGGTAGCTCTAGATCATATGGTCTGGCTTGTAGTGCGCCAACACGCACATACGCCAACATACACACAAACATGCAATCGTCCATTAATCAGCCTTTAAGAAACTCCATTCACTGCAATAGGTGTATTTTCTTTAAGACAGTGGATGGAAAGATCCATATTAGAGTATTTTTGTTAGAATAGAGATATTCAAATTTTCATAAATCTGTAAATCTTTGTGTTTGATTTAGTTGATTCGATTTATTTTAGATAAAAAGATTTAGCAAATCTTTTTATTTAAAATATCAGTGTCTCAAGAATATTTTGTTAAATATGATTTATGAAACTAAGGATGCGTGAAAAAATTTAAAACGCATCATAGAATTTATTGACTTATGCTACATAAAATGTAATTATTTACTTCATTTAAACAATTTTGCTAGCAGATGTATATTCGTCATTTAAAGGTTTACATATTAGCTTCGGAATCTGATTAGAGTGAATATCCTGTAATATAATGAACTATGTATGTCTTAAATAAAATTGATTTATTGAATTTATAATATAGATATTGTAAAAGGTCATAGAACACTTCTACTTATATTAATTTTTTAGAAAATATCATATTTTATATTTATTTCATTCCATACAGGCATGCACTAAAAATTACACTTTTCTAGGTTTAATTTCAAGTAAGTATCAACTTACTTTTTTAATTTCAGCTTTTCACAACATGATGGCAACACTTTGATAAAAGCTCAGTTTTCCTATGCACTCGTGAACGTCAAATTTTGTTTTTATTTTGCGAGAAATAAATTGTTGAAAAATATGGTAAAAATATTTTTTTTTTAAATTAATTAAAAATAGAAATTTAAATTATGGGTTAAAATTTTTATATCATTAAAAATATAAGTGTTTTAACTTGATGTAAAATTTATGTTTGTGAGATTATATTTTCGGAAGTTATCGTGAAAAAATGCCGAAATTTCGCTTAATCTTTAACTAATTAAAATTGTAATTAAAAATTCAAAAAAATAATTGCTCCGAGGTGCACATTGCCGACCTCCAAGATGTACATGTGCCAAATCTAGTAGCTGTAGGTCAGACTGTCTGGCCTGTAGAGAGCCAACACACACACACACACATTCAGCTTTATTATAAGTATAGATATAGATAAACAAATATTTGCACTGAAATCAATAACTTAACGTTCAATCTTCTCCATGTTGCAAAACACTTAAACTTTGAAAGAAAAAATATTCTTTCGAAATAAAATCCCCTTGTGTAATAGAAATGTAAACTTTCAATCTTTTTTTTTATTTTTTAAATTCTTGAAATAAATAGTGGTTTATTGATTTGTATATCTTTCAGATGTCAAGCGAATTAACTTTTTTTGTATGAATTAACATTTCTTGAAAGAATTTCTTGAATGAATAATTGTTCTTTCTTTCTTGAATAATTATTCTTTCTCGAAAGAATTTCTAGAATGAATAATTATTCTTTCTGGAAATTTTTTCTGGGGCCCATTTACAGACATTTCATGAAGTCTTTCGTTAACTGCAGGCTAAAATCGGATAGACTTACCATTCTGAGATTTTGTATTTTACTTCATCATATACGTTGAGGAAAACCGAACGTAGAACAGAACAGGCAATCTGTAATTGTACAGATCGCTTTGATAAATCTCTTCCAAAGTTTGATACAATTCTACTATTTTGATTTCAAACCTATATACGGAATTTCATATTCCTGACATATTACGATTTTGAGTTATCGCATTCAATTACACAAGGACAAATAGCAGTATAATCATTTAGGGATGTGATCCAAAATTTGAAAATAAATATCATGAGATTAATCTCACTGGCTTGTTTTCATTTGCTAAATTAAAACAGACGCAAATCAATAGACACACCAAGAATCCGAAGTCCGCGGTGGCTTGGTGGTAGGGTCTCGGTTTCGGAACCGGAAGGCTTCAGGTTCGCCAACCGATTCCACCGAAGAATCGCCGTGTAAGCCCGTCTGGTGCACGTTAAATCTCTCGGGCCAAATGTCCTCCCTCTGATGGGGTGTGGAAGTTTGGAAAGGGTGTGTCAGCTCAGGTGTCGTCATCTGACCTCAGTTCAAAATTACGAGGTCCGTCCCAAAATAGTCCTAGTGGTGCTTAAAACAGGACGTTAATATAACTAAACTAAACTCTGGGATCCATTTACTGACATTTTACAAAATCACCTATCGCTTGATTAACTACTGGTTTAAACCGGATGGACTTACAATTCAAAGATTTTGTATTTAACTTCATCGTATACAATAAGGAGAGTCGAACATGAATTTTGTAATAGCATTGATCACTTTGACAGATTTGTTCCAAAGTTTCGTACAATTATATAATTTTGATTTCAAGCCTGCATATTGAATTTCACATTCCTAATGCTTTGCGATTTTGAATCATCGTATTCAGTAACACAAGGATAAATAGCACTCTAAACATTGAGGGATGTGGTCTAAAATTTGAAAATAAATATTATATACTGAAATCAATCTTACTGTCTTGTTAGGATTTTCTTTTGCTAAATTAACAAAGACGCAAATAAATCGACATACCAAGAGCCTGTCCGTCCATTGACGGATTAAATTCAAATCAGTTCCACCAATTTGGTAATGAGGGTCTATATGGCAGATGTGACCTTTTCATCTCACCGCGTTTTTGAGAAGAACATCTATCTTCGTTCATCTAAGATGCAGAAACATCTTTATCTGCGTCATAGATGTACCAGACCAGAAGTTTCAATTTAATGAATATCTGAGGTATCCGTCAGTGGCGGATTTACGTATAAGCTATTCGAACTGTAACTCATGTAACTCAGGGCCTGCACTTTTTTGAAGATCCTCCAAAAATCTTTCAAGCGAGTGTGTGTCATTTATAACAAATGTGCTATTTAAATGAACTTATAAAAAGGCCCCATATCATAAATATCTTAGAGCTTCATCAAGTCTAAATCTGGCAGTGACTTTCGTGTTCATAAGTAAAGAAAATTTCAAAAAATGAGGGTCCTCTCAAATTTTGAGTGATATAAAACGTAAAGATTCATAAAAATCTTGAGTCAAACTTTTTGACGATTACAATTTTTTCTCTTTGCATTTTTAGAGTTTCATCAAGTCTAAATCTGGCAGTGACTTTCGTGTTCATAAGTAAAGAAAATTTCAAAAAATGAGGGTCCTCTCAAATTTTGAGTGATATAAAACGTAAAGATTCATAAAAATCTTGAGTCAAACTTTTTGACGATTACAATTTTTTCTCTTTGCATTTTTAGAGTTTCATCAAGTCTAAATCTGGCAGTGACTTTCGTGTTCATAAGTAAAGAAAATTTCAAAAAATGAGGGTCCTCTCAAATTTTGAGTGATATAAAACGTAAAGATTCATAAAAATCTTGAGTCAAACTTTTTCACGATTACAATTTTTTCTCTTTGCATTTTTAGAGTTTCATCAAGTCTAAATCTGGCAGTGACTTTCGTGTTCATAAGTAAAGAAAATTTCAAAAAATGAGGGTCCTCTCAAATTTTGAGTGATATAAAACGTAAAGATTCATAAAAATCTTGAGTCAAACTTTTTGACGATTACAATTTTTTCTCTTTGCATTTTTAGAGTTTCATCAAGTCTAAACCTGGCAGTGATTAACGTGTTCATAAGTAAAGAAAATTTCAAAAAATGAGGGTCCTCTCAAATTTTGAGTGATATAAAACGTAAAGATTCATAAAAATCTTGAGTCAAACTTTTTGACGATTACAATTTTTTCTCTTTGCATTTTTAGAGTTTCATCAAGTCTAAATCTGGCAGTGATTAACGTGTTCATAAGTAAAGAAAATTTCAAAAAATGAGGGTCCTCTCAAATTTTGAGTGATATAAAACGTAAAGATTCATAAAAATCTTGAGTCAAACTTTTTGACGATTACAATTTTTTCTCTTTGCATTTTTAAAGTTTCATCAAGTCTAAATCTGGCAGTGATTAACGTGTTCATATATATATATATAAAAAAATTTAAAAGAGGCGAGATTTTGTGCGTCAAACTTTTTGACGCTTACAGTATTTCCTCTTTGCATATAAGTGTTTAGAAAAATAATGATGATATTAATTAAAAGCTCTTCCGCTCAAATTTTTATTTCACGAATAAAATTCATGAATGAATTCACTGAAGCAGCATCGTCTTCGATTTTCAATCACTTTCTATAATGTCCTTCAGCTCTTTCCCCAACATAATCAATTCAACACTGCTCTGAAGCAATCGTCTCACAAATCTCTCCGCCATTCGATCGCTCTACCGTTTTATACGCCGAAAAAAAAGAGCACAAAGACTTTGCCGACATCTCGAGTGATCTCATCACTATGCAGAACGACACTGGAAAGAGAAAACTTTTAACATCCCGGTACCCCCCAGGTCAAAGAGGGAAGATGACAAAAATTGGGTGATTGATTCGATATAGATTCCCTCGGAAAAGAGAACGGCTAGACATGAATTACACTCGATTCCAGGCCGCATTAACCTCTTTTCTCTCCGACTCGGAATCCGAGTATCCGAGCCACTCGCGCTGGTTTGACATCGGAGAGCGTATGTAAATAGTATACGATCGCTCGCTACGGGTTGCCCGAAATCCTGTCACTAAATCGCTCCCCGTGAGGTCTTTTATTTATTTGTTTTTTTAGGTATTTCTGACGGAGAAAACGGAATATCAATGCTCCCGGCATCTTGCTTTCAAATCACTTTTTATCCTCTTCGAGTTATTTTTTTTTTATCTTCTGGATATCTTATATGCAAAATATGCTTTATTTTATTGCAGACTGGCCGCTTTTGGCGACCATTCGGTTCCCGAGATTAATAGTTGCTGCAAATTTCTATTAAAAACGAGGTGCTTTTACAGGTGTACACCGGTAGTTTTTTTATCGTCTGTTCTTTCGGGGGGGGGGGGGGTTCCAGGTGTACTCCGAGTTATTTTTTCATCTTCTGGGTATCTCATTTCCAAAATATGCTTTTTTTATCGCAGACTAGCCAGTTTTGACGTCTAATTGGTACGATGAGATTAATAATTGCTGCAAATTTCTATTAAATATACGGTGTTCAACGAATTAATATCTCAACTTTGCACGGCAATTAATAGAAAACAAAATAAAGTATATCATTGTTCATTGGAAATATATATAAAAAATAGCGGCTGAAAATTTAAATTCAGAGCAGTTATAAGTATTTGATGGGACCCCCCCCCCGGAACGTAAAACATATGGAGAAAGTACGATAACTATATCATATGATTCGTATTTCTATGTCTGTTGTGACGCTTTGTAAGATTATAGATATATGTCTCTTAATTTCGTAGTTAGTGTTAAAGGGATATCTTATATAACGACTGGGGATTCAGCCGTTCGATATTAGAGCACTGCAGTGGAAATGATGACAAATAAAAAGTCTCCAAAGACTGGGTCCGACAAAAGGAAAGGTTTAATTTACACAATTTATTAAGAGGAAATAAAATGAAACACATGATGAACTATTTAGAGATATGATAGAAAAACTTATAAATACGTAAACTGAAATTACAGGACCGAAGACAAGCACCGAACCACATTGCAAACATAATGACACGTATTTATATCGTGTCTTAATTCTTATATTTGCATATTAGCTATGGTTATCAGGTTAAATAATTGTCAGATACGATACTGATTAAATAATTGTATGTTTAATGTCAAGTGAAGTGATTTACTCAAACTAATGATGCACAATATCAGGTTCAAAATGCATTGTATCATTTTTCAATAAAGTATGAGAGACAAAAGAATTTGGAATATTGAACCTTAATGCCGAAATTTCCTAACAGTTAGTTGCGGTAGAACAAACACCAATTGCTTGATGTAGATCCAGAAAAAAAATCGCATTTTTAAGGATTTATTAAAAATAGGCATATATATATATATATATACGGCAAAAAATTGGTTGAAAATGTCTTTTCTTTTAATTTAAAATTATGTAAAAATTATTTTCGTGCGATAAGTTTCGTTTCATTTTTTTTACTATTTAAAATATTAAAAAAAAAATGCTCTGAGTATACAAAGCACATATATATTAGTTCAGTAGCTCAAATGATTTATTCGAGTTTGGCATAGCTTGGCCTGTATTGGCCCTTGCGCCATAAAAAAACAATAAAATCAAATCAAAAAATCAAATGATTTACGCTATCGAGCTCCAATATGCACGCATACATGCAGAGAGAGAGAAAAACGTATGCGATTCATTTTTATTACTTTCTTATATACAAAGTATAAAGAAAGTATAGTAATCGTCAAAAAATTCGAACTCGAGATTTTGGCGAAACTCCGAGATTTTGGCGAAAGTATTTGACCTCCCTGAGTTCGGAAAACACAATTTTAGAAAATTTTCGTACGTTTGTCTGTCTGTCTGTAACAAAAATAATTCAAAAAAGCTTTGATCTATGTGGATGAAATTTAATACGCTGGCTTAAAATAAATTTTTCAGATTTCTTTCAATTTTTGAGCAAAATACGTTCAGAGAAACTGTCTGTCCGGCTGTTCGAATATAAATTAATGCGATAAAACGAAGAGAAATAGATAAATTAAATTCCTTCACAGAATTAACATCTTTAATATAGACGCATACTGAATTTTGAGCGAAATCCAACAAAGGATTAACTGTCCGTCATTCTGTATTTTCAGAAACATGTAAATGCGATAAGTCAAAAACTCAGTGACTTAAATATATCAAATGACAAGTGTAGTTTTCTGTCAAATTTTTATTTCGATAGATTGGAAAGAACGCGTCTGAAATCCAAATTCGATTTTTGGATACTATAAACAACTTGTAAGAGACTAATCACCAAATAACTCTCCAAAAATGGTATGATAGATTCAGTAAAAAAAGCTAAATTCCAGCCAATTATTAATGCTTCATAATTATTGTACACTTGAACACAAGACATTATTGTACACGAGACATTCTCTGGGATAACATCTTTATTAGAGAATATGCGGGAAAGTTCTGGGGAGACCAGTCCAGCTCTTTACTTTTTAATAGAGATAGAAATAATGCAATGGGTTGGTTCTATGAGGCTTAATTCAAAAGTTTCCAAATAATGTTTATTTTGTTTCATGTCAGATACTTTTCTTTAAATTTTTAAATGATGATGTTTGAAGTGAGGTTGGATGCACATTAAATTTGATAAATGAGAATCGTCTGATATGGATAGGAAAATAACCCGCATTATGTTACGGTTCGTGTAGCACTTGCTTATATATCTCCAAATCTATATCCGGTTTATGCTGCCGCATTTCAAACACTAAAAATCCTGGTATACCTCTTTTATGAGTTATATACTCCTTACAAAATGTTAGGTGAGACCGCTTTACCAAAAGGAATTGTTATTTTGAATTTTTTCAGGTATTGGAAGATATAGATTTGGATATAAAAATATCCTATCAAATCCTCGGTCCTTTATGATGGAAAATAATATTTTAGTATCGAAAATTTGGATAATAAAAATGAGATAGAGGATAAAAAATTAAATTGCAGGAATCAGTATATTATAATTATATCACCCGGTCAGAATAGAGACAAGAACGGATTTGCAGAGTATTTTTAAAGGAAAAATGTGAACATAATTTAATTGGTAAATTTAATTTAGACATTTCTGTATACTATTAAAATATTAGAATAAAAAAATTATAATATAGAAAACATTTTCCTTTTTATAATCTGAGAGGTCTCTTTGGACTTCAGAATATTTTTTTTTAATCCTTTAACGTTAACTTTTGTATTTTAAACCATAGGATAATTATCAAATGAACCTCCAAGAACCTCCTAAGAATAATTGGGAGGGTAAAAGTTAAAGTGGTGTAAGGCTTTTTTTTTTTTTTTGTTTTTTTTTTTTTTTTTTTGCTTTTTGGAAATTAACTTATTCCAAAAAAAAGTGCCATTGTACAAAAATGTTGCATTGCTTAATTATTCTCTTTAAGGATCTCTTTAGTAAAAAAGTCACCTTAATTCGCTTTTATTAAGGATTTGCTTTTTAGAATACTTTGAATTGTGAAATTAAGTTCTAAAAGTGAGAAACAAAATTTTGAGGAAAGGAAAATTTGGGTGTACAAATTTATGTTAAATTCTTCACTAGTATGAGTCAAAATAAATTAGAAAATACTTCTCATTTATATTAATTTTGCTCGAATGTCTCATTTTCCAACAATCTATTTGTGTGTGAAGCGGAAAAAAATACAACTGTCTTCAACATTTTATAACTGAACACTTAAGTAATCCCAGATTTTGAGCCATGGTCAGATGATGATGACGACGCTTGAGCATGAAAACCCTCACCAAAATTCCACGTCACTTCAGTAAAAGTACAGGTGGTGGAGATATTGAAAATATTTACATAGTAAAAGTGAAAAGATTTCATGGTATAATATTATTTCAAAAACTTTCTCCACAGATGGTTGAAAGCATTCAGATATCCATAATCCCATGCCTCGAAATCTACAATAACGACATAAAGGAACAAGATTTCTCATATATCATAAATGAGTAGAAAATGCGGATAATTATACAAAAAATGAAGATTATTAAATGATATAAATTTCGAACATTCAATTTACTTAACCCTTTCTAGGACCATGGTAAGTATGCTTCCCACCAAATTCATCAATCTTTGTATGGAATTATGTAGTTTTGCGTAAGTTCTGACAAATTTTTCAATCAGACGGACATTTAGATGCTTCATTATCTTATCTCACACAAAATGGTGTGTCATGATTTGACACTTAATTATTAATTAAGCAAATTAATTATTTAATCAAAAGAAATTTATCTAATAAGCTAAATGAGTCACTTTTCTTAAGCCAATCACAATGCTAAAATTTTTTTAATATATCATGACTAGAAAAAAACAGTCCTTTAAAGAGTTAATTTAGCTTGTTTTGCGTCTAATGCGATGAAGTACCCAGGTACGCCAGTAGTTTTTACTAATAGATTCCAATGCACTAAAGATAATTATATCCAGATCATAGATGTGGAAATAATAAATTGGAAAACTATGGATCGAAAGTTGCCTACCATAATATAACGAAGCTGCTTTACAAACCCTGTAATTTATGTTTCGACTATTTCTCGTGGATAAAACATAACTGTCGTTCAATAGCAATTGAACTGGCTGGCTTCCTTTAAAACTGAAAAGGCGGCACAGTAAAGAGAAAAACCATTGAGGGTGTCTAACTCAAAACTTACTTCTCATTCTCTGACATATTCCTCAATAAAAATATTCGCACACACATGTGATTAAGACTACGAATGCCTTGCATGACATCAGGGAAAATAGTTAGAAATATTGATTTTTGAGTATAGATCCAGTATTTTTGCTGAACTGTGCGAACATGTATTTTTACCAAGCGATTGAAAACAAAATGTGGCAAGGAGCTATATTTGTAGTCACAAGATCAGATACCGAATTTAGTAATTATTGCGTTTACATGTATGACAGATTGCAGACCGACATAGAGCCCACCTCTTGATGGGTTTGGTTTCAAATTTTATACACATCTATACATTAGAGTTAAATTCACATACCAAATTTTATTCATCTAGCTCTTTTCGTGTTAATTGTCGATTCTACTTATAGTGAAAAAGCGGGAAAGGCAGAACTCATATATCTGGATGGATCTCTTTTAAAAACAGATAATCTACAAATTTAGTGTGATCCATAACCAAATTTCATAAACCTAGCTCAAAGCGGTTTGGGAGTTACCGTGTGTATTCATAGACACACAAAAATTCTCAAACTGTATTTCTCGAAGAGGAGTCCGAAACGTGGAGATTCGTCAAAATCCCGAGTTCGATATTTTTTATTACATGATTTTCTTTTTGTACACTTTTTGATTTCGTATACCAGAAAGCAAAAAATACAATTAATAGCTACAATTTTGGTGTGAATGCTTTCTTGTGTATCAGTTGACAAAAATAGTGACAATAATATGCTATTTTTGTCTATACTGACAAAAAAAGCAATGCTTTCGGTATGTATAATACAATTAAAAGAAAGTAAAAACTGCAATAAATATCGACTACTTTGATGTTAATACTCTCTCTTATAAAAAAAATATATAAAAAAAAGAGCGAACATTGTAAGAGTTGAACATTTTTAATGAATCTGTGTTTTAAATCTCCCTTAACCCGGAAAGTATAATTTCTGAATATTCGAAAAGGAATTTGATTCGAAATCAACTAAACTGTCCTGATGTGATGTTCCCGTTATAGAACATAATTTATTTGTCCAAAATTGAAATGAACTTTTACCAGGAATATTTTTAATATAATATTTTGATCTCTTTTAAATGTACTGAAAGATAAATTGTTCGAGATAAACTTATAGTGATGTAAGTCGCAATTGGTTTTCCAGAAGTAAATGTATTACAACGTTATTACATTTGGCGACAAAAATGTTGTAATGCTATCATTTTACATGTCATTGGGCCCAAATTTAATATAGGAGTCATATTAAATTAAATTTGAATGTTGATAATTTTAAACTTATTTAAAAAAAAAGACTTATACTTCTGTGCTTTTAACCAGTCCATATTGATTTTATTAATGAAATGATTTGCTCAGAAATACAGTCAAGGATTTGTGCTCTTACATTTTCCTACTATTTAGAATAATAAATAAACAAAACGCGGGGCTGCCTAGGACATCTAACCTTTTTTTTTTTTTTTAAGATAATACATATCATTTTAATTTATGCATTATGTTCCATTTTCTCCCCAAACCGAAACTTATCTATGCGTTTCATTTTCCGATTGCACAGCGTTATCTGCGGCGCCTGCAGGTAATTAGGCTTACGACTTAAGTACCGTCACCGATAAAACTCCTTTTTCACAAAATCTTTCAGCAGCGCTTCAATTAATTACTGGCTTAATTAATTAATCCCGCTGTCTTCTTCACAAAGACAGATCAGTGCTATGACGCATTTTCAGAGCATTCGAGAGCGCTATTTTCTCCGATGTGGTGGCCCTGGTAGAATTTTAAACTCGGGGAGGGTCAGAAAATGACTGAGAACCAGGGTTGCCAGATGAGAATGGCAAAATAATGCCAAACTTCTTCAAAAGGCCAAACTTTTATTGTTTAACTTTCGGGGTTAGGTGAATTACCTGTCTTTTTATGTATGGTGGAAAAATTTTCAAGTTATCTGATTTTTTTTAAAAATTAATCGTAAAGTTTTGTTTAATATTTTCATTGCAATGCGTTATAAAAATTTAGATATATTGTATAACATAAAAGAAGATTATATCATCAAACTAATGAGAGTGTTTTTGTATCTACTTTCACATGTTATTTTTGAAGTACATTGAAATGAAACAAATCTAAATTTTGGATCTCTTTTGAATACTCAATTGGGACAAAAATGTGATGTAGGTATACAATTTATGTATAAAGTAGATTTTAAATACTGATAAAAGGCATTATTTATTTATTTGGTCATAGGAATATCTAAAAGTTGCGATACTCATGAAATATCGAAAGAATATCTTTTTAGCGATGATAAACATTTTCTTTGTATATTTTCATTGCGAGAAAGAAACAATTTACCAACAATAAAACACATTTGTTTTATCTTGATTTTTGAGCATCTAGAAAATCTCTGATACAAGATTTATTAAATGATTATATACTTTTTTTTTCATTGCGAAAAAAAAAATTCAAATATCCATTTCAAGTATTTTACATTAATATTTGAAACGAAGTGAAAACTTTGCAGATCATTTTATGCCGCCTTTTAAAAGTGAGCTCCTTTAAAACATTATGTTCAATTGAACTTCCATTAAAAGTGAGTTAATTAAGAATTTATCACTCTCTTTATGCAAAAATCAGTTAAATTCCCATAGATTGTTTGAATTTTTATGATGAAAGCACGTTCATTGGTTGTAGCATAAGTAGATGGAATCGCAATGATAATTCTTAAAGATACATTCTTCTTCAACTGTCCTACTGCTGCCTGAAGTATTAAAATATCCGAGACAGATTTTTCACGTTTAAAAGCCCTTTTCAATAGAAAATATACCATTTATGTGGGCCTGATGCACTTTAAATATGACATCATGTCCCATATTTAACAATTTCAAATAATAAATTAATAATTATCAAAAATCAAACATAATGTGCATTGTTTAAAGAAAAAAATAAACGATGCAAAAGCTTTTAATAAAGCCTATTGCAACTATTTAGTAGAAATAATTCTCAAAAAGGTTGATTTTTCATTGAAACAAATTAGAGTGAAATTATTTATATGCAATTAATAGTTAGATAAAAAAATAATATGTAGAATGAAATTTGATGGATTTTGCCAAAGATTTGACTCATATTTAGTCAGCATAACCAAAAGAAGTTTAGGACACCATTTCATTTATACGGTTTCGTTTAAATTCACATAAATTTGTGTAAAATTACCTTTTACTGCAATTAATGGAATGAAATTGCGATTTTACATGAAGGATTTTTACGTCTCTCTTTTTTTCATGCAGACCACTTTATGAGTGAAGAAACAATCTTCGCGACTCCAGTGTGATAAAAAAAAAATTGTCACTTTTTTTTTTGTCAGAAACATTTGTTTGTAGTAAAATAGCGAGATAAATATTACTCTGAATCCTTCATCAATGAAAATTATAAAGAAACTGAATTCAAAATAGTCTTTTAAGGAAATTTTTGGAGAAATATTTAAATTCCAAACCATTTTTGCAACTAATTTTGTCTAGAAATGTTAAGAAATTGAGAAGAAAAAACGTTATGAAAATTTATGCTGTCTCATTACTTTTTGATGCATAGTTTGAAACGCCGTGACTTACTTACAAGCGTATACATTTCAGATCGATGACATTATGTTGTTCCAAGATGAAATTATATCTGAAAAAAATTTTAAAAGCGTTATCCTTTGGATCGAAGTTTTACAAACCACAATACGTTGTTTAATCACGGAAGTGCTTACCGAGACATTTAGAGGTTCAAATGTACTGTTGGTAATGACACAAAATAGATACGATTAAAATGGGGGGAAAAGTTATATATTATAGAATTTTTGTCCTCCAAATTCGTGAAAAAGTAGTAAGTATGAAAACTTACTGAGAAACGATGAAAAGATGATGAGAATTCGATGTTAAAGCAAGAAATAATTACCTTCCATGGATACTTACTAGAATAGTTATACCTTTCATGGGCTGAGAACATTTTGCTTAGCTTTAGGCTTATATTAATAACAAATATCACAGTAAATTTGGCATAGATCCAGTGATAAAATTATTTTAATATCTATTTTTATTTGTATCCAATTTTATAAAATTCGGCACCATGAAACAAGCTCACGAATTGCATTGAATTGTTGATTATATCAATGAGTAAATGTTAGCTTTTACCATAATTAGAAATTATTTCGATGTTTTTTCATTAGAAATGGAATTAACTAATAAAATAATGAAAAATGTAATAAAAGGTAAAATCAAAAATGTACCCCATAAGGTTATTATTTGGTCCAACTAATCATAATTAACATTCCGTTAATTATGCTTTAATCGAGCTTTATCTGACTACGGCTGTTTTCATTAACTAGATGGTGCTATATTTAAATTCTATTTTGCTATCTTCCTAGTTTGTTTTGGAAAAAAATTTGTTGTATTTTTGTTTGTGTCTATTTTAAACTGTGTTTTTATCTATATTATTTATTAACAATATATACTGGCGTATCTGACAGAGCGACCATATTTATTAGGGAAAAAAACCGCGCCTAATAGAGTATAAACCCCCTTATCTACTTTCTGTTTTTTATCATTTAATGAAAAGGCACTTCTCGTTTCAGAATTAATTTTCTACTGATTCATTTAAGAATCCATAGAATATATTAGGAGTTTGTGGATTATGTGTAATTATTATCTCAAATTGTAAAAACGTTCAAAGATTTAATTGCAGCTTATAATTTTGGAAAACTTGAAATTCGATGGTTATATGACACACAGGAACGGTCATTATTATAAGTTGTAATGCTGTTATTCAATCATTCAAAGACTCAAAGATCCGACTCAAAAATTACACATAAGCCATAAGCACCTCAAGTATTCTGTTGATTCTTTATTTAATCAGCAAAAGAGAAACCTCTGAAATGAAAGAGCCATCTCTTTAACTTAAGAAAAAGCAAAACAGTTAAGGATTTAATAAAAACCTGTTTGTGCAATTGGATGTTTCGAAGATAAGTGATATGGCAGAAGAAGATTCTCAAAAACATTATCCAAAGGAAACAAAGATTGGGAATCACTAATCGCAAGAAAGGTGAACTAAATTACAATTTGCGAGATTTGCTTATTCTGTATTTCATCACAATTAGAAAAGTTGCGCAACTATTTAAATCCTAATTAATTTCCTAATTCCTAAAATGTAATTAATTAGTCAATGTTAACTTCATTCTAAAATGTTCTCTTATTTCCTGATCTAATTTCCACTTTTTTATTTAATTATTTTTAACACGCGCTTCCAAAAACTGATGACTGCTCATTTTCTCATGCTCTGCGCAAAGGGAGAAAACTCCCTAACATTTGCACATACCTTTCAAAGATACCCAAGATTCCCTTGCCTAAGTCGCCACGAGTCAAAGGAATTCCTATCTAAATCTCATAATAAAATCACTGAAGGGAAAAATTTCTGGCACTTTGCGCTTATATTGCGATGTAAGCAGACGTTAGTTTATCATCGTTTCTCTCCTTGCATATAATATACCTCTCGTCGTGAAATAAACCGAAGTTACTTCTTTTCGGTCACACAACTACAAAATTATGTTTACATATATAAATGGATAATTAAATATAAGAAATCAATTTAGAAAGCAATTCCGAACACAATAACCTATTTGCAATGACCTACCAGATCGAAGGGCCATAGATTTGACATCTCTTATTTGTAAGGATCCTTTTTATATAAATATATAAACCTGACAACGGTTGAATCCAAGTCAAAACTTATCTGTTGGTGTGGTGTGAAAGTTTGATGAAAGAATGTTAGTTCCCTTAACCATAGTTCAGAATGAGAAGGTATGATAAATTGAGCTTCTAAACTGGATTCAAATTTAACTTATTAAAATAATAAAAATTAAAAGTTATATAAATAAAGCAAAATAAAGGCCAAAATTAAATTTATCGCTAACTAAAAAAATTCTTACATTACATTTCCCAAATCTGGCCTTAAAAAGGCCAATCTGGCAACCCTGGCAATAACGAAGAAGAGAGAGGTTGGGGGTGTGGTGAACCCTGATGCGTCTCCATGACTACCGAAATGATGGATCTCCTACAAGAGAAAGGACGGTTTACGATAAGATCCCCAAATCAAATGAGATTGAATCGGAATTTTTCATTTTACGGCCGACTCTTGTTAAACGCGAATTTGTTCCCTCCGAAAACTATTAAGCGGGAACGAATTAAGTTCTCTGTTTTAAAGCGTTTCCTCATTAATTCCTGTGGGCCAGTTGTAAGTAATTAGTTACTTTATAAGTTTCATTATCTCTTACCTCATTCGCAAGTCTGACGACGACGACTTCATTAGAATTTTCTGGCTGAAATAAAAGCTTTTCCGATATGTTATGTTCAATGCGCGAGAGCTATTATTTTATTTTAATCGTTCGCCTGTGTTTCTCGAGAAGGCGATCAATCTCTTAACCCCCCCCCGTCCATCCCTCCGTTACTCATCATTCATTGGGATAAACGTAAACTTTTCCACTTCATCGGATCGTCATTATCTGGGGTCGGTTAATTGATAACGAATTTACCGAAGGCGTAAGCACCACGCAAAACTGTATCTAGATTGCAAGTATTTATGCATTTGCCGTTCATTGGTCTTTAACTCATTTTGAATTACAGCACCCATTGAAAAGCTCTGACAAATAAGAAATGGAAATACAGGCGGTATTTAGAGTGACAAATGAGTTTTACCCAATTGATGGAATAAATATGCAGGGAATTTAAAAAGACGAACCACCACATTTTCTCCCTAAATACAATATCCAAAAGTTACTTAGTAAGGGCTGTCATTGTAAAGATTTCGGTGTGATCTCGTCCGATTTGATTTGACTTAATGACGGATTTTTATGACGCAAAATTATCTTATGTCTATGATTTCTCGTATATTATGCACTGTTCAGAAAAATAATTCCACTATAAAAAAAGGAGAAAAAAAACACATATTTTCAAAAGTTCAGATAAAATTGTAAAGGGTGTCCCAAAATCAACGTAAGACTTTGGGACACCCTTGGATGAATTTGCCACCATTCGTGCAGTAAAGTGTTGGTAACCCTATTAAAACAACATTTGACAGCTGATAGTTTAGGGTTAATAAAAATAAAGCGTCACACGATAGAGCAACGTGTTAGCGCAAGATTTGAATTAAATAAAAACAAAACCACAGTTTGTTTTTTTTTAAAAATTTTTATATTCTTATTGAATCGTAAAGTACACAGAACAGAGATATTTATGGAAAAATACGTAGGGCTAACGGCCTCCATGATTTTGCTGGTATACAAGCATTCTTTTGTCAAAATTTCCCATAACCATTTTTTTAACCATTGAAATGTAGATGAATTTCGTTGATGCATTGAATTTCCACCTTTAATGCCTACATGCTTTTGGGCTTGTTGGCATATACCTTTGACTTCAAATAACCCCAAAAAAAGAAATCCAATTGTGTTAAATCACACGATCTGAGGGCCAAATCTCAAATTTTCGAACTGTGGCTGCCAGGTTTTCATTATTTTTGAAATTTTGTTCAACAATGAAAACAAGTTGTTTTTATCGTGTATAGCTCTCTCCTTTTACAAACCCAAAACTATCAGCTGCCAAATGGATTTTTTTAAATAGGTTTGCCAACACTTTACTGCACGAATGGTGGCAAATTCAAATCTTGCGTTAATTTTGCGACACCCTTTAAAAGCCAATCAATTTTAAGAAAAGGAAGTAATGGGATATGGAATTTTATGATGGATATCTGTAAGAGAGATAAGGGAAAAGTGGTTTTGAAGAAGATTGAAATGTGGCATTCAATTAAAATGATAAAAAAAACCATATTTCGACACTGGCATATTGGGCAGGGTTTCCCCAACAACAAATATTTTTGCGTGAAACGAGTTTGATAGATTCTTAATCGTTTGAGAACTGAGTCTAGCTTCTCGTTAGAGTGAATTAGCCCAATAATTAATGAAATGCTTAGTGCTTTGAAGTTTTTTTGCAGTGAGTTTGTTATTCTGAGTGAAAAGGGATTTTTACATACATTTTGCTGTCGTTGAAAGAGATAGAACAATTTAAAATATTAGAAGCAAATTTAATTCTTCATCACTCATTTCATTTCCAGATATACCAACGTGAAAAAAATATAATAACAGAGAATAGAGAATCTGTAATTGTAATATGATATTGTAATTCAAGAATACTAAATATCAGTGGATGTTTGAAACAGTGTAATTCTAGAATATTAAAAATCAATGGATGTCTGGAACAGTATAATTCAAGAATACTAAAGATTAGTGGACGATAGGAACAGTGTAATTCAAGAATGCTAAAAATCAGTGGATGACAGAAACAGTGTAATTCAAAGATATTAAAAATCAGGGGATGAATGGAACACCAAAATTCAGGAATACTGAAAATCAGCAAATGACTGGAACAAGGTAATTCGAGAATACTGAAAATCATTGGATGATTGGAGCAGTGTAATTCAAGAATGCTAAAAATCAGTGGATGTCTGGAAAAATGGGGTGCAATTAAAGATTCTAAAGTACTCAATCAGTGCTTTAGAATCTTTAATAATTTTTAATCAATAAATTATGTTATCATTAATAGAGCTAACAGAAATTTCCGACAGGGATGATTGCATTAAAAACAAAACTTGATGAATGGAGTTGGATTAGAATATGTTGCTTACAAAAACCCAAGCAACAAAAAATAAGATCATTTTGAACTCTCTGGAAAAATAAGAGTGAAATTTTGATAAACTTCGCAACATTGAAAAAATTGCTATCTGTTTCAGATTTCGTCAAAAACTTTTAATGTATTTAAGCATTTTAAGCCATAGATTCTCATGGAATGCGATAATATTTCAAACTCCGCTAAAGATATTGTTCATGTATATGAATATACCAAGTAATATAAGTGAATCGTGCATTTTTATCTATGCACTTTAAGAATCTGTAAAGTGGTCTTTTCAATGGCCGTGCCCGATTGAGTGGTTTGTGCGTAATGTATCCAACAAGAAACAGTGTATTTGCTTAAAGTCATGTATCATTGAAGTAGCCAATTCATCGATTGCAGGAAATATGAAAGAAGAATGAACAATATTCGTATTCTTTGAATATGAATATAATTTACTGATATTTAATCCTTTTATTAGGAAATTTTAGGAATAGTTATTTCAAAATCAGAAGGCTTTATTTGTTAATTAAAGAATAAGTAATGTTATTTTAAAGAGTGAGATCACGAAGGGAGGGCGACAAGATGTATTGAAGCAACCAGCATCAATTTTGAGATGATATTTGAGATTTATTGTATTTTTATACTACAATCCCTTTTTACTTTTAAATATACAAAAGAAGAAAGGATTATAATCATCGAAAAACCCACATCTCACGATCTGAATGTATCTGCACATTTGAATGTTAAGTTCGTAAAGAAAAAAAAATCTTTGTAATTTGGTCTGCGCATCCATCTGCTTGTGAGATCTCAGATTCAGAATTTTAAACTCAACTTTAGGAGCCTGATTCCAACAAAGATCTAATGTATATGTTGACTTGTCAAGAATTAAATCTGATTTCAAAAGTCAAATATGCTTTCAGTAGCTTTGTAAAAAATTTTGAAAGAAAAAAAAAAGACGTGTGAATGACAACATAGTTAGTTCCCTTCATCTAACCACGACTCTTTGTGAAGAAGTTCATCTCAAAATAGCTCTTTTTAAAACGGGACTTTTACTTTTAAAAAACTTTACGGCTTTTACTTTTTAAAAATAATTAATTAAATTCACAAGAAAATAATTGAACTCTGTGAGTACTTTTGGATAAATTCAATCAAAGGAAGTCTTTGTGTAAATGAACTGTTCGTATATATATGTGAATTCGGTAGCTCAAAAATACAATCAGACCGAAATACGAAATCTGACATATAGTTTTTTTAAATAAAATTATAGACATGTATCAAAATATGAACCAGATCAGTTAACTAGTAGATTGTTCATATCAATCTGTGCATATATGAATATCTCCTGAAAATTGTGAATATTCAATGTTAACTTAATTCATGAATACTCAAAAACGTAATGAAAAATTAATTTTCCATTTTTAAACCCCTCTTCTTTTTTTGAGGAACAATCAGGTCATCAATAATTATCTTAAACTAACCATAACACGAACCTCTGTTTTCCTCTTGTAATGTACAAACAATAACAAATATTGCTTTGTTTTGCGAACGCGATCATCATTGAGGTAAAGGCTTTAAAACTTTTTGTTAAACACCTTCCCTGAAAAGTGTCCAGCTAGATGTTGAAGCAATGGAGATAATAAGGGGAGAAATAAATGGCCTGAATACAAAATTCAATGCCCTTAATTCAATTTTAGAGCCAAATATGGATAAAAAAATACTATGCTCAGGTATACATTTACTCATCTCCTACATCAGCGTTCTAATCAACAGTACTTTTAACAAAACGTCCTGACCAACAATATCTTTCACAATGTGTCTTAATGAACAGTACTGATAGAACGTCCTAACCAACTGTACCTTTAACATTACAACGCACCTTTAACAATACGTCCTAACGAGCAGTAGTATCAACAGTACTGACAGTACGTCCTAACAACAGTACTTTTAACAGTACATCCTAACCAACAATACCGACAGTAAGTCCTAATAAACTGAAGTTGTCGTCTTTCGCAAGCCAGTTATTCATTTCACGCCAGTCTTACTCCAAATTCAAAGGCGTATGCCTTAACGAGAATACTCGTCTCCCTCTCTCTTGGTCTCCAAGGCTCAGCCTACCTACTCGCATTCAGTGACTGAGCATTCCAAATCGCTGGATGGAAATGGATCCATAGGAAATTAGTATGTGATTAAAAAGACCACGCCCAATAAATTCTGATCGGTTTTCAGCACTGACGATAGATTTTAGAGTGCAATTACTCCATTGAAATTGCATGGAGAAATCGCGAGTGTCCGGCTTAAAAGAGAGTGCTATTCAAAAAGTGTATATTTCTTCTTGTTGCTATTGAGACATCTTCATTGATGTCTTCAGTTGTGTCCTCAATAGAATAAGTATAAGTGAGTAAATATAAGTTCATTTATGCATAAAACGTGTACGTCTGTATAATTATATTTTTTTCCAATCAAACGCTCAAGGTATACAATAAATACATTTTTATGCATTTATACTCCAGATTTTACAACAATCCTAATTCATTTTAATATTATTTTTCACCATAATTAATTTTAGAGGTAGTGACATGCTGTATTGTAAGCAAAAATTCTTCTGAATTATGAGATAATTTTATCAAAGATTTAACCGATAATTCTGGTCTCAAATATAATTATAGAATTTTTTTCTCTATGTTTAAAGTAAATTGTCTGATGAAAAAATAAAACAGAGATATCAGAGGTGGAGTGCTTTCATATCCTATACCCAATTAACAGTTAAATAATCAGGCAGTTTAATGAGTATAAGAGTATGAGACAACATTTAACTTTATAACGTCACTAGGCATACTAAAAGTACTTATTGATTTTTCTTCAATACTTATAATTAAAAGCAATCTATAAATTTACAGCATAATTCGATTATATGAACAGCCGTTTTTTGGATAGCCTTAAGGGAAAAGAAAGAAGGAAAAAAATCCGCCAGAAAAACTTGTAAAGACTGTGAAACAACTGACTTTGACCAATACATTCAAGCAGTGGCATCTTAATGTGATGAATAAACACACAAAAAGTACACAACATTACTTTTACAATGATTAAATTAATGCATTATAAGCAAATTTAGTTTTTTTCCTCTTAAAGAAATACTTTTTTTCGTTCATTATCCAATCATCTGGATATTATATTATCAAGATCAGCTCTATGCCCAATTAATAGTAATAATTAGAGTTATGCTTTATTTAAATTTTTAAAATATGTAATCAACTACTAAATCTATCTTCTAAATTCATTTTTCTTTCACTTATTTTATTTATATTAAATAAAATTCACTTATTTTATTTATATTAAATACGCTTACGATCGCAGATAAGATATCCTTTCGAAAATGCGATCGAGAAAAATTTCACTAACAGAAATTGGCGGCAGGTAAAAATGTATTTATCATTAATTAAAATCTCCAACATTTGCAATATAAATAACTCACTAGTTTAAATTATTAAATTAAATGACTATTTTTTATCATTTACTCATATTAGAAATTTTAAAAAAATTAGACAGTATTTCCTTTTTTGTTGCTATCATAACGAAATATCTATGATCTTGTCACAGAATTCAGAACAAAAATTCAAATATAAAATCTAGTTCTAACGCTAATTCTTCCTTTTTTTTATTATTTTAGATAGATTTTTATGTGATTTAAAATTATTTTTAGATTTTAATTGGATTAAAAAGAATTCCTCTTTCGTTCTATTTATATTCATTTAAGAATCTAATGAGATACATAAATATGGGACCATGATTTTTCACATTTTAAATTAATTTCTATTTATGCCCTATTTAAAGTATTCAAACTCAAAAATTCTCTCATTTATTGTGTGACTAAACTTCTTATTGTATTCGGAGACTACTATAAGATACTTAATTTTTCAAAAATATTCTCACGGGCATTTCATGGCACATCATATTGTCGTCGCAGCATCTTCAGTGCTAAATTATTACCTGAATTCTAGAAACTCCCAAACTTGTCAAAATGAACAATTAATTTTCCAATTTTAGTCAACCACTTTTTTTTTAAATTCTCCTGAAAAGCAATCGGGTCATCAACAATCAACACGCACTAACGCCCCTATCTCTCACTCTGTAATGCTTCGAGTCGACAACAAAATATCGCCTCACCCTATGAACACGATCATCAAAGAACGGCTCTGACTAAAACTTTCCGCTCAACCCCCTTCAGAGGAAAGTGTCGTGCTGCGAGAACTTCTGCTCGCTTTTAAAAAGAAGATATCTCCTTCCTGATGAAAACGGTGGATATTTTCTACTTTCTCGATCGGCGAGCAGTTTTCCTTTGTGTGCATGCCACCCCGGCCCAAGCAAGAAGGGCGTTGCACGAAAGGCCTCTCGCAGAGAAGTGATGAATTCGCCTTCAATCCCAGTCGCACCTAATGTTTTGCGTCTACTCCACGGTGACTCTTCGATGGACGCTTTCGAACAGACACCCCTTCGTGGAATTCTTCTATTTTATTATAAACCAAAGCCTCCCCCCACCTCCGGTTACAATGGGGATCTCATATATCTATATAGTTTAGACTCTCCCACCCCTCAGTCAGTGGATTTTACACTTTTCTTCGGTTTCATACCCCCCCCCCTCTAAGTTTTGGAACGCGTGTGTTTTTGAAGTGTTGATGAATGGCGCAGGGTGCAGCGAAAATTGCTGCTGCTGCTGCTACCACCGTTGCTTGCTTTTCATGGTGCGATTTTTTTTTCATTATTATTAATATTCTTTGGTACTTTCATTAATGTTTCTCAATCCCCTTTAGTTGCTCCAAAAGCCTTCGAATCAGTGTTAGATTATTGGGGATAATATTTTGGCGCTAATGTGTGTGTCTTACTTCCTCCACTTCAATAATGAAACAACAATGGAATGCGGTGATCAAAGTATCATTCACCATATGAATAAACGATAATTTATTGTGTGCGTTAGGTTTTATTATTGGAAATATATAAAATAATGAAAAATAGGTCATCGCGGAATCTTTAAGAAGAAAACAATTTTATTGAGGTGTCAAAAGAGCACGATTACTATGTGGATAGGAATTATGAAAGGAAACATTTTTTTTTCTATGACTACTTTCGGAGAACTTCTTTTCAAAATTTATAGAATTTAAAAAAAAAACTTATTTCTAATTACAACTCGAAATAAAACTAAGAATTCCAATTCTTCACTGGATATTTTACAAACTTTGAAATTTTTACCTAAATTTTAGAGAACATTTAGATAATGTAAAACATTTCTAAATAAACAAACATGGCAAAATCTAATGAATATATTTCAGTTATTTTTTGACATACATATCTAATATATTTGTGTTATGAAGAAAAGATTTTCAGTAACTTTAAAAGATAAGGAAATATATTCGATTTTGTAAGAAAACGCACCATTTTTATTAAAAATGTTCGAATTTTGTTACACTAAAATATTAATAAAATAAATCAATATGAGCTGGAAAGTTAAATTCTAGTTCATAACATAGCTAGAATCAGGTAAAAACTTCGATTAAATTTTATTTCAATTTCTCAAAATACTTTCCGAAAGAATGTTTGCAGCAAAGTAAACTAAAGAATAGTACAGTTTTCAAGAAAACGCATTAAAGAAAACGCATTTTTATACTGCACAAAAAAATTATAATAACTTTGGACTGTCAAAACATTATATTTGGAAGTCAAATTCAGTGAAAATGAAATTCAGAAATTCTATGACTTTATGGAAACTATTTTATATCATGTTACCTATTTGCAATAACTTTTTTGGCTATTTTGATTGCGAAGGGGAAAGTCAAATTCACTGAAAGTGAACAATTTTAATCAAATTTTGTTCTCTTTTAGCTTTTTGCTTTGTTTTTCAATAAAATTTTATTAGGTGATGATTGAGGTCTCTATGTCCGAATTCGCTATTTATCGATTCCGATTTATTTTTCAAGCATCAGTGGATCATTGATATTTTTAAATACATGAGAATGGGTGATAAACAAAAACATCATTAATTAAAAAATAATGATAAAACACTAATATCTGCTGATAAAATTTTTTCTGTTATCTAAAGTTTTTTTTTGTTTGTTTTGTTTTGTTTTGTTGAAGGATGGCGCAAAATAATCAATTCATCGTTGCTAAAACCTTCGGTATTGTTCTGTAAGACCATGTAATAATTTCTCGACAAAAAATTTTATTCCAAAATGATACTTAAAGTAGTTTTGTTTGCTTTTGTAACTGAATCTGAGACCATACGAAGTATTTTGGAAACTGTTTTACATCATGCTACTTATTTACACTAAGTAATTTGCCTACTTTGATTGCAAGAGCAACAAAAGGGAAACTATTATAGTAGATTGCATGTTTTCTAGACTTCCGTCATACTGTTATTGATTACAATAACAATTTTTATTTTGTAACTGACCTATAAGTTAATTGTTGACTTTACTATTTTCTCAAAATTTTTCATTTTATTTCATCAACAATGAATTTTCTCTTTTCTCTTAGGATATTATTTTCCTATAAACTGCATCATTTCATCATTACTTCTAAAGCTAACATTTTCAAATTATCAAAGCAAATATGTAGGACACAGCCATTTATCAACATATTACTTCTCTATTCGAACCTCAAGATTAAGTTTTAAAGAATGGTTCACAAAAAAATAAATAAATTAAATTAAATTAAAAATTCAAAAAAATTAAATTGAAAAAACGAAAGGAGAAAAACATAAATCTGTATCTTTTAGCTTCGGAATAAAGAAATGACTACTTCAAATATTCTTTTGCTATTTTATGACTCTTTAAATGTCCACTATTGGCATAAAGAGAAAAGATAAAACAAATTTCAAACATTTTCTACAAAATGGGGGATTTAGGTTTATAACATACCTTAACATAGATGAAACGCTAAAATCAAAACCAATGGCAATAAAAAATTTAAGACCGATAATTTTATTAGAAAAAAAAATAAATACTTCACAAAATCCTCTTTACCTTAGGTAATAAAATGGAAAGCTGAATTAATTAACAAAAGCACATGGGTTTCCGAATCTCTATAATTGATTTCCTAACTTAAAATGCCAGTTCTATCCTGAAAAGTCAATTTTCAGGGATTATTGAGATTTTTTAAATTTTGCTTGGATCTGAAGATTAAGAAAACAGTAAAATAGTTACTACTGGTTTTGCCAAATCATCTGTACAAATTTCAAAAGCACGATTCTTTAACTAATGCGATCTTTATTCATTTTCGATCAGCCATCTTTGAAATTTTAAAGTATTTAATTTCTGACAAAGGAATTCAACTATCGCTTGTCACAGTTAAAGCTGTAAAGGAATTTCTGCAACCAAAAGGCTATTAATGACTCGTGATTATTTTTGCTCTTTTAAGTTTTCATCGGAGATTCCTTAAAATAGAATCTTACACAAGTGCAATCTGTCATCCGATTGTCTAAGAAAATGCAGAGAAAAATGATAAAACTTGGACAGATGAAGAAAACTTGTTTTAAGAAATACTAAAAATACAATTTTCAAAAGCAAGTTTAGCTATGTGTGGCTGTCTTTTAGTGTAACTTTTTCCAAAATATCTTTGAAGTGTGATTTAAGAGCTTAGATTCCTTTTCAACCTAGAAAAGAAACGGTGAATTGAAACATTTGACTTTTTTTTTCTGAAGATACCTTACTCCTTCCGACAGCTGATATATTGTTATATGAGTTATTAACCATATAACAATATATCAGTCATCATTATTAACCATCCACGAATTGCTTTCGTCATTTTTCTTATGAGTTGGAAGCTAGATTCTGAAAGGTATATGATACATAACTGGATAACTTAATGGGGCAGTTGATAGTTTGTTCCAATTTTTTTAATATTTCAGAGTATGAAATGCCTTCACCAATCGATTAAAAACAGTTTGTTAAATATTAATTTGATGGACAATGTCAAGTCTTGAAATCTAGTACTAAGTTTCTTCGAATTCCAGTTATTCTTAAAGTTTCAAGAATAACCCAGAACTTTACTATCATGTATTGACTATTGCATACTATATGTTTTTGTTAAAAAAAATTACAAAATCATATATATTGAGATTCTAGATAAATTATTCCATACAAGCATAAAGATTACAATTAAACTGATTGGAAATTCTGCCATCTGACCAAGTAATAAAAATGCTGTTGCCGAATGAACCTTACTGGATCGTTCTCAAGTTGCTCCCTGCCAACAAAGTGAGGAGTGATTCAATGGCCATCGTCGAGACAGCATGGACAGCGAGTCAATAATTGTAAACAATAATCCTACCAAAGTTTGTCAAGAAAAGCACGTCCTAGATCATTTGGAATCATTCAGTTCCATTATTTAATCATTTCTACATTGCTACGTTGACCCACATCCTCCATCTCGATGTTTTATATACGTACTCCCTGATATGGACAGATTTTCAAGATGACCTGAACTCATGAACTGAACTGATGAACTCATTCTTTCCAAAAATACAAAGTTAGTTTAAGTTCTGTGAGTGACTGTAAAACAAAGTTAGTTTAAGTTCTGTGAGTGACTGTAAAACAAAGTTAGTTTAAGTTCTGTGTCAGCTTGATTGCTAGACTTGCAGTTCTTGAGTTTGTTACCTGGGATAAAGAGAAATAGTTCGAAAATCAGTTATTTCATTTTACATGAATTTTGCTCCTCTTCTTAAATTTGAGTGTAAATCCCCAATTCAATAGCTTTAAGATTTTACCGTCAGTTTAATTTGCGATTTGGGCTCACAAATCTGACAGACGACCAACAATGCTGTCTTTTATCTAAATATGAATTTTCGATTAAAAAAATCATTAGAGCGTTCAATAGCGGGAATGACGTATGATGTTCCTGATCTTGTCCAGAAAAGTTTTTACAGATGTTAAATTTCACTAATCACTAATTTTCTCGCTCTATTGCATCATCAATAGAAAAAAAAACTTTTTCTACACGAGGAACTTAATTATGCTCGTGTTTTTCTTCGATTGGATAGATAAATATTTTGTCCATCTCTATGCTGGACCCAAAATTTTTGTGACTGAATTAGGATATCGTGTGCAAATGGTTAGAATTACAGCAGACTGAGATCTGCTTTTTAGATGGCGTAAATTCGGTCTTGCCCATTGAGATTCAGTATCTCATCTTCTTGTAGACTGCGTTGGGGAATCGTGTGGCACTCCAATAGCACTGAGCAAAGCCAAACATGGATAATCGCTTTTAAGCCCACGATTACTCTTTAAATTATTTTTCTCTATTGTTGAACATTTGTGTTATATTATTTTATTAAATTCTATTTAAAAATAACTATAATACTACTGGTCTTCCACCATTTCATACTAAGTGCCTAATTGATTTTAATTCAAAACAATGAATCAATCGAAACGAAAAGAATATTCCGGATTTTTCGAAATGTAAATTAAGAGCTTATAATCGCCCCGCTTTTGTAAGAAAAACTTGATTATATTTAGTTTACAAATAGTTAAATATAAATTACCTAATTTTAAGTGAAAGTCAATCAGCGTTGAGTTTCCTCTCTAATTAAAGTGACTATACGTCCTTGATTAATACGAACTGTCTCGATTCTCAATTCTATGTGTCCTTAAACAGCATTTAAAAAATATATTATCCAGCATATTCTGAATTGTCTGATAATTTGCTTATTAATACAAAGTTCTTACTTATTAATAAAGTATTTTACTTATTAATAAAAATATCTTACTTATTACTAAAGTATTTTACTTATTAATAAAGTATTTTACTTATTAATAAAAATATCTTACTTATTATTAAGTACTTTACTTATTAATAAAAATATCTTACTTATTATTAAGTACTTTACTTATTAATAAAAATATCTTACTTATTAATAAAAGACATTATTTATTGATAAAAAAATTATCCAGATTTTACTCTTAAATTCCATAGTTTCCAAAACATTTTCTTACTTATCGTAAATTAGGTAAAAAATATGATGTCTTTAATACGTCTAATTTAGATGTATCAACCTGAAGGAAAAATAACAAAACATTTACTTACATTTTTTTAAAATTTTTATTGTTTTCTTTTCTGATGAAGATTTTTATAATTAACTATTTATTGTTCCCTTTAAGTACAGTATCCATGCTTTGTATGGGAATTAAATTTTGTGTCTCGAAGTTATAAGTTGAAATAGAATCATTCAAAAACTTAATAATTCGATACAAAAATTACACATAATAACAAATACCTCAGATATTCTGAAGATTCTTAATTAAGTTAACACATTCAGATATTTTCTTATTATATAGTAAAAAAAAGAGCAAAACGTATATGATCTTTTTTTTTCATCGTTATTTTGATTTTTCCTTATGAAACCTTCCCACATAACAGTTTCCTGTACTGTGTGCCGGATTAAAATTCAGAAAGTCTTGTCACTACAGTTAAAATAATTTGAAATTTCCTTTGCATCATTTAGGATTAATTTCAGGAATACTTAGAAGGAAAGAAAAAAAATCAACTCTGTTATAACGATAACAGTCGACAGCTCTGTCAGCGTTTGATAAAACGCCAATATTTGACTTCAAATAAAATTAGCCTTTAGAACCAGCGCCTTATCAAGACTACTACTGACTGATAGAGTGTTAAATTAATGGTCTTAGTTAAGTGTCGAGCCATTGAAAACAAAAATAAAACTAAGAGAATCCCAGAAATCTATATCTATCCATACTCAGATCGCGTCAACAAGAGGTTTTATTTACAAGGAAACAAAAATTACTCCAAAACGTTGTGTAAGCAGTTCTGTTTTTAGCATAATATTTATTCCATCTCTTCTGTGTATCATGTTCCCGTCCTATTACATAAACAAGACCACTTTGTATCGGTTTCCAAGGATATAAACCCGTCCGAATAATTAAAAAAAGCGCCTCTTTCTCTGCACTCGAGAGCTGAACACCGTCTCTTGTAAAAAGATTTCGCAAATGAAAGGCGAGTCGGTCGTCGAATCTTTTGATCAGTCGTTGTTTATTTGTTCTGCGTGCTCTCGCCCGACATTATTAGCGCATGTCCGTTGACATAGACGTCCGGCCTTTCAACAAGCCCATTTCGATTCCAGACTGTTTACGTTGCCTTATCTCTGAACAAATGCTCCTGCAAAGTCAGTGTCGCTTCTTTTGCTTCGGCCTGAACTCGAGATCTTGGCAGAGTCGAAGCGATGGCAGCTAAGAGATGAAATTTTTCATCGGCGAAGTGACCGGATGCGGAGATAAGTCAGTTGCTTTGGATTTATCAGCGAGATTCTATAATTGTCTTGACCTGGGCTTTTTAGTGAATGAATGCTGCGGCATTCTAAACAGTCGCGTGAGAAAAAACGATCTTCGACAAACTAATTGCTTGAAGTCAGAATACTTATTTCCTACTAGAATTTAATACCTATTTTGAGAATTGCGGAGAAAAAAATTGTAATGGTCAAAAGAGCTGTAAATCTTGGTAGGTCTTCAGATTTTAAGGATTGTTGTTTGGAACTGCAGCGCAGTAGAGTTTTATTAATTCAAAACTGATTTGAATATAGCAATATTTTAATTTATACAAATATTTAAATTAAGGAAATCGGGGTCTAAAAAGGAGCACAATTTGAAAGTGCAACTTTTAAGCAAGATGTCATTAATGCTATAATTTTGAAATTTAAGATATTTATTTAAGGTATCCGAACACATTCGGAGCACTTTTTTAGAAAAACATGGTGTCGACATACTTTAACCATATTTCTGGGTTTAAAACTATTAAAGATTAGTAATAAAATGTCAATATTTGAAATAAACATAAAAAATTTTGGGAAATTAGTATTTAATACCATTTTAGCAAATTCTTAAAAAACTTAAAATTGGCTGAAAATAAACTACGTAGTTTTTTCTAGGGAATGAACTACAAGTGTATGGTTATAATAATAAATAAAAATTTTAGAACCAATCGAAGATTTATCATGAAATTTTTAGTAAATTTATGACGTTATTATTCAAGCAATAGGCTGTAAATTAAAAAATATTCACTCAATCTAAATTCTTTTAGTTCATTCCTTAGAATATAGTATAAAGACAAAGTCCACCAAATTTTATAGCAATATAATAATTATATTTTCAGTTATTTAATTTAAAATGAGCAAAAAATAAATAAAAATCAATTTTGAGAAAAATGCATTTAAAGTATACAGCAACATGTTTTAGAAATAAATTATGTGTGTGCATACATAAAATTCACTACATTTATAGGTTATAGCTTCTTCCTCCTCAGCTTTTAATAATTTTCCTTTTTTAATCTTTTTTTTCCAGACAGTTTTTTTGCATTTTGTAGTGAATGCAAACTAGATTCATTTATTCTGTCTTTGTCGAGCTCAGCAAATGCTCTATATGCATTTGCACTACGATATACTCCAACAACCTTAAAGACACTCAGCAATCATATAAAATCTTCGTTAAAATGTATTAGAGACACAAATGCCCCTAATCTGAGGGGTTCAGGGCTCAACAAAGACATCTTTAGATACAAATTTCCACAAAACACCGTTGAAACTCTCATTGGAATTTTGCGTCAGTCTGTACAAAAGATTTTCCGTATTTAAAACTAAATTTGTGTTTATATAAATTTTTAGCATGTTTTTGGCTCTTTAAATCAGTGCTTCCGGTTATTTAATGTCCGCTTCCGGTTTACTGATCATATAATATCTTGACTTCTAACTAACGCAGAGGCAAAATTAAACCTGTTTTGGACAGCTCAAAGATTGGTCTATCCAATAAAAGAATTTTTCAAAAAATACTTTTTCTAATAATAATTTCGAAAAATAAGTAAGTGTTAAGAAATAATAAAAAAAATCAGAAAATAATATGAATAAATAAAATAATAACTATAGATATTTTAATATGTTTTAAAATACTGATTTCAATAAATAAATAAGTATTTGTAATAAGCAAGCATAAGTAAGAATTGTAATAAGTAAGAATTGCATAATAAAACTTCAAAAGAAACAGTACGATTCATATGTAAGTTCCGAAAAGCTTTTCTTATAAAAATGACAGACTTTTTGAAAAACTTCTTTAATTGAATAAATTTTACATCACTAGAGTCATCGAGCGAATTTAGGATCATAAAAAATTATTCATTTACAAATAACCGAGAATACAATTGACAAATAATTAAGACTGGAAGAATTGAAATAACGAAAATAATTTTTAGCTTTAACTTCATGTAATCCAAAATAAATTAAAAGTGTAGACGGAATTTTATCATTATATGTATAGAAAATTCAAGGGATCTGGAAAAAAATTAGAATTAAAAATAATTGAATTTGTCAGGTTCCACGGCATACATATACCTACAAGCTATTCGCTTACCTTCGATCCATTGTTCATTTGTGGAATAATTTCAGTTGTTTATTTATCCATTTACTGAAAGTGTATCAACGCACTACCATGTTGTGATATATACGTTTCTTGTCAGTACTTTCTCGTACTTCATTATTGACAATATTTAATAAATTCTTGTTATCCAAAGTTAAAATATTGGACATTCCATTTTAAACGATATCTGTTTTGAAATAGTTAAAAATCATAAATCAAGAAATGTTCTTTGAAATTTTCAGTATTGTCATGTTGCCCGATTTTCACTCGGGTATTTATTCAAATATTTTTAAAGTGACTTAAATGAGCGGCAAGTTCCGAGTCAGTCTATTAAGTCAATGTCATAAATAGTAATGTTGTCTACCTTTCGTTAATTTTGTTATTTTACTTTCTATAAAATAATTTTTGAATATTACCTACCTGTTTATCTTGAAATATAAAGCATCACAATAGATACTAAATCTAACACTAAATAAATACATGGTAGAGACTTCTTTATATTGTAATGACTTTTACTTTCACTACTACCTGAAATCGTCAATACCCATTTTCCTCAAATAAGTGAGAATATTTAATTCTAATCACAAAATTTAGCAATCACTTTTCATAAATTTCAAAGACAACATCATTATTACCTTTGAAAAATTAGATTCAAGTTATTAAGTTATTTTATTTCAGTTCCTTTTTAAATTTGAACCCCGAATTATAATTTGTTGCTTTATCTTTGCTTCTAAACAGGCACAGTAAGAAAAGATATTGGAAAACGAATAGTTTTCTGGGATTCAATAATATTGCTTATGCTTAAAATAAAATTTGACGAATGAAATCGTATTGGTTATCTTTATCATAAATAACACTGGTATTCTAACTAATGACTGAAACAAATTAATAATGGCATACATATTATTCAATTCTAGAAAGACGTACAAATATTATTAAAAACCAGCTGGAGTAGTTTCACCAAAGCTTTCTCGCATACTCTTTAATAAAGGTGTTATCCAGGAGAATGCTTTGCTTGGCTTTATTTATATTGGCATATAAATGGCTTGGCTTGGCATATTATAATCAACTTGGCATACTATACTCAACCTTTGGCATACTATACTCAACCTTTGGCATACTATACTCAACCTTTGGCATACTATACTCAACCTTTGGCATACTATACTCAACCTTTGGCATACTATACTCAACCTTTGGCATACTATACTCAACCTTTAGTGTGAATCTAGTATTTTCACTGGATCTATCGTGTTATCCTTGGTGAGGTTTTTTGAGGATAAATCCCTAGCAAACGGTTAATAGAAAACAAAAATCGAGATTCTGTCTTTAATGCGTGTTTTACAACTAATTAAAAGAAAAATTTGACACCAAACTACATTTGTAGTCACAAAATACAATACCAAATTTAGTATATATAAATCATTACGTTTTTGATTTATTGCGTTTACATTTTTTTTAAAGTACAGACCACCAGAACTATAAAACTTTTACAAGTGTGTATGCTATAAATGTTAAATTTTTGTACCGAATTTTATATATCTAGCTCTTTTTATTTTGTAATTATAGTATAAAATTATATTCGAACAGACAGACAGACAGCCAGACTTCCTTTGAATGGATTTTGTTCAACATTTAATCGGAATCTACGATTTTGGTGTAAATACCATATATCAAATGTCATCCGTCTAGCACAAAGCGTCTTTGAGTTTGTTTTGTCACAGACAGACAAACGTACATTTACCAAAAATGTATTTTTCGAACTTTGTATTTATGTGTAAATTTTTTTTTTTTTGCAATATTTCTTAATGTAATCTTGTCTTTTTATTTGATGTAAATTTTGCGTGTGTGTGTACGTTTTCTAGAGTTCAACTGTATGGTAGGCAGGTGCATGCAACATTTTTACGATTTCTAAACTTATCTCAACTCATAATATTCAGCTGCAATTATTGAAAAAAATTTAAAAAATTACTAATGTCTGTAATTGATATATATATATATATATATATATATATATGGGTGCCGAATTCGACCGACAAATTCAGAGGGGTGAAAGTAGGCATCAAGAGGATAAAGAATCATCACACAACATGGGGTCCCAAACGACGTTTAGGGGGTGAAAATCGCAAAAATGTTGGAAGTCGGTAAACTATTGGAAACTGTAAAAAATTAATAAAAAAATAACACATGGTGTTTCAATTATGAATTTTTTTTACATGGTGTTTCAACTATGAATTTTTTTTTTACATGGTGTTTCAACTATGAATTTTTTGTAAAGTGAAAGCACATTCTTAAACGCTATTTTTAATGTAAGTAACATGCCGATTTGATGAACCAGGGGATCGTAAATTACTGAAAACGAAAAAGTAGTTTAGAACCCTTATCTGCAAAAATATTAAAACTTTAAGAAAAACAAAAGCTTGAAAATATAAGGAATTTTATACTCTTTGATTTGATATAAGCCTGTAGTGAGAAAACCGAGGAGGTTTTAGATATTCAATGAAAACAAAACTGCTTGCCAGGGAACCTCGCTGCTACATCGGTACCGATGTTTAGAAAATATATTGCAAAATTCTACCGAAAACTTCTAAGGAATGATAGTAGGCATCAAGGCGATAAGAATTTCGAAAGAAATATAAAGTCGCAAACGACGGTGAAAGTTTTTTTGGTGGAATACAGATATGGCATACATTTACAGCACAGACATTTTAACAGAAGAAAGGAGACGATGTGAAACTTTTATAAAAATCACTCAACATTGCCACCGCGAAGATCATTACACAACCGACAACGACCTTTAATGGAGCGCCTGACGCGCTCAAACATACCAAATGTGCTTGCGATTTCTCAAGCAGTGACGGCGATCAATTGTATCCAGAGGTGACTGATAAACAAGCGATATCATGTGGCCCAAGAAGAAGAAATCCATGGGGTGGACGTCCGGGGAACGTGGAGGCCAATCAACAGGTCCGCCGCGTCAAATCCACCTCCCAGGATCTAGGTATCATCTAGGTAGTTACGCACAGAATTCGAAAAATGCGCTGGTGCACCAACATGCATTAAACACATGTTCTGGCGTGCAGTGGCCGGTATTCTCTGCAGTAAATCCGGAAGAACGTGCTGCAAGAAAACAAGACACTGTCGCCACTGAGGCGTTCGGGCATAAGGTACGGTCCCATCAGATGATCTCCGAGAATTCCTGTCCAGGTGTTAATACTAAATTTGTTCTGCACGTTCGACGAGATATGATATGGGGATTTTCGGCTGACCAAATATGTGCATTGTGCGTGTTGAAGACGTCTTCTCTAATAAAGCAGGCTTCATCTGAGAATAAAATTCTTGCAGGAAACTATGCACTGTGCATCTCTCTGTGTGGCACCAAGCATCCAACGTGCGAACTCCATCCGACTGGGAAATCGTCATCGCGTAGGAGTCGGACTTTCTGCAAGTGGAAGGGTACATGTTTTCAGGCCGCAAGACTTTCCACACCATTTCGTGTCAAATACCCAATTCAGCTGCAACTGATCGCGTGCTTATAGATGGGGCATCTGCTAGCGTTGCAAAACTCGGTTTTCTGCTTCAAGTGTGCGCACACTGCGTTCTTGCCCTGCATTTGGCCTCGTTATTTTGAAGGATCCTGTCCACAACAAACATCGATCAATATTTGTAAAGGTACTGTGGTGTGGACAACGCCTACTTGGATATTGCCCTTGGTATATTCTTTGTGCTAGGCGTCCATCACCACTCGATCGGCCGTAAATTAAATGCATATCCGCATATTCGTCATTCGTGAAATCTGACACGTTTGCGAATGAAACTTATCGACTATCAATTCTGCAATGTTCTTTAATGAATACAAACTGCTTTTGTATTCCTCGAACCATCAATTCTGCAATGCTCGCTGCTTTTATATTCCTCGAACGCATGGAAAATTTAGATACAAGAAAGCTTCTTCTTCTCGACTACCTTGTTCCAAATCCTCGCATTCATAGAGCCATTCTCTTCGTTAGGCTAATTGTCTCTTCGATGTCTGTTTCTGCGATTTTCACAGTATAAATGTCTCCTGCGACCCTATGTTTTATGATTATTTATAATCTCCAAAATGTCGACTATCACTTCTCTAAATTTACCTTTCGAATTTGGCAACACCCTCTGTAAACATCGGTACCGATGATGCAGCGATGTTTCCTGGCAAACATTTTAGTTTTTCTTGAATATCTTAAAACCTCCTCAGTTTTCACACTACAGATTTATATCAAATTAAAAAGTATAAAATTCTTTATATTTTCAAGCTTTTGTTTTTCTTGAAGTTTTAATATGTTTGCCGATAAGGGTTCTAAACTATTTTTTCGCTTTCAATAATTTACGATCCCCTGGTTCATCAAATCGGCATGTTACTTACATAAAAAATAGTCTTTAAGAATGTGCTTTCACTTAAAAAAAAAATTCATAGTTGAAACATTAAGTAAAAAAAAAAATCATAGTTAAAACACCATGTGTTATTTTTTTATTAATTTTTTACAGTTTTCAATAGTTCTCCTACTCCCTATATTTTTGCGATTTTCACCCCCTAAACGTCGTTTGGGACCCCATGTCGTAAGGTGATTCTTTATCCTCTTGATACCTACTATCACCCCTCTGAATTTGTCGGTTGAATTCGGCAACATCCTGTATATATATATATATGATTTCTTATATACTTGAGAGATAATAACATTTAGAAAGTAATAAATTACAAATAAATAAAGTAGAATAAATTTTAATTTTAATTTTGATACATTTAAAAGTTACTTTTTTCATTTAAATTTGGTTTTCTTAATTATCACTAGCGATGAATATTTTATTAGAAAACTTTCCGAAACTTGGTGACTCCATCCATGACTATGACTTTTTATTTAAAAATTCATGATATTCGTTTGTTGCATCATTCTTCCGGTTCATCTCTACGAAAGTGCTTGTTGCAGATATCTATGATCTTTAGTTAAGGAAGATGAAAAGTTTTTCTTTTTATTTAAGGTAAAAGTGTTAATATTAATAATTTCGATTTTATATTAAATTAAAATCAAGTAAATAAATTCCATGAGGAGTGATATTGTTGTCTAATTATATTATTATACGAATATAATCGAATCTTTTTATGGTATCATGCAAGTGGTTTTTCTTGATACCATCTATCTATCTATTAAAGTCTATTTAAGCAAAATCATTGAATTCTACCCTTCTTTGCATGATGATGGAAATTTCCATCATAAAATTTAGTGAAGAAAAAAATTGTACTCAAAACAGGTGTACTGTAAATTGGTTGATGCTGGCAACTTTTTTCGCGACTATTGCGTAATAAAGAAGTAGCTATCAAAAAAAATCAAATGTCACAATCGTTTGAACTTGTCATTCCGCTGTTTGTTGTAGTTGGAAGAAACGTACGATTTCTTGAATATTTTTTATAACTAATCTGAGAATTTTTTTTTCCTAATAAAAGTGATAACGAGTGGAGAAATTTAGAAGAGAGAGACATTGAAGATTTGGTACTGAGCTTAACATGTAAATTTGCATGATGATGGATATTTCCATCGTACTGTTTTTTTTTAATTATTTTATATTATATATTTATATTAGGATTTTTTAGACATTTTCCTATAATCTAGAGCATGAATTATATCACCCTGATTTATTTAACAAAAAAAAATCTTGCAAAAAGGGTTAATTAGTCACACGAAAACTTAACGTTCTTAGCCATGATATCTTTTAATTTTATCTCTTTAACACACACAAATAATACGTTATTTGTCGCAAAAATACTATCAAAGTCATTAATGGAGTTAAAAAAGCATTTCGTGGTCGAGTTCCGATTTTTTTTTTTAACAAATATAAGGGAAAAAAATTGAAACCTCAGAACATTCCGACTTTCTGCACCCATTCAGCCTTATCACAACCTGTTGCGTCGCAGTATTATGCTGGAGATACACTATCGTTACACAAACTTATACGCCTTTGTTTAAAAGCGTTTCGT
This sequence comes from Argiope bruennichi, assembly GCF_947563725.1. Lineage (NCBI taxonomy): Eukaryota > Metazoa > Arthropoda > Arachnida > Araneae > Araneidae > Argiope > Argiope bruennichi. The sequence continues at coordinate 116,719,024 of NC_079152.1, read as the reverse complement.
CAATTGACAAATGATTATCAATGGTGAGGTCTTCTCTAAACTCGAGTTTCTGATAAAAGATAAAAATTCAACCACTCAATTTGGTTGGTGAGACAACTGGGCCTTATCACCGGCATCTCCAGATACGAAATAACTCAACAGAAAGAAGTTGCAGGAAATTATCGGTGAAGTCCTTGATTTTTTTCGCCACATTCTGAAGTTATGTTTCCTTTGTAGATAAACCTATAGTGGTTGTTCTATTGTCACATGCGAATCTTTCTGTTCAAAGAAGAATATTTTAAGATAAATTTCTCGATTTTTCGTCGAAGGGGGAATTAAAATGTAGTCATTTACTGTTACTTTTATACTCTTTCGTTTTAAAACAAAAGAAAACAGTATTGCAATTATTGAAGAATTTGATTTTGATCAATCTTCATGTTTTAAACTCCCCTGTAACTGGAAAACCCATGCTCAGAATTATGTCCATTCTTTTTGTATGGGAAGATGATAATTCAAAAATGCAATAGACTAGACATATAAAATTTTGTATGAGGTTTTCACCCAAAGTTTTAGATTTCAGTTAAATTTTGTACGTCTATCTACCCATGTGTATGTGAACATGATGAAAAAAGTAAAAGTAACCGTGAAAAAGAGCAACAAGTTGTATGGATGAGGAATATTTTTTTAATAACTAGAATTGAAAGTCTGTCTAACGTTGTATCAAATCCGTTTAAGTAATAACTGTCTGCCAATCTGTACACTCGTTTGCAAGGGAACATTAAAATCATAAACACAGTAGTCTGAATGAATGAATTTTAAATGATGACATTTCTTAAAAATTATAAATTTGTGTCTTATTCTTATCGAATTCTTTCAAATCATATTCAGTTTATGAGTATGTGTATATGTAAATATGATATATGAAAAACCCAATGAACTTCTAAAGTGAAATTTATCATGTGATTCTGATGATCAATTCTTGATATACATTAAGTTTTGAAAACATTTGAACATAGAAAAATATCAAAAACATTCTCAAAAATTTTCTGGAAAAAAATTTAAAAAGTTCTTTATTCAGATATTTATACATTTTGTAAATATGACATTTTGCGCAGCGAAAAATTCTTTATGATCATATTTCTATCTAAAAAAAAAGGTGTCGTCTCATAAAACTAGTAGCTGAATGAGAAAATAAAGCATTAATTAATAATAATTAAAAAGAAATTTTTTTGTAAAAAATATTTTAAGAATATATTACTTTTTGTACTACACTTATTTATTTTTATTTCAGAAGTTTTAATGTGCAGAAAATGAGTCTATTATACGGTTTACTGTTATTGGAGAATCAGAACAAAGAAACTTTAATGGAAATATTCTCTATCTATCAGTCTTCTAAAAAACTCTTAATCAATGAGATCCAGAAGAGAAAAACAGACGAAAGTATGCATCTGTAGATTCAGGATTAAGTTTTTATTTGTCCCTACAATCATTATACAGGCAAAGAGAAAGAGCATTATATTATTCAACAAAAATCGGAAATTCTCTTTTCTCGAATATTATACAGCCTTGACGTAAGGATACCACTCTTTCAGTGTAACTAAAAATGGATTTTATTATATTGTGTGAAAGTTACAGTTACACGAGAAAATCTTCCAGATCAGCATGAATAAAAATGGTCTTAAAGTAATCTTTTTCTATCGATGTTTTTCGATGTAAATTTTTAATTTCATAATGTTTATTTTTTTCTCATGCTGGATTTAAAAACTTTTATTGAAAAAAGATACAAGAAGAAAAATCTTTTTATAGTATCCAGTCATAAAATAAATAATTCATCTATGTAATGGTACAATTTGATCCTTTCTTTTTTTTCCTCTCTGATTTCCATATGACTGAATTTTATTTAGGGCCACAAAAGTTTGTATGTAAAAAATATTAAAGACATTGCTGTAAGCAACGTGCGCATAAATTAATAGAACATTTAAAATATTTTTTTTTAAATTTTGCTTGTAAGTTCGTGTTAGTACATCGGTAAATAATTATACTCATTATCAATAGAAAGGTTTTCTGCATGCGTCATAAGAAAAAACATCATCTCTCCCTCTCTTTTTTTCTTTTTTTTTCTATATATATATAACGCTAACGTACATGGTTCAGAAATTCTCTTATCACTAATTGTAGAGTGGTTAGATGTAAGTAAATCGCTCTACGAACGATTTAGGCTGCTTCATTTAACATTTTAGCAACTGTACTTAATTCAACACTCCGTTAATTAATAGAGCTGCAAAATATTATCAGAAATGCTCTGGAGAGGACTTTCCGTATCACGGAAAATTCCACTCTATCAGATGAAAAAAAGATATAAAGGAAATCAAAAAACAAATATTAAATAAATATATACTAGAACATAAAAATAGACTTAATTGTCACCAATTTTGCTATTGCTATGACTTATTTATAGAAACTGATGGCCATATCTTCCAAAATTATTATCTCTGAAAAATGGTTTTTGCTTTACCTTAAAACTCAAATTTTACTTTTTTGATTATATTAATTTAACTACTTTATATTTGTCTTTATTTTTCGTAAACTTTTAAAATTGAATTCAATACACAATCTTTAACAATGTTTACACGTAATGATGAAATTTGTACTCCTCCATCAAAGCGTGCTTTTGCCAATGTTACATTTAAGACTAAAAATTGCTTTCTTTGGATATTAATAATCGAATTAGGATTTTCACTTCCGCTTTAATTCCGTTGTCTTATTTTGTCCCTCAGTGATTTATAGCTGATTGATTCAATTGAATTCATGCTTTTCAGTCGTATCAAATGAAATGGTAAAATTTAAAAAACGCATTCCATATAAATAGCTTAAAGCCTAAGAAGTCAATAATCTGAGGGGACAAGCTGGTGTTGTGTTAAGAAATTATAATTGGAAATGATTTTTATTTGACAAAAAACGCTTTTATTATATTTTTAATTTTTTTATCCCTTTTGGTACTTTTTTCGTTAAATTTACTCTTTGAAAAAAATTTAAGCAAAATTTCAGTTTTGAACCCTATTTATGAATATCGTTCTCGAATCCTTCTTTTAAGTTGTGATCTAAAAAATAGAATGAAAATTTGTCTGTTCCTCCATCTTACTCACAACTGTAGTTATGATATATGTACCCTTTTTGACTTCTCAAATATTAGGATCTAAAATTGGTTTTGTCTTGCTATTTAATATCTTAACGATCAAATCTGCTTCAGTTGAAGACTAGGAGGTTAATGTGTGAAGTCAGCATTTATTTTGTACCCCTGAAGTGAGTTTTGAATTCTTTCTTGTCATCATAATTTGAGCTCAGGACCTCTGGAATCTGCGTCTTGAGAGGATGAATTTTTAAATGATAAGCTATAATTGGTTTTTTTAGGGGAGTAACCAATGATTTTTTGTCACAATCAGCCTTTAATTATTTTTTCTTGACCAATGAGTTGCGACTTACACTTGGTTGGATAAGCAAATTTTAAGTTTTTAAAAGTTCATATATGGCTGTCAGGGGATTTTTTATTTTTTTTATTTTTTCCCTCTAATTTTTGAAGTTGTTGAGAGGAGACAAACAAGTGACAACCCTGATATCCGTATTGCAGAGTCCTAGCTGGAGAGATGTAGCTAGACCCGGATCACTTGAAGACGTCAGTTGATGCAGGTAGTTTCTATGCTAACGAGATCTCCTGGTTGTAGTTGAGAAGTCTGTCTTGTTTACAACTCTGATGTCGGAAGTACCATGTGGCTATTCATCTGCAATTTTCTTGATATTTGGTCTTTATTGCATATAACGGCCGTCGTTCAATGCCGGCGCACCTACCCTGATAAGATGTCTTTTAAGCCTTTATGCAAAAGCGCTATCCGAATCCGAAACTTTTAAAGTCTTTCTAACGAAGAAAGTTGAAGTCGACGAAATTTGGTGACCCTCGGCGTATGTTTTGAATTTCGATCCTGAGAAGAAACCCGTTGCCACGTTTCTGTTTCTCATGGAAACAGATAAGTAGTTTTCTTTTGTTTAGTCACCCATATAGATCATTAATGGAAATTATCAAGGGAGCTTTCGATATCTGGAACGTCTTTTTGAAAAGTAAAAAATACATACTGAGAATGACTTAAAATTTGTTTGTTCAAAATGAGTAATTGCTAAAATCCTTCAGAATTTTGCCTTTAAATCATGCTTTCAATTTAAATCGTAAGTCCTTCTTAAGTGTCAGGTAACATAGTATTAATATTAAAAGTTCATATCTTACGTAAATCGAATGATGACTTTTGCAAAATAATATGTTTTTTTTATTATTATTATTTATAATGTTTCTAAGATTCAACTTCAGGTTTTTTTACCACTCATTTGACTTTTGCATTATGAATAGCATTGCTTAAAGAATTTAAGTGTTTAATATTTTTAGAGGTTAAAACTACTTTTTAGATCTTATGATTAAATCATTTTAAGGGTACATCTTACTTCAGATATACTTAACCCTTTGTATCCGGATGATACCACGGTAAAAGTGAAGTTTAGTGTGTCTTTGCAGCACCAAGGATGCCAAGTCGCCAATAAAGATGGCGGACAAAGTAAACAAACACTTCTACGAAACAGTTACGGTTACACTTTCCAAATTTAATTATGATTTTTTACTGATAAGTATTTTTTTTTTCAGACCGGCTGCGATGGTGTGTTAGGTACAGCGCAAAAGTTAAGGTGTACGTACACACTTGAAGATTTTTTTTTTAATTTTGACATTAAAAGTCCAGTTTTTTTACAGTAGGTCATTAATATATGTGTAAACTCATTTCAGTGAGAAAAAACCATATTATACTAATTATTAATTAATTAAATAATATTTAATGAGCTAATTAGCCTATTTTTTGAAACATGATATCTTAAATTCTAATTTGCACAGACACATAATTCTAGTTGGAAATTATGCCTAATATTAGTCTTCATGTTGTCTGCCTCAATCAAGTTATAAAAATGTATAGTTTTTTTAAACAATTTTTTTATCAACAATGAATAGAAAAAGCGAGATTTTTTCTGTCATTTTAACTTTTAAATAGCTATAAAAAATTTATTTCTATAAATAGAACTTTGTTTGAGGCACAAAACATCCGCTATTTCATACAGATTATTTTGATATATAAATAACTGTATTTGGTTCATTTATTGTTGAGTTATGATTGTTTGAATGAAGCAACATAGTGGAAAAATGCCATTCTTCATAAAATGAGTTTTAAAAACACCGCAACTAGAGTTTTTAATGAAGGCTCCTCAAGAAAAATAATTATAACTCGAGAAATATTTCGAATATTGACAACATCTTGGTATCGTTTGAAAGCTAAAGGATCAGACAACATTATTAAGCAATAAAAAAATATTTGATATTTTGAACAATTTTCGTAGTTTTAAGTGTGTACATACACCTTAAAGCATACGATGCCTTTGGCATCTGTAGAAGGCACCAAGCAGAATTTTTTAACTTAAAAAAACATCCTATGGCTTCGCTGGCAGCGGGAGCGGGAACCTAGTAGCTTCGCTAGCACATTGAACATAAGGACTGTATGGATAACAGGAACAATACATAATCAATAGAAAAGAAAAATGTAACATCAGATCTTTCCATCGATTCTCTTATCCAACTCAGTCAATTTCATATCTCACCTCACACCGGACATACACACTTAAAAACAATCAAACCATTCTCTATACAAAATTTCAAACAAGCATCTTTTTCTAACTTCATCAACTCGTATATATATATTCCACTCACCTTTCATCCATTCTGCAGGTTCGAAATACTGTCTTCCATTCCATTTACCCGACATCCATTCTTGCACAATTGCCGACATAACAAATTATCAAGGGAACGTTAGAGCACCAAAAGAATTACGAGAACATTCCAAAACCAATGGAATAAAAATTCCATTGAAGCTGACTTTTAAAGTATAAATGCAGACGATTTCGTAAAGTAAGAATTCAGACGATTTTTTTAAAGCTCATACAGATGATTAAAAATTGCAAAAGAATAAATATTTTTCTGTTCGTATTCACATTAAAAAATAAAATTGCAGTATCTTATTAGTTGTAAAAAAAAAAAAAAAACCTTGTAATTATAATAAAGAACAAAATTAAAATCTTTAATCGATATTTTTTTATTATTTTTAATTTAACATTTTTCATAAAACAGTTGTAGTTCAAGCACAACTCAACCATTGTAAAAAGTAGTAAACAAAACAGCATTAGGGTTGCTAGAATAGCGTTCGGTTGGGTTGCCATATTGGCTAAAAATTCGGGGGACACATTAATCTTCACTTTAACCGATACCTCTCCCTCACCATTCAAGACATCCCTCACCATTACCTGACTTTATAAATGTGTTTCATTTGTTTAAACTTTGATTTTGTCATTCTTTAATTGACTTAGACATGAGGTAGCCTATATGAAGAAAACCTGGACAATTTAATAGATTAATTTAAATAATAATTGACATTCTTAGAGTTTTGGTTTGTTTTCATTACCACACTATTGCCAAAAGCATGTAGTTATAAATATAACATCTTTTTCTATAACGTCATAGCATAATGAAGAAATCCATTGTGGAAGAGCGTAATTCCCTATAACTTTTTCGCATACTTTCTAATAAAGGTGTCATCTCTTTCCTCATCCCCTTATAAAACTGTGGACTCACAACAAAGCCATGAATGGCACAAGTGCTCAGATTTTTATTTTCAAACCCCCACAAATAAAAATTTCGTGTCGTATAGTAAAATAAGAAAACCAGTATTTGTGTATCATTAATCACATATTTTTGGCGGTTAATCACTGGGATACACTTAATACACGGGTACCAGAAAACCGAATATATATTCTGGACGCCTTTTTTTCTGGGCAATGGGCACCAAAATGTGGCACAAAATATAACTGTAGTCACAAACGTGTTCACGAAATTTCATTTCATGTCATTGCGTTTCTTATTCATCCCATTTACGTGTATGTAAAACGCTTTGACAGACGTGTAATATTTGTTATATTGTTACTTTATATTCTGACAGACGGATAGAAAAACTTCCTCTAAATGGATATCATTCAAAATTTGACAGAATTGATCAAATTTTACGTAAAAAGTATGAATCAAATTTCTTTCGGCTAAATCAAAGCATTTTTGAGTGATCTGTTCGCAGACAGGGTGACAGCTAGACATAATTAATTCCAGAACTGTGTTTTCCGAACCAAGTGAAGTGTGAAGCATGTAAATTGGTCAAAATTTCGAATTCCAATTTTTTTGACGGTTGTACTACTTTTACATTTTATATTTCGCATAGGAGAAAGTAAAAATGCATTTAGTATTGCCGCAAAGCGCGGATGTATAAAAGCAGTTACTAAAACAGTGAAAGGTATTATTATTATAAGCGCATAAAAATATTTTAATATATTCTGTAATTATAAAAATCTTGAACAAAAATAAAATTAATTTCTTTGGCAATTTTAATTTTTTAATTTTAAAGAGCAATAAAATTATTTGAAATATTGAGAAAAAACATGAAAAATTTCATTAATTTTAATTGAGAAACAAATTAAAATTTAAGAAAATTTTACTGAACATTTGCTTCTCAAGAAGCAACTAAGTGCTACTTTGGGTCGCTCTATTCCAACTATAGAGAGTTCTGAAAGATTTTATGTATCATTCATGTCGCATCTTGTAATTTACATATAGTAAGTTATTATCATGTTTAAATAATTCAGTTATATTATTTCGTGGCATTTATACAAGCCTTCTTTTAGAAATTTATGTATTTTCTGAAAGAAGAAAGAATATAGGGCCTAATTAAAATATTAATCGAGTAATGATTTTGTTCAAAATGCTACAATACCACCGCAATATGATTTAATTAATTCAAATGAACAAAATAAGCCTTTTTAAAAATTATTTTAGAATAAATTTTACTATATTTAAGTTCGATATGTTTTCCTAATGATTTGCATCTGTAAACACATAAATTCAAAATTCGATTAAGATTTGAATAAAGGAAAACTTAAACATTTCTCGAAATAAAATTTAAATAAAAAATTTATCATCAAAAATAAATCTGTAAATTTGGGGAGGAATCTAATAGTTTCTTCTACAAAATACACAGAAAAACGTTTTCGAAACATAAAAATTGGAAATTTTTCTTGCATATGTTAACCATGATGTAACAGTATTTTATTTTTTAATTTGAAGCCATTAATCGTAATTTATAATGTAGCAGTATTGATTTTATTAAAACGTAATTTTTTATGATTTTCAAGATTTTAATTCTACATATACATTTGTATATATTTAAAGGTTTCTACACAACTTTTTATAGTGTGTAGTGACGAACTGGCAAGGGTAAGTATAGATATTCCAAATCCTAAGGAAGCAGCACAAAGACGAACTGTTATGATTTTTCATGCAGATATTTACTTTCAGAGAGCGTATAAACATATATATATATATATATATATATATGTTTATAATAAATCTCAATGTGTGTGTGTGTTGGCGCTCTACAGGCCAGGTCAT